>NC_045427.1:493173664-493798664 GCF_902635505.1 Sarcophilus harrisii | reverse complement strand
TGCGTACGAGTTCTGGCTCCTGCTATTTATTACCTGTGTCACTTGAGCAAATAAAAGAACCTCCCTTGGACCTTAACTTTCTTCCTCTGTTTAAAAAAAAAAAGGAGAGTTAGCCAGATGACCTTTGAGGTGCTGTCTAGGTTTAAAGCTATAATCTTTATGGTGGATGAAATTGAGGTCTTCTTCTCTTCTGTGGAATGTATGCTCTTCGGGGACATGGCCTGCCTCTCGTTTATACCTTCTGTACTTGCGCACATAGTAGGAGCCTAAGAAATGGGTGCTAATTGATTGGTTCTATTCCCAAAAGATTCAGTCAAGCCAAGGTAGAGTCCATGTGGAGAACTGAGAGGGGGGTGGATAGGAGGTGGGAAGGGAAACTCCAGGGGTGGTGAAGAGGGCCATGCTGACCCTTTTGGCTTTTGTAAGGGGTCAGTCATATGTCCAATTCTTTCAGGACCATTTTCTTCCTTCCTCAGAGGGAGATGCAAGGGAGCTGGTGAAGAGTTTCTTTTTTTCCCTACAATGGTTGACAGCACCAAGTATGAAGTGGCTGCCCAGCATGATGAAGATGCCCCTTCCTTGGCCAATGGGCCCAGTTCAGGACCCGAACAGATGAAACTGAAGAAGGAGATCTCCCTGCTCAATGGGGTGTGCCTGATCGTGGGGAACATGATCGGCTCTGGTATCTTTGTTTCACCCAAAGGGGTCCTCATGTACAGTGCTTCCTTTGGTCTCTCTCTTGTTATCTGGGCTGTTGGGGGCCTCTTCTCGGTCTTTGGAGCCCTTTGCTATGCTGAACTGGGGACCACCATCAAGAAGTCTGGGGCTAGCTATGCCTACATTCTTGAAGCTTTTGGGGGCTTCATGGCCTTCATCCGACTCTGGACTTCCCTGCTTATCATTGAGCCCACCAGCCAGGCCATCATTGCCATCACCTTTGCCAACTACATGGTACAGCCGTTCTTCCCCAGCTGTTTTGCTCCATATGCTGCTGGACGCCTGCTTGCAGCTGCCTGCATCTGTGAGTACAGTTGGGGAAGGGGAATTTGGGGTGGAAGAGAGGGCTGTAGCAGGACTGGGACTGAGAGAATAGGGAAATGATGAGGGAGTAAGAAGTAGGATGGGAAGAATTATCCTTCTTACTGTTTACCTTTCCTCTTCCCTTCCCATGGAGAAGGAGTATGGTGGAGGGGGTATAATGCTTAATTTTACAATCAGAAAAACCTGAGTTCAAATTCTGCCTTTGATACTTAACTAGCTATCACTTTACTGCTCTGAATACCAGGTGGCTCTCTAACTCATATACTAAGAGAGAAGGTGTTTTTGACCTGGGATAGATAGAGTTTAGGATGGTCCAAGAACCTGAATAAACAAAAAACTCAAAACAAAACCCTACATTTTTATTTCAATATAAACTGATTTCCATTGTATTTTACTTTGATAAATTTAAAACAGTTCTGAAAAGGGGTTCATAGATTCACTAGGACTGTTCAAGAGATCAATGATAAACAAAACAAGATGAAGATTTGGTATAATAGATGGCTTGTGATCTGTTGTAAATCCTAGATCCCTGAAATTTATAAATCCTTTCCCAGTGGTACTGCTACTATAGCATCGACACTACATTGGGTGGGGGTAGGGGGGAAATTCCACTAATCTTTCTGTTCCTGACTCCCTATGCCTCTGAGAAATACCATCCTAGGCTGGGACATTTAAAATGCCTGGATACCTGGGACATTTCTTCCTCCCTGATCCCCTGTTGCTAGGAAGTGAAGAAATGGTGCCTTGTTTCGGACAGCTGCCATGGTTGACCTGGGAGGCAGGCAGGAATGCAAGGTTCTGCAGGACCATTATTGTTTCTGTCAGATCGGTCTCTTTTCTGTCCTTTTATCTGCTTCTTTTTTTAACTGTCCTATCCTATCCTTCCCATACTTCAAAGTTCTTTTTGTTTTTGCTTCTACCCAAAGTTTTGAGCTTTTCTTTGTTTGAATCTTATGGATGCACCTGTCTCCATGTATTTTTTTTGTCTCTGCCTGGGTATCCTCTGTATGTGGGTACAACAGCCAGAGTGTAGTTGAAGGACTGTGCCTTGTATTCTTAGGAGGGAATTCCTCCCCCCCCTCCCCCCCATAGTCTAAAGGACTTAGATGGGAATCCTTTGTTTCTTTTAGAAGAGAGGTGACAGTGGGGTTTACTAAAAGGAAAGTTCACTGGAGTATTTATTGGAATCCAGCTGGGAAGGTCATGGTTTTCAAGCTGGGAGGGAGTTTAAAGGTTATTGGATTCAATGCCTTCCTTTGCAGATGAGGAATCTGAAATTCTGACATGTAAAATGAGTTGCCTGCTGAAGGTCATATAGATAGATATAAGAGACAGAGCTAGGTTTCTAATGTAGATCCTCTGACTCAATGCTTTCCCTGCCTCAAATTCATGCATTTAACAAAGCTTCACTTTTTTGACATTGTCAAGGAATGAACCATCTCACTTAAATTTATTGTTCATATGACAGAAGGGCCCTTCAAAGCTCCCAATCATCTTGTTTTAATTTGAATATTCTAAAATGTGTTAAGAACCTTTTGCTTTTTGAGACACAGTATGCTGATCATGATGTCATTTTTTTTTCTTGATGATTCAGATTGTGATGGCACAAAATAGCTCCTGACTACTTGCTTCTTTGAATTCTTATATGACCTTTTTAGAGTTTTTTTTCCTGCCTGTTTCTTCTTGCTTCCAACCTTTCAGTTGTGACTTTTTGTTGCAGTCAGCATGCCTGGCTCTTGCGTCTACCAATTACCTAATAGAAAAGACTGGAGCACAGTCAAACCGGAGTAGTGGACAGAAGGGACAGAAAGAAAGGTGATTCTTGGGGGACAATTCTCTTGATGGGAAAGGTTGGTGTTTGAAGTGGGAAGAATCCTTTCTCCTCCAAGCTATTACTTTGCTTCTCTCATCTTGAGAAGTGAAATTCGTGGATTGTCCCTTTTAAAGTGCCTCTGGTAACTTCTCAAAATGAGCCTTGAACAGAAGAATATTAGTAACAACTGTCAATTATAGCGTACTTTAAGATTTGCCAAAGCACTTTTAGTCTGATATCCTTTGATACCTACGAAGTAGGCATTATAGATATTATGTTCATCATACACATGGAGAAACTAAGGCAGTTAAGTGGTGCAATGGACAGAGCACACGCTTTTTGAGTCAGGAGGATTTCAGTTCAAGTATGACCTCAGACACTTACTAGCTGTGTTATCCTGACTGGGCAAATCACTTAACCTCAATTGCCTCCAAAAAAACAAAAAACAAAAAAAAAAAAAAACTGAGGCTGAGAGAAATTGTAACTCATCTGTGGTCTTATGGGTCGTAAGACTGCAACTAAAATTGGATGTAAGCTAGGTTATCCTGATTCTAAGCCCAACATCCTAGAGTCTATATAGAGCAAAAATGCTGAACTCAAATAGAAACAGATTTCTGCAGGTCAGCCTCATTGTGATTTAGAAAACCATAAATTAATATTCTCAAACCACAAATTAGCATTATCTGTTTTTGTTATATTTTTATTTGTTATTAAACATTTCTCAATTAATCTTAATCTGGTTCAGAGCCTGAACAGTTTGACATCTCTGCTCTACAACTCATTCTAGAACAAAACTAAGAACTCCAAAGGGAGGTCAGAGTCATTATTGGTACCACCATCCATCCAATGACCCTGAGTGGAGCCAGGGACCATAATGCCTTAGCAGTAATCCCTATCATTGGCATGGTATAATAACTACTGAGAGCTGTCAGCTTCTATGTCTTCTTCTGGTGGGATTCAAAGCAACCCTTTTATTTTTAGGAAGTAGAAAGAATAGTAGAATTCTTCCTAATTTACAGAAGAAGAAGCTGCTCTCTGGAGAAAAGGGAGCAATGGAACAAATGCTAAATTTGCAGTTAGAAGTCCTGTGTTTAAATCCTATCTCTTATCATTTATTACCTGTGTGACATAAAACAAATTATTTAACTTCCCTGAACCTCAGTTTCCTTAGCTATAAAATGAAAAGACTGGACCACAAAATTTCCTTCTGACTCTTAAGTCAATGGTATTATGGTCTTGAACTCTGTGAGCCAGGTGCAGAAGCCAAGTAGAGTTCAGGTGACTGGGTACCTAAATTCTTTGTCCTTTTCTTAGCTGACTTTCTGGCTGTCTCTTTGGTAGCAGTCAGGCAGCCCCACACCTGTTACACCTTGCTCACTGTGCTTAGTTTAAATGTGTCAATCTCTCCAGATTTTGCTGCTCTCTTTCTTGAATGCCTTTTCACTACAAGTGCCTTGTTTCCCACCTGTACCAGTCAGCCCACTTTTATTCAGTTCCCACTGTGTAAGGGTGCTTTAAGAATTTTTGCAACCTCCTTTGAAGAGAGATCTCAGGTTGATGAATCAGGATTCACATGGAAGTGTTGTCCCTTCTGTTTGGGACACCAGTGTCCGGATCACTTCATAGCATCTGGGAGACTGAAACACTCTTGGTGCTCAGTTCCATTAGCATCACAGAATTAAGGTCATCAGGGATCCTTGAGGTCATCTAATCTTGCCTACTTATTTTACAAATGAGGACACTGAGGCTCAGAAAGTTTGAGAGACTTGCCCACAAGCACAATGGCAGAAATCATCAGAGGTGTAGGACATGAAATTAGGCTTTTGATTCCAGACCCAATTTTCCACTGGACTATTTTTAAGGGGGAAGCCTGGCTTCTTAGGAGCAATGCAGCTGAATTCAGTTCAGTAAGAGGACTGAACAGGACTGTTAGAGACTATGCCCTGGCCCCTCTGAGCTCCATGCTCCGGGGGAATTTGGGCATGTGCTGTCATGCAGTTTTACCTTGTACCAGAACCACTGACCTCATGTACACAAGACTAATGAGGCAGAACAGCTGCCTCATGGGGCCCCCAACTGGCCTCTGCCCTTTGAACTGGCCTCCACCGAGAAGCCAGTTACCTTTTCCAGGAGTGTTCTCAGAAGAATTTTCTCATGTGTTGAAAAACTGGGTAACCAGAGGTAAGTGAGGAAGGTTAAATTCTATATCCCATATTGAACCAGACTAACTAGTTTTGATTAGATTAGAGATAAGCTGACCCAGGAGCCTTGGATTCTGTTTAGTGGTGCATCTGGGTTTAGGTGAGGAAAAATTCTGCAGCCACAGATCTACTTTGTTCCCAAAGGTTTAGGGACCACCATTTAAGTGCTTGGACTTCAGCACTCTCTCTTTGTGTCTCTCTCTGTCTCTCTCTCTGTCTCTGTCTCTGTCTCTTGTCTCTCTCTGTTTCGCTCTGTCTGTCTGTCTCTGTCTCTGTCTGTCTCTGTCTTTGGCTCTGTCTCTGTCTCTGTCTCTCTCTCTTTGTCTCTTTCTCTCTCTCTCTCTCTCTCTCTCTCTCTCTCTCTCTCTCACACACACACACACACACAAATTGACTTCTAGGTTGCCCTAGAAAATCCCCAAATGTCACTAGCATTGACATTAGAATTAGAAATAGAGGGTGTCATCCTCCAAAGGGATTTTTTGGATGAAGGCTTCAAGGGTCAGTGAGTGGGTGGAGAAGGTGGGATAGAATGGCACAATGTTTTAGGCAGATCGAATCATAGATTTAGAGCGGGAAGAGACTGAGGGGTACTCCATTCTGACTACCTCCATTTTACAGATGAGGAATCTGAAGCCTAGAAGGTCATACAAGATCATGCAGGTGACAGAGATAGGATCTGAAATAGGATCTGATCCTCTAGATGCCAAATATGGGGCTTTTCATATTGTATCGATTCTCCTCAAAACTCGTCTTTGAGTTTTTTTCCTTTTCCTTTTCCTTTTTTTTTTTTTTTTTTTTGTTAGTTCTGTTTTTTTAAAAGAAATGATTGAAAGTCTCTTACTTCACTGAAGCTCTATCTCCTCCCCTGAAGAATGATGCTGAATCTCACTGGGTAGTAATTCTTGGTTGTAACCCTAGGTCTTTTGCCTTCTGGAATATGGAATTCTAGGCCCTCTGATCCTTTATTGCAGAAACTGCCAGATCCTGGGTAAACCTGACTGTTGCTCCTTGATATCTGAATTGTTTTTGTCTGGCAGCTTGGCAGTATTTTTTCTTTGAGACTATAGTTCTGAAGTTTTGGAACAATGTTCCTTGGGGTTTTCCTTGTGGGATCTCTTTCTGAAGGTGATGGATAGATTTGTTCAATGACTATTTCCCTCTCTGTTTCTAGAATAGTAGAGCAGTTTTCCTTGGTAATCTCTTGAAAAATATCATCCAGGCTCTTTTTTTGGTCATATCCTTCAGGTAGACCAATAATTTTTAAATTATCTTTTTTGGATCTATTTTCTAGGTCAGCTGTTTTTCCAGTGAAGTATTTTACATTTTCTTCTATTTTTGTCATTTTTTTTTTTTTAGTTTGTTTGACTGATTCTTGATATCTCATAGTAATTAGTTTCCATTTGCCTTGTTCTAGTTTTTAATGTATGATTTTCTTCAGTTAGCTTTTGTATTTCTTTTTTCCATTTGATTAATTCTACTTTCGAAGATAATGTTTTCTTTCTTTCTTTTTTTTTTTTTTTTGCATTTGCCCAGTTGTAGCTTTTGAGGAATTGTCTTCCTTTTCCAAGCTGTTGACTCTCTCATATACCTCATTTATTATCTCATTTTTTCTTCTACCTCTCTTATTTGCTTTTTAAAGTATTTTATGAGCACTTCCAAGAAGCCTCTTTGGGCTTGAGATCAATTCACATCACTCTTCAAGATTTCCTCTGTGGATATTTTGTCCACCTCTGAGTTGGTGTTTTGATCTTCCCTGTCACTGTAGTAGCTTTTTATGGTCAAGGGTCTTTTCTGTTTCTTGCTCATTTTCTTTCCTTTCCTTTTTGTAGTTCCTCTTTTGTGACTTTTATGGTTGAGCTCTTCTCCTGGGGTAAAGGGGATGCTGTCCCAAGTTTCCTGTACAGCTCTGAGCTTTGACTTTGATTAAAAAGCCCCTTCTGTTTGCAGGGGGTAGCTTTGTCTGCTCTTTCTAAGAAACAGCTGGGTTTCTCAGAATTTGTCTTCTGAGCTGGGACTGGAGGCTGCCCCACTAGTTTGTTCCACCACTGAGCCAGGACTGAGTGTGATGACCATGTTAGCACTCTCGATACCTTAGGATCAGCCGGAGTCAGGATAAACAAAAATCCTCGGTCTTTATTCTTAGCCTTTAGAGGTAGGACTGAATTGGATGGAAGCAGAATCTCTGCGACCTTCCTTCTCCCTTGTCTATCGCCAACGTGACCCTGGCTAGTCTTACTCCACCCCCTAGTCCCTCCTACAATTCTCTGTATACACCTATTATTGAGCCAGCACAGGATAGTGGGAAGGGCCATTTTCTAAGTATATGCTTATAGAGTATTGTCCAAATGGTAATTAGCCTTAAGTGCTTGGTTGTCCCTATCTTAAAGCATGAACTCAAGAGTTTCAGCTCTCTACAATTGAGGGTCTTAGTTGCCAACCTGCTGTGTTTAAAGACCCTTTTCTTGGTTTTCCCAGATATTGTCTGAGCTGGGCTAAACACCCCTTTCATCCCAGTGAGACTGACCTGATTGAAGTTTTTCCAGTCTATCTTGAGCTGAAGAGTGGTTTCCTCTTTTTCCTTCTTTTCTCTGCCTTTAGAGTAGTTGAAAGAAGGTGTCTAAGAGAGATTAGGGAGGCAGCTAGGTGGTACAGTGGATAGAACACCAACCTTGGAGTCAGAAGGGCCTGAATTCAAATCACAGACCTTGGCTTGTGACTGGACAAGTCACATAACTCTGATTGTCTTCTAGAGAGGGGGAGAAAGAGAGGCAAAGGGAGATAGAGAAACACGGAGAGATTAAGGAAGAGTCTTAATTTAAGTGGGCAATAGATAAGATTGAACTGCCACAGAATAAATAAGGAAGCAGAAAAGGTGGTGCTGAGGACAGAAGCCACCAAGAGCTACAGGAAAGATGAATCAAAAAGATCTAACCCACCCTAGTAGTTTTTCTGGGTCAGTAAAGTGACCCAGAGAGGAAAGAAGGAGAGGGTGGGTACATTTCTGTTCATGTGGCCACTAAATGACTAGCAGGCAAGCTGTATTCTGACCAGTAAATTAGAACTCATTATTTTTGAGTCAACAGTTTGGGTGACATGGCTGCATTTCTACAAAGGGAACATTGGATCTAAGGAATGGAGGAAATAGGACTTTCCTATTAAAGTGATTGAAGGATACTTTGAGGATTTGTTTCACTTCAGGGTAAAGCAGTTTTTGCCCAGCTGACATTTGGGAGATTTTTAGAATCCTCTAGAAGCATTACCCACTTTTCCACTTCTCTCTGTGTGCAAAACGCTTTCATATTTATTTCCCAGTATTTGATGAAAGAGCTAGTTCCTAAAAGTCTCTTGCTTTTGATTCAAAGTGAAACTGAGTTAGAAGATGGTATCTTTAGGTTCATTTCTAATCCAGTGCTTCTATTAGCCATTTAACTCCTATATGGAACACTTCTCTGTTTACACATCCACAAGAAGTCAAAATGTCCTGGGATGATTTTGTAGCAGGTCTTGTTACATGAATGGCAGATTAACGTCTTTCTTTAGGGACAGTTCACTTTTGGGCTCATGGTCAGGGCACAGAAGTAAACCACTGGAAGTTTGGTAGCTCTACTTTGGTTGAATGGCCTTAGAAATTGCAGCTTGATTCTGGGATTACTCAGTTCTGAGTTTTCCAGGTCAATTTTGGAGCTTGCTCTTACTTGAGAGAAAGTTCATGACAGAGTCTGCAGATCCAATTTGAAGTAGGTCTGAGTATGTGTTGGTGCTAGAAATGACTTGGTCTCCTTGTACCAAGAAAGGCTTGAGACAAGACTGGGTCTTCAGGATGCTGTCTGGACCAGAATGGACTCTCTAGTCTGGGCTGCAGTTCCAAGTTTGTGGAAGAACTGACCTGCCAAACAGGAGTAGGAATGTGGGGTCAAGTTTGCTCTGGGACTAATCCAGTGTGTGTCTTCCTACTCTACCAGTGCTTTCCTCCTCTGGCTCCGCCTTCAAAGCATGAGTTCCACTTTAAGAGCAATGATCCTGGCTATAACTCTGGGGCCACCCATCAGTTGTATCCGCCCTGGGAGGGGTAGGAAAAAAGTCAAGTCAGCACTCTCCTACTTGACATATTCACTTCCTGCTCCCATGGCCCTTGGGACCCAGAGTTAGCTGAGCTTTGGAGTCTGAAAAAAAGAGTCAGGTATACAACTCCTACAAAATGTCCTTTTCCTTTCACACCTTATTTCACAGGACTCCTTTCTCACTTTAAAAAGAACAAAGAGATCAAAGTTAGATACTTTATGTCAAAGAAGCAGAATTGAATAAATAAATTTATTTAGTGATATAATATCAGAGGAGTTTGGGTCATAAAGCTGACACACCATCTCCCCTGAGTTCCCATCCAATACATCAGTTGTCCTGAAGCTCATGATGGACAAATCCTGTAAAATTAAGAGTTCTGAGATCGGAGGAATAGGGAACTGGAGTAACTTTGCAGAGATGATAAGTTTACTGATGAAGTCAAAGAATGGAGTAGAAAGTAAGGGATTGTGGAGATTGAACTGTGCAAACAAACCTTCATTTTTCATTACCCTTTGCTGTCGTGAAATGAAGAGGATTGTTTGTAGAGCTCTTAGTTTCAGGAAGAGATAACACATTTAGATTTGGAAGGGACTTTAGAAGTCATGAATCCAAGTCACTTTTATTTTATGAATGAGGGAACTGAGGCCCAGAGAGGTAATGACTTGTCATTGGAATAAATTCTTCCTGACTCCAAGTCCACCCATTCTATCCACCATACCACAATTGAGCTAGTATAGTCTCCTAAGGAAATGACTCCCAGGAGGTTGTCACTTGCCTAGGGTCCCATATATAGTAAATGTCAAAGGTGTGTTTGAACTCAAGCCTTTTGCTTTCAAATATAGTGTTTTTTCATTTGTACTGTAGGTAAAATGGGCCATTCCCTTGAATCTATCCCAGTTAGGATCCATTCCCCATACACAGAGCCTTTTGTTTAATTTGGAGCAATTACAACCTAATGCATTAGAAAAACCATAGAACTCTTAGAATATTGGCACATTGTAGTATCTCCTGAAGGGTACCAGGAAAGAGGTGGAGAGGCAAGGGCTGGTGGTGGCCAGGAGGGTAGGGGAAATGAAGATACAAGAAAGGAGGGATTGAGTCTTCTGGGCATCTTGAGTGAGAGTGGCTGGGAGTGGTAACTTGGATGTATTACGTATTGGGAAGTCCAGGGGGCAGCAAAAAAGCTGTAAGAGCAGTGAACTAAAGGATACGATGAAGGAACCCTGCTTATTTGATGGGGAACTGGCTGATTGTGCATGCCTATGCGTGCCTTAATGATTAACTTGGCACTGGGGAGACCTGGTGCTCTAATTGCATTCTGGCCTAGCCCTATGATAAGGTTTTTATTGTTTATTGTAGTGTTTTTCTCTCTCTCTCTGGAACAGAAATGAACCTTGCTAGAATTGGATACAGACAAAGAACAGCAACCATCAGTGGAAGGATTTGGCAGAGTGGGAGAACACAGGACTGTTCCTTTGTAGACTGAACTCCCCTTTTCAGATATGGAGGAGAGGAGTCACTCTTAGTTGGATACAGCTTTGTGACTTGATGCAGGAAGACCTGAGTTCAAATCATTCCTTAAACATTTGCTAGCTTTGTGACACTAGGCAAGTCACTTAGCCCTGCTTTCTTCAGTTTCCTCATCTGTAAAGTGAGCTAGAAAAGGAAATGGCAAAATACTCCAGTCTCTTGTCCAAGAAAATCTCCAATGGGGTCAGTAAGAGTTGTGCACAACTAAACAACACTTAATTTTTGATTATTTTGGTCATTTGATCATAATGACATATAGCTGTGAACGCCCCAGAAAAAAGAAATAGGAAGACTGGAGCACTGGATGGAGCTTGGAGGCCATGTAATCTGTACCTCATTTGCTATATTGATAAAACTGAATCCTTGAGCTGAGCAGGTCTTGGAGTCTTCAGATGACCTGGAGGTCTGGAGTTGGCAAGTCTATCAGTGTGATTCAGTTTTATCACTTGTATGACAGATGGACTTTGTCTTTTTCTTTGAAGCCCATAGGGGAAGGGAGCCCATGAGAGTTTAATAAGATGATTCAAATTTGTCCTCCCAAGGGAACGTGTCTACCCTATGTTAGAGAAGGAAAAACCAAAAAAGAGAATGCAAGAAAGGGGAGATCTGAGACAGGAACAGATTCGAAGAAAGATTTTTCTGGCTTCAAATCTGCTTTTTTTCATCTTTCTTTCGTTCCACATCCTGTATTACTGGAGCCAACTTGCCTGTTGACAATGTGTGGGCTTTTCTTGCTTGACTCTTTTTCATCTGAGGGGTGACCTATGAAATTTAACAAAGCCACAGGAAATAGTGAGGAAGGCAGTGTGGGGCAGTGGAAAGTGTCTGGGCAAGGAGTTGGGAGTCCTGGGTCGAAGGGTGAATTCTACCAGGGATTAACAAATCACAACTTCTTTGAGCTTTCTCATCTGTAAAAATGAAGCATTGGACTAGAGGGCTTCTGTAGTCCCTATCAGATTCCCTCATGCTAAGATTCTAGAGTTACATCCAGGGAATTGCCTGAGGAATATTTGTAGTTGTTCCCACTGAGGTGATTGTTGGACCAGAGATAAAGCCCCTACCTATTCTCAGTAGCCCTCTCAGTTCCAAATGTCTCTTTCAACAGAAAAATAAGCAACAGGGCTGGCAGGCACGGGAAGTCTGGCTTAGATTCTAATCCTTGGTCACACGTTCTGACCTGCTGGCTCAGACAGTGGATAAGTCACAACAAGACTATTCTCAGGGAAAGGATCAAGGTTAAAATAACTCAGCAGTACATAAAAGAGTCAGAACGGGGGGATGTAACTGGGGGAAGGGAGAAGCAGCAAAACTTTTTTCCTCTACAATCTCTTTCCACCATTTTTTGCCCTCTCTTATTAATGTATGTTTAGCCATACAAATAGTTATAGCTAGTATTTTGAGGTCTACAAATAGTTTTACAAATATTTCATTTGATCTTCATGACAACCCTGGGAGTTAGAGTACTATTATTATTTCAATTTTATAGATTAAGAAATTGAGGCAAAGATTAGGAGAGACTTGTCTAGGATCATTCAACTAATAAAAATGTCTAAGGCTCAATTTGACCTCAGGTATGCTCCAGGTCTAACACTCTATCCACTGTGCTCACTACCTACCTCTACCATGTATCTGAGATAATCTGAGTGTATTTGATACCAGTTTGTCCCATGTCTTCAATTTCGATGGGGAGTTACTTGAGGGCAAGGACATAGTTCCTTAATTGGCAGCTCCATGGTCTTTAGATCAAGGTATATACCTAAGCTCAGCTAATTTTGGGGGCGATGATGATTAAGACCCGGTGGGAGTTGAAGTGGCTCTTGGCCCTACAGACACCTTAACCCAAAGGTGCTTGCAAATCAATGATTCCACCCTTTCCCTGCCCTGATATGGTCATTAACCAAGATTTTTTTTTTCTTCTAGGTCTTTTAACCTTCATCAACTGTGCTTATGTCAAATGGGGAACAATGGTACAGGATATTTTCACTTATGCGAAAGTCCTGGCCCTGATTGCAGTCATCATCGCGGGCATTGTCAGAATAGGCCAGGGTAAGAGGCAAAGCTGGTCTTGGCAAGGTGCTCGAGTCCAGGGGCTTTCCAGGGGCCCTCGCACCTTGCCACACACTAAGGCTTTGATACCCTTGGGAATAGGCAAAAGTGGAAACAGGCTGACCTGAATCTCTTTCCTGCCTATTTTCAGATGGTGCAGGTGTGCGTGGGCGTGCCTATTTAGATGCAAGATCATTCACCTAGATACCTTAACTTCTTTTATCTAGATTTGATCTATCCTTCTGGCTGGTCCAGAAGAGACCACAAAGGAGGCAAATTTAAGCACAACTGTGGAACTCTTTTGTTTATCCCAGTCTTTGTTATGTCATGGCTTCTTAACCCACAGCATCCCCACTAGAACCTTGGAATAGATATGTTAAATGTGAGACCCAGGGCTGTGTGCAACCCATAACACTCCCTAGTGCCCTCTGAACCAGATTAAAATTAACCTGGAGTCACAGAACAGAGCATGGGTGATATTAATACGTGGTTTTCTAAGTCGTTCTGTGGTCTTCAGGGATCTCTGCATCCAGTTAAGAGGTCCCGGTTTCTCTCTGGAGTTTGACACCATGGCATTGACTACTTCTCCCCAGATCCTCTCCTATTCTTCTGACCCAGCAGCATGCTGATAGTGAAAAGAGCACTAGATTTGGAGAGGACGGGGTTTGCTTACTAGATGGATGGTCTTGGATAAGTCATTCCACAACTCTGGGTCTTAGGTTCTGCGTCTGAAAAATAAGGTTGGCTTACATTCCTTTCATTTCTAAATCTGGGATCCTAGGAGACTGTCAGTTGTTCCCTTCCCCACCTTCAGTCTGGACATTATCTTTCCCAAGTTTCTGAAGATCTAAGGAATTCAGGTTCACCTGCATTAGTATTTTTTTTTTTTTTTAAACCTCCTATTCTGAATCACTTTGAGGTTGTTGGATTATCTTAATATGCTTACCCCACAAAATTTTCTGCATTCCAGGACAGGCGACTAACCTTGAAAATTCATTTGAGGGATCTTCATTTTCAATGGGAAATATTGCTTTGGCACTGTATTCTGCTCTTTTCTCCTATTCGGGCTGGGACACTCTCAACTATGTCACCGAGGAGATCAAGAATCCTGAAAGGTAGGTACTCCACCAAAGACTTCATATTTATACTTTTCTGTGTATTTACCTGGCTAGGTCTTTTCACCTATCTTTTATGCTGATACTTTTAAGAGATTAGAGTATACACAGCCTTACAGATCTTATCTATGTATTCTTAATGTAGGCTTCACCATCCTTTCCTTATTTTCCAAATTTATGACCATGTTGAATTAATTTGTTTGAAAACTTTGAATATTATAAAAATTAAATTTAATTAAAAAATGAACAAACCTTAATATTCTCTTGCTTTCTTCTCAAGTTCTACTGGGGAGTAAAAACAAAATTACACAAAATCCTTGTAACAAATATCAAGCAAAACAAATTCCATATTGGTCATGTTAAAAAATGTCTCATTTACATATGTAATCTATTACTTCTCTATCAGAGGATACATAACATTCTTCATTACTGATCCCTCTAGAATTATAGTTAATCATTGTGTTGATCAGACTTCTTAACTCTTTCAAAATGCTTTTACAATGTTGTGATTGTATAAATTGTCCGCTTGATTCTGCGCACTTCATTTCATTGGTTCTTACCAGTTTTCTCTGAAACTGCCTTTTCATCATCTTTTTAAAAAATTACATATTTAACATATATTTCTGTGTACACATTTATTTTCCTCTGTAAGAATGTGAGCTCTGAGAGGGGCTGGACTGTTTTCTCTTTCACTAGGGCCTAGCATAGATAGCCCCTGGCATATAGAAGGCATTTAATAAATGCTTATTGATATATAATACTTTAAGGTTTATAAAGTACTTTTTAATACATTATTTCATTTGACTCTCAGAACTATCCTGTGAAATATTTTCTTATTATCCATCCCCATTTTATAGCACGGTGTTGCTGTTTTCTTTTGACTCACTACAACATCTAGCTTGCCATTTCTGTGACTAGACACCTAGGCAAGTAGGAGTCATCATTAATAATGGTGACAACCCCAAGAAGTAGTCAGTATCATTCTAGATTATAGATTTCACTGGGCATCCTTTCATCATTTCTTGTAGAACAATGGTATTCCTCCCATTTATATGCCATCATTTGTTCATTCATTCCCAAGAAAGGGCACTTTGCTACTACAAGAAAAAGGATACAGAGGGGGGAAAAAGTCTCAGCCTTTATGGAGCTCAGGCAATGAAGGGGACAATATGTAAATAGTTACAAACAATATATACAGTATAAATCTCAGAGGGAAGGCACTAGAATTAAGGAAAGGCTTTTTGCAGAATGTGGGACCTGAAAAAAGCCAGGGAAGCCAGAACATGGAGATGAATAATCAGGTCTGAGAGTCTGCTGGTGAAAATGCAATTGTGAGACAGAAAGTTGTGTGTGAGGAATGGCAAGCAAGCCATTGTCACTAAATCACTGAGAATGAGGAGAGTAGTAGAAGACTGGAAAGATAAGAAGTGACCAAGTTATGAAGGGCATTAAAAACAAAAGGATTTGATTCTGGGAAACTACCAGAATTTATTGAATGGGGTGTGTGTGTGTGTGTGTGTGTGAAGGAATAACCTCATCAGTCCTTGGGTTTAAGATGATCAATCTGACAGCTAAATGGAGGATAGCCTGGGATGGGGAAGTGACTTGAGGAAGGGAAACCAACCAGAAGGCTGCTGCAGTAGCCCTGGCACCAGGTGATGACGGCTTCCAGGGAGTCACAGCATAATGAGAGACGTTATCAGGGCAGAAATGGTAGAATGCCAGACTGGAGATGGGGGGGCGGGTGAGCCTGAGTTTAAGATGGCACCCAGGTTTCATGCCTGGATGACTAGGAGGATGGTGGTACTCTTGGCAGTAATAGGAAAATAAGCAGCTTTACAGATTTCTACATATAGAATGTTTCTTCTTAGATCTCTTTTGGGAAATATGCCTAGTACAATAGTACTGAAAACCTCCCAATCTGGTCAAATTCTGAACAATCAACATTTCAGTCAAAGTGGAGGGAATTTAGTGGCCACCTTGATGAAACAGAAACTGGAGGGGCAGAGGAAGAAGAAAATAAGCAAAGATTGGACACATTTTTTGGTACATTTTAGAGTTGCGAATAACCTAGTTCTCATGCAAAATGATATGGATATTAGACCATATTATTTTTGAGAAACATCAAGGTGGCCTTTTAGTAAAAGCTAAAGAGCTTAATTAGAGGGGCAGTTCATAGAAACAAATTGGATTCAGGCTAGAATGTTGTTTCCACCTGCTGGACAGAACTGGTATGACTAGAACTGCCACCTGGTTTTGGAGTGCCCTCAATAACATCATTGGTCTGGAAAGGGACCTTGAAAGACCCTTTAGTCAAAGACCCCAGATGCTAGTTAGAGTAGTATGTAAACTGGTTTACATAGATGGCTCTCTCTCTTATTTTTAACTGTTCTCCATAGGACATTTTAGAGCCTTCCTGTATTATTTGTAGTAAGGTTTCCAATAGAGACCAAATTGGACTCATTTAGGCTCTGGATAAATGGCTTCTACCATCCTGCGCTATTATCTTGTAGTCTGGTCCTTTATTAGCCACATTTTCTTTTCTTATAAATAACTCTTCCCTCTCATTTGTGTATAGCAGGTTTTTCTTTTCTTTTTTTTTTTTTTTAGTAGTAGCTCCATCTCCTTAATTTTCTTATTTTCAGTTCTAACTTCTCTCCCTCCCTGCTCCATCTATAAAGAAGACAATACAATACCCATTATACATATGAAACATATTTCTACTTTAGTCATATTGCCAAAAAAAAAAAAGAAAAAAAAGGCAAGAAAAATAGAGAAATAACTGTTTCAATCTGTAGAGTCCATTAGTTTTCTATCTGTGGTGGAGGTTTAATTGCACCTTTTCCAAAAGCTCCTTAGTCACAAATAGATTGAGAATTAGAATAGAATTAGAGCTGGACTTAGGCCAATGTAATCATGACTACTTATACAGGACTTTATGGTTACAAAATAGTGTGTATACCAAATTTCTCTAGAATGTAAACTCCTTGAAGGCAGGAACTGTGCTTCCATCTATCCTCAGCATGTGAGCCCAGTGCCTATTATGTGAGTATTTAATAAAATAGCATTCATTCAGCAAAGTGGCTCTAAGGTAGATATACAGCAAGCCATTCTACTGTTCTTGGGAAAGACTCTAGAGGTACAGGGAGGAGCCTTTGGATATTGGGAGATTAATTACAGGGTGCTGGGCTCTAACTTCTTTCCTTTCTTCTCTGTAGGAACTTGCCCCTCTCCATTGCCATTTCCATGCCCATTGTCACCATTATCTACATTTTGACCAATGTGGCCTACTACACTGTGCTGAGCATGACGGACATCATGGACAGTGATGCTGTTGCTGTGGTAAAGGGTTATGGCCATCAAGAGGGCAAGGAAGTTTGTCTAGGATAGATAGGTCCCTGTCCCTTTCAGCGTTAATGGAGGACCTCAGAAGTGCATTGGACAGTGGGTAACCTCAGATTTAGGGAGCAAGCATGAGGTTCCTGGGATGGAGAGCACCTTGATTTTCACATAATAAACATTCATTTTCCCTCCTCCTCACCCCATGTAGACATTTGCTGACAGAATTTTTGGGATGTTCAACTGGACAATTCCCTTGGCTGTTGCCTTATCCTGTTTTGGGGGTCTCAATGCTTCCATTGTGGCGGCTTCCAGGTGAGACTGGGTATTCTTTTGAGATACTATGGTTACTGAGGAAGATTATAAAGGATAGACAGGTGGGAGGACTTGTGGGGCCCAGCCTGCTATCGTACTCTTTTGGCCTAGTGATAAATATGCCTCTTACCTTTTGCAACTGTGCCATGATGATCCCACCATTCAGCTTCCAGCTCTCCTTGTACATTGTGGATTTTGAGTTTTCCTCCACTTCAATCCACCTCAGTCATCTTTTTCCTACCTGAAACAGGCTTTTTTTTGTGGGCTCACGAGAAGGCCACCTCCCCGATGCCATCTGCATGATTCACGTTGAAAGGTTTACTCCAGTGCCATCCCTGCTCTTCAATGTAAGTATTACCCTAAAGGATGGGTGGGCTGTTAATGGAGGGAATATTAATAGTGCTCTTCTGGGGGAGGTTGGGTCCAGTTCTTGGTAGCTCCAGCGTTTGTATATTGTAGGGAGCCATGGCACTCATCTACTTGTGTGTGGAGGACATCTTCCAGCTTATCAACTATTACAGCTTCAGCTACTGGTTCTTTGTGGGTCTCTCCATTGTGGGGCAGCTCTACTTACGCTGGAAAGAACCCAATCGACATCGGCCCCTCAAGGTGATCCATTAACTTTGTTTCTATGAAACATCAGGAAGTCCTCCTAATGAAACATTGAGCCAGAGGGCGAGATTTCCCAGGACTGTTTGGGGCAGGTGGGAACTAGACACAAGAAACCTCATGGAAGGAAAACTAGAGGGTTCATACAAGGGCAATAATTAAAGAAAAAGGTGGGGGGGGGAGACATTGATGACCTTATTGGGTGTCAGCTACCACAGACTTCCTCAGGACCCTAGGAACTTTAAGCTGTCTAATGTCATGTTCACTTTTCCATTTGCAGCTCAGCTTGTTCTTCCCCATCATCTTCTGCCTTTGTACTGTCTTCCTGGTGGCTGTCCCTCTTTACAGCGATACCATCAACTCCCTTATTGGCATTGGCATTGCCCTCTCAGGCCTGCCCTTTTACTTCTTCTTTGTCAGAGTGCCAGAACACAGGCGGCCACACTTTCTGCGGAGGACTGTGGGTGAGTTTTGGGGGACCCCGGACCTTGACTTTTAAGTTTGTGTCTTGTTCTTTAAAGTGAAGATCTCCCTTATTTGAAGTCTCTGGCCTTCAGGGAAGTTACTGGCTGCCCTTGAGATGGGGCCTTCCTGCTCTCAAGTCTGATGCAGATCCTCCTCCCCTAATACTCAGATAATCCCTCTTCCTTTGTGACCCTTCTCTCTCTTCTTTGTAGCTTTGGTCACCAAGTATATCCAAGTCCTGTGCATGTCTGTTGCTTCAGAGATGGATTTTGAAGATGAGGAAGAGATGTCCAAACAACAAGGCTCCAAGTCTGACTAATCAACATTCTAACTTCTCCCCTCATGAGACACTGAGGGCAGGGAATTTCCTTTTTCCAGTGGCCAGGGCCAAAGGGATGGGATTGAAACAGCCTACCAAGTCCAGAATCTGCTTTGGGACATCTATAGGAACCATTTGAACTTATTCTTTAAGAGAAGTGGAGAATAATTTATTGTTTTTGTTACTAATTGTTCAAGGTTTTTTAACTGTAAGATTGGGGGTGAGAAGAAACATGCCTTGGGTTTGGTTTTCCTATTAATTTTTCCTCAGGAGGAGGAAAAACAGGGGCAAGTGTCAGAATGACTAATCAGTAGCTGAATTCTGCACCACCCACCCACCCCTTTTTCCCACTAAAGCCCACCAGGGCTAGCAATGCTCCTGTCTGCATCAGGGAGGAACCTGATGGGCTGAGGGCACTTGTAGGACCATCTTGGATAACAATAAAAGGGGATACAGTGACCTCTTTATTTGCACTGTCAGATTTTCTCTTGGGAAGGTTCTGGCTGTGATTTTCACAGATGTGGTATATAGATAGGGAAAAAAATCTTGATGCTCTATAAGTGTCTCCCAGGTACTCCTTTTCCTCCAACCTTAAGACCATATGTTTTATATAGTCAGATGAAATTACTGTTTCGAATGAGACTTAAAGAGAGTTAAATTATTAAATGGTAAAATGTTGATTAAAAAGCTGACTTCTACCTCCACTGAAGGCAAACACGAATTATAACCAAATTGGCAAATATCTCTCTTTCCTGGTCTTAAAAAAGTTACTTTCATTAATAAATATTTATTTAGTTAGACCCATCACCTGAAACAATATTGCATGGGGTCTTTTTAGAGCCATGCCTTGTGTATGCTGTAGATAAAGATAAGGGAAAATGTGACTGGGAAGTCTGCTGAACCCAGAGACGGAAGATCATGGTCCTACTCCCAATTCTGACAGTTAGAAGCTGTATGATCATAAGTCCATTTCCTCATCTGTAACAGGTGCAAAATTAGAGTGAATTATCTCCCAGAGTTGGGGGTGAAAGTGTAGGACACAGACATGAGCTATTGATTTAATTAGATCTGACTTCTCAACCAACTCAGGCAGATACTTCTTCAAGCAAAGGTGACTATTTTGCTGGAAAGTTTCTACATGAATGTAAATGGAATAAACAGAACTATGGGCTGGGAAGGTGTTTGTTTTTGTTTTTAAACCTACATGATAACGAAGGCTGGATTTGACCCAGTTTTTCCACCCTGACATCCTAGGCTTTGTCAAACAACCCTTTACCATGCTGACTACTGAGAAGGAATCAGAAAATAGTATATGAATATAGAAGTTTATTACCTTCCCAGAGAAGAGAAAATGGCTCAGATGCTCACTATGCATATACCACTGAAAGCCTTCCCATACCCACCTTTGTATGTTGGTCTATTAAGAGTCTGTGGCATTAAATACTTGTGAGAAAGAATTCTCATTCCCACTGCTTCTAGGATCAGGGTAGGGAGTCATTGTCCAGATCTTGCTCTCAGGAATTCTGAGGCTCTTGGTAGTCAGTCACTGTTCTCTGGCACTCTGATGATAAGTACTACACCAGTCATCCAAGAGTATCCCTCCAGGGCTTCTGTGTCTTTGGTTTGCTGCTGCTGGTGGTGGTGGTGTTGGTAGGAGGCTGTTTTCCCTCAGGCTGTAGCAGGGGGTTGTGGGCAAAGGTCTGTCGTAAGGGGCCTAGGGAAGAAGAGAGTAAATAGATAAGCAGGGAGAAAGAAAAGAGAAGCAGAAGCTGAGATATAGCCTAGAGTCCCAAATCAAGGAAAACGACTTGCCTCGAGCTGCCAGCTGCAGCTGGTCCCGCATTCGGCGCTCCCGCTCCTTTAATTGGTGTATTGCCTGGGCATTTTTCCAGCCTGTGCGGGGGAAGCGATAAGCTACGAGTCAGCATTTAGTCCTTCCCTCCAGCAATGCCCTTTCTCTAGGACAAAAGCCTTACTTTTTTTGATGGTCTTAATGAAGCCGTCCTGCAAAAACACCTGGCCTGGCTCAGGGGGGATCCGCTTTGGGATGCGCAGCCAGATACGCACGGCTGGGATCTGAAGGAAGGCCACCTGGACCAGTGAGAAGAGGTTGGAGGAGAACCAGTACGTGAACACTGCCTAGAAAAAAGAGGAGGACTTTTAGGAGCATTCTTCCAGTGTGTGAGGGGCAACAGAACAGAATTTAAGGCAGGCAGGCAGACAAGACATACCGTGGGGAAATTGATGGTGAAGGGTAAGACCACGAGGGGCAGAACTCGGAAGAAGTTTTTCATCATGCGCAGGCTGGCATTGTTGACACCAGTTTCAGCTCCCAGCTGTCAATAAGGAAATAGTCCATGTAAAGGAGGGAGGCAGAGAAGAAAGGCAGCAGAGACATATGAAAAGAAGTGAAAGATCTATTTTCTACATCTGTTTTCTTGCCCAACTAAATTTCTGGAGGAATGATCCAGTGACATCATAACCACACAGCACTGTAACATTATAGGGCTGACTAGACTTGACTGACCATTTCTATGAAACCAACTATAACCCGAATAGTTTTCACAAAACCCAGTAAAGGTATAGCTGGGGATAGGCCTGTATTGAAAAAAAAAAGCAAAAGGTCCACAGCTGAATTCGTGAATAAGCCAGATTACCACTCATCCCCAACTGCTATTCTTAGCTTCTTAAGATAACTTTTTTAGTGTTACAGTTTATCCTGGTTTCTCAGAATTTAGTTTACATTGCTACCTGCACTTCAAAAACCAGTTTTGCAGGAGAATCTAAGCTTACCTCCAGGATTGCCCACATCGATGCTGTGACTATCAAGGGCAGTGCATAGGTAGGGTCTGCTACCGTGAGATCCTGGAACCACAAGAGCCCACCATTCTGCATACTGGGCACAGGGAGAGAGGACATCTCTCTCAGACCAATAAAGAAGGAGAGGAAGACAGGAGCCTAGGCAAAAGGGAGACAGGAGGAATAAGTCTTTATTGTAATCCTACAATGTACAAAGGGGAAGTCAGTACAGAATCTTAACCCCATTTTAGGAGGATGAAGAATGGGAACCAGATCAGAAAGGAGTCCTGGAAGCCCAGGAGAACAGTTCAGCTACTCACCTGAGCTAGAGGAACAATGAATCCTTTCAGAGGGTTTATATTGTGTTTCTTCTGATAGAGTTGCAGTTCTGAAGCGACCCTGAAAACTGACCAGAAGAAGTGAGGCCAGTTAACAATGAAGTGCCAGAACAGGGAAATATCTCCCTTGCCACTTAACTCACATATTTCCCTGCCCTGGGCTATTCACTGGGAATGCATGAGCCTCCAGGACTTGCCCAACTCCAGAAGGCTCCACAAGTGACTGCTGAGGCTGCTCACACTCCACAGCAAAACGCCATCTAGAGCCAAGTCACTTCTGTCCCACCCTTCCCCCTTCACTGACTCACACTCCATTCTGTCCCCCGACAACTTGGCCTCGTTCATCCGAGTGGAAAGTTTCTGCATTTTTGGCAAGTGGTTATTGAGCTTTATCGTCTCCCGTTGGCCTCTCACAATGAGGGGGAAAATGAGGCATCTTGCTACAACAGTGCCTAGTAAAGACAAAACAAGGACAGGGGCAAATTTGTATACAGTCTTAAACTGGGCTGGATTAGGTCCCTAAAGGAAAGAACACCCTCACCCTAACCTATCTCCACCATAACTCATCAAGGGCACAGACTAGAGAAAGCTCTGATCTCTTTCCTGTTCAATCAGGAAGCCTAATATTAATTTTCTGTAAGGTAGGTAGGTATCTGGGAATCTGTCAGAGTTCAGTTATTGCTAGATTGAGAAGGAAGCATTTATTGATGGCTTACTGTTTTAATACCTTCTTGTTTCCCTACCCACCCTGCATAACCAGCTTCCCAGCAATTTAGACCAGCTTCTCCTCTGGCCCACAGTGACCATGATAGTAGTTTTAAATCATTGTGTTCTAAGCCTCCTACAATATTCAGAATTTCAATATTCAAAAGCCTTTCTCTACGACTGCCTTTTACTATATGACTTCTGTCCATCCTAGCTACCTTCCCCAGCAATCTTTGAGCCTGAGGACCCTTCATGAACTGCTTATCACACACTGATTTCATGATGTCACTTTAAGAAATAGTGTATCCAAGTCTTTGGATCTGTATTTCTTGCCCAAATAATTTTTCCTGCTATTAGTTGAGGTTGTGATCCTCCCTAAGACATTCCTTCATCAGACTCTACTTTTCTAATCCTTTTTGTTTGCAAGACCCCACCCCCTACTTCAATGGTCTTGTTCCCCCTTACATGTAACAATGGCTCCCCACCATGGCAAGCCCAGGTCAACATGGACAAACTCCAGAAAGTTCTGCACCAGCCCCACGGGAGTGTAGCCTCCTAGTCCCAGGTCACTGAGGCTCTGCTCTGTGGCAGCCTGGACTACATCAGCAGCTCCAGCTGGAACCACCTCTGTCACTGATGTTGGGGAAGGAGTTGCAGGGAGAATGGGAGAGGTCTGCACCTGTTGGAGGAAAAGAAACTTAGTATGATGAAGAGCCTAATGGGAAAATAATTAGGCATTTTTCAGTAGAGAGGCAGACAATAGATTTGGAGCAATGCATCTGTTTTGTTTTTCAGACATGGTTAAGCCAATGTGTTGATTTGTTTTGTTTGACTGTGCTTTTTAGGGGCTTAGTGGGTGGGGAGGACAAGGAGTCATTAGGAAATGAGTGACATAAGAAATGAAAATACACCATAAAATATTAAAAAATATATATATAACACGGAATCTCTATGGATCTCTCTTTGTTCCTTCATATTATGCTGTAACATCTTTATCCACTTTCTTTCAATACTGTCTAATTTGCAAAAAATCTCTAGGCTAGGAGGATAATTTTATCTGTACCTAGTCATCTCAGGAATAGGAATTTAAACTTTTCCCCCATGTTATATATAAAACTTAAATTTTTCTTGTTGTAACTTTAGCTCATTTTCTTTCATGGGAAACTCAGGCCATTCCTCCAAACTGAACTTCTATAATTCATTAGTAAATGATAATTTACAAAGCATTTTCCTTGTGATAAAGCTGTGAGGAATGTGGGACCAACATCTCTATTCTGGGGAAAATAGTTCAAAGAGACGAAATAACCTATCGGCAAGTACCAAAGGCAAGACTCAAACAACTATTTTCTAAAAAACATGTCTACTTCATATGCTTCTATAAAATAAGGATGCTGAATTGAATATTCTTTAAGGTCCTTTCTGTTTTTTGACATACATACCATACTCTGCCATCCCCTGTAACTCAAACTTCCATTTTTAAAAGGTTCAAAATTTTTTGTTTTGCTCAAATGAGATAACACGTAAACTGCTTGGTAATTCTTAAAGGACCTCACAAAGTTAGGTATAACAATTATTCTTATATCATCTACATTCCTTAAAAATGGTCCTCCTTTTTCTACTCCCAGAACACTTTTATAACAAAGAATAAAAGAGAGGAGGGGAAAAAACGTTTAGTAGAACTAACCAACCTATCAAGCATATTCAGCATCCTATGTAGTATTCAATAACCACTGTGGCCTCTCAGGTCACTTCTAGATTTAATTCACTCCTATGGCATTTGCAAAGGGAGATGCATTTTTACAACTCCTCTTTGGGGCTAAATTTCATTATTAAAACTTCACAACATCTTGTTCTTTCCATTTACATTTCTGTAACCCTTATGCATATTATTCCTGTTTCTGCTCACTTCCCTCGGCCCTGGCTCATGTGTCTTCCTGTATTTCCCTACATTAATTCTATTCGATGCTTCCCACAACATTCCGTTGGGTCCCACTCACCCCCCAGACCTCGTTTAGCATCTCTTTGGTTCCCAGTGTCCTACCTGGCTTTCGGCGAGCAGGGCGGTGGAGGTACTGAGGCACCTTGGGCCGGGGCCGAGCTTGCAGACAAAGGCAGACCCTTTCCACCTTTGTTTGGCTGGGAAGAGGCGCGGGCCAGACGGTTGTTTCCAGTGTGGTCCATGAAGCCGGTGTGAATGCAAGGAGATGCTGTGGAACTGAAGGAGGGAAATGACAGGTAAGATGACCGGCCAGTGATTGCAGACAGGCCATAGGCAACGTGGACTGCAAGTCCCCATTCCTGTGACACCCTGCTAACTTTATCTCTGCATCCTGCTTCACAGCCGGGGTTACGCGACTTGTCCAGGGTCACGCGGCTGTTCCGCGTCTGAGGCTGGATTTGAACTCGAGTCCTCCCGGCAGCATGGCCGCGCAACCGAGCTGCTCTCAATGCTTTACAATTTACACAGTGACGCATCTGGTTCTCAAAGGACCCCCCGGGAAAACGGCCTAGGAGCAATTACTGTCCTCATTTTATAGATGAAATAGACAAGGGTTCTGAAAGAGTAAGTAATTTTGCTCAAGGTCACCCTGCACGAGTGGCAGCGGCGGGACTTGAATTCTGGGCTCTGGACTGTGACGTCTAGTTCTTTTAAAAAAAAAGCCGGACCACCCAGGAGGTCGGAGGTCACGAACAAGGACAAAGCACAGTCAGGTCAGAGGTTGAGATCTCCTAACCCCACCATGGAGACTATGCAGCTAGATAAGTCCCCCATTCAGGGGTCGAAGTCATCGGGGCTGTCAGCACAGGTGGAGCTGGCCCACTTTGGACGGCTGGGCTGAGGCTGTGTGCCAGGATCTTGGCCTAAAAGGGGTTGTACCTGGCGCTGAGGCCGAAACAGGCGCAGAAGCTCCGGGTTCCCACACATCCGTCGCGCCGCCATCTTCCCGGGCAGAGAAAGCGGCGTTGCGCTTGCGCATTGAGTGTATGCTCCACGCGAGAGGCCGCCCTTTTAGTTGTGGTCAGGAAGTCAAAGGAGTTCCCACAGACTGAGTCATCATACAAAGTAGAGGGGAGCGGCCATCTTTGATACTGGTAAGAAGTCGGGGGGCGGGGATAGCTCGTGTGACGGTCGTCTTGGTTACGAACTAGAAGCCTGGTCCTTTTGTCTGGCGTCTTTGGCAACGGACAGTGACCGTGGCCATCTTTAATAAGGGCACGGGACTTGCTATCCTCTCTGTGTTGAAGCCGCTGCCCGGCCATATTGGATTTTAAGGAAGAGAGTCCCGAGAGAGAGAGAGAGCACCGATTTAAGCCAGGCAGGGATGCTGCCGGGGGGGGAAGGTGGGGAAAGGAGAAGAGAAAAAAGTAGAGAAGAGGAGAGGGTTGGCTCCCTTAATTGTAGGCTGGAGACTCCGGAGGGACAAAAATGATAATCAAACATATCACGAATATAAAAAGTTTCCCCCACAACCCCCAGCGTGGAAGATTGCCTAATTGTGCTTTTTGCCCAGCGTTTCCATTTTATTATCAAACTTTTTGGACCCTGGGCCCTCCAAAAGCTTTTGTTTATCTTTCCATGATTATTGAAAAAAAAATACTAATAAAGCCATTACATATTAACATAAACAATCCTTAAAAAAATAACTATTTTCCAAAACAAAAAAAAAAAAAATTTAGTGAAAAGTGACCTTATTTTATATATTTTTACAAATCTTTTAAATAACTGGCTGCTTTGATTCTCATTTCTGCTTCTGAATCCACTATTTTATTAGATGCTGTTTTGGTAGAAGTAAATGCAAAAAAAAAAAAAAAAAAAAAAAAAATCTGGCCTTGCACAGATAGGTAGTTGGGAAGTGGAGGAATATTTTAAAAGGCAAATAGCGGCTTAGAATTGTTATGAAAATAATTTTGATCTTTTGGATTCCAAGAAAGGGTCTTGGGGACCCACCCTCAAGGTGTCTGTGCGCCACACTTTGGGAATCACAGCCTTGGCATAAATAATACAACACAAAACAATACAATACAATATTACCACAAACCTCAGAAATGAAACTCATAGATATTAATGAAATTCTAGAAGACAATATTACAATTTGTGTGTGCTTTAAGGCTTGCAAAAGCCTTTAAAAACATTTCATTCTCAACAACTTAAAAGGAAGGAGATATTATTACACCCATTTTATAGATGAGAAAACTGAGGCCAACCCAGCTAAGTGACATGCCCAAGTTCATACTTTTTAAAAATTAAAGCTTTTTATTTTCAAAATATATGCAAAGATAATTTTCAACATTCACCTTTCCAAAACCTTGAATTCCAAATTTTTCTACCTCCCCCCATCTCCTCCCCTAGACAGCAAGTAATCCAATATATGTTAAACACATGCATTTCTTCTCTATATAGTTCCACAATTATTAGGCTGTGCAGCAAAAATCAGATCAAAAGGGAAAAAAATTAGATAACAAAATGCAACAAAAAAGGTGAAAATTCGGTGTTGTGATCCACATTCAGTCTCCACAATTCTCACTCTCCATCACAAGATCACTGGAATTGACCTGACTCACCTCACTGTTGAGAAGAACCACATCCATCAGAATTGATTGTTGCCACGTACAATGTTCTCCTGGTTCTACTCACTTGACTTAGCATCAGTTCATATAAGTCTTTGATTGTTTCTTACAGGATAATAATAATCTATAATATTTATATACCATAATTTATTTATCCAGTCCCCAACTGATGGACATCCACTCAGTTTCCAATTTCTTGCCACAAACATTTTTGCATATGTGGGTCCTTTTCTCTTTTTAATGATCTCTTTGGGATACAAGCCAGTAGAAATACTGCTGGATCAAAGGGGATGCACATTTTAATAGCCCTTTGGGCATAGTTCCATACTGCCCTCCAGAATGGTTGGATCAGTTCACAATTCCACCAACACTATATTAGTGTCTCAGTTTTCCATATCCCCTCTAATATTCTTCATTATCTTTTCCTGTCATCTTAGCCAATCTGAGAGGTGGGTCTGAGAGGTGGGTAGTGGTACTTCAGAGTTGTCTTAATTTTCATTTCTTTGATCAATATTGATTTAGAAAATTTTTTCATATGACTACAAATAGTTTTAATTTCTTCATCTGAAAATTATCGATTCATATCCGTTGACTATTTATGAATTGGAGAATGGCTTGAATTCTTATAAACTGAGTTAATTCTCTACATATTTTAAAAATGAGACTTTTATCAGAACCCTTGGATGTAAAATCCCCTCCCCCCCACTTTATTGCTTCCCTTCTAATCTTGTCTGCATTGGTTTTGTTTATACAAAAACTTTTAAATTTAACATAATCAAAATTATCTGTTTTGCATTTAATAATGTACTTTGGTTCTTCTTTGGTCACAAATTTCTTTCTTCTCCATACATCTGAGAGGTAGACTATCCTTTGTTCTTCAAATTTGCTTATAGTTTCACTCTTTATGTCTAAATCATGAATCCATTTTGATCTTATCTTGGTATAGGGTGTTAGGTATAGGTCAATGCCTACTTTTTGCTATACTAATTTCCGATTTTCCCAGCAATTTTTGTGAACTAGTGAGTTTTTATCAAGTTCACACAGTTAATAAATGTCTGAGGAAATTTTCCAAGTTATAAAGGAAAAGCCAGTGGTATAAAACAAATTCTTGGCATTGTGTATCCTACCTATTATTTATAGTTTTTTTAAAAAATATAAATCTTTTGCTTTTATATCACAGATTTCTCCCTGTATGTCTCCTTCCTTCTCTCAGAGTTCTATTATAATCTTTATAACAATTAAAAAAAAAAGTAAAAGAGGAAGTAGGGGAAAAAAACACCAATAAAATTGATCACCATATCAAAAAGATCTGATATTATAAGTAATGTTCCTACCTATAAACACCAATCTCTGCAAAAGGGGGATGTGACTTCACATATCTCTTCTTTAGAATGTTAACATTATAAGGTAGTATCAATGCAATGAACCTGGGAATCTTACAGTTGGAAGGATCTTTAGAGACTGTTTAATTCAATCCATATTTCAACTAGAATCCCTTGTTTTCAATATATTTGACCAGTATTTATTTTATTTTTTATTTTTTTTGCTGAGGTAATTGGGGTTAAGTGACTTGCCCAAGGTCACACAGCTAGGAAGAGTTAAGTGTCTGAGGTCAAATTTGAACTCAGGTCCTCTTGACTTCTGGGCTGGTACTCTATTCATTGTGCCACCTAGCTGCTTCCCAGTAGTTAAATCTATGCAGCTTTTGCATAAAAGACTTTTCTCCTCCTATAGCCCATTTTTTGCATAGTACTATTTGTTAGAAAATTTTTCTTTATTAAACATAAAATAACAGATTATGGATTCAGAGCTGGAAGAGGACATTGAGATTAAATTCATTTTATAGATGAGGAAACCGAGGCCCAGGAAGGTTAAGTTACTTGTCCAAGATCACATCGGTTAAGTAAGCATCAAATGTGGGATTTGAACCTTCCGCCCTCTGATTCCTAAAACAGTGATTTTCTTACTTTTTAAAAAGCATTTCTAAATTTGCTGCTCTTAAAACAAAACATTTCTGTAAAGTTCAAATGACTCCTTTCCTCTCCTTCATTTGCCCTCACCCCCACCTTCCCTTGTATTAGTTAAGTAAAATAAATCAACACATTGAGTTGTTACTAGGTATGCCTCATTTCCATATCCATATTCCATTGCTTCTTGATGACAAGTGAGATAAGTATTTCATCATCAAATCTTTGAAGTTATGACCAAACACTTCATTGATCAGAGCTCTGAAGTCTCTCAGTTTTTTTTTTTTTTCCTAAATATCTTCCAAAAAAATTGTCAAGATTTCAAGGAGCTTCTTGATGTACATTTTCTCAGCTCCTAATCTCTTTTGCTCCATATACAAATGAATGGAGGGAGTAAATCTTCAGGAATAACACTAAAACCAGTGCTACATTCCTAGCTTTCATACCTATGTAAGACTAGCAAACCTTTTTAGGCTTTGATCTTGCCCAAACAATCCCAAAAGATGCCCATCTGTATTATTATCTAGTCCCTCCATTCTGTCCACAAGGATATTGTGAAATACTTTTAAAAATGGTCTGCTTTCTTCCTGTTATTATCTTATTTATAATCTTTAAAGGTATTAAGAAAGAAAGTGAGGTTAATCTGGCATGACTTATTTTAAAAATATTTTTACTGATTTCTTTTGTTTTTCCTTCACTTTTTCCCCCCCCGAATGTCTCTTCCTTTCACCCATCCCTAATCTTTTGTAACTAAGATTAAAAGGGAGAAAAAAAAATTAGACCAGCAAAACCAACTAACACATTAACTGTATATGATTGACAATATTACGTACTCATTCCCTGCCCCTCCTCCCCATTTTTATAAAGAGGGAAAGAAAGTATATTTTCTCAATTCTTCTTTGAGGCCAACGCTGGTTATTATACTTATTCGTTCAGTTTTTTTTTTTTCTTTTTTGTTCTTTCCATTTATTATTGTGGTCATTATTCCATTGTTTTCCTGATTCCACTTCATCAATCTTTGTGTCTTTTTGTGCTTCTTTGAATGCCTTATATTGTTTCTTATGTTTTGATAATATGCCATTACAATTATAATTTGTTTTGGACTTCACCTATTGATGGGCATCCACTTTGTTTTCAGCTCTTTGTTCCGTAAGTAGTTCTATGAATCTTTGGTAATCAGAGAACTTTCATTCTATTTTGTCCAGTTTGAGACAAATGCTTAGCAGTGTACTCTCTGGTTCGATGTCAAGATCATAATATAGTTATTTGTTAAGTATAATTCCAAATTATTTTTCATAATTATTGGATAACATTATAGCTCCATGGTATAATATTGTTTGGTTTGACTTTGTTGATCGAGACATATATACTCTTATTGCTTCTTTTTCTAAATAGTTATTTTGTTGATAGTAAAGAATTGCTACTGTGTACATATAATATAGAGGGATGTGTATGTGGGCACTTCATCTGAAGAGATCTCTAGCTCCAGATTCACACAAAGTCCGAATTTAGTCCTTAGGAAATCTGACCTTTATTTTCTTTTGTTGCAAGGCAATTGGATTTAAGTGATTTGCTCAGGGTCATACAGCAGTGTTAAGTATCTGAGGTTGGATTTGAACTCAGGTCCTCCTGACTCCAGAGCTGGTGCTTTCTCCGCTGTGCCAACTAGCTGACCTTTAAATAAAGGAATCAGGCTTCCTTTATTGAACTTTCTACCTCTTTAAATTATTACCCCCACATCTTGGGGAGAATTACTTAAAGTTTGGGTTATGTTGGAGCTAGCTTAACCTGACAGGGGAGGAAATTGTGAAATGCTATAAAGGCATGGTTTATTGTCTAGATTTAAAATAAATGTTAATAATATGGATTAAACTTAAAAGTGTTTTGTCTACATTCCTCCCCTCCTCCCCCCCTCCCCCCCCAGATTTCTGGTTGTTAAATTTATCAGTATATACTTGAGATTTCACTCATGTTTAGGGCTTTTCCACAAAAGAGAGTGGAAAGATTCTCATTTTATAATTTAAAACAGGTATAGGACAGCTAATTATTTCCTTTACACAAAAGAAATGTTATAATACAAAAAGTATTCAGATACTAATTGATTTCACAAAGCAGTAACTCATAAACATTATTATACTTTCCTGGAAGATTGACATTTAAAATAGATGACAGTGAATGGGACTATTGACAGATGTTTGGGATCATCCTCTCCCTGGTAGTCATCTTCTTTTCCTGGAAGAGTTGTAGTAGTAATAGGGGGACAATTCTTAATGTTCACCCAGGAGATTCCAGGTGTTCTGCTATTTGGTCACCTATTCTCAAAACAGAAGAAGCATCCAGGGACCACAAGTCCAGGTTCGGGCTCACTCAGGCAATATGTTTTAGATACCACATATGGTATCTTCATCATACTGTGTATGGAGGGAGGCATCCTTTCCTCACCCCCTTCTTGTGAACTACTAGAGAAGAAGAGAATGCCTAAGAGAGATGAGTCCCTCCTTTTAAGGTCCACTTGAGTGGGTGCCTCTTACTAACTCCATGGCCAACAGTAGGATTGTTTTGTCCAACAATGGGATGACAAAGTATCCCAAAGTGCAATGTTTTTAATATTGAATTGAATATTGAATACATGTGAGTCAGGGGTGTATTGGTGCCAGCTAGCCAGCTCATATCAGCTGGAGAACCCATTGCTTAATTTTCAGTATATTTTACACTTTGGAAATTGACAAACATTACAAATCAGGGTTTAATTTTTGGTTTTGTTGATCATTTAGAATTAGAAAAGTGTTACAGAAAATGTTAATGATACAGATTAAATCTAAAAGTGTGTCATTTATTTTATAGTAGAGCCAGTTGTAAAATATTTACCAGTATATTGCTGAATGTGGCCCACTGGGAGTAACCCAATGTCCAGCAGATCAAAGGAGCTTATCCATTTTCCCCCAGTACATGGAAAAAACATCCCTTCATTATTTGCTTTAGAGTTTATCTATATCAAATTATAAGTTAGTAGTTTGAGAACTCCATTTGTACAAAGTCACCCGTTAGACAGTCAATCTGAATGACTCCGCCATGTTTAAACCTTGTTCAACCTTTAGATAAAGTACTCAGCCTGTAGTAGAAGGTTTAGTCCCTTTAAGACTAATCCCATCAACAACTATACTGTATGAGGATGTATTCTGATGGAAGTGGATTTCTTCGACAGAGAGATCTAACTCAGTTTCAATTGATAGATGATGGACAGAAGCAGCTACACCCAAAGAAAGAACACTAGGAAATGAATGTAAACTGTTTTTTGTTTTTCTTCCCGGGTTATTTATACCTTCTAAATCCAATTCTCCCTGAGCAACAAGAGAACTGTTTGGTTCTGCACACATATATTGTATCTAAGATATATACTGTAACCTCTTTAACATGTATAGGACTGCTTGCCATCTGGGGGAGGGGGTGGAGGGAGGGAGGGGAAAAATCGGAACAGAAGTGAGTGCAAGGGATAATGCTGTAAAAAATTACCCTGGCATGGGTTCTGTCAATAAAAAGTTATTAAATTAAAAAAAATTTTTTTAAAGTGACTTGGAAAAAAAAAAAAAAGACTAATCCCATCTCATGAGGGAAGGCTACTCTCCTTTTGATAGCCATTCCTCTCAGTTATTCAGTAGTGTCTAACTCTTTCTGACCCCTTTGAGGTCTCCTTGACAAAGATATTAGAATGCTTTGCTGTTTTCTTTTCTAGTTCATTTTATAGATGAGAAACTGAGGCATACAGGGTAAAGTGGTATACTCAGGGTCACATATAGTCTGAGGCCAGATTTGAAATCAAGAAGATGAGTCTTCTTGACTTTGAGCCTGGCACTCTCCCTATTTTGTCACATACCTACCCTACTCCATTTTCTTTCCTTCTTTTCTTTTCTTTTTTCTTTTTTTCTTTTTTTTTAGTTTATTTACTTTAAATACACATTGTTTTATGAATTATGTTGGGAGAGAAACAGAGCAAAAGGGAAAAACCATAGGGGAAAAAAAAAACAGGAAAAAGAAGTGAACATCTCAATGAAATCAAACCTTCTCAAACTTCCTCTTTTCCTTTTCCTTTTATATCCCTGCAGTGGATTTTGATGAAAGCTTAGCAACTTTTAATTTTTACTTTACTTTTCTTTCTGATTTGAGTTGCATTTTCTGCAACTTTTTTTACATTCTGATTTACATTCTGATTTTACTTTACATTCTGATTCTTCACTTCTCTTTACCTATACTGTTTTCTTAAGTCCATTTCATCTTATTTCTTAATCATATCCTAATCTAACATCTCATTGCATATTCTATTTTAATTTAAGTGACTGCTACTAATATATATACACAATTGAATTTTTATGTTGAATCATTTCATATTAGCTTTTGCTTATTCTCTAAGTAGATAAAATCAGCTTTTACTAAAAACCACATCTATCACCCTGAAGGAAGTGTATGGAATAGAGAGAGATAAGGTGAAGAACTTACAGGAATGTATGAATTCTTTTTCTATGTTTTATTTTCATTATTTCTGTGTTTTCCCTATGACCTGTATAATATGTGCAGGCTCATATTTACTTGAGCCTTGGCCAGCTATAAACATATTTACTTAACCTGAGCTGATGACATTTATTGGTATTTGACATTTATCGATATTTAGTCTATTAGCTGGACACTATCTGCTTGATTAAGCCTGAAGGCCTGATTTTCTGTTTCCTAGAAATCAGAAGATTTTGGGGAAACAGAAACCTTCATTCTAATCTCTCCAAATAGCAGCAACCAATTAAATGCCTTCCCCTCCCCTTCTCAATGCTCTCTTACTTGTGATGTAATCTCTTGTATAAAAGCTATGTATCTTTACTACTTCTTTAGTTCTCCTACCACGAACTTTCTCTTTCTTAACTGGTGATGGGGTGGCTTATCCTCCGGAAGTTTTCAATAAAAAGTGTGATCTCTGAGTAGTCATTTGGGTAAGAGTCTTCTACATCCCTCATAGAAGGAAGGGGAAAGAGGTGTATGCTGTTTGCCCTTAATCTTAATTCTAGCTGCAACCCTCAAAATCCACTAAATTGTTTTAGCAGTTACCATAATTTGGAAATTTATAGTGAAGATATAGCCTTTGGGACAGTCAGTCTGAGTGACCCCCATGTTTTAATCTTGTTCAACCTTTGGGTACAACATTCAGCTAGCCAGCAGCAGAAAGTGCAACTCCATAGGACTAATTCCATCTCCTGAAGGCTACTCCCTTCTCTTTAGCTCTAATTCCATTTCCCAATGATGCAGTCATGGGTAGGGGCTAAGGGGATCCTAATTCCACCTCCTCATTGAGATCTACCATTAAGGATTTTCTTACACTAATCTGTAATTTGCTTTACTCCTGTCCATAAAAGCAATTTACAGTTGGAATTGGAAGTGAGTTGGTTGTGAGGAGGTGGGACTGGCTCCATTCCAATTGCTTGATACCTTAATGTGCCAATAAACTCCTTTTGCCTTATTTCCTGAGTTTGTGTTTTAATTGATCAGGATGAGGCCTGGATTAGGATTCTTTTTGAACACATTCTTACTTTTATTGAAAATCAAAATAACATTTTCTCTTCCATAATCCTGTGGTACTTTCATTTTCTATATTTCCCCCTTACAGGGATCACTGTCTTGCTTAGTAATGATATTAACCAATTTGTTTAGTACCCTGGAATTTATTCAGGATTAATTTCTTAAATTCATTAAGAGCAGTTAAAGGCTCTTGCCTTCTCTTCCCTTATTTCAAGTCACTTCTTACCATTTCCTCAATTTATTCAATACCGGTTTTGATTCTCTGTTAACCACTTCGATTCTATACTTTTCAATCCAAAGTGTATTGCCCCTACTAGAAAAAAACCAGAAGTGGACCAAGAGTTGACTAACTTTGTATTATCTGTCCTTCATTGTAACTGGCCTATATATATTCAGTGATCATAGCCTTTCTTTGATTTTCTTCCTGCTGCAGACATGGCCAAAAAGCCTTTTTTGTTGTCCTTACAATTATTTGCCAGCTTCAATAAGTAGGCTTTTATTCTATTCAAGTTTCTTAACTGAGAATTTAGCTCAGAGCTGTGTTCATTTTGCCCCTGACAAAAAGGATTCAAGAAGCAAAACTAATATTTTTTAAAAAAAGATTTCTACCATGTAGTGTTAACATTTTCTTTCTTAATAACAATAACAAAAAATACATTTAAATAAAATTTTAAAGGTTACAAAACACTCATAACAACAGCTCTGGGAGCTAAGTTTGGAAATAAATATTAACTTTCTTTTACAAATGAGGAAACAGAGCTTCATAAAGGTAAAGTTACCCAGGATTACACTTCTAGTAAATGTCAGAACTGGGTTCAAATCCAGATTTTCAGTATCTGTGCCAAGTAGTCTTCCCATTATAATAGTGGTTCTCCTGCAGTGGAGTGCAAATTTTGAGGGAATAGCTCACATTTCATACTCATCTGTAACAGTAGTACCATTTTCCCTGCAGATATATTTCTGAATGACATTTTTTCCCTCAAGAGATCTGGTACTAAATCTATTTTTAGCTGTCATGCAGTTGGCATCTTAAACAAGTTAGTTTATTTGAAATAGTAGGATTTTGAGAAAAATAGCTCATATTATCCTGAATATCTCTTCAAGGTGAAAATTGAAATTATGTAACTTTGTTAAACACAGTTACATATTATAATATTTCCAGGGGCTTTGGATTATTTTTCAGATGATTTAGTTTTTGTAGACCTTAAAAGTATTGGATTTTAAATTATGTGACATTTAGTAAATTGTAGCAACTTCTATGAAGAGGCATTGTAGTCCTGTTAAAATCTGCAAATTATTCTGATCTCTTAGTTGTCTGTCTTCCAAATCCTCCATAGATGGTAGATCATACATTTTTATAACTGGAAAGGACCATTGATCTAGTCCAGCATTCCATTATGGCCTTCTGTCCAGAGAATTCCTGCTCATGTATAGGTCAAATAACTAGATGATCTCTGATGCCCTCCACCCCCACCCCAGGGATTCTATTCTGTGAATTCTCATTGTCTTATGTTATGAAGTGATTTGCCTTGTTGTTTAAGTCTTCCTCCATCCTCTCCCTCCCCTCCCTCCCCATTCAAGCTTATAGATTATAGTGGCCATATATTTTCTGAGTCAAAAATTGGTACTGAATGAAATTCCTCAGCCCCACAACCTGGGGACCTAAATCTGTAGATCTGGAATTCTTACCTGTTTGGAGGTCTGGGACAAGAAGGATTTGTGTTTGTGTAATCGTACCAATGAACACTGCATTTTCCATCAAGAATTGAGGACCCACATACCAATTATAGTTCTACAGTAGGGATTTTTTCCAGGGTTCAAATAGTATAAAATATTCTAATCTAATAAATGAAGATTCATCTAATAAAGATTCAATCATTAGCTTCATTTTTTTTCTTGTTGTATGGACAACCAAGTTCAGAAGATGGTAGAGAATTACTCTCATAGGTTAGAACATTAGTGACTTTATGGTCATGGAGAAGAAGCTCTTTAGGATAAATAGGAGGAGACAGGAATAGGAATGGAAAGAACAGAATTTAGAATGTAATTGTAGGAGTCTTGTCATGGTGGTTGATTACTATAGTTCCAAAGATTACTGCAGCACTGTTCTATATCAGGAAAGATTTCTGTTATTCTTGACACAGGTAAAGATAAGCAAAGGGAACTGACAGGGGATAAAATTATAAAGTCAAGAATTTGTTGCATTCTCTAGACTCTTCTTTTTGGGAACTTTCCCCACTGTTTAGTAGCATTCCCCCCTCCTTTTTCATCCATTTAAATTTGTACCCTCTTGTTTTCCACTCCCATACCCTCAGGCAGAACATTAAAGGATCTGATGCCATTTATATTTTCATTGAAGCTCATATCAACATTCATATCAACATGTAAATTCTCACAGGTATTTGATTATTTTTTAAAAAAGATTTTTATTTCTAATTGTGGGAAAAAAGCTTTGACTTTTAAAAAGGTATTTTAAGCAGGCTGTGAGCAAATGTTGTATTGTAGTGATGGAAGGGTATTGTCTTTCTTACCTTTTAAACAATATTAAGTTTAAAAGTAAGCTTGATTTAGTGGATTTATAGTGCCTGAAGAAAGGTGACTAGAGTAGACTCCTTGCCTTCCCCCCTTTTATTTCTTAAGAATAACCTCTTCACTCTTATTCCTCACTTAGAACCAAAACAAAATAGTGTTACCTAGAGCTTACTTCAACATTTTCATAATTTTATCTGTGTAGTGGGTTCTCCTTCAATCAACACAAAAGACAAATCTTTCATGCTATTGCATATAAGTAAATATACTTACTTATGATTTGTTAAGGCTAAATCCAAAAGTCATCCCTTAGTAGCTGTCTAGTAGTGAACTAATCCAAGTGTCTAATTGAAGCTGCTTCTTGAATGATAGATATATAGTCCTTAACTATCCTGAGCTTAAAGCGGGGATGGAGAATTTCTGGCTCATGAGCTATATAAGACCTACAAAGTAATTTGTTAAGGCAACTGTAGGCAATGATGAGCTGAAAGCTAGGTACAACAACTTCTCACTGCTTGAATTCTATTAGTTGATAATTTTTTATGGTCCACAAATGATATTTATAATATTCATTCTTATATAATTTATATATATATATATATATATATATATATATAAATTTACATAATTTATAATATCTGCCAGGTGGTCCTTGGCAGAACAAAGGTTCCCCACCTTTAACTTAAAAGCCTTTCTTGTTTGATTAGACCCACTATAGTGTTTACTTCATTGGCATGGTCTTTGAGAATCTAGGATCTTCTCTATAATTTGTGAGGCATCAGGGTAGGAATTTATGGAAAGTTTCCTGAGGAATATTTAAAAATTATGCTTTATGTATGTGACTGTCTACTAGACATCATAGAATTTAGAACTGAAAAAGTCCTTATAGATCATTGCCTTCAACAATATCACTTAAAGATTAAATAGTTTGCCCAAATTCATATAAGTTTTGAGCCTTCACTGTAACACTTATGGCTTGACATCCCCAAATAAATACCAAGTGCTATAGAGAGCAGAAATTTTTGATTTTCACACTTTTGATGTCCCACCATGGTGTAGAAGAAATTCTTCCTGACCTAATATTTCTCATGCTAACTTTGGACTATGATAGTGTTTTGGGCTAGGTACCAAGGGTCAACAGCCTTTTAGTTCTAAGTGAGAAATGATGGCTTCTTTTCAGAACACTACCTAAGCTAAATATATTGGAAATAACCCAACCAGGCTGCCTAGATTAAGGTCCTGGGTCTTCCAATCCTAGCTTTAGGAAATTATAGGAAAATCTGGAAATTTCCTTATAGTGTTTTACCTCGTATTGGTGTAGTTACTTAGAAATTTCTCCTTTCCTCTATCTGAGGGAAAACAAAAAAAAAAAAATTAGGTATAGTATTTTTGTCACCAGAAAAAGATCAGAATTCAATCAATCAACTATCTCATCTAAAATTCACAAAATCAACTGATCAATAATTATGTATTTTAAACTTAATTCTTGGCATTGTACCAGTTATCAAGAATACAAATACAAAAGTGTGATAGTCCCTTCTCATAATGTGTTCACAGAGAAGTAAGTATAAAATGATGTATTAGATGCAAAGGTATAACCCTTGACCTGTCCCCTACCCACCAAGGACTGAACTCATAAATTTTCAGGTTTTGATTCCCCAGAGTATTAATTTCCTTCTATGGCTTATTGCTTCCACCTGGAATTAATTCAGTCACATCTTAAAAATGAAATTAAGTTTGGCTCATGAATAACAAGGTCCCCAACTTTCATAAGGTACTCAGAATTCAGTATAGATATTGGGCATGAGACTCAATATTTGAGCTTATGATGCTCAGGACCAACTGGAGCCTAGGAACAAATAAAGCATAACTTATAAAACTCTCTTGGGAAGAATATTTAATTTTGGGATGCTCTTATGGGATCCCTCTGTAATTTTGATGAGTTCCTCTTTTACAAAGAATTTTATATATTTTATATATATATATATGACTTGGAGTAACATCCTTTGGTTTGTACTACACCAGGACAGTTGGACATACTCTGGGGGCTGTTGAACACAAGCATTCATCCTTTCATGGAACCTGTACCATTCAAGTTGCTCACTGATTTTGACCTTCAACTAAGCAAGTGGATTAAGAACTCTATCTCAAAGGAGCACATTTCATCAGATTAAATAAATAAGTTAGAAGGTGAAATACAATTCCTTTTCATTATTTATGACTGTGTTTGTTTTTGTTTTGTGTATTCTTTATGTGTTTTTATGATGAGTATTTTTCCTGACATTTTGGTCCTTTTTCCTTTATATTATTTTAAACTTCCTGACATCAGAGATCATAACTTCTATTTCTTTTTAAAGTTCATCTTCATTCATCTATTTTGCCTCATCTAATGCATCAAGTGAGCCATACCTGTTTGACAGACTGATTAAAGTAGTTTTCACTGCATAGTGGGCATAAATTCTTTTTATTGGGTCATTAATTAAACATGCCATTACTCTGGTAGCTGCAGATTAGCAGCAATGAATTTAAAAAACCATTTTGAAAGAGGATTCTTTTCTCCAAAGGCTTGAAAGGGTTAAAAGAGGGGGACAACTAGGAACAGGAGATTTTAATATTGATCTTGTTTTTTTCCTCTCTATCTTTCCCAATGAATGCTACTAAAAAGAGGGCTTGGCAAGATAGCCAGTATATACATCTTGGTGTCTAACTCCAGCTCCTTATCTGAGGCCTAGATTGAATTGAATTGAAATTTCCTGAGTAAAGCCTATGTAGATGACCTGGGTACACAAGCACTGTAAAAAAAACCAAGACTAAAACCAAAACCCAAAGCATTTAGTTAAAGTTAGAGTAACCTGAAATGTTCAGGCTTGCCATTTGGCATAGGAAGATTTCTGTTTCTATCAGAATTTACAGCTTTTCATGTGCTATAGTCATGACAAAGCCAATGGAGGAACAAGGCATTGAGTATTTATATGATAGAACTTTTTAGTCCTGTTTATATATTCACGCAAATAGGAAATTATCAGGAATGATAGACCTACATCAAGTCTGATCTCTAAAACCAGTGACTAAATAGGAGAATTTCTTTAGTGTTTGTCTATCCATGCAAAAAAAAAAAAAAAGTGATAAATATTCATATAATTTGAACCCCCAAATTCCCTTTGTCTTAAATTCATTGTGAATAAGCTTTAATTAAGCACTTATTTTGTCCTTGATGTTATGCTAAGGTCAAGTATACAAAGATGAAAATGAAATAGTTCCTATCTTCAAGGAGAATACATTCTATAAGAGAAGACAATACAGATACCAGCATGCTCTGACTTCTCCCACAAGCTAGGCTGCTATATTTGCTTGTTAGAGTCCTAGAATACTCCAAACAATTTGTAGAACATCTTTTCTCTATTACCATTTGCTTGAGTCACTACTTGCTGTGTTTTCCTTATTGTTTAGGGGCTGGGTTAGGGTTTAGTTCCTTTTAACCACTTAACATTGATTAGTTTTTACAAAGGTATATTTACTTAAAAAATAATAGCAAGAACAAATGCCTATATTATCTGTCTCCCAGGAGGGAGAAGACTAAACCTAGTTTTGTTCCTATAGTGCCTTGGTTCCACCAAGTTCATGTGCAGATGCCATGACTACCAAATAAATGTATTTCAGTTGCTGCTAGCCTGAGGTTTTGATTTTCACTCCCTAAGATCACTTCTTATTCCCTTTTGGGAAACCCATATGGTGCTGGTTACAGACTTGCAGATTCTAGGATTGCTGAATTGTTTTCTAGACCTTTTGAACTCAAAGGTTGGGGAGGCCCTTATCCTTTCACTCAGAGGGGGAAAAGAACAAAGGCATAGGCTCAGACCAAGGTCTTTTTGGGGGTTAGATGGTCTCAGAGGGAAGAAGAACTTCCTTACAGAACTTATAGAAATGTCTCTTGTTAAATACTTTAGAAAGTCACCAAATGAGACCAGAAGAGGAAGTAATTGATGCTAATAGGCCTTTTTGACTGATTCCACAGCTAACCAAAGAACCTCTTCTTCAACACATACTACTAGGGTCAGTTATAGAAAGTCTACATAGGCTTCACAGTTTCTCCAAGACATTTTCATTCCTCATCATCATGACTCTCCCAAAAGCAAACTCCCTAGGCTCCTCAACATGGAGAAGGTATGTCAACCAAGCAGGATGATTGACAGAGTCTGTACATATGTCAGATCCCAATTATATTCCTAAATAAGTAAAATATAGACAAAATAAATACAGCATATACAAAAGACAGGTTTTTTGGGGGGAGGCCCTAGTACCTGGGAGGTATCAGGGAAAGCTTCCTGTAGAAAGTGGGGTTGGACTGATCTTTGAAATAAAGGAGGAATGCTGAAAAGTGAAAAGGGGACAAATTACAAGCATGGGGAACAAGTAACCTTTACAAAGGTTTGGAGATGACCATTTGTGATTCCTGTGTGATGAACTGCAAGAAAGCCAGTTTGACTATATTCTAGGGTGAAGGGGAATAATGTCTAATAAAGATGGAAAGGTAGATTGGAGTGAAGTTGTGAAGAGTTTTAAATGCTAAACAAAGGAATTTTTATGTGATTCTAGAGGTAATTGGGAGCCCCTAGAGTTTATTGAGCAGGAAAATGATGGGGTCAGAGTTGTGTTTTAGGAAAATCACTTTGGCAGCTATGTGGATGATGGATTGGAGAGGAGAGAAATTTGAGATAAGTAAGTTAGGAGGCTCTGATAATAACTAGAATATTGCAAGCCTCTGAATAGTTGAAACTCAGATTGTTTTTTTTTGAGCCTTGAATTATCTGGAATTATTCTCTATACTTTCCTTTTAATGGATAGATACAATTTCTATGGGAGAAGAGATTGGTTGAATACAGTTTTTACTGGTGATATTCATTTGGATTTTATTCCCATCTCATCGCATATTGGAAAATATTTTATTTGACAGACCTTCATTTCATCTTAAGTGAAAATGTCATTTAGTTTTAGTAGGACTGTTGGTAGAAAACCAGAATTATTTACTTTGAGATTTCCCAATTCAAGATACACAGAGGGGGTAAGATGCCTTTAAAATTATGCAGTACTTTACAAGTTTGCATGTCATCCTTGCTTAGAGATCATATTGATCTTTTCTATTTCATTTAATTTCAGTATATAGGCTGGTGAAACAAGCATCAGGGAAGTACATTGTGGTAAAGGATGTTATTGAGAGAGAAGGGCAGACTTGGAAAAAAAATTACCTTATCCTCATGGATAGCAGATTTCTGTATGTATTGTGCAAAGTTGAAGCTGTGAACTTAAAATTCCTCTTTGTACTTGCATTTTGTTAGTTAACAGAAGAGATAATTGAATGGTACAAATGAATAGATATTTAGTTACTGGGATTATCTGTTCACAAGGGGATCTATTCAAGAAAGGGCTTTATTCTGAACCCTCTAGGGAAAGAATCCTCCCCAAAAAGATTTTGGGTCTATTATCCTAGAAATGTTAACTGCATTTTATGCTGTCATTTTGAACAGAATCCTGGCATTTCTTAATGGAATCATCTGAAAACAGAAGACTTGACTTATGATAACTTTGCCATTACCTGAGGACTAAAAGAAGGGAAAAGTCCTCCACAGTTAATAAGTGGTGGAACTAATCTATAAAACCTATATTGTTTACCCTACAAGACTACTAGCAAATGAGACAATTTAAGTGATATATTACATAATCCTCAAAATCTTATATAAATTTCAGTATTATTTCTAATCAACCTTATCTTCATATTCAAGCTCAGGTTGTACTACATTTTCAGTAGGTGACCTTTTTTTAACCTGGCATTTAAAGCTTTTCACAATAAAGCTACCTCCTTTCCTAGTTCTGTTTCCTAGTACTTCTCACGATGCACCATAGTTAGACTGCCTCTTAGCTGTTTCCTGAATGTGATATTACCTGTTTTGGGGCCTTTTTGGAGAGCTGTCTCATCTCTTTTTTTCTTCTTTCTAAGTGAAATTCAGCACTACTTTCTACTTAAGAATCTTCTTTCATGCTATTTTGTTGTTAGTATGCTCTTCCTCTGGAAATTAACTTTATGTATATATGTTTTCTGCCAGCAAGCTACTTGCAGACCAAAAACCAAAAACCAAAAAAAACCCAAAACCCAAAACAAAACCAAATAAAGTAAGGCATTAAGCATTTAAAAATCATTTTCTATATATTAGATAATGTAGTAAGTTTTAGTAATACAAATACAAGCAAAAGGAAAGACAGTTCTTGTCCTCAAGAAACTGACATTCTTAATAATAAAAGACAACGCAGAGCTGAAAAGGATGATGTGATGGGGGAAATGAAGATGATCATGTTGGGGCATGGTTCTGATTTCTGGGAAGTCAGGAGTAGTACTGAAGAGGACTGAAGCTTGGCCAGCAACAACAAATACTGCTTGCTTGTTTGTCTGTTTATTTAAAAAAAAACACACCAGTATTTTGTGTATATGGGGAATTACTGACAAGGAAACAACTTCATCCCTGCAAATCAGTACAGGCTATGACCTAAAGAGTCCTAGAGAGTTGCCTGGGGCAGGGAAAGATTGAAAGATTTGCCCTGGATCACATAGCTGTGACACTTGAACTCAGATCTTCTTGGTTCTGAGGCTGGCTTTCTATCCCCAATTGCTGCTCTACCTTGCACATAATAAGGACTTGCACGTTTGTTAAATGGAATTGGTCTTTTCTGCATCTTATGTTCATTTGGAATCCTGTTCTCCCTGCTAGTTCCAGGGAGAATCATCTCTCTCATAAAGCAGAAGGAACAATAATATAGATACGTAAACATGAAATTTCTAGGATGACCCTTTAAGTGTAAATAACAGACCCTCATCTGAGAGACAGTCAAACGGAAGTCATCTAATGGAGCAGTTAGAGACCTTAAGGGAGCTCTGTTTCAAGCTATTAATCAGAAGGCTATGGGAATGAACACCTGAATTGGGAGCTTAATTAAATAAGTTCTGCTTAATTAAAAGGCTCCCAAATGTACAGCAGGCTTACCTGTCCTCACAGGCAAGCTCTTACTCTTCACACAGGGTAGTCTGGGGAATGCAGCTTTAACCTGTGTTCAGAAACACAGGGAGGTTCAGGATTTAGCTGATGCTTCTGTAGGTCTCTAAGATTAGGTCTGTTTTTGCCAACATGATGTCAGGGATGGAAGTAATGAAGAAAAACCCTTCAGGATTTTAGCATTAGTTATTCACTTGGGTTCAATCACACAGTTGTAGCTTTAGTTTGTATGGAATTCAAGGAAGAAAGGAGTTATAGAAAAAAAGAGATTTTATTATAATGTAAATCATATTGCTGACCTCAAAGACCACTGCTATAGCCTTCATACTTAACAGTATAAAATTTATAACATATCTTGAAGCTGGATATGGCATGATATAGCAGAAAGATACTTTTCTGTCATTCAGATTGGTGTTCCAGTCACAGTTCTCCTTGTTAGCTGTGTGGTTTTGGATTAGTCATTTGATTTCTCTAGCTGTCCCTTTCATCATCTGCAAAAAGAAGAATTTGGACTATGTGATCTCCAAGACTCTTTCCAGCTAGAAAACTCAGTGTTTCAAAAAATCCTTTTGTAGTTGTAGACTTTTAACTTAATTTGTGGGCACAATAAAATCTTTCATCTTTCTGGTGGTAGACAGCATTTGACAATGGATAAAGATGGTTTTGGTTCTGTTAGTCACAAGACCATTTGCTTTTTCATTTTTCATAAATACCAGAATTTGAAATATTATGTTTAGATACTGTAATGTCAGCACTAGCTCTCTAGAGGACCTTGGAACCAGTCTGAGTTCTTGGGTTTAGTGGAGGAGTGATGAAGGCAGGAGGGCCACCATGAGGCTCATCAAAGATGGAGTCCTGAATCTTCTCTGTGTCTGTGGCTGGGAGCCTTCTATGTCTGTGGCAGAGAGAAACTTCTGTGTTTGAGCCTCCCTTAAATACTTCAATATGATTACATCATTACAGCACACTAAGCACCTCCTTTTTGATGTTTTCATTTCCCTTCCTGAGAAGTCAGGGAAGGCATGACCACCTTTGTTCTAAAACAAAAGAAAGCAGGAGATGTAGAGGGCTGGAACTCTGAAATGGTGTACTTGAATCAAGGACAGCATGGGGCTTATAGTTAAGCACCTACTCATTGTGAGATAATGGTTCTCTAAACATATACTTAATGTGATGGTGATGTAATGGGTAGTTGGCTCATGCTCAGTGTGCTGTAGTGATGTAATCGTATTGAGGTATTTAAGGGAGTCTCAGGCACAGAAGTCTCTCAGCCACAGACACAGAGAAGACTTCAGGCTCCAGATTCCAGATTCCAGACTCCATCTTTGACCAGCCTCATGGTGGCCCTCCTGCCATCATCACTCCTCACTAAGACCAAGGACTCGGGCTGGTCCTGAGGTCCTCTAGAGAGCTAGTCTGAACATTATATTTTGGCGCTCCATTGGGCGCCAAAATGTAATGTCCAGGCTAGCCTTCTGGAGGATCTCTGGACAGACCTTGGTCTTTAGGTGGAGAAATGATGAAGGCAGGAGGGCCACCACGAGGATGGTCAAAGATGGAGTCCCAAATCTTCTCTGTGTCTGTGTCTGACACTCTTCTGTGTCTGTGTCTGAGAGCCTTCTGTATCTAAGACTCCATTAAATACCTCAATATGATTATGTCACTACATCACACTGAGCTCGAGCCAACTACCCATTACATCACCATCACATTAAGTATATGTTTAGAGAACCATTATCTCACAATGAGTAGGTGCTTAACTATAAGCACCATGCTTTCCTTGATTCAAGTATACTTTTTCAGAGTTCCAGCCCTCTCCAAGATACTTTAACAGAATTCATTCTAAACTTAAAAAAATCCTTTAGCATTTTTAAAAAATAATTTCTAAGATATCTGAAACTGGTTTTATTAAATTTTAAGGCAACTAAGTGGTGGATAGAATGCTGGGCAGGAAGACTGGAGTTCAAAATCAGTTTTAGACAGCAGCTGTGTGATCCTGGGCACATCCCTTAACCTCTGCTCATTTTCCTCATCTGTAAAATGAAGTTAATAGTACCTACCATTAGACTTGTTCTGAGGATGCCTGGCACATAGTAGGTACCATATAAATGTTAGCTATTATGATTATTTTGAAGACTTTTTTCATATAGTAAATATGTTGATCAGACTTGACCTCCTATCCATAAAGAAGGATTGAGAATTAGCCAATTGGCTAATTAGAGTCATGCCTCTTTTTTTTTGGTCATCTTTGTTGTTTAAACTGAGGATTAGTTAATTTGTTAATTCATTATTACATGTCATTAAAGAAAAATATATTTGAACTTCTACCACTTGATGTCAGTTGTGCAGGTCTGGTGTTTCCTCTCCTTAGTAAAGATTTTCGCTGATTGTCTGTCCTTTCTAAGACTCAGTATATTAGTCATGCTAAATGGATTCAAAAATAAGTTTCCAATTAACGCATTTGCTAATAGCTTTTCCATTATTTGGACATCAACATGAGTGTCTGCTTTGGTTCTAACAGATAGACTCATTACTGTGCCATTTGCTTTGGTATTTAAGTGAAAATGTGCAGAAGTCTTCCCAGATCCTAATGTTTCTGCTCATTCTTTAGAACTTAATGAGTCTAGTTGGGTTGGCCAAGTCTGTAAAAATAACTGATTAGATTCTGCCTGACTTCAGTTACTTTCATTTCTTTTATGACTAAAATCCTTTTGTTTTATTTGGGAAATCTAACACTCCTTTCTTTGACTTCAAGGCTGTTTCCCCCATCCGTTTCTCTATTTTTGCAAGTCTCCTCTGCTTTTTTTTTTTTTTTTTAATTGTAGCGACATTCTCCTACAAAGCAAAATCAAATCTAACAATCTCCAGCTCAATTTCTTCTATTAAAACAAATCTTAATGCAATGCACTTTTTTTTCCTATTTTTTCTTTATGTCTTGGCCCTTTCGATAGAGCTAGGGAATGGAAAAAGTTTATTAGTTTTAGGATTATCCATCTAAGCCAGAAAAGACTTCAGAAGTCATCTAGTTCAATCCTCTTGTTTTAAAAAGGAAAGACCTAAGTTCCTTCTTAACTGATCTCTTTCAGTAAGGTAGTGCAGTTGATAGAATACTGAGACAAGTGAGAAGAATTAAGTTCAAATCTAGCCTCAGAGACTTCTTAGCTATGTGACTTTGGGTAGTAAGTCATTTTAACCTCTGTCTGCCTCAGTTTCCTCAACTGTAAAAAATAATAATAGCACTTACTTCCTAGAGTTGTTGTGAGAATCAAGTAAGATTGATCAAATAAGTGTTTAACTCAGTGCCCCATACATAGCAGGCACTTAGTAAATCCTTCCTCTTCTCCCTATGCATCTTAAACTTGTGTTTTCTTTAAGGCAAAGTTCCAGGCCTGTGGAAAGGTGAGAGGGAAGCAATAGGGGAAGGTGAAAGAAAATGGAAGAGTTGATTTACCATTATGGAAATCTGGGAAAGGTTCAAGTTAAGATCATAATATAGTATGTACAGTAAACATTTATTAAGTGCCTGTTGTATACAGTGTAGTAAGGTAAATACAAAGTTTATATAAGACATAGTCCCTGCCTTTAATGAGTATACAATCTAGTAGTATATGACACATACACAGACTATAGTGATATACATATAACAAATGTGTAGAGTCACAAATCACAATGCTATGTCAGATCTGATGGGTACGTGATCATTACTATGGGAGCTTAAGGAGATCCTTATGGTGAAACAGTGAAAAGAGATATGGATTTGGAACTAGAATACTGAATCCAATTCCTAGCTATCTTACTATTTATGTAGCCTTTGCCAAGTTGTTCAATTAGCCTCACTAACCTTCATCAATGGAGGGCTCTCTTCCATTCAACTCATCGAAATTGGGCTTTAATTGTCCAGAGTTTAACAAAGAAAGGCAGGAAGGACATTCTAGGCATAATGAATGGTGTGATCAAAGGCACATAAGTATGAGAGCACAACAGATATTTTTAGGGGCAGAGAATATTCAAATGAGGTTAGGAAGTAGAGTATTGGGGTAGCTAGATGGCACAATGAATAGAGCACGGGTCCTGGAGAACCTGAGTTCAAATTGGCCTCAGACAGTTAATACTTCCTAGCTGTGTGACACTGAGCAAGTTACTTAACCCCACTTACCACAGGAAAAAAAAGAAAAGAAACTGAAAAAAGGGAAAGTAGAGTGTCTAGAGAGTAGAAACATGAGTTGATGCTAAAAAGGCAAAGGGAATCCATATTATGGAAGGCCTTGAATGAACAGATAGACTTGTTTGGGAAGCACTAAAAGTTTTTTTATTTATTTATTTTTTATTTAATAGCCTTTTATTTACAGGTTATATACATGGGTAACTTTACAGCATTAACAATTGCCAAACCTCTTGTTCCAATTTTTCACCTCTTACCCCCACCCCCCCCCTCCCTAGATGGCAGGATGACCAGTAGATGTTAAATATATTAAAATATAAATTAGATACACAATAAGTATACCTGAACAAAACGTTATTTTGCTGTAGAAAAGAATCAGACTCTGAAATATTGTACAATTAGCTTGTGAAGGAAATCAAAAATGCAGGTGTGCATAAATATAGGGATTGGGAATTCAATGTAATGGTTTTAGTCATCTCCCAGAGTTCTTTTTCTGGGCATAGCTGGTTCAGTTCATTACTGCTCCATTGGAAATGATTTGGTTGATCTTGTTGCTGAGGATGGCCTGGTCCATCAGAACTGGTCATCATATAGTATTGTTGTTGAAGTATATAATGATCTCCTGGTCCTGCTCATTTCACTCAGCATCAGTTCATGTAAGTCTCTCAGGCCTTTCTGAAATTATCCTGTTGGTCATTTCTTACAGAACAGTAATATTCCATAATTTTCATATACCACAATTTATTCAGCCATTCTCCAACTGATGGACATCCATTCAGTTTCCAGTTTTAGCCACTACAAAAGGGCTGCCACAAACATTCGTGCACATACAGGTCCCTTTCCCTTCTTTATAATCTCTTTGGGATATAATCCCAGTAGTAACACTGCTGGATCAAAGGGTATGCACAGTTTGATAACTTTTTGAGCATAGTTCCAAACTACTCTCCAAAATGGTTGGATTCGTTCACAACTCCACCAACAATGCATCAATGTCCCAGTTTTCCGCATCCCTTCAACAATCATCATTATTTTTCCTGTCATCTTAGCCAATCTGACAGGTGTGTGAGTAGTATCTTAGAGTTGTCTTAATTTGCATTTCTCTGATTAATAATGACTTGGAGCATCTTTTCATATGACTAGAAATAGTTTCAATTTCTTCATCTGAGAATTGTCTGTTCATATCCTTTGACCATTTTTCAATTGGGGAATGGCTTGATTTTTTATAAATTAAAGTTAATTCTCTATATATTTTGGAAATGAGGCCTTTATCAGAACCTTTGACTGTAAAAATATTTTCCCAGTTTATTGCTTCCCTTCTAATCTTGTCTGCATTAGTTTTGTTTGTACAAAAACTTTTCAGTTTGGTATAATCGAAATTTTCTATTTTGTGATCAGTAATGATCTCTAGTTCTGCTTTGGTCATAAAGACCTTCCCCTTCCACAGGTCTGAGAGGTAAACTATCCTATGTTCCTCTAATTTATTAATAATTTCATTCTTTATGCCTAGGTCATGAACCCATTTTGACCTTATCTTGGTGTACGGTGTTAAGTATGGATCAATGCCTAGTTTCTGCCATAGTAGTTTCCAATTTTCCCAGCAATTTTTATGAAACAGTAAGTTCTTATCCCAAAAGCTGGGATCTTTGGGTTTGTCAAAGACTAGGTTGCTATATTTGTTGACTGTTTTATCCCTTGAACCTAATCTATTCCACTGATCAACTAATCCATTCCTTAGCCAATACCAAATAGTTTTGGTAACTGCTGCTCTATAATATAATTTTAGATCTGGTACAGCTAAGCCACCTTCATTTGATTTTTTTTTCATTAATTCCCTTGAAATTCTTGACCTTTTGTTTTCCATATGAACTTTGTTGTTATTTTTTCTAGGTCATTAAAATAGTTTTGTGGGACTCTGATTGGTATAGCGCTAAATAAATAGATTAGTTTAGGTAATATTGTCATCTTTATTATATTTGCTCGCCCTATCCAAGAGCATTTAATATTTTTCCAATTGGTTAGATCAGACTTAATTTGTGTGAAAAGTGGTCTGTAATTTTGCTCATAAAGTTTCTGATTTTCCCTTGGCAGATAGATTCCTAAATATTTTATATTATCAGTAGTTACTTTAAATGGAATTTCTCTTTGTAACTCTGACTGTTGGATTTTGTTAATGATATATAAGAATGCTGATGACTTATGTGGGTTTATTTTATAACCAGCAACTTTGCTAAAGTTGTGGATTATTTCTAATAACTTTTTAGCAGAATCTCTGGGGTTCTCTAAGTATACCATCATGTCATCGGCAAAGAAGCACTAAAAGTTTTAAATAAAGTGATAAATTAAATCTATGTATATGAAAAATTACTTTGGTGATATTATGGATTATAAGGAAAAGAAAGTGGAGATGGGAAGACTTGTGATGAGGCTAATTGCAATAGTCCAAGCAGGTGGAAATGGAGGGCTATAATGAGGATGGTGACAGCAGGCTTGGAGAAGTGTGGTAGGATACCAGGAATATTTCAATAGTAGAATTTATAGGACTTGGCAACAAAATAACTATGAGATGTGAGTCAAATATAATCTCATGGATATAAACGCAGGAGACAGAAAGAGAGTTGGTCATTGATCAAGGAAATATATATCATGAAATATCATTGGGTTCCTGGTACTGAATTACATATAAAAAGTCAGGTCTTATGGCTTGCCAAATTTTACCTGAACATGTGCAAAAAGGCTGAAAAGTATAGAGAGATGGGAGAACAAGCTGGGTTAGGAGAAGATAAGATCCAATACTAATTCAGACTGGGGAACTTAGGTGGCACAATGTTGGACTTGGAGTGAAGAACAGTCATCTTCTTGAGTTCAAATCTGACCTCAGGCTCTTCCTAGCTATGTAACCCTGGGCAGGTCACTTAACTCTATATGCTTCAGTTTTCTCATATGTAAAAATGAGCTGGAAAAGGAAATGACAAATCATTTCAGAATCTTTGCCAAGAAAATTCCAAATGGAGTCATGGAGAGTTGGACATGACTGAAATGATTGATAAGAACAACAAAAGCCAATCTAGACCGTATTCAGGGATTCTGATATTAGGCTACACTTTCATTTAATTTGGGAATATGGTAGTTAACTTTTTGGTATCACTTCTCAAGTGCTGAAGGTTTCTCCCCCCACTCCCTTTTCTGGTCTGAGACTATCAATGGCTGTTAAACTAAAGCAACTTTCACTATCATATTGGGGCTAACTGGGAATCATTTTGTTCTGTCTTTATTCATTTTACCTAGTCTGACTGTAAATAAAGGAACCAGAAGGAAGATAGGTATAGCAGCATTTTGTTGAAGCTGTAAATAAGTTTAATAGCTCTGGAATTATCCCAGAAAAAACCCACAAACCTGTCAATACCCTTCAAACTCAATGATTCCACTGTGAAGCATATACTTCAAGATGCTGAAAGACAGAAGGAAAAGCCCCAAAAAATTACACCAAAATATTCATAGTAGCATTTTTGTGTATGTGTGTGATAACCAAAAATAAAAAAAGTTATTTCCTGATTCTAAAGTGTTTGAATAAATTGTGCTTATATGAATGTAATAGAATATTTTTATATAACAAAATACAATGAATACAAGCATACTAATACTGGATTTAATCTTCCATACTATAAGTGTACAAGTTAAGGACCTTGAGTGTGGCTGACTACAACTCGCCCTCATGGTCCTATGGGTACTCAGCATTCCTGTAGGGTGGTGTAGTTTTTTTTTTTTTTTTTTTTTACTAAATACTATCAAATTGAGTCTCTATTCAGTGTGCCCCTGTATTATCACTAGTGATTAGTGCCACAATATCACTGACCTGTTGATATCTCAAAATATAACCCATTAATATCAATTAACCTTTACAAAGTAGTATTTACTGAGAAAATATAGCAAGAACCGAAGTAGAAATATATCTAGGACTACTATTTGGACATAGTTCCAAATTACTCTTCAGTACTGGGTACATATTTTCCATCTCAGTTCCAGGGAGAATAAACTCAAAATCAAAGTGATTGCTAGAAACACTCCTCTCATGACACATATTGTCAGATATATCTTTGCTTAACTGTTTTTTCTTTGTTATAAGCCAAAGTTTGGTATTGGAAATTAAAATTTACTAGGAAATGACTGTTGTAAAAAAGACATCAGACAAAATTTAATTCATTTATTTATTTTAGCAAAAAAGGGAACTGGATAACATTCTCTTTCCTTCTTCCTATTTGCTACTTCCTTTCAGTTCAGTTTCAGACATATCTAGTAGAAATACCGTATGCCAAATTTTGTTTAGTACCTTAGGCAATTTTGGTAAAATAAAGAAAATGGCTTTGAATTGAATGAGACAGGACAGTCCTCCTTGAGTCTCTGTTTCAAGAGGCTGAGACTCATGCACAAACTTTAAACAAGCACAGGGAAATCATAACTGGACAGGAACTTGTGCCTTGGGGATTAGAGTTCACTTTTAATTATGATCCTTTCTTAATCACCTGTCAAAACTTGGACAGCGAGTCACAATTGCAACAGAGGTCTCATTAACTCAGTTCCCTCTGGAGAAGCTATCTTTGCTGAGGCAGAGCCTTTAGTACAATCTAGAAAGTGGCTCGAGGCAGGAGGATCAAAGGTATAGAAAGACTGTCATTTTCCAGTGCCTTCCTTAAGTGGTCTCTGTTTTTCTTACTTTGGTACTGATCTATAACCAACCTCTAGATTAGGAGGGATTGACTATTTAGAGGCCATTCTGACAAGGCTATGGATAATAAGCTACGGTTTAAGTGATGGCCACTGGACCCAGATGGCTGGGGGTGGGGAGGGGAGGGAGAGGAAGTGAACCAGGTGACCTTGCACAGCCCTCTCTAACTTAAATTCAATTCAGTTGAATGAGATGATATTTCCCTGATGTCATGGTCCTCTTTGAGAACGAAGGACAATCCACAAGAATGAATGTTAGTAAATCTGATTTTTCATACCTATTCAATTATAGTTTCTCTGGAAGACTTTATTGTGGAAGTGAAGTGCATGTGTGCCCCCCTCATATAGGGCCTAACCTCCCCATTTGTAGAAAAGAGTGTATAATCTCTATTTCTGGGGTTGTCTAAAAAGTGGGCCATTTCATTGGGTTAGTGATAGCAAAATGCCCTAGCCTTAGCTTAAAAGACTTTACCTGGTTCTGGTTCTTTCAGAAAATGAGGTTCTATAGTACTCAGTGGTAGATTATGGACTTTGAGACTTGCATTCTGTTCTGTCAAGAAATCAGAATTTGGGAAGTCTAATTTTCCTCAGTAAGAACAAAAATGTTGGTCATTGATGTCTAGAGATATTATGAGAATGTCACAATAATTCTGTTATATATCACTTAAGTCCTGTTTCAGCTGCAAAGTTTCCCAAATCTTCCAAGTATCAGGTATGTGAACATCAGCATAAATAAATTTAATTGAAGTACTCAGGATATACTTCCTATAAGGTCAATTCTCTAGCCTTCTTTCTCTGGACGCTTGACTGGCCTTCTGTGGTATAATTTACATGATTTGAAGGATATTGCTGGAAGACATGCCCAGAAATATCTTCTTCACTAACCATCCTCTGGGTCTGAAATGCCCATCATTCTTTTGGTTAAGATTTGAAATGGAAATCTTAATGCCACAGGGGTCAAGAAAAGTTTAGAAGGAAAGTATTGAGAAAACTAGAATTGGATGTAATGCTTATTTTTAAGGGCCTTAAAAAAACAAATTTAAAGACAGTTTGTTAAGTCAAGGAGATAAAATATATAATATACAACTATGGTTTTCCTGTAAAATGGGATCTAGCATATTAAATTTAAAAGTGTAGTTTATTCAGATGAAACAAAGACAAATTTATGCAAAGATAAATTTATACTTAAAATATTTTTTTGTCCAAATTCATGTAAAAGTCATGGAGCTTTCATGAAATATTGTATATCATAATTTATATCAAACTTTTTAACCTGGTCATATATACATATGAGTTCTTCAAGGGCCTCAACCTTGAACCTATACAATCTAACTTCCCATTCTTGTCTTGTCATTCTTTTTTTTTTTTTTTTTTACTTTTTATCTTATTTTCTTTTTTAAACTCTACTTCTCTACTGTTTCTTCCCTAGAGTTTTGCTTGTAAATATCTCTTGTGCAAACTCTTCCTGTACTCCAACCTGGAAATCCATTGATCCTGAATCACTAATATTTATTCAACTCTAGATTTCCTCACATCCCCTTTTTTCCAGAACTTTATGAGAGCTATATTCTAGGGGTTCCCATTCCTTGGTGCCATTAAATATTTTCCATTTTACCAATCTTTCTGATACCTCAGACCTTATAAAATGGTTCTAGCCACCAAAGGCAATACTAGATAGTGGGAGTTCTTATTTTTCATCTGTGCACAGAATTGCCTGGCTGCTGCAGAACTTACTCTTTTTTTTCCTTCTTGATTTCCTGGGTTCATCAGTGACCTTACTCACCAACGTGGTCCTGGGATGTTGGATAATTTTTGAGTAGGGGACCTGAAGCTGAGCCAGAAGGCCTTTGAAATGGGACATATCTCCTCAATTTGACAGGGTCCCCATTTGTAAGAAACAAAATATCTTCCCAAGAACTTCACTGAGTCATTGATGAATGCAGGAAAGATTTATTTTACATTGTTGCAAGAATGAGTGCCTAGGTGAGCAGACACCCCATTTTTCTTTTAAACCCCAGTTGAATTGCCTTACTCGTTAGTGTTTGAATGTGTGCTTCATGTCTAACTAAATGTTTGCTCAGAGTGGTTCTTCTACCTGAAATACGTTCTCCCCTCCATTTTTGCCTTTTGAAATATGACCTATCTCAAAGGATTTCTCTTTTTTGAAACTGGTTTATATTTGTATAGCACTTTATGATATAAAACCTTTCTTGATGATCACAAACTGTTGGGATTTCTCCCTTTGGGGAAATCCCTGTGGAATTTTATTTGTATTCCTTTCTTCTAGCACTTATCTTAGTCTGCCTTACATTATAATCATTTATACACTTTTCCTATATACTATGCCCCTTGAGAGCAGAGACTGATTTACTTATTGTAATTTCCCTCTTGCAGCAACAACAGTGCCTTTGCTTTACTTAGCATTGATCAGATCTTTCCAGGAATGTTGTATTCAGTTTGAAGACATTCTAGTAAAACAAAATTATTATTTTTGTGGATTTTTGGTTCTTAAGAGTGTCAACATTAATAATTTTTAGAAGAGGAATTAAGAAAAAAGCATCTTGTCTTCCTCTCCAAGTTTTTTTTTTTTTTGCTTACATGGAAATCTAATCAGTCTCATTTTAGTTTTAAATCATCAGATGACTCATTGTAATCCTTTTCTTGGCCTTGGAATTGGACCTGCACATATTGGGACAATTTTCTTTGCTTTGTCTTGTATAAGTTTTAGTTTTTCATTTTTTGAATTCTATTTCCAAAAATAGACCAACCTATTTCACATGTTGTAGGTGTGACTGACGAACCAGAAGCAGGTGAGAAAAAAGCAGAATCAGAGAATGAGTTTTACAAAAGCTTTGACATTTATATTATAGGAGGGGGATGCTAGACAAATTTCAAATTGCATTCTTGTACCAACTGAAGTAACTATTCTCTAACAGCCTGTTGGAATCCTTAAAAGTGTTAACTCATTAGAGTTGATAGAGACAATAATTATCTAATTTAGCATGGTTCAGTATGATTGATCTGATCCTATGAGGAGATGTTATGGGCCAGAACTTGAAACAAGATACTAAGTGGAATTGAGGAGACAATGTTAAAATCTAGTTTAGCATTGATTCAATCATACAACAAATAACAGTTTCCCAGGGATATAATGATTGGTGTGTACTCAGTGAACAGCATATAAGCAAGAAACTCTCAGGGCCAAAGAGCACTCTGGGAGATACAGAAGCCCACAAGCCCACTCTTGGAGGCGGAGTCAGATTCATTCCATCTTCCACCTTTGTGCTGGCTGGAGGCTGGAGACTGAAGAAAGCAGAGGCAAAAGACAAGCTGCAAGAGCTCTTGGAACCAAGCAGTTAACCTTCTAGTTACCACTTTTGGGATTTCTCCTCATCATCTGGCAATTACATTGGAGCTGTTTGCACTGGACACTGCTCTGTTGGGTTAAAAGGCCTGTATTAATAAAGCTAATTTGTTTATTAATATACATTAAATGCCTACAATGTTCAAAGCTCTTTAGAAGGCTTGAGGAAGAGAAGAACCAAATACATTTAAAAAGTAACAAAAACTTAAAAATATAAATAAAACAGTCTCTCCAAGGTTGGTCCAGAGAATAGATAAGAAAATGAACCTCTCCTCTGCAGAAGTGGGGAACTATAGATATGGAATATCATATATTCTTTTAGATGTGGTTGCTATTTAGTTTTGCTGTTTTTTTCCCCTCTCTTTTTATATCTTTTGTAAGGAATATATTCAGAAATGAAGGTTTTGTAAAAAAAAAATTATCAAGAAAAATAAAGATAAATGAAAACTATTTTAATTTCATAAAAAACACCCTACAAAGCACAGTCCTAATTTTTAAGCATTGACACTTTCTATAAAGCATCTCAACAGTAAAATAAGAGTACTGGCACCAGGAAGGAGATATACTTTAGTTCTGGTTAGATCACAAATTAGCAATATAACTTTAGGTAAGTTAGTGAATCTTTCTGCTAGGATGTTATGTGATAGTGGCAATCAATTGGCTCCCTTTCCTCTGATCTGTAAGGCCCTGGGTCACTTTTGGTTGGCTGTGTTTACTCTGTTTTAATGCTGAAGGTTTTGGTAACATTGATTAGGGAAGAAGAAAGGGGGAGGGAGGAAGGGGAGGCTGGGAAGAAAAGGACAGCAGTGTTTAACCAAAAAATAGTCACTCTCCCTTTTATTTTTCTGAACAGGAGAATCCTCCCAGCCTCCTATCTTTCCTGTCCAGTCCTCTCCTCTTCCCTTTCTCCCTAGACTCCACCTCTCTTTAGGTGGAGCACTTGTTTATTAGATTGTGTTTCTTGTTCTGAGCATAGGTGATCCAATGATGATGCTGAGATGGATGTTTCCAGTCTGGGAAGCAACTTTGTGAATTCAAGATGTCAGGAATTCCTTGGTTTCTCTGTGGGTGCCATGTGCCACCTATAGATAGCTACTAGAGCACTTCTTGGAGAAGACAATAGACAAATGAAGAATCCCTTGCCTGGATTGGCAGAAGACATGGACTTTGAAAGAATTGTTCAGACTGTTGTTCAGTATTGAAGTGAAGGTGAAATGACTAATAGTTCCATTACCTGCTCTATGTTAAAAAAATTAAATGTTTGAAGTATTAACTTCTGAGGAAGGTATAATTTTTAAATTTTAGTTTCTGAATAAGTATTAAATATCTACTATGTGCTTAATAAAATATAAATATTATCTCATTTTATTTTCTTTTTTTATAATTTATTTTATTATAACTTTTTATTTACAAAACATATCAAGGGTAATTTTTCAACCTTGATCTTTGTAAAACCTTCTGTTCCGAATTTTTCCTTTCTTCCCCCCTACTTCCTCTCCTAGATGGCAGATAGTTCAATACATGTTAACTATATTAAAAGATGTTAAATCCAATATATATATGCATATTTATACAGTTATCTTCCTGCACAAGAAAAATTGTATCTAGAAAGAAAAAAAAATCTGAAAAGGAAAACAAACATGCAAGCAAACAATAAAGAGTGGAAATGCTATGTTGTGGTCCACATTCAGTTCCCATAGTCCTCTGAGTGTAGATGGCTCTCTTCATTACTAGACAATTGGAACTGGTTTGAATCTTCTCATTGTTAAAGAGGGCCACGTCCATCAGAATTAATATTGTATAGTCTTCTTGTTGCCATGTATAATGATCTCTTGGTTCTGTTCCTTTTACTCAGCATTAATTCATGTAAATCTCTCCAGGCCTGTCTGAAATCATCCTGTTGGTCATATCTTACAGAACAATAATATTCCATAACATTCATATACTATAATTTATTCAGCCATTCTCCAATTGATGGGTATCCACTCAGTTTCCAGTTCCTTACCAATATAAAAAGGGCTGCCACAAACATTTTTGCACATGTGGGTCCCTTTCCTTTTTTAAAGATCTCTTTGGGATAAGCCCAGTAGAAACACTTCTGGATCAAAGGGTATGCACAGTTTGATAGCCCTTTGGACATAGTTCCAAATTACTTTTCAGAATGGTTGGATTCATTCACAGTTCCATCAACAATGTACCAGTGTCCTAGTTTTCCCACATTTGTCTCATTTTATTTTCACACAACCCCAGGAGGTAGGTATGATTATTATGTGAACTTAATAGATGGGGAAAACAAGTCAGTCAGAGGTTAAGTGATGTAATCAGTGTCACAAAACTATTTAAATGTCTGAGGTAAAATTTGAATTCAGGTTTTCCTAAGTCCAGGTCTGGCACCCTGCCTACTGCACATCCAGCTGTCAAAAATTATCATTATGTACTTGTGAGTCTTATGTATATATATATTTTGGTGTTAATGAAATAGATATTCTACAACATATACTGAGTATCTACTTCCCTTTTTGGGGAGAACCAAACACCAACTAAATCTAAACTTTAAATGCTCCTTCTTGGGCCTCTAGGTGGGCTGTAAACATTCCAGGAGTCTGAGAAAAACAGCCTGACCCTTCTTTTTAGAGGTAAAGCTCTCTTATTATTAAACCCAATTAACTTGCATGGGTTCAGTAGTGCTTTTGTGTTGTTGCAGGTTATGAAGAGTTACTCATGTCAACTCTTTTTGGAAGCTTCATTTGATTTACTCAAGAGTCAATCTTTTTTCTGTATCCCCACAGCACTTTGTAGTTTTGTGTATTTACTCCATTCTGCCTCCTATCACATTTAACTGACTATATATCTTAATTTTCTGATTAGATTATAAACTCTAGAGGGGAGGGAATCACCTCTTGCTCATTTTGCTATCTTCCACAGTGACCTAGTACCCACAGTGCTTGAAGGCTCAGCACTCAGTAAGACAGTTTGGTGTAGTGGCCAGAAGTACTTGGAATTAATAGATCTACTTTTGAATGCAACCTTAGCCACTTACCTAAACTATATGACTGACCATGGGCAAGTCATTTAATTTCTCATAACCTTAGCTTTTTCATCCATAAAATGCACAATAACCATGTCAAATGATTTGCTGGGTCATTGTAAGGATATGTGAATTATGATTTGTTGACATTCAATTTAATTGGACAAACATTTATTAGACTTATTACATCCAACATCCTGTGCTGGATGCCGGGGATATACAGAAGAGAAACAAACAGCTTCCATCTTCATGAAACTTAAAAATTTTATGTAGGAACTTACATTTTATCAACTGAATTGAAAGAACTTTCAAGTATGCTGCTTACTTTATAATTTTCAATGACTGGCATTTATAAACATTTCTAAGGTTTCCAAATAAGTCAAATGAAATAGCAGAGATATGATGGATGAAGTTTTATTTTGCCTTGCCTAGATCCAGGCCTCCATTCTACTACCTTCATCTCCACACCAAACTTCTTCGAAGATTCTTCTCCTCACCCCTTTTAATTCCCTTTTATGTGTTGTCTTTTCCCATTAAAGTATAAGCTCCTTGACGGTAGGAACTGACTTGTTTGCTCTTATTTGTAAATCCACTTTTGAGCATAGTACTTGATACATAGTAAACTCCTAATTAATCCTGTATGTATGTTTGCATATATCTCATCTTTTGAATTTGGGATTCAAGAATTTTGTGATGGTTACAGGTTGACTGAACACTGCCACCTTTCCCTTCCTTTAACATAGCTTTTCACTTTTCAATATTTGTAAGTAGGGATACCCATCTTTCCTAGAGGCAGACAGGAATCTTATTCACACATTTGAGAGTTGTACATATATCTGAGAACTTCAGGGCACAGAATCTGATAGCTCAGGCAGTCTTGTGTCAAAATCACAGGTATTGCATATTTCCCAGAGAGCAAAAGCCAGATATAAACACATGAATCCCTCACTCCTTTTTTTTTTTTCACATTATTTATCAGGTAGGTAGTGTTTTCAAAATTATTATCTCAGATTATTTAGTTTAAAAAGAGAAATCTTATGGCTTAAAAAAAAAACCTTGAATAATCATTCCTTATATTTTTGTTTGTATTTGTAAGATATTATCATCCTCCAGCAATTCTATTCCCCCCCCCCGCCCCCAGTAATAGACATATTTATGAGATGGAAAAATATGTTAAGTCACTATCTCAGTCATTAATAACACTTAATGTAAATTAGCTTATGTCAGTTATTTCATAAGTTCCTGAGGGATTGCCAAATTGTGAGGAGGTGGTGGGATATATAAAGAAAGCCATCTCACATTTATGGTTTAATAGTCTCCTTTCCTTCTTTTTGCTATGGAAGACGACTACTTATCTGTTTATTCTTTGTAAAAAACTTTTTTGTATTTCCTAATGGAGTCATTAGTAAGTGTTAGAGTGGATGGATAATAGGAAAGTATACATCCTTGGCTCCCATTTTGAGAACCAGTGCTATAGGGGATCTTGTGAGGGACCTTTAAGGTTTCTTCTAACTCTAAATTCTCTGGTATCCTATGGACCAAGACGGTATTTCCACCAAGTGATTCAGGGAAAGGGCAATTACCCTTCTGGCTTCAGTGTCCTCATCTTTAAAATGAGAATGGCAGTCCAGATGACTTCTAAGGTCTCTTCTAGTTCTCAATCTACAATCTATGGACATCTATTTTACCATCAAAGGGGCCTTATTTGTAATTTAATAACCCTGATCACAAAGAAAATCAGTTCTCACTCCTGATACACAAAGACCCAGTTTCTTGGTCTGGTCAGTTACCTTTTCTAACAGCTTATTCTTGTAAACAGGAGATCCCCTTCACTCCCTTCTTCTCCAACTGCTTCTGTCATGGCCATTGCCATAGACCCACAGGAGAGAATGGAGTCGCCGGTGGTAGTAGTGGGGAGTGTGGTGAATGGGGTGGTCTTCATCCAGTTGGGAAGAGAGCCGCTGCCAGAAGGCCAGAAGGCTTTTGGTGGTAAGGGACACACTTCCTTGACAGCCATTCATTTCATTATGGAGCATCTCCCCAGCTTGCATAAGGCCAGCTAGCTCCTCCATTAGATGTAGGCATTTGTACTTCTGTTCCCTTTCAGCCTGGTCTTGGGTCTCTTGGGGAGACAGACAGCAGGAAGGGAGGTCTTGGGCCCACGGGGAGCACTCCACCCATCTCATGTTGCTCACTTGGCTGTCACTTTCCTCAGGCACCACGTAATTGGACTGGCCATAGCAAGGGCAACCTGATGGCATATGGTGGGGCCACAGTATGGAGTTGATCTATTAAAAAATGCCAAAATGAAAACAAAAAACAAGGAAAATTGATGTGTTCATTCATAATGAAAGAAAGACTAAGCACAGTATAAGAGGAAAGACACTAGAAATAGTAGTAGATTCTTTGTTGAGTGGGTATCATCAGTTATATAATGCTAATTTTAAAAATCCAACATGATAATGGGATCTATTAAAAAACAAAATTGGTAGGAACTAAGGACTAATTCTTTAGCTTCATTAGATACTATTGAGACCTTTCTAAGAGCATTATGTCTAAGAGCAATATATTATATTGGAGTTATATGGTTAATGAAGAAATGAAAAAATAGAGAATTTTTTAAAAGCCCAGGGACATTTCATGAAAATGATAAAAAGTTGGAAAACAGGACTTATGAAGAAAGAGAAATGAAATTGGGGTTACTTAAGAGTATGGAAGAGACAGCTAAGATTGACTTCTAGATTCTGAAAGTCAAATGTAATGAGTCTAGTGAAGCCATTCATCTTTCCTTTTGGAGTAGGACTAGAGGACATAAGATTCAATTGAGGCAGGAAGGATGTATTAGTCAGTCAACAAACATTTAACCAACAAAACAGCTAGAAGTACTTCCAGGTAGTAAGAATTGTTAAACACTATAATAGATGATTGAGGGAATGTTGTGAAGTTTTCTTCCTTGGAGGTCTTGAACAAAAATATTAGCAATAGTTAAAAATTTTCACCTTGTCAAAAAGCTGTGTGTGAACTAAGATGGATCATTCCACTACCCTGAGTCCATTTCCTCATTTGTAAAACTAGAGGGTTGGAATAATTATTCCCAAAGATCCTTCTAGCCATATAACATTCTAGAATTGCAAGATTCCTGTCTTCTATCCAGAATATAGGAAGCTCTGTGTGATGAAGGCTTTCTTCTTCAACATTCCATTGTGAATCCTTTTATGGAAAACTGTGAGGGAGTCTGTATGAGTATATATTCATGTTTATACACTTATGGGTGTAAGTCTATAAGTTGATGTGTGTCTGAGAGAGATGGAATTTGCATGTGTTGATGGGAGATTTAGAGAGATTGAACACTATGCAACATTATAGTCCAGAGCTTCTAGTCTAAGCCACTTACAATATCCTTGTTTCTTTTAAATCTGAAGACAAAGCACCCCTTTTCTTTGATTTTATCTACTTTCTCTTCTCCCTCCTCCTTTTCCTTCTTGTGCTCCCAAAAATCTAAGGCTTGGCTGGGCACTTCTTTTCTGCAGGCCAAGTTTCCCATCCTGGCCCCTTAAGGAAACAACTTGAGCTCTTCTTCCTTACTTTCCCAGTTGAGAGGTCTTTAGCATAGAGGAGTCATTGTGACTTCTTTGTAGCCATGGATAATCATGGTCAGTAAGCTTTTTTCCCTCAGGCATCTTTTTATGGACTTTTTTTTTTCGTTTTCTGTATTTTTGCCCCCCTGGATCCTGGTTCATTTTTTCACATCTTAAAGACATAGAAACCAGAATTCCATTCTTCTTTAGTTTCAGTAGATATTTTGGCAAAGATGCTAACTTTCCTCCATCTGATCCATCAATGTTCCATCCTGTACAAAGTCAGGCTGCTGTTTGAATTTGTGGGATGTGAGGAAGACATTGTTCTTCTTTGGTGACCTGGAGAGTTGGGGGTAAATATAACAGAGCAGTCTCCTTTGAAGCCAATATACACAGCTGTCTGTAGCCCCAGGGATGTCCACTGTCAGATAAACACAGTTGTCTTTCATGTGGGAAATATTGGCTTTAGCTATGAACTATTTGCAGCTGAATCTCATTTGGAATTATAAGGAAGTGGGATAAAAGTTAACTCTATATGTTCTGAAGGCATGATCACTGCAGGGAAGAACTCTAATTGGAGACATATTTTTTTTATTTGGACATCTGGTATCTTAAACACTTGCCTAACCTTTGGTCACAATGTCCTATTTTATCCTTAATGTCACCACATTGCTGATCTGCACTTTTGAATCTTGGACAGACTTCCTGCTTCTGACTACTAGTTGTGGTACTTTCTTAGTCCCTTGAATACCCCATACCTTATTTCTGGTTCCTCATCTAACTGGAATATTATTGCTACAGATTTTGTCACCTACATAAGGCTGGCCTGCTGCCATTGGCATTACTATCTATGCTAAGGCTAAGTAAGACTTTTGGCTGGTCTTGTCCTTGGTTTAGAGTCAGAGAAGACAGAACAAGGAAGATCCAGTTGAAATGGAGAAACAGATTAAACAGTTCATATTTTGGAGAATATGCTTAACTACATACCTGGATAGGTAGGATGATTCCAGATCAAAAAGAGCTTTGAGAAGTTAAGAATTTTGGACATGATAAAATAGATAGCAGTAAGCCATTGGAGGATTTGGTTTTGTGGAAATTGGCATTGAACCTACAATATATTTTATGTAAATTAAAATGAACCTTCCAATAATTCTAGATTTCTATAGATTCTTTTCTTCTAGGAGGAAGACTGATTTTAAGCTTGCTAGTCCTGAACAGTAGCTAGGATCTATATTTGGGGAACTTGACATTGTTGTCATTTTATAATTTAAGGTTTTACATGGACAATTTCTAAAGTAGGTTTATTTATCTCTCAAAAATTAATCTGCTGTTTTGGGATGGTGCCACCAAATGGTGATGTTATCTCAGTCAAAATTCAAAAGAAAGATTGTAGAAGGAAAGATGTACTGATTTTCAAAAATTAGTTGGTTTTTGACTGTGATTCTGGGCAAAATTCTAAAATGTACAATGAAATTGAAACTATTGATTAGTTAGAGCAAAGATAAAAATTAACATCAAATTAAAAAGACAAGATGAGAAGAAACATGAAACAATAACAATGACTTCAATCTGATCTATTCAAATCAACTACTTATGATTTAAAAAATGGGAAAGTGAAAAAAATCAGTTTTCTTTTCAATTTTTTTACATCTCCCCTTTCTCTCCATTTCTTTCCCATGTACTTTGTGATCCAGTGATACTGACTTCTTTGATATCCCTCAAATAAGACACTCCATATCCTGACACCAGGCATTTTCATGAACATTCCCCATGCCTGGAATACTCTTCCTCCTCATCTCTACTTCCTAGATTCCTTTAAATGTTGACTAAAATCTCATCTTCTATAAGAAGATCTTCCTGAATTTGAGTATCTTCTTTCTATTAATTATTTCCAATTTATTTTGTATGCATCTTATTTGTACTTATTTGTAACATTTCTTAACGTTAAGAGGTTCTCTAAACTTGTCTTTTTGAACTTTCATATTTTCCAGAAACATTGGATCCAGAGTATGCAGGAATCCCTGAATGTGTCAAAGACATAATTTGTTATTTGCATCCTAAAGGAAACTTCCTGTGTGTCCTTGGAAGATAAGTGCCAGTCAGTCTGTATTAGGCTGAGAAATTGCCTGTACATGTGGGATCCTAGTAATTCTATCTTCATCATCTAGCAGCTCCCAGTGGAAAAGGATGCCTATTTTGCTATCATCTTGCTCTTCCCTTTCAGGAAAGGTTTTATTCTTTCCTCATCTTTACTGTATCTTTCCCTTTCCCGTGCCACATCCCTTTAGGTGGTTTTATGTTTCCTCCTCCTTCTTTTGTTGTATTGTTATAAATATGCAAGCTTCTGTATAGATTGCAAATATTTTGGATTTCACATGGATGTCCAATTCTCATAATAAACATAGTTTTCAGGTAAGTTTTGTGAAGCTGTGATTACCTGTTGATAGTACATAGGTGTTTACATGTTACCTTTCTATTAGACTGAATTACTTGAGAAGCAGGGACTATTTCTTGCCTGTATTTGTCTCTTCAGTGCTTAACACAGTGTCTGGAACAAAGCAGGCACTTAATGAATGTTTATTGATTAATAATTACTATTCTTGTAGAAGCTTAACCCAATGTAAAGCAGTTACCACAACAAGGAGGCCCCAAAACCAAGTACCACCTTTGTCAAAAGGTTATTGTGAGTCCTTTTATGTATTTTCTCTGAGATTATATATCAAGTCTCTTCCATACCTCATATGTGCATTTTTATCTTGAGAACTTGTTTGGGAGCTGGGTATTCTTTACCCACATCTAAGGATGCCTTTGCATGAGTATTCTAAGATTTATCAGAGACAACTGTGACTGGAGAGAAAATTAGTCACAGAGAAATTATTTTAGGGGCTGCCAAGAGTGAAGGTGGAGCTCAGCCTGGGCCAAAGAAAGTGACACATAATTTTGTGCTTAATTGTTCTTTGTTATATTTGTGTCAGGTTTCTTTCTCCAATTTGATTTTAGCTACTTTTACTTTTTTATATCGTATACAACCCAGGAGAGTGCTAAGAATATAGTAGATATTCAATAAGAACTTATTTATTGATAACACAGGCCCTCTTGGAAGGGCAGATTATAGTTTATGGAAACATTTCTGTATTATTCATCAACATAGGTTTCCATAGCATCATCACATTGTCCCCCAGATAACTTCTCATTATGGAGCATCAGTTCTGGCCAGGGAGTGTTTTAGATATAGGCATCCTACTCAGTTTCTAATAAGGGATTTTATGATCTAAAAGTGGAGAGGGTTGGGTGGAAAATTGGAAAAATATTTATAAGTCTGGGTCATAAATTCCATTTTGCTGCCCAGGCTGGGAATTGCATTCCATTAATCATGTGCAAAAGTGTGTGACAGACACTAACTGTGCAAAGCTCCATATCCATACCCTATGGTGTCTGCCTCTAAGGAGTTCAGAGTACTGCAATATGAGAAGTCCTCACAGGACCCCCATACTTCATAGATGGCAAGGTTGGAGGCACACAGGAGGGGTTCCTGCTCAGGTTATCTATGCAGTTGGGGGGTAAAGCTGGTATGTAAACCCAAGTATCTCAATATATCCTGTCAGAGCTTAACCAGCTGAGTTATATGCTACTATAGCTCCTAGACAGCTAACTCCGTTCCAACCCAGAGGTGGCTGGAGGCCAGTAACAAAAAAGGGGAGTGATGATCAGATGGAGAGGACACTAGGGAGTAAGAGCCATTCCCTGTGTATGTTTCCATTGTTCTGTAGGAGTGTTCTCTAGACTTTGCCCCAGCCGAGGAAGCTTCCCCTAGAGAGAACTGGGCTAATGAGAACTTTGTGGTAATTGTGACTTCCCTGCTCAAGTTTTATAGGTGATTAAAGTGAGAACACAATTAAAAGTGAACTTTATTCCTTGGGGCTTGCGTTCCTGGCTAGCTGTGATTCCCTATGCTTGTTAAAAGTTTGTGTGTGTGAATCTTGCTCTGTCTGGGCAGGGTGACAGAAAGGCTGGCTCAGAGTTTTCTGCTGGTTCCCAGCTTCTGTCTTTTAGATACCTCTCAGTGCCTTGGTCCCAGGGTGCTGAATGATGTTTATCCTGAACAGGAGGAGAATTAGGGCATGAGAAAGAAGCAAGGAGTCTTGTAAGGATGTGGTAGAGAAAAATATTCTAAAGATGCTAATGTTTTGGATTTCCACTAATTTAAAATAATAAAAATAAATGAGAATTAGAGTTCCATTTTTAAAAGAAAATTTAGACACAATTAAGTCATATGATGCTATTTTAATTTAGGTAGAGGAAATAATTCTGAAATCAGAGGGTCTGGGTTCAAATACCAGCTCTGTGGCTTATGTGACTTCAGACAAAATACTTTATTTCCAGCACCTTGGTTTTCTCATCTGTAAAATGAAAAAGAAGATGGAGGATGAGATGATCTCTGTGGTTCCTGTCAGCTGTCTCTGTGTGATCCCTCTAATAACCTCAAAATTGAATGTCAATAGTAGAAGGGACCTTAGGGATTGTTTAGCCTCATCTTTTTAAAAGATGAAGCAATGGGACCACAATATTTGCCCTGTAGCTTTTTGGGCCTTTCTTCCATTTAAGTGAAGACATTGTTTTGGAATGTAATAAATCATTCATTTAGCAGATGCTTATTAAGTGACTACTGTGTGCTAAGCACAGTGGATCCATGTTCAAAGAATATGATTGATAATCCCTACTCTGAAGCAGTTTAAATTCTACTGGGAAAGATAAGATGAACATATGTCATGAATACATGTAGAATAAATACAAGGTAGTTAGGGAGGGAGGGCTTTAGCATTTGAGGGGATCAGGAAAGATTGCATGTAGAATGTAGTTTTCTGGAGGTCTTTGGAGCAGCCTTTGTTTCAGCAGAGTAATTCCCACAAGAATAGCCAGATGTTAAAGTCCAAATTTTTGATTGCCTCCTTGCCTGGGGCTTGGCTAGCTTTCTGGAGGCCCTTCAGACCAGCCTTGGTCTCAGTGGGGGAAGCAGAAGAACAGGACAGCCACCGGGGTGGTGTGAAATGGAGTGAATCTGTCTGGCTGAATTTGTCCCAGCTTATATGCTCTATTATAATTACATTATCATAGGTGTGAATCTTGTAGAATAGGTGTAAATCTTGTGGAACTATATTAAGTACTAAGTACATGTACTGAACTAGAGAACTATTAATCACCATGCTAAATTAGATAACCATTGTCTCATCAATTCCACTGAATTAGCACTTTGTCAGAATCCTTGTTTCAAGTACATAGTTCTGGCCCATAACAATAGAAGACTGTTTAATTTGTGTCTTGAAAGAGGGTAGGTGTTCATCCTTTATTCTTGAAGAGGACCAATTACATAAAAAGGGTGATGTCTTGACTTGTGTAGGAATTGGATTTAAGTGAAGTAGAGTTGCATGAAGTCATTACCCCATTCTCCTCCAGATCATTAAAATCTGATGCAAGACCAAAGTTAAGAAGACTGGGGATGTCCTGGGATGTGGGGCGTGGGAGACCTTGACCTTTCCCTTTGAAAGAGGTGGGGTAAGGTGGGGTAAGGTATATATATATATATATATATATATATATATATATATATATGTAAGGTAGAGGTGATGAAGGATTGTATTTCAGGTACGGAAGGCAGCCAATGCAAGGTCAAGACAGGAGATGGTATATGCTTAATGTATTGGATATTGTAGGTGCTTAAAAATACTCATTGGTTGGATCAACTTATTGTAAATATTACTCATCCAGAAGAAAAGTCTTAGTTCAGTAGCACAGTCCTATTGCAGGGGACTAGTAGCATATCTATGGCATATTTTACTTCCAAATGACACTGCTAGTTATAAACCTAATCATAATCAACAAGAGGGAGCAAGAGGTGGGCAGTGCCCAAGGCATTGCCTTGGCTATCATTTGCTCTTCAGACACTTTGATGAAGGAATGGAGGGAAGGGTGAAGTACTCTCTAGTTCTCAGTGAATGAACAATATTCCCTGTTGCTGAGATTTGCCTCTTTCTGGGTGAGTTCACAATCTCCTCATTCTAGATAGTATGGTTAGTATGGATTTGTCCAAGCAGGTTATATCTGACCTTCCATCCTTCTGGCAAAATTTATTATAATTTACAGATTCCTGATCATATGACTGACATAATGAAATCAATTCCCTCCAGAAATGGAAGACATCTTAGATACTATATGCTGTATTTTATCCTTGGCACAGGATCAATAAAAACAATAAAATAATGTACCATAAGACATTTACCACACAATTGTGTCTCTCACAGCTTCTTCTAGACTAAAGTTACCACTAGAGATTTAGGCCATAAGCTACCCTGAACCCAGAAGTTTGAGAAAGGTCTAGTTCATTTTTATTTAATACCCTATCACTGATCCTTCCACAAGCATGGAGAGATGCATACAAAAGTAAAGGAAAATATACACAGTTCCCAATTAAATTTTTTTTGCAAGACAATTGGGATTATATGACTTTCCCAGAGTCACACAGCTAGTAAGTACTAGATGTCTGAGGCCAGATTTGACCTTAGATCAGGACTGGTGCTCTATCTACTGTGTCATCTAACTGCCCCCAATTGATGTTTGACCCATTCCTTCTAGTAGAACTGGTTTCCAAATTAAGGCTCAGAAATCACTGGACCCAGGTATTTCTTATTAGAGGCTGTAGATATTTGGGACATAATATTTGTTTCTATTAGGCATCCTGTTTCTCTCAGGGATCTCTAATTATGACTTAGTGTAATTAGATAATTACTTATAGAATAGAATTATAGGCAAGGCAAAGTAGACTTGGAGAGAAACTCTCTCTGTCCGGGCCTGCCATCTTGCTTTCTCTGAATTTCCTCTCATCTTTGTCCTTGAATCATTTAGCTCAAGTTTCCAGTGGCTCAAGTTATAGCACATCCTTCTCAGTCCCTTAGAACTTCTTACTTTTTAAAATTTTATGCATGGGTGTGACCAGTAACAGAAGATTCCTATTACCTTTATAATTTTGCTAATGTTTTGTTAAATGACAACTAAATATTATTGTTGTTGTTTGTGTCCTTCATTCTTGAAGAGGAAGGATCATGATGATCAGGGAAGTGATACCAAGACATACAAGGGCACCTGCCTCACTTTCCCTCCTGGATCCATCTGGGTCCAGTGGCCAGACATAGATCAGGATGACTGGAGGTGGCCCTGGATGCAGGGGGAAACTTTGGCCTTTTTTTTTTTTTTTTAAATTTAATAGCCTTTTATTTACAGGATATATACATGGGTAACTTTACAGCATTAACAATTGCCAAACCTCTTGTTCCAATTTTTCACCTCTTACCCCCCCACCCCCTCCCCTAGATGGCAGGATGACCAGTAGATGTTAAATATATTAAAATATAAATTAGATACACAATAAGTATACATGACCAAAACGTTATTTTGCTGTACAAAAAGAATCAGACTCTGAAATATTGTACAATTAGCTTGTGAAGGAAATCAAAAATGCAGGTGTGCATAAATATAGGGATTGGGAATTCAATGTAATGGTTTTTAGTCATCTCCCAGAGTTCTTTTTCTGGGCATAGCTAGTTCAGTTCATTACTGCTCCATTAGAAATGATTTGGTTGATCTCGTTGCTGAGGATGGCCTGGTCCATCAGAACTGGTCATCATATAGTATTGTTGTTGAAGTATATAATGATCTCCTGGTCCTGCTCATTTCACTCAGCATCAGTTCGTGTAAGTCTCTCCAGGCCTTTCTGAAATCATCCTGTTGGTCATTTCTTACAGAACAGTAATATTCCATAATATTCATATACCACAATTTATTCAGCCATTCTCCAACTGATGGACATCCATTCAGTTTGAAACTTTGGCCTTTTTAAGCTAAGGTCTTTAACAGGTCTTTCTGTTACTGAGTGTGAAAAGAGAATCACTTTAGAGCTAGAAAAGATTGTGACCTGTATGAAGGACTTAAATACTATTATTCCAATTATTAAATACTATTATTCCAATACTAACTCCATTAGCCTGACACTAAGATCATTCCTCCTTGCCCTCACCCCAATTTCTGTTTCATCCTGGAACTTACTCTTGCTTTGGATATTTGTTGCGTTGTTATTTGCCTCTCTCTCTCCATCATAGCACTCCAGTATTCCCACCAACAGACTCCACTTCTATGCAATCAGCTCAGTGTTTTTGGACCCTCCCTAAGGTGAAACCTTTACTATATAATTTTCCCTTCATACAGTCAAGTATTTATTTATCCAAGCACTGAGATCATACTCACTCAGTGATTAAGGCTAGGTAGCAAGTGAGGCAAAGAATGGTCTCTTTCACCTAGTCAAAAAAATAAAAATCAATCAATGAGTCAATAAATCTGGAAGGTTAAGACCCATAAGATTTTTGGCCAAAACAAAAATGATTGCTTTTACATTTACTCTGAGTCAATTAGGATATAAACAATGACTAACTGAGGCTTGACCTGGGACCTATTGTTGGCCAATCAATGAGAGAGTGATTTGGGTTTAAGGCATGGTCCTAGCCAATTATAGATCAATAAACAAAACCTTTTTGGAGAATCTTAGGAGTTACCAAAAGACTCTGTATCCCAACAAATAATAGCTCAGAGGAAAACCTGAGTAATTTTATAAGTGACTGAGAATTTGAGAGAGAGTGAATGAGTGCTTGGATAAATAAATACTTGACTGTATGAAGGGAAAATTATATAGTAAAGGTTTCACCTTAGGGAGGGTCCAAAAACACTGAGTTGATTGCATAGAAGTGGAGTCTGTTGGTGGGAATACTGGAGTGCTGAGATGGAGAGATAGAGGCAAATAACAAAGCAACAAATATCCAAAGCAAGAGTAAGTTCCAGGATGAAACAGAAATTGGGGTGAGGTCAAGGAGGAATGATACTAGTGTCAGGCTAATGGAGTTAGTATTGGAATAATAGTATTTAAGTCCTTCATACAGGTCACAGATCTTTTCTAGCTCTAAAGTGATTCTCTTTCACACTCAGTATCTTTGTTGGCATTTGCGGGTTTTTTATTCCCTACATATAAAGCTAAGCCCATCTTCTAGCTTCCTTTAAATTTACTGTATTAGTTGCTACCACTAATGTTAGAATCCTTACTCTCTAAAGAAATTGACATCTCTAAATGGTATTGTATGCTACTCTTCTTCCTTGGGAATATTATTGAGCTTTGGATTTGATGGGAAGCTACCAATAGAAGGCTTTATTAAAGAGGTAAAATAAGAACCAGGAGTGCAAATGTGAAATAAATTTGGGAAAACAATAGATTGTAAAAAAAAATATAAAAGAAATTCAGTTCACAACTGAAGAACTTATGTCATAGGCATCCATCACAGCTTACAAAAGAGTATTGTTTATTATGTGAATAACATACAGGAGTTAGCAAGGAAAGGATTTTTAAAAAATGTTTTATTTTTTCTGGTTATATATGTACATTAATTTAAAAAAATACATTTCTTTATGAATTATGTTGGGAGAGAAAAAAACAGAACAAAAGGGAAAAACACATGAGAAAAAAACAGAAGAAAAAGGAAAAAAAGTGAACAGTGTTAATTTACATTCAGTCTTTATGTAATCAAAGTTGTTCATTTTGCCTTTCATACTGTGCTCTAATTCTTCTTTGGTCATCGATTCCTCTCTTCTCCAAAGATCTGAAAGGTAAATTATCTTTTGCTTTCCTAATTTGCTTATAGTATTACCCTTCACTCCTAAATCATGTATCTATTTTGACCTTATTTTTGTATGGCAAGTGAGATGTAGGTCTATGCCGAGTTTCTGACATTTTCCAGTTTAAGGAAAGGAGTTTTAACAATTATCAAGGAGAAAGACAAGTTCTCTAGTGGAATTCACAATTAACCAGAAGGAAGATGCCAAAAATATGTCATGAAATAGGAAGTGCCACTGACTGGCAGGCTATATCCATACAGGAGTTTAACAGACTGTAAGAAACAATGTATCTTATGGTTACATATCCATTTTCCCAATCCTTCCTGGTCTAAAAGGCACTTCCCTTTCCCTCTCCTCAACTCCAGCACATTCTCTGGAGTATTTATTTACCCTTTCTCAAGGACACCTGTGGAAGTAAAAGAGACAGAGAGAGATAAAGAGAGGGGGGGAGGAAGAGGAGGAGGAGGAAGAGAAAGAGAGAAAGAGAGAGAGAAAGAGAGAGAGAGAGAGAGAGAGAGAGAGAGAGAGAGAGAGAATGCTAGAGAGATGGTTAGAGAGAGAGAGAGAAGAGAGAAGAGAATGCTTGATGGTCTAGCTAGAAAACTTCATTGAAATAGAAATGTTTGGTCTTGGGAGCAATGGGGGATGCTTTGATGGCAATTAAATGAACCATAGTTTTGAAAGGATTCGGTATCCCAAGGAAGCTTTTGTGAAGAGTTCTAATTTATAATCCATTATAAATCTCATTTTCCCTCCCTGTCACTTGCCCAAGGCCACTAGGGAATTCATAAAATCATAGATTTAGAGCTAGCAAGCATGTTATATGTAATCTGGTTCATTCCCCCTTATTTTATTGTTGAAGAAACAAGGTCCCAGAGAAGTCAAACCCATAAACCTCTCAAATTTTTATAGATTCTTGGTTGCTACAAGTACCTTCCACTGAGAGACTTTCTCTACCTTTGTGGCTACATCTAATCTCCCCCTTGTCTTATCATCTATTCTAATAATTCAAGTTCTTTCTCAAATGGATATTTCTCCAGCCTTATGGACATTTGATTCTGGCACAGATACTGAGGAACTATTTTTACTAAGGTAATAAGCCAGCCCTCAAAAAGTCAAGATGGGGAAGGGGAAAAAGGAAGTAACAAGCATTTCTATGTCACCTATTATATACCAAACACTGCTAAACACTTTTAAAAAACATCTCAATTGATTCTCACAACAACCCTGAGAGGTTCTCACAACAACACAATAATAGGTGGTATTATTATTCCCATTTTACAGTCAAGGAAACTGAAGTAAACAGAGTTTAAGTGACTTGCCAGGAACACACAGCTAATAGGTGCCTGAGGCTGGTGTAGAACTCAACTCTCACTGGTTCTAGGCCCAGTATTCCAACCACTGAGCCACCAGCTGCCTCTGTACATGTTAGTAGGTATACTACTATCACCTAGTCCAGCAAGTTATGAAAGATCATTTCATAAAGTGTTTGAAAACTTTGGGAGCTTTCCACAACCGAAAAGATATTGCTTTTTATCTTAACTATTTTTGATTGGTCTGAAATACCATTTTCTTCATAGAGTTGGATTAGGTTGTAGATTCCTAGCAGTTCTAGTTTGGTGAAAGATCAATGCAACAAAGCTTTTAATTTGAGGATTCCATATAACAGGCCATGTAAGCCTGATAATTAGGAGAGAACTTTGATTCTTTATTTTTTTTTAATTAAATTTTTTTTAATTTTAATTTTTTTTTTTTACTCTGGAAGGAGAGGTACAAAATTTAATAAATTCTTTAGGCATATTTTTCTCTAGAAACTCCTAGAACATTTCCTTCTTGTGTCTAGCCAGTGAATAGTTGTGGCTTGAGAGAATGGAGACACCTGGAGTCAAATTAATTTTATAGTCCTATGGTTTATGTGGGGAGGGCATTTTTTCCTATGTGGTATGGAATATGTCCCAGTGCTTCTGATGTGGTGGGGGAAATGTGATATCTAGCTCTGGGGATGCCATTTTTCATGGTCCTTGAATATTCCAAATAGTAATATGCAAAATTCAAGGCCACCCTGAGTTCTAAGAAATGTTGGGTTATGCTGAATCAACTACCCAATTCACCGTAGGATGATAGGAAATACAGGAAAACCAGGTTATTCCTAATTTCTAGCATGTAGTCCCTGGCTCTGACTATAAAAGCTGTCTCCTACCACAAGTTTCCTTTGGGGATGCAGAGACACATGGGATCTCTGGTGTAGTTCCTTATTTAGAAAATCAGCTGAGGATTCTGGATCCACTAGTGTCCTGATGATTCCATTTTGAGGGACAGGAACATTTGGGAGACAGTATGGGTAGACTGGGGGAAGGTAAGTAAAGTCATCACATAGCAGAAGCCTTGCATTTCCCTTGACCCATCATTCCCTGAATAATGCCCTGGGAGGAGGCCCTTGTGCAACCATGCCCTTTTCATCCCTCTTTGGTATTGGTTTTGGGTGGGCCTTTCTAAGTTACACAGGCTTTTGAGGATTGAACAATATGAAAGTTAAGATTATAGTATGGACTAAATGTGGCCTGTGCTTAGGCTATTATCACAATTGTTAGTTAAGGGAATCTTTATGAGAGTGAGCCATTTGATGAGATCTAATAATATTTCTGACAATACTATTTTGGGAAATTCAACCCTATTTGCCAAGGCCTTTCCATCAGATGCCTTGGACAAGTATGGAAGAAAGTATTGTACTTTCCTCGGGCTGGCAGATCTATTATGGGCAAGTTTTGAATAAAACAAGCCATCAGAAACATCCAGGGTTCCCATAGAGAATAATCAAAGTCAGTAATCATGGTGGCTGCCAATCATATTGGGTAAGGCCCAATAGGTAGCCTATTTCAATGGTCAGGATACTCACAGAAGCTGCCTTAATGTGTTTAGAGTAGAATACTTCAAGTAGGAATACCTAAATACCATTAATTGAACAGTCTGTCTCAGGAAATCAGGATCCCAAGGCATTCATTAGCTTTCCTTATAGGCATCCAGATGAATTTAGGAGTAAGTTGGCCATACTGTTGTTGAATTGTGTTTTTGGCTATTGATAATCCCAATGATTTCTGGAAGACTAGTATTTTGGATCTGTAGTTATGATGGCCACTGTTGAAGTATGCTTTATCCAGGTGCCAGGTCCCTTATCACCACAGTAATGACTCATTTCTGGAGTGTTGCAAGAATTTCTTATTCGTTACTGATAAAGGTCCTGTTATGGCCTGGGATTTTAAGTCTTTCCTGATACTTTGTTGAAGCCTCCCAAGCCAGAAGAAAAGGAAATACTGGAGCTAGAAGGTTCCCATCTGCTGTCACATTCTGCTTGAATGAGTGAATTCTAATCCATGGAATTTAGGAAGATATCTTTTTAGCTGGGAAAAGTTAGTCACAGTGGTTATTAAAAAGTCGCAAATTAACATATCCTTTGTCACTTTTTTGGTTGGAGGAGCTTTTTGAGAAATGGGGATGATAAAAAAGTATTTCTGTTAAGAACAGAGTTGCTTGTATTTTTTCTACAACTTTTTTCCAGAGTGTCACGATGGGACTTGAGTGGTAACAGGATGGAGCAGTGTGTGGGGAGCCAGGATAGGACTTTGTCTAGATAGGAATGATAGGTCCTTCCAAAATGTCAGTGATTATGTCAAAGGAAGTCCATTAAGACAGGGAAAAGCAGGAAGATACCCGAAATCTAGGCAGAGAGGGTGCTAATTTAGGAGGATTAGCTATCATGGAGGGAGGAATTAGGTAGATGCACTCAGATTAGGTATGTGAAATTAGGTATGATAATCAAACTCTGGGAGTTGTAAGGATGTGTGTCCTTACAGAAACTAAGTAACTTTATTACCAAGTAATGTAGATTAAGGATTTAGGCAAGGGGTCTGAATAGGCATAGAACATCAGAACTTAGACTAGAGTTTGTTATATATAGGGAGCTAAAAGAAACAGTGAATTCTCTTTGCTCTCGTTTACAATGTATGTATTTTGTATGTACAGAGTTGTTTGCATTTCCTTTGTTACAAATGTTTTATTTTTTATTTTTTCCATGAGAGCAGAAGGGTAGTAGGATGAAAAAGAGAGAAAAAATTACTTTTCACTAATTAAAAAAGGAAACAACCACGAGAGAAAAAAACAGAAGAAAAAGGAAAAAAAAAGTAAACATAGCATGTGTTGATTCACATTCAGTCTCCATGGCTCTTTCTCTGCATGAAGATAGCATTTTCTATCCAAAGTTTATTGGGATTGTTTTAGATCATTGAATCTCTGAGAAGAAGTCCTTCATAGTTGATCATCCCACAGTTGCTATTACTGTGTACAGTGCATTCCTGGTTCTACTTGTTTTCACGTAAATCTTTCCAGGACTTTCAAAAATCCGCTTGTTCATCATTTTTTATAGAACAATCATATTTCATTACTTTCATATACTCTGACTCAAGTCATTTTCCAATTGATGGGCATTTACTCATTTTCCAATTTTTACCCCCCTCAAAAAGAGCTGCTAAAACATTTTTGTACATGTGGGTCTTTTTCTCTTTATGATTTCCTTGGGATACAGAGCCAGTAGTAGCACTGCTGCATCAAAAAGTATGCACAGTTTGGTCATAGTTCAAAATTGATGAGCAAACAGTTCTCAAAAGGAACATGGTAAACTGTTAGCAATCATATGAAAATGCTTCAAATAACTAATAAGAGAAATGCAGATAAAAAACCCCCTGGAAATTTCATGTTAAGTCCAGCAAATCAGTTAATATAACCAATGTTGAGACTAGAGGTGAGAATGTAAGAGTTGTAAAAATAAAAAAAAAAATCAATAAAAATTTATTTAGAAAAAAAGACTGGAGTTGATATTAATCCTCTGAGTCAGGATTTAGATCTGTCTAGGATCAGAACTCTCTCAGAGCCCAATTTGCCCTAAGTCTATAGAGGGAAGCAGGCAAGACCAGAATTGAGTGGTGAGCAAGGGACTTTAAAGCAGGTCAATTTTAATGTAGGATTTGATCTCTATCACAGAGAAATCCATCAATATATTATTTTTATTTATTTATTTATTTATTTTTTTTGCTGAGGCAATTGGGGTTAAGTGATTTTCCCAGGATCACCCAGCTAGGAAATGTTAAGTGTCTGAGACCAGATTTGAACTCAGGTCCTGCTGATTTCAGGGCTGGTGCTCTAACCACTGTGCCACCTAGCTAACCCCCAGCAATATATTCTTTAAAAAGGTTCTCTTTCTTTAAAAAACTTTTTTAATTAGTGAAAATTAATTTTTTATCTCTTTTTCATCCTACCACCCTTCTGCTCTCATGGAAAAAATAAAAAATAAAACATTTGTAACAAACATTCATAGTCAAGCAAAACAAATTCCTGTTTTGGTCAAGTTAAAAAAAATACATATATATATATATATATATATATATATATATATATATATATATACATACATATATATAGCTCAGTCTGCATCTTGAGTTCATCACTTCTCTGTCAGGGGGTTGTTGACATGTTTTGTCCATGTCACTGACTCTCTGAACTTGTGGTTGTGAAAATTATCTCTGAGTCTTCTCAAGCATGAAAGGTCATAATTATTTTTGAATTGGTGTAGCCATTCCATTAAAATTCCTACTTGTTGAATGTCTACTAAGAAATTGTAACATGTCACATATTAAAGTTTATAAGAATTGTAACAATGGGGCAAATTAGGGTTTGCTAGTGAAAAAGGCAATGTAAATATTATTGCCTTCATTTGTAGATGGGAAAACTGAACCTCAGAAGGTTAAGTGCCTTGATCAGGATTACACAGCTAATAAGTGTTGAGGGTTGGATTTGACCCAGTTGTTTGCTGACTCCAGGTCCAGTACCTTTCCCATTACATTGTGCTAAGACACTGAGATTCTCAAGAAGCAACACACACACACATATGGATGTATATATACATACATATATATATACACATTTTGTATAAATAATATATTTATATTATTTTATTATTATATAATTATATTATATATTTGTATATATAATTATATGTATAATTATATTATATAAATAATATTAAATAAATAAATAATAAATAATTTGTATAAAAAATAAAAGTTCATGAATTTTTCTGGGGAAATTCAATTTTATATGCATAAGACAAGGAGAAGATAATATCAATATAAATTAGTATACAATAATGTGTTAAATTGAGTGGGAAGCAACATGGTATAGAGGAAAGAGTGTTAGGTCTGGAGTCAGAGGTCCTGGTTCAAATCTCATTTCTGATGCTTATTAACTCTAAAACCTTGGGCTTAATCTTCTTAGGCTTCAGTTGTATCATCTATAAATAAATAGTTGGACTAGATGGTCCTCAGAAGTCCCTCCCATCTTTAGATCTGTGATCCTATGAATACCAGTAAATTCCTAGTATATGGTAGAGATAGTGGGTATCATGTCTAATGCAGAAAGGGAAAGAGAAACATTGACTATACTTACTGGGGAAGGTCCTGGAGGAGGTGGAGTGTGAGTTAGAGATTGAAAATTTAATAAAATTTGGGTAGATGAAGAAGAGGAAAGAAAATCCTAAAAGAGTTAAACAGTACAAGAAATGACACAGTTGTAGAAATAAATCAAATTTATATAACTTGTAAATGGTAAAGAACATTGTGTACAAAGGACAGAAGAACATTGAGACAAGATTGCTATGGCTGGAAGGAGAGAAAAGCAGAACTAGATTTAAGTTCTAGCGCTGCCGATCACTGGCCACATAAATTTTTTCAAGTTGCTCCATTTTTCTGGAGCTCAGTTTTCCTAGTTATAAAAAAGAATAGGTAGAACCAAGTGACCTCTATGGTCTCTTGTAGCTTGAAGTTTATTAATTTACAAGTACTGTTTGTCATCACTTTTAGATTTGGGCTTGGTATGTGCCATTGTAAAGAATACTGAATCAGAAGTCCAAGGACCTAGGTTAAACGCTGCACTTTGCTCAAGTTGTTTCCCTCTTGAATATAGTTTCTTTCTTTTTTTCCCCTGAGGCAATTGGGGTTAAGTGACTTGCCCAGGGTCACACAGCTAAGAAGTAGTAAGTGTTTGAGGCCAGATTTAAACTCAGGTCCTCCTGACTTAAGGGCTAGCACTCTATATGAACACAGCTTCCTTAGCTATAAAATGAGGGAGCTGGAGTAGATGGTTTCTAAGATCCTGTCTTGATCTATGTCCCAATGTTTTCAAAAGGTAATTTATTTCCTTTTAGGTGCTTTGCTTGTAATCAGGGTAGTCAACCAGGTCCTGGCAGACCTTGTTTTATAGTTCTTCACTTTATTGTGCTTCATAGATATTGTTTGTTTTCCAACAAATTGAAAGTTTATAGCAACCCTGGTTGAATAAGTCTGTTAGTGCCATTTGTCCAATAGCATGTGTTTACATCATGTCTCTGTATCACATTTTGCTAATTTTTCACAAATATTTCAAATTTTTTCATTACTATTTTATCTATTATGGTTATCTGTGATGTTACTATTGTAATTGGGGTGGGGTACCATCAACCATGCCCATATAAGATGACAAACTTAATAAATATTCTGATTGCTCCACTTACAGGCTATTTCCAGTCTCTCTCCTTCTCCTTGGACCTTCCTATTTCCTAAGATTCAGCAATATTGAAATCAGGCCAATTAATAACCCTGCTATGACTTCTAAGTGTTCAAGTGAAAGAAAAACTCAATCAATAAGGCAAACTTCTTGTCTTCTTTCAAGGAATTGACACAATCATCTCAATCTTTAATAACTACTACTTGAATCAGTCAGCAGCCATCAACAATAAGTCAAGACCCTTGACCAGCAAAGATTACAACTCATTGAAGACTTACATGATGATTAGTGTTTTTTAAGCAATAAAATATTTTAAAATTAAGGGTTGTGCATTTTTAAAGACTTATGCTATTATATATTTTTAAACATGTTTAGCATATATTGGATTATTTGCCATCTAGGAAAGGAGTTTATGGGAAGGGGGAAAAATTTGGAACACAAGGTTTTGCAAGGGTCAATGTTGAAAAATTCTCCATGCATATGTTTTGAAAATAAAAAGCTTTAATTAAAAAAAGACATTATGCTATTACACAATTAATAGACTATAGTGTAGGAGCAGCTGGGTGGTGCAGTAGATAAAGCACCAGTCCTGAAATCAGGAGGACCTGAGTTCAAATCTGGTCTTAGACATTTAATACTTCCTAGCTGGGTGACCCTGGACAAGTCACTTAACCTCAATTGCCTCAGCAAAAAAAAAAAAAAAAAAAAAGACTATAGTGTAGTATAAACATAACTTTTATATATACTGGGAAACAAAAAAATTTATGTGGTTCACTTTATTGCAATATTTGCTTTATGGTAGTCTGGAACTGAACCCACAATATATCCATCCTATGCCTGTATATGGGCAATTAGGTGGCACAGTAGATAGAGTGTTGGGCCTGAAATCAGGAAGAGTCATCTTCCTGAGCTCAAATGTAGCCTCTCACATAATTTCTACCTTAGTGCTTCTCATGGTCATAGGGAGCAGGGGCTCTTGGTCACAAATTCAGGGTCATGAGAAGCACTAGCCCTTGTAGCTACAGGGAAGTAGGAGTCCTTCCTGGATAAAGACTAAAGAATAAACCAGAAAAGCAGTGACCACATCTCTTTCTGCATCACATAATTTTAGATTCACCAAAAACTTGTGGAACCAGTTCTTGTCAGAACCATCACTGAAAACATGAAAAGATGAAAAAAGCCTGCTGCTTGGAACAGTGTTTTCTCACACCGAAGTGAGCAGAGCCCAACCTTAATTTAAAGTTCAAAACTTAATTCTTGGAAGAATTAAAGAAAGAGATAAGAATGGTAGAAGAAAGATAGGGAAAAGAAATGAGAATGATACCAAAAAATGATGAAAATAGAATTAAAAGCTTGGTAAAAGAGGGACAAAAATACTGAAGAAAAAACAGAATTGATCAAATGACAAAAGAGGCACAAAAATTCACTGAAGAAAAGAACTCCTTAAAAAGCAGAATTGATCAAATAGAAAAAGGAAGTACAAAATATCACTGAAGTAAATATTTCCTTAAAAATTAGAATTGGGCAAGTGGAAACTAATAACACCATGAGATATAAACAATAAAGCAAAATCAAAAGAATGAAAAAATAGAATAATATTGAAAAATCTTTTCAGAAAAACTATTGACCTGGTAAACAGATTGAGGAGAGATAATTTAATAATTATTGGACTACCTGAAAGTTATCAACAAAAAAAGAGTCTAGACTCCAAATTTCAAGAAATTATCAAGGAAAACTAACTTTATATCTTAGATCTAGAGAGTAAAATAGAAATAGAAAGAATCTACTGATCACCTCCTGAAATGAAAATTCTCAGAGATAGTATAGTTAATTCCAGACTTCTCAAGTCAATGGATATTTAATGAAATAAAGGACTTTCAAGCATTCCTGATGAAAAGACCAGAGCTGAATAGAAAATCTGACATTTAAACACAATACTCAAGTGAAGCATAAAAAGGTAAACATGAAAGAGTAATCATAAGGCACTCAATAAAATCAAACTATTTATATTCCTATATGGGAACATGATATATGTAACTCCTAAAGACTTGATCATTTTAAGGGCATTTAGAAGGAGTCTACATAGATAGAGGGCAAGGATGTAAGTCACTTAAGTTGGGAATGATCTCTTTAAAAAAAAGGAAGGGGAAAGAAAGTAGGATGCACTGGGAAAAGGAGGAAGGGACAGGAAGAATGGGGACATTTTTCTTACACAAAAGAGGCACATAAGGAGGAACTTTTTTATGGAAGGAAAATAGATTCAAGGACATGCTTGAACCTCACTCTTATAATTGGTTCCAAGAGGGAAAAATATATATATCCATGCTCAGTCATGTACAAAAATGTAAGTTGCCTAGTAGGGAAATAGGAGATGAAGAGAATAAGAGAAAAGGGGGAGGCAATGAGAAAAGGGAGAGCAGATTAAAAGAGCAGTGGTCAAAAATAAGAAAAAAGACTTTTAAAGAGGAACAGGTTAAAAAGAGAGATAATACAAGTACCCTTATTTATTCCCATTTTACAGATGAAATCAAATAAAGATCATTTAAGATAAAAAAAAAAAACCCAGTAATAGTTTGCAAACCCAGGAAGTACTAAGGATTTTTTAAGACTTATCAGGGCTTGTTTTTTTTCCAGAATTTTGTTTGACTTTTGGGGATCCAATGAAATTTACCCCTTTTAAAAAGACCAGTAGGCTGCTTTGATTGAGAGTATCATACGGTCTGTTGTGTTGGACAAAGTATTGTTTGTTTTTATTTTTTAGTTTTTCTTTATTTTTTTTCATTTTTTTATTATTATAGTAACTTTTTATTGACAGAATCCATGCCAGAGTAATTTTTTTACAACATTATCCCTTGCACTCACTTCTGTTCCGATTTTCCCTCCCACCCTCCACCCCCTCCCTTAGATGGCAAGCAGTCCTATATATGTTGAATATGTTCTAGTATATCCTAGAGGTGTTGGACAAAGTATTAAGTTCCCTTTTGTGGTCTCTGGGTCAGGAATTAAGAAGCTCCGGTGAATTAGGATAGGAATAGTCAATGGCTACCTTCATACAGGCAAGTTCTTTTCAAATGGAGTCATTAAGTCCTGAAACTGGTTCAAAAGAGCAAACGTCCTTGTACAAGTCCTCAGTTAATATTAATGAAGAATTAATATAATTCAGAGCAGACATATGACTTTTCTTGAACTTATTAATTGACAGGTTCTTTCCACAGCAGGTCTCAAAAGCCATTTGGAACTTTAGAAACTATTTTCGAATACAATGTTCAAATGGTCAGTTCAGTCAGACAAGTAGTGGGGAAACCTATGTTTGTGCAGTCATTTGGGAAGTAACAGAGGAACAGCTCCATATAAAAATGAACTTGGAGCAGAGAGCTGGGTAGCACTTCTAAAGTCTTAATCACTGATTTGGGAAAAAGCAAAAGAACAGAGTGTATTTCTAATGACCAGGAAGGAACTCTAAAGTTGGTTGCACAGGTTCCATCTGTGCTTATCAAGATAAACTATCCTTGCAATACCATTTACTTCTTTTGCAATGCCTGAATGATGGCTAGATGGTTGTTTTACAAAATGTCTTGTAGAAGTGGGTATTTGGAAGGACTTTTCTGATACAGGCTAAAAGTAGGTAAGGCTGGGTAGTCCCAAGGTATTATTAGCTGCAGGGTCTCTGTTACCTTGAAAAATGGAGGCAAAGCTCAAGTGTGGAAACATCTGGTGATATTAAAATTGGACAACTGTATGTGAATTGACTGGAGAGTTTACTAAGCCCATCCTGATCATGTAGTATAAGATATGTCCTAGAGTGTTATAGTGAAAACAAATCATCAAAGGCATAATCCAAACCAGTCTAGTCATAAAAAAGCTAGATCATGGAACAAGGGAATAGACGAAGATAGAATCCAAAACAGAATAGAGCAGAGAGCTAGGAAAGAAGATTAGAATAATGACAGAAGTCTGCAAGGCAAGCATGGTTTAAAAAAATAATTTAAATGTTTTATTGACACTTTACAAAAACATTACTGTCACTTCCTAACCATCTCTTCCTATAAAAAACTTCCTTTTGTAACAAAGATGTAGTAACAACAATTTGCAATTATCCAATGCTTTTTTGTCATGTTGGTTATGTCAGGTAATATACACCTCATTGTTCCTATATGAATTTCACATCAGTCCTTTGGAGTCATTATTGGCCATTGTATCATTCAGATACAATTGTATCAACTCAGAGTTTTGGTGTTTTTGCAATGTTGTTTTCTTTACATTATTGTAGTCACTGTGCAGTTATTCTCTTGATTCCATTTACTTCATTCTGCACCAATTAATACAAATTTTTCCAAGGTTTCCTGAATCATATACATATTTATTATTTTTATGGCACAATAATTTTCCATTCCACTTGTTTACATATCAAATTTTGTTTAGCCATTTCCCAATTCCTAGGTTACTTTGTTTTCATTTTTTTTGCTGCCACATAATGTATAGCAATATTTTTGTATATATGAGATATTTTCCTCTATTTTTTGACATCCTTATACTATACTTAGTAGTAGTATTGGTGGGTCAAAGATTTTGTATAATTTAATGATTTTTCTATCATAGTTCCAAATTGCTTCCTAGAACAATTAGGCTGATTCATATCTCTCTACCAACAGTGCATAAGTGTGCTTATCTTTGTATGCTCTTTTCAGCATTTACAATTTTCATCTTTTCCAAGTTGTAGATAATATTCTTAGGTGAAGCCTCAAAGTTGTTTTACTTTGCATTTATTCTTAAAATTTTTTATTGATATCCTTTTTATTAAAACCTTTTATTTTCAAAACATATACATGAATAATTTTTCCAATATTAACCCTTGCAAAACCTTGTGTTCCAATTTCCCTCCCTTCTCCCCTCCCCTCCCCTAGATGACAAGTAATCCAATATATTGATATCTTTTAAAAATTAATTTTCATTGTTCCTATTAATGAATTGAAACATTTTCTCATATGGCTGTTGATAACTTGCATTTCTTATATTGAAAACTGACTTTTATATCCTTTGACCACTTAATTATAAAATCTTCAATAAACATAACCACTGAGAACTTGAGTTCTTTTATTGATTCCACTTTTTGATTCCTTGAGTTGATTCCACTAAGTGAAGTTCTCATTGCAATCTATAAATAAGCCAAGCATCTGAGAACCTTTTATTCCTTGTGGTTACCTTGTCTAGAGACAATTAGAAAGTTAGTAGTCTGAGCCTTTAGTCCCTTGAGCTAATCAGTTCTCAAGGAATGTTTCAATTGACCTAATCTGAATGGGATCGGGTGATGGTGGAGGAAGATATTGCTCCTATCATACATTGGATAGGAAGAGAAAAATTCTATGAATGTGAGACAATTTGAGCTACAGGTTTAGAGGAAGGACTTGGGAGTGTAATTATATGCTGAGTTGCCCTGTTTAACACCTCCATAAAAAAAAAAAAAAAAAAAAAAAAAAAAAAAAAAAAAAAAAAACTATCCGTGTGGGATTAAAGTTTGCATCTTCACTGGTCCAGACTTACAACATTCTCTTGCCCAAGTAGATCATGTCCATCTCTTGTTTCTAAATTTAGGTGCTTTACATAAGATTATAAAATGATCCTCGTGTGAGTGGAAAGAAGAACCAAGTCCTTTTGTCAATGATCTTTTTTGGACACTCTGCTCAACAGTTCTCTCCCTCTTCTCACTAAAACTTCTCTGAATCCCACCCACACCTCTTTGAGGATTCCTTGTACAGTATCATTGCGCAGGGTATAGATGAAGGGGTTGAGAAAAGGGACCACCACACTACTCAACATTGAAGGTATTTTGTGGATTTCCAGAGTTTCTTTCTGGGAGGGAGTCACATAGATAAAGGCTGTAATTCCACCAGCTATCACAATAATGTTCAGGTGAGAAGCACAGGTGTTAAAGGCTTTATTTTTCCCACTGGCTGATGGGATGCCTAAGATGGTCATAATGGTGCAAGCATAGGAATACCCAGTAAGGATTATGGCGCAAAGGATGACTAAGGAAGATAGGAAATCCATCAGCTCAATAAATGCTGTGTCTGTACAGGCCAGAGCCAATAGAGGCCCACTGTCACAGAAAAAGTGGCTAATGATATTGGAGCCACAGAAGGGTAGCTTGGACGTGAGTATGGTGGGATAAAGAACAGACAAGAAACCATCCACCCATGAGAAAAGAACCAGCCCAATGCATACAGAAGGACTCATGATGGTGCTATATCTCAGTGGGTTACAGATGACAGCGTACCGGTCATAGGACATGGATGTTAGCAGAAGAAACTCCACTGTCCCCAGGAAGAAGTAGAAATAGCACTGGGTGATACACCCAGCAAAGGAGATGGTCTTATCCCCAGTGGCCAAGTTGTCCAGTACTCCTGGGGAAATGACTGAGGTGAAGAGAATGTCTAAGATGGAGAGATTACAGAGGAAGAAATACATGGGCGTATAGAAGCATGAATGGGATACAATGATGTAGATGATGAAGATATTCCCCAGGAGTGTTATCATGTATGTGGGTAAAAGGAATACAAAGAATAATAACTCCACCTCTCTGCTGATGGGAAAACCAAGCAGAATGAATTCAGTCACTGTGGTAGTTTGATTCTTCATGGTTAGTGAAATTGTCCCGGATCTCTCCCCATGGGGGAACAGTAGGAAAGAAATCTGTAAGATAGAACTGAATTGATAAACTCTATAAGTTGTTGCTTAGTAACAACTAAGCAACTTGTAATAGGAAATTAAATCTATGGGAAGAGAGGGTTACCCTGAGCAGCATAACTATGGGAGTGTTAAGACCTAGGATTTGAGCTTTCCCTAGTTTAAGCTAGGGATATGGCTAGGGTGTGTGATTGGGCCAAATTCCCCCTCCCCTCCAAATCTCTCCAAATTCCCCAAAACACAACGCATTAAAAACAGATATCAAATCTTTTTTTTAACCCTTTTCTGTTCTCAGACATCTTTATAAATCCTTAAAACTACTCATTCCATTAGGAAATATGCAGATGATAGAGAAATTGTGTTGCTGACAAAAGAGCAGTTCTGGCTTTTAGTGTCATTTTGTATAAGTAGAAATTGAGGTAATTACCTTCCCTCTAGATCTGTTTCTTCATTTGTAAAATGAGGAGTTTTCATTTTTGATTTTCCAGATTTTCATTTTTGAAATTTCATGATTTAATGACAATGTTTAAATCATGGTTATTCCTTTCTGTTCCCACTAATTCCTATTCCCATTCCTACCTTACCCCTCTTGTATTCATAATTGAAAAGAAAGCTTATTTCTATCATGTTTGAAATAATTCCTTTAAACTTATTAGGGGAGTTAATTAATCTCTATAAATTTTCAGTTCTTCAATAATGCTCCTAAACTTAGAGCTTGTGGCTAAAATGAAAAGAGAGCTCTAGTCAACTGATTTTCTGAAATTAAACTCCTGGACAGACTTTGATTTGCTCTCTCACTTGGCTATATCATTGATATCTACTGTTCCTATTGTGCGTGACACATGATAGACTGAATTGGATATTTTTTTGATGGACCTATGACTTTAGCAGTTTAGGGAACCACATGGAAGGCCTTCTACTTGCGATGCTCATCCTTTCTCTCTTTTTTACAGTTTTCCCCATCACCTCTTAATTCTAGTGCCTTTCCTTTATTTAATTATTTCCTACTTATCCTATAAATATCTTGCTTTGAACATATTTGTTTGCATGTTGTCTCTCCCATTAGATGGTAAACCTCAAGGTAGAGCTTGTCTTTTTTTTTTTTTTTTTTTTTTTTTTGGTATTCCCTATTTTTGGCACAATGTCTTCTTGCACATAGTAGGGACTTAATAAATGTTTATTGATTGACTAAACTATAATCTCTGAGAATTGCCTAGGAAGCACTGAGGGCATTGAGAAGTTGTCATTTGTCTAAAATCACCATGCTCCTAAGAGTCAGAGGTACATTTTGAATGTAGGTCTTCCTGGCTTTGAAGATGGCTCTTTATTTATTATACTAGTACTTCCTCTCCTATGAAAGTGATGCTACATCTTAATGATTCATAGTCTCAAATTTTCACTAGAGGCTTTCTGGATCTGTTTTCATAGGTATATTTAAATAAAGTGGTATATTTCCTCCTCCTTTCTTACTCTTTTTCTTTAATGCTGTCCTTCCTCTTGTGGTCAGCACACTTCAGTAACATAGTAAGGGAGATTGGGACCATAATATTTTCTTACAGTCAGAAGGTATTTTTTTTAAAAAAAATGATTGATGTCCAATGTAAACAAAGAGATGCTGGCCCTCAAAACTCTAAGGTAAGCTCAGTTTAGATGAAACCAGAGTGATAAAAATGTAATAAAAATTTTTTTGTACCTGGTATGCAAGAGAAGTGGGAAAAATAGAAAAAAAAATTTATACTAAGGAAGTTCAGAAAAATAAAAGGTTAAGGGAGAGTTAAGGGAGAGCATAGTTGGCTTTCTGGGTATTTGTTCTGGGTTATGTGCTGGGAGTTTGCTGGGTCTGTGAGCAAAACCAGAAGCCCCACGAGGTTAGGATTTGAGTTTTTAATGTAGGTTTGATCAGGAGCTCAGGGAAGGACCTGGAACCAATACAAAAAAGATTTTGTTTCCTCAGTGACATGAAATATTCTAGTCTGGACTTGGGGTGGAAGTAAGAGTGAACTAGGGAAATGGAACCAGAGAATATGGTAAAAACCCTGTTTTGGGACTAAATTGTGCCAACTTACAGAGAGGACAGTATGGTACTTTTAATTCCTTTTTTGTATATAACTTGTATTTGGTGACCTCCCTACACACTAAAGCCAAGTGCCTTTTATTCTCTAACAATTCTGTTTAATCTCAAGGACACATTAGAGAAGAATACTGCAGGATAATGAGGGCTAAAGTCATAGTATTGGGAATGTGGTTTTTGGATGGGAAATTCCAAGGAATGGGAATAGGGCCAATGGGAATTTAGCCAGCAGCACTGGGAAGCATTTGATAGAGAAGTTACCATGTGAAGGTAGCATCTTACTCTTCAGTCTCAAAAGACAAAGGTTGCGAAAGAATGAAATCCAAGCCTCTAAAAAAAGCAAAAGTCATAAAAAGTATGAAATGAACCCATACACCAAATACTTAGAAAGCTAGAATTCCCGAGTACCTCTCACTGTTTGAAGAAAGTTATAAGATAAAAAAAGGGTATCTGAGTATCTATATAGAGAGTAGTAAATTCAGGGAATTCACAGTCTATATACAATTAAAATAGATAAATAGGATCTGAAATTTTATATACATTTCTGGATGGTGATGACCTGTTCTGGGTTCTCACCATTCCTACCTCTAGAAAACTGCAAAAGGTACATATTAGCTTCTGAGTCAGCAGGTTAGTCTGATTGCTTTCTGGGACTACTCCCAGTCATCTTCATATTCTCCTTAAATTAGATGCTGGTAGAAACTCTACCTTTTCAGTTTGGCCCTGCTAGTTGGCCCAATCCTGTCTACTCTTTACATTACTTGATCCCAATAGACATTCATAGTAACAATGTTTTACAAACAAATTCTGACTTTTTCTCAACTTATTGAGATTATTCCATCTGACTTCTTTGACCTTATATCAATCCTACTGGATCAAGTGATATTTACAAAAACAAAGTGATGAGCATAGTGTCTGGCACAAAGCAGACAAATTCTTATTCTTTCACCTCCCTTCTTATCTTGATATAAATTCTTCCCTGACAAGTGTTTGAATTCTACTGGCTGTGTGTTAGAAAAGTCTGTTAAATTAGATTAAAAAAAAAAGCAGATCTCAAGAATTTGCTCTTTCACTCTCATAAAAGAACAGTCATAGAACTTGAGTTGGAAATGAAGAGTCCAATTTATACCTGAATTTTAAGAACTCCTACAAGATTCCTGAGAAGTTTGGGATGAGGGGGAATCCATTACCTCTTCTAGTTCAGTTCAGCCTCTAAATCAGAGGCCTCCAGGCCAATGTGATTTGCAGACTCTGAGCATGGCTTATTCAGATTAAAATATAATTGGGAAATATTTAGCAAAATAAATTAAATAAAGTAGAACACAGATAATGTTAAGATGTGGTTTTCTAAGTCAACATGCTTTCCACAGGGATCCTTATTTATGGTTTAGTTTAGATACCCAGAATTGTCTGACATAATGGAACTTCTTATAATTCCCTGCTATTTGATTCATTCAAGACCAAATAGCAGAGTCAGAGAATAGTCAACCTGTGTTTTGAGCTGATTTATTATTCTTTTTTTTTTCCACCTTTCTTTCATTTATCCTTAGGATCATAGACTTGGAGCTGGAAGTTCATCTACCCTCAAGTTTTCCCTTGTCCTCAGAATCAAGCTACTCTGTCCTTGTTATGCCCTGTTAAAAATAAGCCTATAGGTGGGGTGGGGGTGGTGTTGCTAGCACTTCATTTGGCATTAAAGGACTTGAGTTCCAATTCAGATTCTGTTATTATTTACTAGTAGTTTAACCTAGGAAAAGTCACTTCAGTGCTCTGGATCATAGTTCCATTTGTAAATTAGAGTGTTTTGCACTAGATAATTTCTAAAGTTCCTCTCAGTTTTAAAGCCCTGATCCTTTGCTTCAAAAAAGGAAGAATAAAAAGTTGTCAACCAGGTACCATTTTATCTCCCTGTTTGAACTCCATTTTAATACCATACCATTACATCTTAGTAACTGACAGACCATCAGATCTTTAACCATTTTTGTTTTCCTAAGCAAGAAATTTGAATTATGTTTCTATTAAATGCTTTGAAATAAATTAAAAAAATAAATAAGGGAGAGATCCTGGGGAAGACACCATCAGCTAGGAGACAGAGACTTCCATTGGCTCTTCTTAAAGGTGGAGACTCTGGTCAGTCAGTCAGTCAGCAAAAAGCATTCATTAAGCTCTTACTACTATTGTGGACACTGAGGATATAAAGAAAGGCAAAAACAGTTCCATCCTCAAGAAGTGCCCAGTCTAATGGGGAAGACAATATGATAACTATGTACAAACAGCCTCTCTATAGTGTAAAATGGGGATAACTTCAGAGGGAAGGCACTAAGAGAAAGGTTGGGGAAAGGCTTCTTGCAGTTGCAGTAGCATTATGATGCTGATTTTGAATGCCACTCTAGGGCTTGTTGGAAAGAACAAACTTTGGGTTGCTGAAGGAATGGGAGAGGAAGACTGCTATCTAGTTACTTTTAACTAATTATTCTTGCTAGCTGCATGCTAAATTCAGTTATTTTCTAAGCTGCTGAAGGTGAACTATTAGTACCTTCTAAATTTTGGCCCATTGGTGGAGCAAAACTTTGATTATTCTCTACAGTTATGGCTCTGCAGATTCTAGCCCCATATCATATATATTAATAACATATAGTTAAAACCTATTATAAGTAGCCTCCATATTCTGCTATTTTAGTCATATTAAGGATCAAATCATATCCTTCATGTAAACCATGATGTATTGGGCATCTCTTTCACTAAAACATAGAAAACTTAACTTGGTTATTATTGGTGGTACGCTTTTCTCTCTAGTTACAACATAGTCCCAGTGTAATTTATAAATAAAATCATCTTATCCTAGTTATTACATGCTGTTTGCCACTGAGAATGAAGACCATTTTCTCCAGTGGAATATTGTAAGATTCCCTTGCTTCTGTGGAGAGAATTGAAAACAGTCACACTTCATACACTTCTTAGATTCTCTAGTAGAATCAATAAGTTTGAGGCTACAAAATATTCACATTACCCTAATTGAGATAGGTGATGGCAGGACTTGGAATCCATTGTTCCACAGAGCAACTGGCCTGAGATGCTGGTGTTCTCTTTGAACTCTGAGATCCCAGAATTCCAGGGCTGCTTCTACTTCTGGAGAGTGCGGTATTGAGATTTCCCCTGCTGAGACTTGTTGGATGGGTCTTGAGTCTGAGTCTGACCAGACGATGTAAGAAAGGCTTTGGGCTTGGGTTGTGGGGCCTGGCAGGATCTTCTCTAATTGAGACCAGTGCATTATTGATGAGTGGGACTATTCTCATTCAGCAAAGGCACCTCTAAGACCCAATCAATGAAGATCCCCCAAGGGGGACAATTTACAAACCTGTCCCCAAGCACAAAACCTCAGTGCATTGCTCCTGAGGATTGCTTAGGAGACTGGGCCAATTCAAACACGTCTGTACTGGAAAACTAGCCAAGGTAAACAATACTTCACTATTGCAGCCAAAATCTTTTTCCTTCCTCCTTTACAAAATTTCTCTAATCTGTCATTTTGTTTCTAGTTTGTCTCCTTCTGTTCTCAATCTCTTTCTATTCTTAATCTCACCATTCTGTAAAAGAATCTTATGGAGGTACCTGAATTGCAATAATGACCTATCTCCATTCCTTTTCTCTTCAATTTATCCTATACCCCAGGCTAATCTTTTGAAATGCTATATTTATAATATCATATCCCTTTTCAGAAAGCCTTTAATGGTTAGCCATATCCTCTAGAATGATATCAAAGACCTTCTAAAATACTTCCCCCTATATAGCCTTGTTTCTTGTAACTCACAAAATTTAGAATTGATGGGACCTTAGTGTTCATGTAGTTTAACCCCCTCATTTTACACATGAAGAAACTGAGATCAGAAATGATATTACTTATCTTTAGACACCCCAAAGTAGTAAGGGACAGAGTAGGATTCTAATGCAGAACCTATGGCTCCATATATTGCCCTCTTTCTACCTTACTTTTCTTATTGATGGGGGGGAACCCTGAAACTGTTCTCTGATTTTGGGGGTAAGCCATGGGTGAATTCTTAGAAATTCTCCTCTGGGAGTGGCCCACCTCAGGGAATCAAGATAAAGTAGCATCATTCTGTTATCTTAGTGGGACTAGCTATACTCTCTATGGACTAGCTGCACCCTCTGTTAAGTTGAAAATTAGTTCAGGACCATTCCTACTTAGCTCGAACTTAAGTGATCTTATTCAACTGGAAATCTAGGCCACATTCACGTTGAACCTGCACCAACCAGAAGGGGATTCTTACACCTCCACTCTCTGTACTCCCATAACCACATCATTTGGTTCCCTAATGGCATCACTATTAAATGTCCATGGCAGTCAGATTGGTTTATACTTTGTACTCCAAACATTCCTTTGGCATTTGAGCCTCTATTCTTTCTTCCTTTTTTTTTAAAAGGATTTTATTTTTTCAGTCAATAAGTATTTTTATTTTCAGTCCCAGTCCCTCCACTGGATGAAGAAAAAGAAAAAAAAATTGTAACAAATATATAACATATACATATAAACATATATCTATATATTTGGTGAGCAAATAGATTCCCACATCATCCATGTCTAAAAATATTCTTCATATTGAGTTTATCACCCTCCTGAACAAATTATCTGAGTATACTTAGAGAAGTCTGATAATCAAAATTTTTTATTAAGTACCTACTATGTGCCAGATACTGTGCTAAACTCCAAGGATACAATAAAAGGCAAAAGTCAGTCTCTGCCTTCACTGAGCCCTTACAATCTAAAGGACAGAGGGGGGAGACAGTACACATAAGGAAGCAGGAAAGTAGGGGAGAAGGGATGGGACACTAAGGGATATCTGGCTTGGGGGCATCTTGTTGGATGGAGTTAAGACCAGGCAGGGCAGCAGATGCAAGGTACAGGGGTCCTCAAACTACGGCCTGGCCAGGATGTTTATCCCCCTCACCCAGGGCTATGAAGTTTCTTTATTTAAAGGCCCACAAAACAAAAGTTTTTGTTTTTACTCTAGTCCGGCCCTCTAATAGTCTGAGGGACAGTGAACTGGTCCCCTATTTAAAAAGTTTGAGGACCCCTGAAAGAGTTTAGTTTCTGCTCTCTATAAAGGAAGGAATTGATAGGAGTTTGCTGCTCTACCTGCAAATAGAGGAGAGAGGAAGTTGAGGAATATGCAATCAATCAAGGTTTCAATTGGCAGCATGATGATGAGTTTAGAGGTGATGAAGTTATCTTGAGAGGGGTGTCTTGTTGTATAGAGCCGAAACTGGGCAAGGGAGCATTTGCAAGACTGAGTGACTTTGGGCCCATCTTAGGTGCTATTTACTGGCTTTAATAAGAAGTTCTGTTTTCATCCTAAAGTATATATACCTCAACAAATAGACAAAATTATGCCTATGTGTTAGTATTCTTATATGCAAAACCAGATATTTTGGAGGTTCCCTCAAAGAAGAGATACATCTTCAAACAAAGGGAGGTTAAAACTACTCCCAAATAGCAGTATTTGAACATGTTCCATGTGTAAGTCATAAGTAAACCCTTCTCACCTGTTGTGTCCTGCTTTCTACAGCCCCCAAGTTGGGATGACAAAACTTACCATGCTTTCTAGAGTTCTCACACCGGGGTGATTAAAATATCCCTTCCTAGTGGAGAAGTGATGAGGCAGGACTCCCCAGGATCGTGGGAAAATGGAGTCCATTTATTTCAAGGACTTGGCCCTTTATTGAATGTAACAAAAACAACACTGAGCACACGTGCGACCACATAAACAACTTGCTATTGTATGTAGTTTTCCACCTGGTATCACTCTTCTACCTGGTATCACTGCCTCAATCTCAACACAGGTTGTCACCACCTTCTGACTTCTCATGAAAGCTGAGAGCCTTTAGGGGAAATGAAGAGCCAAACCGGACTTTGCTAGCAGGTTTCCTTGGGTTGAAGGGTCTTATACCTTACCCAAAGTTTCCCTACTGACTGTGACCTTCTACACTAACCCTGTACTTATATCTTGTTTGCTATTGAATAAAGACTGGTCAAATTTAATTCAAGTCAAATTTAAAAGCCCTATTCCAAGCACTGAAATGCAAATATAAACAGAAAAAACAGTCTCTGCCCTTAAGGAGTTAACATTCTGAAAATACATGAAAGGGGCCTAAAGATAAGGAAGTAGGGATAGAAAAGTCATCCATAGTAGAAAAAGTCTGTAGAATAAGATAAAGCCTGGAAAAGAATGGAAATGTGGTTGGCCTGAGAAATTTCTATAACATGAAGATTTGGGAGGAAACAACCAATCAGAGGAAAGAATAGTAGGGATATATTTCCCGAGTGACAAGGCCAAGGACAGAATGAACTATTAGGGAGAGGAGACCACAGGACAGAGTGAACTTTTAGTGTGAGAAGGCTATTGGGGAGTGCAGTGGAGAAAGTCTGGAGTATTTCCCATGGAATTCTGTAAGATTCTTCTCCAGGCTATCACTGCCTTTATATGGAGTACTTGTCTTTGCCTTGTGAATACTATCCATAATATAATGTGTTTCTTCCTAATACAAACCTAGATTATTGCAATAGCTTTCTAGTTGAACTGCCTATCTCATCTCTCCCTGTTGAGGTCTAGATTTGGGGTACCTAAATGAAATTAGGGTTTAGTTGAGGTCTAGTGGCAGGTTTGGGGTACAGGGAGTCAAACAGAGCTCCCCTGCAACCCTCTTGGATTTGGTGCAAGGATACAGCGGTAAATGAGGTCTAGTAGGCACGAGTCCCCAATAAAAGCATTTATTGGCCCTAGAGCTAGATTGATAAAAGAGCTTTATTATTGGGTAAGCAAGGTTAAAGTATAGGCAAAGGTAGAGATAAGAAGGGCACCGGACAGAAGGTCCAGTGGACAGAGGGTCCTCACATGGCTAGCATGTTTGGAATCTCTGCAAAGAGGGGTTCCCAGCATGGCCCTTTTATAATAGGAGATTTAGCTCGAGAGGCTTTTGGGTGAAGCCCCAAAGTTGGCTCAGATCCAGGTGGGGCTGGGACAGGTCCGGATCTTCTATTGGAATTCAAAGGGATCAGGATTTGTGAGTCAAAGGTTAATTACATTCACTAGAGGGGTTTGGGAATCAAAGATAGGAATCTTTCCCACATCATCCCTACTCCAATCCATCCTTCACTCAGGTATCAATGTGATCTTCCACTTGAAAGTACATGTTTTCATATTACCTTCTATTTAATAAATTTCAATAGCTCCTTATCACTTCTAGGTCAAATATAAAATCCTCTGTTTGGCATTCAAAATCCTTCATAACCTGCCACCTTCTATATTTTTAGTCTTTTTATACCTTACTCCCTCTTATATTCTCTATAATCCAGTGATACTAACCCTCTTGCAGTTCATCCTATGAGACACACCAATCTCCCTACTCTGTTTATTTTCATTGATTGTCCCCTATCCCCCAATCCCAGTCATTATCATCTCTACTTATATCTTCCCTGGTTTCCTTTAAGTTTGAGCTAAATCTCGCCTTTTCTGGTCCTATTTACTGTTAGTGCCTTCTCTTTTTTGATTACCTTTATCATGTTATATTTTCTGGATATATAGTGACCTGTTTTCTTCATTAAATTGTGAGTTCCATGAGGGGAGGGGCCATTTTTGTCTTTCTTTGTGTCCCAGGACTCAGCATAGTGCATAAAATATGGCAGGTGCTTCATAATTGCTTATTGACTGATGGTCTGATTTGAATTTTGCACTCTGCTAGGCTCTCCCAGTGTTGTCATGTGGATTACTTTCAATATGAAAGATAGCCATCTGTTAAAAATATTTTATTAATACTCTTTAAAAAAAATTCTTGCCATTCCATTGACTTTTCCCACTCGTAACGACCAACAGCAAAATATGTCTTTGGAAAATTAAGCAAAACAAATTTAACACAATGGCCATGATTGACAAAGTAAACCTTCTTCATACCTGCAGTCTACTACCTCTCTGCTAAGAGGCAAGAGGTCTGTTCAATCATCAGACCTCTGAAGTTGCGATTAATTATGAATAGGCTTCTGAAGTCCTTGAGTGTTGATGTCCTTTACATTATTGTGGTCATTGGTAAATTGTTTTTCTGTTTTGGTTATCTTTTTTAAAAATTAGTTTGCATAAATTTTCCCAAATTTCCCTCAGTTGTTTCTTATGATACAATAATATTCCATTCCATTTACATATCACAATTTGTTTAGTCATTCCCCAAATGATGGGCACTCATTTTTTCCTTTTCATTCCTGGATATTCTAAAAAGTGTTGCCATGAATATTTTTGTGTATAGAAGACTCATCATTAACTTTTTTAAAAAAAAGCTATTAGCTTCATTTTTAACCATATGAGCATCATCAGTTGAGTTCTCACAGGGAAGTCAATCACTCCAGAAGAATAGGAATTTATGAAAATGTTTCATACTTGGAAAAGTTAGCTTTCCCTTAAGATTTTTTTATTCCAAAAAGGTTTCCAGTCTCTTGCTCCCTAAGCTTATGAAATAAGCCAAGAAGTGTCTGAGACCCAGCTTTACTGACTAGTTTGATTTCTGGCCAGATGTTTTTTCGGACAAGACATGCTCTTTATTATTTTGTTTACATAATTGGGAGTAGGGGAGAAGTTTTTTGTAGAAAAAGGTCAAGGTGAGAACCTTTCAAGATCTCCTTCCTCCCAATCCCCCCCCCCCCCCAGAGACTGACACACTTCTACTATCAATATTGCCTGACCTTTGTTTATATCAGACCCAGTTTTTAAATCCCCCAGGTAGTCTTATTCCTTGTTCTGTCTTGAGCTAATGACTGTAGCTACAGTAGCTACAGCCTTGAAACAAGGTTGCCTTCTTATCTTCCTTCTCCAGTCCTATAACTAAGGTCACTAAATTTCATCACAACTAAAGCTTTTGTTACATTTGGAACAAACAGAAAAGTTTTAATTCTCTATTAAACTAAGTAACAGCCATGGGAATTGTGAAGCAGCTGGGGCTTTGTATCACAGTGTTAAATTGATTCCTTAGATAAACTCTACCTATCATCCCAGAAAAGTCAGAGGATCACTGGGTAGGTGAATACTATGGACAGCCTACTTCTGTTTCTGTAGAAACAAAACAACATTTCATGTGATGCAGAACTGGGACCTGCTCCAAAGGGAGATAAGGTCTTTCTTCCACAAATACCTCGTTCATGAAATTCTTTGGGGGCACACTGCCCCTGGACATGCCAAAGATGAAGCAACTGCATTTCCATCAGCCAGTGTGGCCCTGGGAGCCAAAAGGGGAAGAAGAATGATTTATTTCCCCCAATAAGCTGCTAATTCACTAATTATCCTAATTTACTTTATGTATTTAAATCTGGAAAGGACCTTAGAAGGGATATAATCCCAAATCCCTCCTTTTATTAATAGGTAAATTGAGGTATAGAGATATTAAATGACTTGGTTAGACTCATACAAGTAAATATAGGATTCCAAATAGGTGTTCTGACTCAAAATAACTACATTTCCCTTCTCTCCCCCTGAGAAATTCCACAAAGAGAGTTCAGATTTAGCAGGTCATAGCTTTAGTCAGCATCAGAACAGAATATCCTGATAGGCTGGAATGAAAGAAATATCCTAAACTCTTTGTCACTCCAGATAAGATGAATGACAAGTATAGCCCAAGGAAGGCTTCCTCATGTGCTCTTGAGTTGTTCTGGGGTCTATTTTAGTGATACCACATAAAAGAGGCTGTTTTACAGGAGGTGTAATTGAGAAAAGATGCTAACAATGAGAAAAATGGGTTTGACATATAAAAGGCAAAAAGAATACAATTTCTCTTGTTTGGGGTTTGTAAAATATAATCAACTTCAAAAGCTCTTAGAAGCCCAAGTCTTCTGCCACTGTCTGCTGAGTAGTATTGTCAGTCAAGTCAACAAATATTTATGGTTGAGTATGTGCCCAGTGATGTGCTTTAAAGCATTGGTAATCCTGTACAAAAAAAGGTAAGATAGAACCATGTTCCAAAGGGCTATCAAGTTGTGCATACCTTTTGATCCATTAGTGTCTCTACTGGGCCTGTGTCCCAAAGAGAGAATAAAAAAGGGAAAAGGGAAAAGGACCCATATGTGCAAAAATTTTTACAGCAGCTTTTTCTAATGGCAAGGAACTGGAAAATGAGTGGATGCCCATCAGCTGGAGAATGGCTGAATAACTTATGGTATATGAATATCATGGAATATGATTGTTCTATAAGAAATGATCAGCAGGATGACTTCAGAAAGGCCTGGAGAGACTTACATGAATTGGTGCTGAGTGAAGTGAGTAGAACCAGGAAAACATTGTACACAGCAACAGCAAGATTATACAATGATCAATTCTAATGAATGTGGCTATTTTCAACAGTAAGGTGATTGAGACCAGTTTCAGTAGACTTGTGATGGAGAGAGCCATCTGTACCCAGAGAGAGGACTACGGGGACTGAGTATGAACCACAAAATAGTAATTTCACTTTTTTGTTGTTTGCTTGCTTGTTTTTTTTTTTTCTTTCTCATTTTTTCTCCTTTGATCTGATTTTTCTTATGCAGCATGATAGATATGGAAATCTGTTTAGAAGAGTTGTACATATGTAATCTATATTGGGAGAAGGAAGGGAAGGAAGGAGAAAGGCAGAAAGGTTTGAAACACAGGATTTTGCAAGGGTGAATATTGAAATCTATCTTTGTATATATTTTGAAAGATAAAAAGCTATTATAAAATAAATAAATGAATAGTGAGTTCTTGTCCCAAACTGGTCTCTATGGGTCTATCCAGCATGAGGTTACTATGCTCATTTGTATCTGCATATTGTGTATCTAATCTGTTTCACTGATGAACCTTTTTTATTTCTTAATCAGTATCTAATTATTTTGATATTTACAGCTTTCTAGTATAGTTTGAGATCTGGTACTGCTAGAGTTCCTTCTTTCCTAATTTTTTCTTCTTCAATTCCTATGAAATTCTTTTGTTCCCCCAGATGAATTTTGTTATAATTTTTCTAGCTTTATAAAGTAATTCTTTCATAATTTGGTTAGCATAGCATTGAATGAGTAAATTGATTTAGGTACAATTGTCATTTTTATTATATTAGCTTGGTCTACCCATAGACAACTAATATTTCTTCAGTTATATAGATGTTTCTATGTGTATGAAGTGTTTTATAATTGTGCTTATATAGTTTCTATGTATATAACTTTATTTCTATTTCTTCCTAATGTTTTTTGTTGATAACACATAAATGTTGATGATTTGTGTGGGTTTATTTTATATCCTGTAACTTTGCTGAAGTTGTCAGTTGCTTTGTTTAGTTGTTTTTAGTTGACTCTCTGGGATTCTTTAAGGGCAGCTTGGTGGTTTAATTCAAATAGGCTTCAGACACTAGCTGTGTGAGCCTGGGCAAGTCACTTAACTGTGTTTGCCTAAGTTTCCTCATCTACAAAATGAGCTTCAGAAGTAAATGGGAAATTAATCCAGTTTTGCCAAAAACAAAACAAAACTTAACAAACAAAAAACAAAGTCAGGAGAAGCCAGACGTAATTGAAAAAAAAATGAACAAATGATTCCATTTGATGAATTAAGTTGATTAATTCTCCTAGTCTTACTGAGAAAGTCTCTTACAAAATTCTTCATACTCTTTGACCCAAGGATCCAAGTATATAATGGTACCATAACCCATTGATTTTAGGGAAAAATAGGAAAAATATCTTTCAGCAAAGAGAAACTTACCAACATTCTTTATAATAGCAACACTGGAAACAATCCTAGGATCCAATTATTCAAAGAGTGGCTGAACAAATTGGGATGTATAAATGTTATTTATGTTATTGTAATGAAATGTTATTGTGCCACAGGCAGTGTGGTATAAAGGAAATTGAGAGGGCTATAGAGTCAAAGAATTTGGGTTCAAATTCCAGTTATGTATCTGTGTGACCTCAGGCAACTTATTTAATTATGACTCATTTTATTCATCTGTGAAATGCTTGGAGTATATGAAGTCCCTTCTAAGTTTAACTTGTTTCTTCCCCAATAAAAAATAATAAGTATAAAGAATATAAAGGGATATGGAAAATTATTGGAATTGATACAGGGTAACAAAAGAAAAATCAAAACAACAGCAAACACATGTATTACAGTTATGTAAATAATAATGGTAGCAATCTGAAAAATTTACAGAAAATGAAGTAGAGGGAAAAGGACATCTATAAGGAAATAAATTTGTTATTATTTTGTTAAAGTTAATTTAAATAATTTTGTTAAACTACAAATGATGTTTGTAAGTTTATAATTTAGTTATAATTATAAATATATAAAGACACAATATAATATACATATAAATAAAATAAATGTTAATAAATATAAATGTTATAATATATAATTGTAATTTTGTAAATTTATAATTTCATGTAAAATAATTTTGTTCTTCCTTTATGTATGTTGAGGTATGTGATTGTTGGAGAGAAAAGATTGTCTATTATGTACATTCCTTAGGCTCTCCATTTCCTTTAGGCCTTTAGATGACTCGAAAAGTCCCATAGCCAATGCCAGTCCTTTCTCTAACTGGAAAGGGAAAACAGGAAAGCAACCTGATGCAGCAGGGGAAAAATAAATCCAGAATTCAGAATCAGAATGGATGCAAATCTCACCTTTGATACCTGTGAGTATGAACTTGGACAAATGATTTAATCCCTTCTAGTCCCAGTTTTTTCATTTATGAGGTAAAGATAATGATCTTTGTTCTACCCTGTTTCATAGAGTACTGTGAAGATTGGATGATATAACTGGTCTGAAAGTAGTTTATAAACATTGCTGTAAAGTGTATGTGTGTGACATCTGTAGGTCTCCTATTCTGAGACAATGATTCAAAAACTGAATATCCATTATGAGCCATAGATGAAGAGCAGAGGTTTGTGAGACAACAATGTATACATATACATTCATAGATTCCAAACTACACAGCAGAATTTTCATGAACTCCAGGCACTGTTTTCCCTTTCTTGCATGCATGTACGCATGTGCACACGCCCCCACCCCTACCCCCACACCCCCACATCCACCCACACAAGATTCAAGTTGAATCATGGGCCATCAGAGAGATTCCAGATTGCCCTCCATGGAAGTTCCAGGCTAATATTGAGATCTTTTTCTTGCCTTTTCCTAAATTTCCTGCTGTTGTACATCACCAGTCACAGATATCATTCTCAACTCTACACTCTTTTTTATTCTCCATATCCAATCTGTTGCCAAGATCTATTTATTTTATCTTTGCAATATCTCCTCCTTCTTCTAACACTGCTATTGTCCAACCACAGGCCCTTGACATCTCACAACTAGATTACTCCAAGTTTTCTGGTTTGTCTCTTTCTTTCAAAGCTATCCCCACTCCAGCCCATCTTCCAATCAGTTGCCTAATTGGTCATATCAAAAGTGCATGTTTGACTATATTCCTCCTCAACTAACAAATTTCAATGGCCCCCTCTGTTTGGCATTCTAAAGAGATTACTCTTTTCCAATCCTCCTTAATGCCAGTGCCTACCTTCTCTTGATTATCTCCTATTTATCCTTGTTTATATTTTACTTATGCACATTTATTTACATGTTGTCTCCATTAGATTGTGAGCTTCTTGAAGACAGGCACGTGTTCTGCCTTTCTTTGTTATTTTTTTTTTGTTTTAAAAATATTTAATAATAGTTTTTAATTTTCAAAATATATGCCAAGATAGTTTTCAACATTCACCTTTACAAAACCTTGTGTCCCAAAATTTTCTCCCTTTCCTCACCCTACCCCCTTCCTCTAGAAAGCAAGGAATCCAATAAACATGCACAATTCTTCTAAACATGTTTCCACATCTATTATGCTGCACAAGAAAAATCAGATCAAAAGGGGAAAAAAGGAGAAAGAAAAAAAAAAACAAGCACACAACAAATAAGATGAAAATACTATATTATAATCCACATTCAGTCCCATAGTTCTCTTTCTGGATGCAGATGGCTCTCTCCATTCCAAGTCATTTGGAATTGACCTGAATTATCTCATTGTTGAAGAGCCAAGTTTATCACAGTTGATCATCACACAATCTTCTTCTTGTGTACAATGTTCTCTTGATTCTACTCATTTCACTTATCATCAGTTCATGTAAGTCTCTCCAGCCTTTCTGAAATCATCCTGCTCATCATTTCTTATAGAACAATAATATTCCATAACATTCATATACCGTAACTTATTCTGCCATTTCCCAGCTGATGCACATTCACATTAATACCACAGAAAGGGCTGCCACAAACATTTTTGCACATGTGGGTCCCTTTCCCTCCTTTAAGATTTCTTTGGAATACAGGCCCAGTGGAGACACTGCTGAATCAAAGGTTATGCACAGTTTGATAGTCCTTTGGGCATAGTTCCATCTACCTTTCTTTGTACAGGATTGCCAGTGCTTTTAAGCATAGCACTCAGCACATAGAATTGAAAATTAAACAAATTACAACTAAAAATATATTAGATTCAGGTTGGGTCATAGTCTACTAGATAGATAGATAGATGCCTGATTGCCCTCTGGGATAGTTCCTCACCTGATGATGGCACAGATCTTTTCTCCAAAACTCTCTCTTGTTCCTGACTTCTATAATATTATCAAGGACACTACCATTCTTTCAATTAAGATGTCATTCTCAATTCCTCACTGTCTCTCACTCTCCAAATCCAAACTGCTGTCAAGGCTTGTCAATTTTTACTTTTGTAACACTGAGCTAGATGACAGTTTCTTCTAGCTCTAAACCACGATCTCATGAATTTTCATCATTTCATGATTCCTTGTTCTTATTATAGGAAAGACTAGTTTTCCACAAGTCACACCTTCTGTTATATATTGGAATTGTTTTTTAGACAGATAGTTCTACTGTAAATTCTAATTTGATTGCAGATGTCACTTACAGAGTGGTCTGTATATGTCCTGGAAGGCTTTTGATTCTGAGATAAAATAGCAGGACCATTTTTTAAGTCTTCCATTTAAGTTGATTCCTTTTACTTATAACATTTTATGGGTCTGAGGTCTGCTTTAAGAAAAACTTGTATACAAAAATTCAAACTTAGAAAACAATTAAAGAGACATTACTCATACAGTAAAATCTTGTGCTTGGAGAGAGAGAAAAAAGTGAAATCAGCCTACAGTTTCTTCCAAAATAAGGTGATCAGTATTAATAGACTTTAGACCTTTGCCAGTGCTAGCTTTTTCTCCTATCCTTAATTTCCCCAAATCAGCCACTATCATACTTTTCTCTGGCTATTTTAGCAAGATTGTTAACACAGTCTTGTCTGTCTATTTTGCTCCTCCAAATGTCTTATCAAAAGTAACAAATAAAAATAACTCATTCTTAGTATAGTTAAAGTTTATCAAAACTAATTCTATTTCTTGGCAAAAAAAGAAGGAAACTTTCAGTCCCAGTGCAGGAGAAAGTAACAGCCAAATGAGTTGTGATGGAGCTGAGTCCTTATTAAAATACTTTTATAATGAATCTTTAGGGAACTCAGCCCCATTAACTCAGAGGAAGGATCAGATCCCTTAGAGGGTCCATATTTTAGGGTTGTGTATATCTCTATCTCCATGAAAACAAAGCAGCATCCCAAATACTGTAGGATTTGTTTCCACAGTGACACCCATAGTCTATTTCATCAAAGTCTCATGTACAAGGTCCTTTGTGGTCACATTGTCCTGAGACATGAAAAAAACTTTTTAACAATAGACCCCTTGGGCTGAACTGGTGATAAGCTAAATGAGCCACCACCAGCAAAAGTTACCCCTTTAGTCTAAGATGGGAGGATGATTTTCAATCAGTGATGAACACATTTTGCCTCTTTTTCCATTTCCTCTCCACCCTCCAAGACAGTATAGAAATGTATATCATAGCAAAGATCAACTTATGATGCCACGAAACTAGAAGAACAAGAGATTCCCAAAAGGAAGTAAAGGGTTTTGTGAGATCTGCTGCTATACTGAGGGAGGCCGAGAAGAATGGTCAAGAGAAAGTGCCTTCTTTCTCAATAAGAGGGAGGTGAAGAAAGGATTGATAGTAGCCAAGAAAAAGGTATTGCTGGGAAACACTGAACTTCCTGAGAAAAAAGGCAGCCCAGTCAAGAAAAGAGAGTTCACTTAACTGTTTCAGATGTGCAAATCACGTGCTGTTCCCTGGCGCCAGTGGTGAGAATCAGATGTATCCTGCCACTCTGTGAGTAGCACTATCATCATTGTCAGAAGTGCAGCTGACCCACAGGAGAATTTAGATATTTGCCCGGTGACTTGTGACCTAATTTACTTTTGTGAGGAAATAGTGATTGGGGTAGCAGTTCCATGGGGATTCCTGGTAGATGCCTTACAGTCACCAGCTTTTTAGCTGTTTACATACAAACTGTAATATGATATGGATTGGTCATTCTAGAAAAAGTGATGATGGATAACCAAAAGGAAGGAAAACACATCATTGAAATTCCTCTTGTCTGCCTTGTCAGGATTGTCTGACCCCATGGACCATGTTACTTACTGTCCCCACTGAAATAAAGTCAAAGGTCCTGACAGTCAGGACCTTTGACTGTCTCAAGTTAAGGTTTGAATGAAATCCTCTAGTGGACTTATACAGGATAAAAAATCACATACCTTTCATGTATAAAATTATCACAGAATCTCAGAGTTGAAAGGGTCCTCAGAGTCAACTTTAGCTCACCAAGAATTCCCTCTATAATATATCACTAAAGAAACATCTCACTTTGTTCTGGGGGGAATCTTTAAAGGCAACCATTCTATTTTTGGATACCTCTCTCTAATCATTAAGGGCAGCTAGGATAGAATATGGGGCTTGGAATGAAGATGACTCACTTTCCGGAGCTTAAACCTGGTCTCAATCATTTATTAGCTATGTGACCTGGGCAAATCACTTAACCCTATTTTTTTCAATTTCCCCATTTGTAAAATGAATTGGAGTAGGAAATAGCAAACCATTCCAATATCTTTGCCAGGAAAACCCCAAATGAGTTCACAAATAGTCAAACACAACTGAATAGCAACAACATTCATTAGGAAGCCTCACTTTACAAATCTGTCTTGATGCAGTTTCAACTCATGATGCCTAATTCTGTCTCTGGGGCCCAAGAGAATATGTCTAATTCCTCTGCTAGATGATGGTCCTTCAAATATTTGGAGGCAGCCACTATATTCTCACTGTCTCTTCAGCTGTGGAAAACATACCTCCAGTTTCTCCAGCTTCTCTTCATATAGCATGACCTCAAAGCCCTAAACCATTCTTGTTGTCCTCCAATTTAACAGCATCTTTACAAGCGTTATCCAGAACTGAACATAATACCACAGAATTGGTCTGAATAGAAAAAGGTAGAGAAAAACTATCACATTCCCATTCTAGACATTATATTTCCTCTCTTTACGAAGCCTAAGATTGAACTAGCTTTGGGGACTACTCTTTCACTCATAATTCTTGTTAAACTTGCAGCCCACTAAAATCTATGGATCTTTTTCAGACAAATTGCAGTCTAGTCACACCTCCCTCATCTTCTACTTACCGCATTAATTTTTGAAACCCAAATATAAGACTTTATAATTATCCATACTAAATACCTACTTAAAAGGTTCAGGCATCCTTTTAACCAGCTGAGAAAATAATGTCTGACTTTTATATAGAGCTTCAAGAGCTATAAAGTTCTTTATATACATCTATAAGATGATTCACACAATAGTCTTGAAAAGAACATATAAACTTACTTCCTCCACGTGTCCTCTTTGTATTTGATAAGTAAATTTTTCTCATTTTACCTAAGATTTTAATAAAAATATTAACATGCATGTGGCCAGATTCATGACCATGTGTGACTCCAATGGAGTCAGGCGATTAAAGATTACTCTTTGGGTTTAACCATTAAACCAGTTCTTAATCTATGTTAATTTACTCTCTATATTTTAGAAATGAGGCCTTTACCAGAGGAACTTGCTGTAAAACTTTTTTTTTTTCAGTTATGATTACTCTATATTTCCCTCCATTTTATTTTTTTCTGTTAATGCTTTCTTACCTTTTACCCTGTTCTTCTTCAAAAATGTTTTGCTTAAATAACGTTTTGGTCATGTATACTTATTGTGTATCTAATTTATACTTTAATATATTTAACATCTACTGGTCATCCTGCCATCTAGGGGAGGGGGTGGGGGAAAGGAGGGGAAAAGTTGGAGCAAAAGGTTTGGCATTTATCAATGCTGTAAAATTACCCATACATATAACTTGTAAATAAAACACTATTAAAAAAAAAAAAAAGAAAATTTCACTCTTAAAAAAAATGTTTTGCTTCTGACCATTGCCTACCCTAATTTGCCCTTTCTTCTATCAGTTATCCATATTACTTTCCCTTTCCTCTTCCTCTCCTATTTTCCTCTAGGATAAGGTAGATTTCTATAGTCAACTGAGCATATATATTATTCCCTCTTTGAGAGAATTCTGATCAAAGTAAGGTTTAAGTGTTGTCTGCCATCTGCCATCATGTCCCCCTCCATTATAAAAACTCTTTCATGTCTGTCTCTCTTATGTGAGATAATTTACCCCATTCTACCTCTCCTTTCCTTCTTCTCCCAACGTATCCCTTTTTCTCACTCATTAATTTAGTTTGTTTTAATCTATGATGGGGCACAGTAAACCCATATCTGTGCCTTCTGTCTATGCATACTTCACAGTAATAATGAAAAAGTTCTTAAGAGTTATAAATATGATCTTGCCATGTAGGATTGTAAACAGTTCAATTCTGTTTTATCCTTATGAGTTTTCTTTACTCCTTCCCATTTTATGCTTTTCTTGACTTTTGTATGTGAATTTTGTATGTGTATTTGAATTTTCTATGTCACGAATGCTTTCTAGTCCTCTATTTCATTGACTAACCATTTTTCCCTTGAAGGATTATATTGCTTTTCAGGGCAGGTGATTCTTGATTATAATATTAGTTCCTTTGCCTTTTGGAATATTATCTTCCAAGGTCTCTGATCATTTAACATGGAAGCTGCTAAATCTTCTGTGAGCCTGACTGTGGCTGCACAGTATTTGAATCATTTCTTTCTGAATATTTCCAGTATTTTTCCTTAACCCAGGGATTCTGGAATTTGAGTATAAAATGCCTGGAGGAATTTTCATTTTGGGATCTCTTCCAGGAATTGATTAGTAGATTCTTCCAATTTCTTTGGTAATTTTTTTGAAATATGATGTCTAGGTTTTTTTTCTTTTTTGTTGATTATGATTTTTAGGCAGTCCAATTATTCTTAAATGATCTTTCTTTAATCTATTTTCCATGTCAGTTTTTTTTTTCTATTGAGATATTTTACATTGAGATATTTTTTCTCCCTGGAACATAATCCCAGATATGCTAGTGCTCTTTCTTGCCTTGTATCACTTATGGGCAATGTAACAGAATACTGCCCCTAGTGCAAACAAAGGTTCCTTTGTAATCTCCCTCTGACCAGTTATCCAACCTCCTTGACTACTGTTTTTTAACTTTTTTTTTTGAGGCAATTTGGGTTAAGTGACTTGCCCAGAGTCATATAGCTAGGAAGTCTTAAGTGTCTGAGGCCAGATTTGAATTCAGGTCCTCCTGACTTCAAGGCTGGTGCTCTATCCACTGCACCACCTAGCTGCCCCTCCCTTGCTTACTCTTACTGGAGAGCTTTGGAAGGCTAGAACTTCTTTGTTTAAAAGTCTAGAAACGAATTTTGGAAGTCTATAAGCATCTATATAAGTTGAATCCAATAGGTTTCAATAAGGTTTGGACTTGATCAACTTAAGGCCTGTTGCTTATTTGTCATTTGTCTTGGTTTGGATCATTGCATCCTTTTGTTGACTCTGCTACTCGAGAATTTGTTTTGAAGTGTTATTTTAAAGTTTGTTTTGGAGGGGAATTTGGAAGAATTCAATGGAGTTCTTGCTTTTACCCTGCCATCTTATTGTGTCCTTATCACTGAATTTTTTTAAGCAACAGAGATCAGATTGGGAAACCTGTGTCTTAGACTTTAGTGCCTGTGTGGATCATGAATTGGGAAAAGGAGATAATAGGAAGAATGCAAATTAGGAGTCCATTATAGTAGTCTCTAGGAGAGAGATGGAAAAGGTCTAAATTGGGATGGCATATAGAGAGAAAAGAATGAATATGAGAAATAGCATGCATACAGTATCTAGATTAATTGACAATTAATTAGATATGTTGAACAAGGAAAAGATAGCAGTTCAAGAGAACTTCAGACAGTTAGGTGATACAGTAGATAGAGTTCTGGGCCTAAAGTCAAGAAGACCTGAATTCAAATCTGGCTTCAGACACTTACTAGCTGTGTGACCCTGGGCAATTCACTTAACTCCATTTGTTTTAGTTTTCTCATCTATAAAATGAGCTGGAGAAGAAAACAGCAAAGTACTTCAGTATCTTTACTAAGAAAACCACAAATAGAATCATGAAGAGTCAGATACAACTTATCAACCAAAAAAAGTTTGAAATTACCGTCAGCTACTTGGTAACTGAGGAGAGTTGTTAAGGATAGAGTTCAGTTTGAACCCATTGATGTGAGTACTTCTTTGAAATGGAGGAGAATGCAATACATTCATTAGTGCTTACAATTTTAGATATTTCCCATAAATATCCTATAAAGTCTACTAACCAGAATTTAACTCAGAGTATGTTCTTATTCAGAATTAACAGTCTTCCAAAGTTGACCAATACTTTCAAATCATTCTTCAGTTATTGTTGTCCCATTCACAATGCTCACCAAATGCAAGATAATGTACATGAGTTTAGATCTCGATAACATATTTTGTACTTAGCACATATATTCCTCAAAAATTCACTCTCCATAATATCATTCTCCTTAATCCAATTTAATTTTTGCTTTTGTTTTAATTACTTCTAACATAAGTCTCTAGTTTTTGTTTCTTCATGTTAATTATTCCCTTTCTTTATTTAGTTAATAATATAATAAAGTATCAAAAAATGAAAATTTAAAGATGAGGAAGTTTAAAAAATAATTTAATTTATGTGTTTATTATCTCTCCTTCCCACTACTTTACCAGTGAATAATAATAAAAATAAAATCCTTATAATAAATACATATGGTTCAGACAAAATGAATGCTCCCATTGGTTATATACAAAAATATGTTTTATTCTGCATTTTAAAATCACAACCTTTTTGGCAAGAGGTAAGTTGCATGTTTCATTTTGAGTTCTCTGTACTTTGGTTTTATCATTGTTCTTATCAATCAATCAATGATCAGAGTTAAAAATCATGCAAAGTTGTTTTTCTTCATAACATGATCATGGTAGAAATTGTTCTCTTAGTTCTGCTGACTCCACTCTGTTGCAGTTTGTAATTATTCCCAGTTTTCTCAGAAACTGTCCATTTAATCATTTATTATGGCATAAAATTTAATTATATTCAAATACCATGTAGATGGAGATAGAAACAAAAATAGTGATATAGATATATATGTAGATACGTAGATACAACTAAGCTTCAGTCATCTGAGTTGTATTCAAATGCTTCCTTATAGAATGCAGGTGACCCTAAATTTTGAAAGGAAATATCAGTTGAGCACAGACTCTGAAATTCTATTAAACTGGAAAGATTAAAATTATAATTTGGGTGTAACTTGGAGAGTAGTCTTGATGACCATAGTAATGAAACTGAAGAAAGTTCATCATTTTTAGGTTTATGTCAAGGAATTTTTCAACTCCAGAAGTTCTCAAAAAAAAAAAAAAAACCAAAAAAAAACAAAACCCTTCTACTAAATGATGGTAGCATTTCAATCTGAATCCATACAGATACTAACCACATCAATGAAATTATACAGATCCTTGAAGAATCCTGCTGCAAAGATTTGGAACTGGAAGCACAAGGAAGGAAAAACTGGTGAAATGAATTAGGTTGCACATTTACTTTTAATGCCTCTGCTTTGAGTGATCTGAAGGATATGGGATTGTGGGAGGGAAACTGTTTAGTGAAATGATGAAATGATAGGATGCCAAAGAAAATTTTAAAAAGATGATCCACAATCTGGGATAAAAGAAAGAGAAGAATTGAAAGAATTTTCTTTTTTTAAATAGTGTTTTCTTTTTCAAAATACATGCAAAGATAGTTTTCAACATTCACCATTGGTTCCAATTTTCTCTCTCTCCCTCTTCCTTCTCCTAGATAGCAAGTAATCCAATATAGATTAAAACATGTGCAATTTTTCTAAATATATTTCTGAGAACAGGTTTTCTTATAAAGAACTAAGAAAGTGCAGAAAGAATGGACCTGACTTGGTTGGGAAATTAAAGTATACAAGAGTTTGGCTTACATACTCTTTAGTCAACTATCTGAGTTGTTATTCATCCTTACATTGCTAACTTCACTTAGTTCCCAATCCAAGGCAAATTTGATATAGGTTATTTGTCGGCTAAGGAGTTATGATGAATGTGGATCTGGAAGTTGAAGATATTGCTGTATATGAAAATAAAAGACTCCTTTAGCTAGAAAAACTTCCTTTATTTTCTATTCCCTTCACTTCTAAATCATTTATGATCTTACTATATCATAGCTTCTTGTGCTAATAGTCTCTTTTTCCCTAACAGAGAACATGGGGAACAGCACCACAAAAACTGAGATCATTCTTCAGGGACTCACAGATGCCTGTGAATTCCAGATGCTGATTTTCGTGGGGCTCCTCCTGACCTACTTTGTCACACTGCTAGGGAACCTCCTCATCATTGTTGTCACCTTGATGGATCATCGCCTTCACACCCCAATGTACTACTTCCTCAGAAACTTTGCTGTTCTGGAGATCTGGTTCACTTCCATCATCTTTCCCAAGATGCTGGACAACATCCTAACAGGGAATAAGACCATTTCCTTACTGGGATGCTTCCTGCAGTGTTTCTTCTACTTCTTCCTAGGAACCACAGAATTCCTCCTCCTAGCTGTGATGTCCTTTGATAGGTATGTGGCAATCTGTAATCCCTTGCGTTATACCACCATCATGAGCAAAAGAGTCTGTGTGCAGCTGGTGCTGTCCTCATGGGTGGGAGGTTTCCTTCTCATCATTGTCCCAAGTGGTATCACATTCCAGCAGCCTTTCTGTGGCCCCAATATCATCAATCACTTTTTCTGTGATAATTTCCCATTGCTAGAACTGGTCTGTGCAGATACAAGCCTGGTGGAACTGATGGGCTTTGTTGTGGCCAATGTAAGTCTGCTGGGTACCTTATCTGTCACTGCCTCTTGTTATGGCCATATCCTCTACACAATCCTACGCATCCCGTCAGCCAAGGAGAGACAAAAAGCGTTTTCCACTTGTTCCTCCCATATCATTGTGGTATCCCTTTTTTATGGCAGTTGCATCTTTATGTATGTCAGGGCAGGTAAAGGGAGTGGAGGAGAGAACCTGAACAAGGTGGTGGCCATCCTCAACACTGTAGTGACCCCCATGCTCAACCCTTTCATCTACACTCTGAGGAACAAACAGGTGAAACTGGTGATTAGGGAAAAGGTGGCCAAGTGGATTTCTCAGGCCTGAGTTGGAGCTTCAGAACAGGGAGAGTTCTCCATAGGAAGTAAAGGCTTTTGTAGTTCTCTGTAAAAACTGTTGGAGTTTTCTTGTCTATTGACTCAGATTTTTTCACTTTCTCCCTTCTCTGAAATGAGTTGCCAAAAGAGTCAAAAGAGCAGACTCTTTTCTCAAGACATTTTCTCCAGCCCTCCCAATGGAATTAAACCACAGTGCCCTTCACATCGTGAAAAACTGGTGATTATTCAGTTCTTTTAGTTAAAGAATCAGAGAACAAAGGGAGGTCAATTCCACTTTGGTTGTAGGTCTTTTCTGGTATCTAATTCCTGACCCATGCTTGCATGCAAATGATAATTTCTATCACTCACAGCAAACCTAGGTACTAATGACAAAACCATTATCACCCTTTTATTGAATTGTTACAGAAAACTATTAAAATGTTACATAGAGATATTCAAAAAATATACAATACTTGCCCTCTAATAGTATATTACCTAAAATATATGAATTCAATATAGATTAAGATGCCAGGTTCATAGCAAAAGCAACCAAACATTAAGTAAGTCAGATTAAATGAAGCATCTATATAAGTTGAATCCAATAGGTTTCAATAAGGTTTCAAATAAGTTCAGGTAATTTGGAAACAGGTTGGATCACAATCTCATTTGTACCTGGAGAAAATCTTACTGGAAAAGGAACCTTGTCCAAAGCCATTTGGATGAAACCAAAAGGCATGGTGACTCGTATAGAAGACTATTGTGGCACTTGTTGGCATATAAAACAGCTTCAGTTGTAGGAAACATTCAGATGAAGAGATTGAAGCAGAGAAATTTCTCTGCTTAGAAGATAACCACAATAAGGAAAATGAGGTCATGAAGACATATTTACTAAAAGCTTTTGAAACATACCATGGGTTTCTTAAACCTGATCCAGAGTATAATAGGAGAGTATCAAAGAATCCTAAATAGATTTATGAAAAGACAAAATGAAAATAAGAAAACATCTTTGATTATGATTGAAGAATGGATAGTTGGTTGGAAGGGAAATGAGGGTTACAATGATTGGGCAAGAAATTGATGGGACCCAAAGTAAAGTAAATATTTGATTTGAGAGAAAGAATTAAATTCAGGAGATATTATGTAAGGTAAAATAGTATGTTTTGGTTCCAACAGGCTGTGTAGAAAGAAAGGCATTTATATTTAGATGTCAGAGAACAAAAACTTCATTACTGGCAGGAAAGTCTACCTAGCAAAAATGAATCTCCTGGGGTGATTTGTATAAACTATATGGCTGAAGTTAATAGGAATTAAAAGGAATTTTCTTATCTAGCTCAAAGAGTAGTTTGAGTTTAAGGAGTGACAGGGCAAAAGAAAAGCAATTGTCAAAAAAACCCCAATAAATTAGAAAAATGATTCATACAATGATCATAACAATATAAATTAAAACAATTTTGAAACATAAGAATTTGGATCAATTTTGTGACTAATTATAACTCCAAAAGGCTAATGATGAAGTTTATTTTCTAGCTCAGGACAGATTGGGAAAGGACTATATACGAAATGGTACATGCATTTTCAGAAACAACACAAGTTTGTTTTGTTGTTCAGTGTTTTCAGTCATGTCTGACTTTTTTGTGACTTCATTTGGAGTTTTCTTGGCACAGACATTGGAATGTTTTGCTCATTTTATAGATAAGGAAATTAAGGCAAATAGGGTTAAGTGACTTGTGCAGGGTCACATAGCTTTTAAGTGTCTGAGGGCAGATTTGAAGTTAGGAAAATGAGTCTTCCTGACTGCAGCCCTGTAACTCTATCCATTGTGCCATGTAACTATCTAGGCTTGTTTACCATATTTATCTGTTAATGTGAGAGAGATTTATATTTGTGGTAAAAGTAGGAGAGAGTGATAGTAATACAAAAAAAAGAGAAAGGAAATTTAAAGAAACATTAACATATATATTACATATATATATATTTATACTATATATATATGAAAGCAAAAGATTTGATAAGCTGGCCAGTATTGCTACTATCATAATAAATTTATACATATTAAAAAACAAACTATATATAATAGATTCACAGCTTTATACACAATTCTCTTTTCCTGGCCTTCTTTGAATGTGGAAATGTTCATGTTTGTTGATGATGTTCTAGTTCATATTAAAAAATACTTTTTTTTTTTAAAGGTAATGCTTAAGGATTTCTTTAGCTAGCTATCAGACTAGCTGATTATAGTTCTAGATCTGAAACTGTTGAACCAGGCCCTGAATGTATGAACTAAAACAGTTGAAAACTCTACCCCATTTAATGGAGAACCAGCAGAGAATGATTCAGGAGATATATGGATAGAATGCAGGAACTAACTAGACAAAGCAGTTCATAGGGCAATACTATCACCAGACCTGTTATATCGCTTAATTAAATGTAATTTGCTTTGAACTTTGTATGTCTTTTGGTTGGTTTGGCAGAAAAAAAAAAAAAAAAACAATAAATGTTTGCCATTTGTGGTTCTGAATGGATGTTGATCCAAAAGCTTTCCATCAGTTTCTCATTTTTTATCAAATGGCATCACTATTCTCTAGATAACCCAGACTCAAGATCTAGAAGTCATTTTTTAACTTTTCCCTTTCCTTAACACTTTTATTTGTCATCAGATTCTCTCAATAGCTTCCTTCGCAGTAACACTTAGATACAACCTGTTTCCTGGGCTACTCTCTTCGTGACATCGTTAACATCTGGATTACTCTCACAATAACATTTTTACTTTTAATCTCTCTACATCCAAATCTTCCTGCACAATATTGTCAGCTTGTTTTTCATAAAATATTGTTTTCCACAAAGACTGGAGATGATTTGAATCACACCCATCTTCATACTATAATGTATAATTGTATATGACAGACATTGGGAAGCTATCTTTAATGTCATGTTGATAAGGCCACATGATATCTGGGATTTGGGGGTTTTCACCTTCACATATTAATATTTTGTAGTCCTACTAGTTATATCTGTCTACCCCTAAAGGAGAGGTGAGAATAGAGGTTAGGGAAATATAGTCATTAGAAGAAATGTCAATGATGAAACAAATTATCTCAGTGAAGATGTGCTTTCCTCCCCCTTTTTTTTTTTTTCTGATAGATGCTCTCCCAGTGTACTGACCTTTGATAGGTTAATCATTGTATGATTAAAGTAATTTACACTGAAGTATGAATGTTTAATGGTCATTATAGAATCTTCCAGACTTAGAGTTAGAAAATACTTTAGATATCTTTTAGTCTGACTCTCACGAGAGACCTGAAAAGGCTTGACTATGAAAGTAACTAACATGCATAGAAATGCCAAAAGAGATTTGGAGTCCTAAATACAACTTCTTCCTCAAGTAGTTACTAGTTATGCAAACCTTAGTAAGTCACTGGACCTCTCACAGCCTTAGTTTATTCATCTATAAAATGGAAGTAATAGCATCCATCTCGCAGAGTTGTTGTGAAGATCAAATGAAGTAAAATTTGTAAGACCTTTTAAACTTTAAAGCACTAGATAAATGCTAGTTGCCATCAACATCTTCATCTTCATCATTAACATCCTCCTCCTCCTTCTTTTCTTCCCTCTCATTATCTTCACACATATGAGGAAACTGAGGTCTAGAGAGTTGTTCAAAGTCATACAGGTACTAAGCTTCAAAGTTAGGGTTCCAGCTCAAGATCTCTTAATTTCCTATTCATGGCACTTTTTTGCCTCTCCCCCAGGAAGAATTTTTTGAGGGATTATAATCCAGTTGTCCAACATGTCAGATTGACATGTTCCAATTTTATGTCACCTGTATATTTGAAAACACGATATCCTTACCTTCATCCAAGTTACTGACAAAATAAACATTACACTATGAAGCATACACCCATAACACTTGCCCCTGGAGTCCTCCCCAAAACTAACATGAATATGTGAGTAAATTTGAGTCTTGTCATTAAACTAATTTTCTAATCTATCTGACGATATTATTGTCTAACCCACATCTAGAGAGCAGCATCGAACAATGCAAAGTGTGCTAGATTTGGAGTCAGAAGATCTGGCTTCAAGCCCCATGTCTGCCACTTACTAGTTCTATGACCTTGCAAATCACTTAAATCTTTAACCCGCAGTTTCATCATTTGCAAAAAGCCTACGACTGAGTTTGTTATTGTTGTTATTAACTTGTGCCACCTCGCTGATCACGTGTATGGGGTGTTCACAGAGCATTAGCTTCTTTGGAGTAAGGGGTTGCAGAGCCCTTTTCAGGGCTACTCAGAGCCCTTTTCAGGGCTGCTCATTTGTGAATGAGAAACTGTAGCATGTATAATGGTCCCGCCTTGGTAAAAACCACCTTACCAGATAGGCTAAACCAGATGGAAGGTAACCAACAGCTGAGTCTACCCCAAGCATGTGAAGACTTCCCTGGCAGAATGGGAGGATGAAAGCAATTTGTTCCAATGGTCATGAAGTCAACTGAAGCAGATGCTTCACTGAAGACAGCAACGTCATCCACTATATTCTGGAGTAGTGCTATTCTTGACTTTGTCTTGCCACTGAGCTTTGATGACTCTGGAAGAGAGAGTGAGACTAACAACTTTGTGCAACTCTGCCTAGCTTAAATCTAACTGATGTAAATCAAGACATCACCCTCTTGATTTCATTGATCTTCTTCAAAAACAACGGATGAACAATAACAGCATCATCTGCAAAATGAGGTTGGACTTAGATTGTGTCTAACATTTCTTCTAAATCTAAATGTATAATCTTAAAATCTTTCCATTATTCTATATTTTTAAGTCATGGTATTGGAATCTACAGTTTGTTCTTATACATCATTTCTTAACCAGTTATTTATTTCCTCAATTAATTTTCTCCTCTGAAGTCCTCATTCTTTAATTAGAAAGTGATAAAAACACCACTTGTATCCCAGGTTTTTGCCTCACACTTCATTATTTCTAGTAATGTTTTCTAGGTGCCTTCTTTTAGCATGTCCTCACATGAATCAGCAAAACTGGATAGTTGTTATGAGGTTGTTTGCAATATCCAATGTAGGTTTCCTGGAAAGACATGATATCTTAGTGGTGGGTATGGTAAATCTATATATGTTTGCCTAGGGACCCCCTTAATCATTAACCACAACCACCTACTTCCTTTGATGATTACTGCATGACCTATAGCCTAATGACATCTTGTTGAGTCCATATATTTATTTTATTGACTTCCTTTAAGTCCATCTTGAGTTCCCTCACTTCCTATTTTTTCCATCTTAAAACTCTATATACATCTTTATCAATTCCCTTCAAGGAAAAGATGGTTCTTCTCTTAGTCAACACTAATCCCTCTACTTATGTCTTTGATCACATCCCCTCAAATGTTCTCAGGAAGATACTCTTAGTGATCATTCTTTTTCTTTTCCTTATCATTAATCTTTTTTTTTTCTATTAGTTCTTTCTCTGTTACCTATGATATATTCAGATTTTCCTTCATCCTTAAAAAAGCATTTATTATCACTTCATACTATCATTCTATTTCTCTCCTTCCTTTTTTCTGTTTCATCTTTTTGCCTCTAGTTCTTCATCATTTGTTTTTCAGCGCATTGCGATACTTTTGATCCCACCATTCAACTGAAACTACTGTCTCAAAAGTTATCAACTATCTCTGAAATGCTAAATCCAATCACATTTGTGCCAGTTTTCATCTTTCTTGAGCTTTTTGCACATTTTGACACTATTGACTACTCCCTTCTCTTGGATGCTCTTTCACCCATTGACTTCCATGGAATAACTCTCTCCTGATTCTCTTCCTATGTGACCATTCCTTTTCAGTTCCCTTTAGTGATTCATTATTTATTTCTTACCCCTTAAAGCTTTGTCCTGGGTTCTCTTTTGTCCTCATTCCACATATTCTATTTCCCCCATAGTCCCTCCAATATTTGTCATTTTCATTTCCTTTGAACCATGCCTCTGACTCTGGGTTCTCCTTGTATCCCTCCAATTTAGATGTATCATCTTGAGTATAGCTCAGATCACCTCTCCCCTACTCAGAGACCTTCAATCATTCCACATCACATACAATAGAGGTGACAAATGCAAGGCCTCCAATGCTCTTCAATGTTGAATGATATTGAATAAAAGACATTTGGGAAGTATTTAATGAAATAAATAACATGCAATAAAACAAATAATATTAATAAGTGCCTTTCTAAGTCAATATGTGCCCATAGGGATCTTTATGAATCAAGTAGTTTCCATTTCTATCTCAATTTGACCAGAATAAAGTCAAAACTCTTCACTTGACATTAATAATTTGGTTGAAGGCTACATTCCCAAACTTATCACTGGCTATCCACCACACTCTCTCTCTTACCTACCATGCACTTCAGCAAAGTGAACTACTTAACATTCTCTGAACATGCCCCATTCTTTTCATCCACTTAGTTTTTGCTCATATCACTCCTGCCCCTTATTTCCATCTCTGAATATTAGACCCATGTTTGCTCAGTTCAAATTTTATCTCTTCAAGGAAGCCTCTCATGACAACCCTCCAACCAGTATTTGTTATCCTTCTTCTTTCAAACCTTATAGAATTTGAAATTATTCTACTTAGTCCATATTCTTTTTTATATGTTTTATATGTTAACTATTTGTATATATGATAGGTAATGAATATAATGAAACATTGTACCACTGTCAGTGTGGTATAAAGGAAATTGAGTGAACCATAGAGTCAAAGAATTTGGGTTCAAATCCCAGTTATATATCTATGTGACCTCAAGCAACTTATTTAACTATGATTCAGTTTCTTCATCTATAAAATAAATTTGGACTAGATGAAGTCCCTTCTATCCCTAAGTCTAATTTCTTCCCCAATAAAAAATAATAAGTATGAATAATATAAAATGATATGGAAAAATTTATGGGAAGTGATGTAGAGTGACAAAAGAAAAATCAAAACAACAGCAAGCACATGAATTATACCAATGTAATAGTAGCAATTTGAAAATTTTACAGAAAGCAAAGTAGAGGGTAAGGGAAATCTATAAAGAAATAATTAAACTTGTTATTACTTTGTTAAAGTTAACTTAAACAATTATGTTAAGTGGCAAGAGTCAAATTTATGATATTATATAAAATAATTTATTTCTTTGTTATTGATTCAACAATGTGCCTATTTTCTGCTATCAAGTAACTTACAATCTCAGTGGGGATAACAGAATAGGAAGATGAAAAAGGATAGGGAAGAGAGTATATGGTAAATTCAGAAAAGTTTCAGAATCAGAGCAGTCAAGTGAGAAAAGAGGAGATGTTTTGAGTTGAACTTCTTCCTTAAATGGAGGTTTGGAAGTTTGTGGCACCGCCCTTCAATTAATAGAGAAGAGGGTAGTGATGAGGTGCTGCATGGAAAGTAATAGGATCTTGTAGGATGATGAGGTTTTCCCTGTTATCAGCTTCCTGGGCTAAGATGGAGAAATCAGAGAAGTCCCAAAGTAGTATAGCCATGTGAGAAATGAGGAGATTGTATGTAAAGTCATGTACTTGTTGGACAGAAAAAATTTTCTACCTTGTAAATCCCTGGATTCTCCCTTTCCTTCAGGGATATGAAGACTAACCCAATAGTCAAATTCAATCTTCTCTCTCACTGGAAGAGGGAAACAGAAAAGCAACTGGTGTATCAGAGAGAAAACAAGCCCAGAACCTGGAGTCAGTTAGTTCAAATCTCACCTTGAGTATCTGTGGCTATGATCTAAAGCAAGTTATTTAATCCCTTTGAGTCTAAGTTTCTTCATCTGTAAGGTAAGGACAGTGATCTCTGCCTTACTTGTTTCACAGGGCTATTGTGAAGTTAACTGGTCTGAAAGTAATTTATAAACACTCATATAAAGTCTATATGTGTGATGTCTATAGGTTTCCCCCTATTCTGGTACCATAATTCAAAGACTGAGTATTCATTGAGACAAGGGGCAGAGAGAGAATCTCTCTCTCTCTCTCTCTCTCTCTCTCTCTCTCTCTCTCTCTCTCTCCTCTCCTCTCTCTCCTCTCTCTCTCTCTCTCTCTCTCTCTCTCTCTCTCTCTCTCTCTCTCTCCTCTCCTCTCCCTCTCCCTCTCTCTCCTCTCTCTCTCTCTCTCTCTCTCTCTCTCTCTCTCTCTCTCACACACACACACACACACACACACACACACACATACTCCAAACTACAAAGTAGAGTTTCCATGAGTTTCAGACACTGCCTTTCCACTCATAAAAAATTCCTAACAACCGTCAGGATGGTGGTGTGAGATTCAACATTTTCCCTTAGCTCTCCCAACATGTTTCCTCTACAACAACCCAGAAAGTGAGCCAGACTGAATTCTTCCCCCCCACCTTTTTTTGTTTTCTTTTGTTTCTGGTTATACATGTACATTCATTTTTAAAAATACACATTTCTTTATGAATCATGTTGGGAGAAAAAAATCAGAACAAAAGGGAAAAACCACAAGAGGAAAAAAACAAGAAAAAGAAAAAAGCAAATACAGCATGTGTTGATTTATATTCAGTCTCCATAGTTCTCTCTCTGGATGCAGATGGAGTTTTCTATCCAAAGTTATTGGAATTGCCTTGGATCACTGAACTGCTGAGAAGAACCAAATCTTTTATAATTGATCATCACACAATCTTCCTGTTATTGTGTACAATGTATTCCTGATTCTATTTGTTTTGCTCAGCATCAGGCTTTAGACAGAATTCTTGACTCCAAACCCAATATTATCCATCGGTCCCTTTGCTTCCCCTTGGGAGAGTTACACTAATAATAAATAAAATCTACATAGCACCTACTATGTGGCAGGTACTGTGCTAGCACTTTACAATCATTATCTCATTTGATCCTCACAACAATGTCGGGAGATGGGTGCTATTATTATCTCCATTTTACAGAAGAGGAAACCAAGGCAAATTGAAGTTAAGTGATTTGACACAGAGCTAGTAAGTGTTTAAGGTCAAGTCTTCTCGACTCTAGGTCCATCTTTAGACTCTGTGCTTTCAAGATAATCTTTAAGGTTTCTTCCAACTCTTAAGTCTGTGAGATGCTCTCATTGCTATTGATCATTCATATCTTAGCATTGTGCTAAACCCAATTAAGATGCAAATAAGACAAAGAGATAGTTCCTATCCTAAAAGAGGCAACAATGTAATGGAGGAAGACAACACAGAAGGAAATTGAAAACTTGAGGAGAAGGGACAAAAAGGGGGTACCTGGTGCTAGATCATATTTTTTTCTAGAGGGGGAAACAAGCAGAGCTGCTGGTGGAGAATGGAGTCACCTGGAATTTTGTGAGTCCTCTATAACAGAAGGTTTTGGGAGGAGTTAATGCTCTATCCTCTTGCTCCCAATCCCAGGGGAAAGGCACCTGAGAATATCCAAAACTGAGTTATTCTTCTTGGGATTGAGATTTCAGATGATCAACTTATCTTGTTATGTAGAGGGACATGATGTTCCCTGGAGAGGAAGCCAAGTAGAACTATTGATGGAGAGTGGAAATAAGTTCAAAGCAATCTTCTCATTCTGCTGAGAAATACTGCTTCACATTTTATCCAAGAAGGAGGAAGAATAAGAAAGAATTTTTTAAAAAACATCTTAAATAGAGATTTAAGCTTAATTGTGAAATATTCAGGAAATATGGATGACCAGGGAAAATGCATAAAGTATCATACATAGAGGGAACATGCATGGCTTTAGGAAGATTTATAGTTGGGGCAGTTCAGGCTTATGCTGAGGATCCCCCAGTACTTCTTATGATGACATTCTGCTGCAGCTTCTCTGCAGTGAGATATTCTTTCGTGGGTTTATCTGTTTTCTGTTAGCTATTTCTGCTTCTCTGCTACTCTGTATTGGGACTTACTAGTTGCCTTCAACTATGATGTGCTTCTTTACTGAGTTGTTGCTGAGACTATTAGACACTCAGGTCCAAAACAGATGAAGAAATCAAAACTATCTATAGTCACATGAAGAAATGTCCTAAATCATTATTGATTAGAGAAATGCAAATTACCACCTGATATCTATCAGTTTGGCTAATGTGAGAGAAAAAGAAAATGATAAATGTTGTAGAGGATGTGGCAAAATTGGTTCACTAATGCATTATTGATGGAATTGTTCTGGAGAGGAATGTGGAACTTTGCCCAAATGGCAATCAAACTGTGCATACCCTTTGATCCGTAATACTACTACTATATCTGTATCTCAAAAAGATTGCAAAAAAGGGAACAAGATCTACATGGATAAAATTATGTATAGCAGCTCTTTTTTTGTGGTGGCAAAGAATTTGAAATTGATGGGATTCCCATCAATTGGGGAATGGCTGAAAAAATTGTGGCATGTGTATATAATGAAATACTGTGGTATTATAAGAAATGATGAGCAGACGAATTTCAGAAAAACCTGGCAAAACTTATCTGAACTGATACAAAGTGAAATGAGAAGAACCAGAACATCCCATATAGTATCAGCAACATTGTGCAATGAGCAACTATGAATGACTTAGCTATTCTCAACAATACGATGATCCAGAACAGTTCTAAAGGATTCATGACAGAAAATGTTATTGACATTCAAAGAAAGAATTAATAGAGTCTAAATGAGGTTAAAGTATAATTTTTTCACTTTTTAATGGTTCTTTTTTTTTGGTCTGTGTCTTTCATAATATGATTAATATGTTTGTACATTATGATTGCACATACATAATCTATATTAAATTGCTTCCTGTCTTAGGGCAAGCATGATAAGAAAAAGAAGGAGATAATTTGAAATTTGAAATAAAAAATGATTGTTAAAAATTGTCTTTACATATAATTGGAAAAAAAGTAAAATACTGTTTACAAAACTTTTTATCCTGAGGATATTTTTGAAATTTGGAGATTTAGATCACAGCTAACTGCCTTTGATTGTTTAGCTAGAAAATTTCTGAAGCATTTGCCTATATTTTTGAACATTTTTCCTCCTACTATTTGTCTCATGCCAAACTTTAAACTCTTAATTTACCTAGAATGAGAAATATTATTTTCCACTTTCATGTAGCCCATGCAAGTCAGATTTGTGTCAGAGCCTTCTCCACTTCTTAGCATCCTTTAGTTTTCTTCAAAGTTCAGCACAAACTTTACCTCCTACATGAGATCTTTCCTGAATATCCCTTCTGCTAGCTCTTAGTGCCTCTCCCCATTTTGCCAAATGGTCTCCGTCTTACTTCATGTATATGCTCTATTCTGTAACTGCTTAGGTGTGTATGTGAGGCACATGCTGTATTCCTGATAGACTGAAAGCTCCTTGAGAACCAGCACTGCTTCATATTTGTATTTATAATACTAGCATCTAACACAGATCTGACATTCTTAGCAAGCCCTGAGTAAATGCTTGTTAATTTGATTATTGAACATATTATGTAACTTTTCATAATCTCCCCCAATTTATTTTATTTGTAAATCTGGATTTTTGCATTTGCCATGTTCTCAAAGCAGCACATACTTGTATTTGTTCCCAGTAAGTTTTACAGACTCATGAAATATTACAGCTGAAAGAGTTCTAGAGGAGGAAGATGTATCTGAGCACTGTGACTTTTGGGAAAACATGTTTTTTCCAGCAACAATGTATAACTGAGAGTTGGATTATAAGGAAAGATGAGTGCTGAAGAATCACTGCTTTTGAATTGCAGTGCTGCAGAAGACTTGTGAAGGTCCCTTGGACAATAAGAAGATCAAATCAATCAGTACTTAAAGGAATTAATTCAGACTATTCATTGAAAGTTCAAATATTGAAGCTGATGCTTAAATACTTTGGTCATATAAGATGGGAATTGTTGGAAAAGAGCCTAATATTGGGAAAGATTGAAGACAAAAGGAAAAAAAATAGCAAGGATGCGATGGATAGATAGTATCATAGAAATAATGAACATGAACTTGAACAAGCTTCAAGAAATAGTGGAGGTTAGAGGAGCCTGGTATGCTATGGTCCATGGGGTCACAAAGAATCAGATGTGGCTGAATAGCAACAATATCAACAAAATTTTTTCACAGATAAATAAAACTCCACAAAGCTAGAGCTAAGAGAGACCCTCATTCTATATCTATTTCCATCCTCAAGGATATTTACAAGAAGATCAAGACTAATTCTAGCTTTTTAAATTAAAGCTTTTTATATCTTCAAAACATATGCATGGATAATTTTTCAACATTGATCCCTTACAAAACCTTGCATTCCAGATTTTCCCCTTCTTTTCCTCACCCTCTCCCCTAGATGGTAAGTAATCTAAAATATGTTAAACATGTTAAAATGTGTTAAATCCAATATGTGTTTGCATATTTATATAATTATCTTGCTGCACAAGAAAAATCAGATCAAAAGGGAAAAAAATGAGAAAGATAACAAAATGCAAGCAAACAACAACAAAAAGAGTGAAAATGCCATGTTGTGATCTACACTCAGTCCCCACAGCCCTCTCTCTGGGTATAGATGGGCTCTTTCTCATAAGATCTTTGGAACTGGCCTTGGTCATCTCATTATTGGAAAGAGTCACACCCATTAGAATTGATCATCATATAATCTTATTGTTGCTGTGTAAATGATCTCCTGGTTCTGCTCATTTCACTTAGCAGACTGATTCTATCTTTAAGGAGATCCACTATTTTAAAGGTTACTAACCATAAAGGAATTTATTTTTCCACAGGAACAAACCTGATTTTTGTTAATTCCTTGACACTTTTCTCAATTGCTTTTCTCCTTTTCTTCCTGCTACTTAGCCCCCTTTTGCTATATTATAAGAACCCCAAGATTGTCCATCCATGTGGGACTCTCTTTGGATACTTCCCTCTCAGTAATTAATAAAGTCTCTTCTCTTTAGTTAGTCCTTTGTTTATCTGACACTCAGTCTGATCTATAGACCTGTTTTGATGATTGAAATCCTTCTCAGGCCTATTGGGGCCTGAGGTTGGAACTCATGAGACAGGTTCCTTTGAGTTTTCCTTATTCAGTAGATGGCTGAATGTGTCTCTCATTTGGGAAGACATTTTTTTCATTTTAAAATAGAAAATGTTATCTATAAGACTGTAATGGCATACTATTGTTCCATAAAAATGATGAAAAATATGTGTACTTTAAAAAATTCTGTAGAAGGATATTGCAATATACTTATGTTTTTAAACATTTAGTGCTTGCTGTTGTTAAAATAAGATTATTTATTGATTTGATCTATACCTATGATTTCATAGATGTGGGGGAACTCTTGGTGAGGAAATCAATGCAGATGGGATAATTCATGTGACTCATAGTCTTAAAGATTTGACTGGAGACACTAAGAAATTGAATGACTTATACAGGGTCACATAGCCAGTATATGTAAAAAGCTGGACTTGAACAGCTCTTCCTGCCTCAAGCTGGCTCCCCTTCCAAAATTATTTAATTTGTCTTTCAATCACTGAAAATCTTTTCTCCCTTTCATTTCTCCATTTCATTTCATTACCCTCTTGCTCATCCCATTGAGAAAGAAAGGAAAAAAAACTCTTACAGATATGGATTGTCAAGCAAAAAAAAATCATGTCATACTTTGCACCTAATTCTATCCTTTCAGAAGGTGAGAGGCAGAGGGAAGTGAATAAATTGTTTCTTCATGAGTCCTCTAAAATTCTGTTAGTCTTCTCAGTTATCAGAGTCCTAAAGTCTTTCAAAGTTGTTTGTCGTAGCAGTACTCTTTGTGCTGGCACAAAACTGTGACAGCACATCATTGAGTAGAGAATGAATTTTAAAAATGATATCATAGGAATATAATTTGAATAAAATTGTAGAGTAAGGGATAATAAATATGAAGAATCCAGAGAAATATAAAATTTGTTTGAAGTGATATAAGGTAAAATAATTAGAGGCAAGATAATATGTACAATATATGATGACTAGATAAATGGAAAGAAAAGGCAATGAGGAGTAATTAATAAAATGTTAGGCCTGGAATCAGAAAGACCTAAGTTCATATATTGCCTCAGAAACTTGAAGGTCATGTGATGCTGGGCAAGTCACTAAACTTCTCTTTACCTCAGTTTCCTCACCTGTAAAATAAGAATAATAATATCACTGACTTCCCAGAATTGTTTGAAGATTAAATGAATTAATATTTATAAAATACTTAACCTAGTTCTTGGCAAATAGTAGGTGCTTCATAAATGCTTATCCCATTTTCTCTTCCCTACCCTAATAGAAAGTCTGAGTAAATGAAATAGCAGTGAGTGATCTAAGAAAAAGACAATGAAAAATCTCTTCCATGTTATGGCAGATAGATAAGGAGCTATTAGGACAGAATATCATATATATGCTATGTTTATGCATATTGATATTAATTCAATAATAATTAAAATTAATATTAAATGTTTCTGTACATGTTTTTTAACTATTAGGGAGAGTAGTATGTATTGAAATGACTGTGATGTAAATAATTAATAGGATTGACTATACATATTTATATGATTAATCAGCATTAAACATTAGGGAAAGTCATATAGTATATGAATATGTATTATATCAAATATATTTTATATTGCATATTCAAGATAAATTTATATAATGAAAGAAAATGGTCTTTATTTGGGTGAAGAGAAAAAGGATTCAATTCTTTTGTCAATGATCTTTTTGAGATACTTTACTGAGCAGTTCTCTTCCCTTTCCCACTAAATATGCTCCCATTTCTACCTATACCTCCCTAAGAATCCCCAGCAGAATGTTATTGTGCAGGGTGTAGATGAAGGGGTTGAGGAAAGCCAACACATAGTGATCAACACTGAGGGTATTTTGTTGATTTCCAAGTTTCTTTCTGGGAGGGAATCACATGGGTATGAAGGCTGTGATGTTTCCAGCCATCACAGCAAAGGTCAGATAAGAAGCTCATATGTTAAAGGCTTTCTTCCTTTCATTGGCTGTTAGGATTCAGGACATGGTCATAATGATGCAAATCTAGGAGTATCCAGTGAGGGTTATGGAGCAAAGGATGACTAGGGAAGATACCAGGAAACCCATCAGCTCAATAAATGGCCAGGGCCAATAGAGGTCCACTGTCACAGAAAAGTGGTTAATGATATTGGAACTTCAAAAAGGTGAGCTGGAGATAAATGTTACAGGACAGAGAACAGACAAGAAACCACTCACACATGAGAAAAGAACCAGTCCAATGTATGTAGGACTCATGATGATGCTATACCTTGATAGGTTATAGATGGCAGTGTATTGGTCATAGGACGTGGATGTCCTGAATCTTGACTGTCCTGAAGAAAAAGTAGAAAAAGCACCAGGTGATCTACTTAGCAAAAAGTATAGTTTTATTCCCAGGGGCTAAATTGGCCAAAACCTTTGGGGAAATGACAGAGGTAAAGAGGATATCTATGAAGGAGAGACTGCAGAGGAAGAAGTACCTGAGTGTGTAGAGGCATGAGTAGGACACAACAATGCAGAGGATGAGGATATTTCCCAGGAGTGTCATCAGGTGAGCAGAAGCAACATGAGCAATCTCTCTGCTGATGGCAAAACTGAGCAGAATGAACTCAGTCACTGTGGTGGTCTGATTCTCTTTTGGTGTGATCCTCTTGGTTTCTGTGGGAACTATGGGAAAAAATTCTATGGAACAGAAATGAATGGAGGAAATCTACAGCTTCTGTCTAGAACCATGGAAAGAAAAGAAACTTTCACAAAGAAAATTTTAAACTAGAAATAAGAAATACAGAACTAGTTTTTCAATGATAGTCTAAGGATTGTGGCTATGGTGTGTGGACACTAGAGAAAATCAGGTTGAAATCAGAAATTATAGGTCTTTTCCACCAACTTTTATGAATATTCTCATAGTTCTTTGCACAGTAATTACCACCAGCTCTACTTTGCAAGCTGATGGTAGAAAAATTATGTTTTAGTGGAATGACTACTGGCCCTAGTTTTAAGAGATCTGTTTGAGTGCTTTCCCCACTATTAATGAAATGGAGCAATATCACCTTTTAAACCTCAGGACCATTATTTGTATATTAAAGAGACTGAACAAGATCATGAGTCTAGTTCTCATATTAGAAGTTCTATGATTCTAATAAAATAAGGTAAATAAGGTTAAACAATTCAGTCCTCAGTATTATACTCGAGTTTTCCTGTTTAGAGGAAAGACAAACTTCTCTTTTGTTTAAAGATTCATAAATTTCTTCAACTTAAAGCTTATGAATAAAATGAGGAGAAGGTAGTATCTGAAACTAAGTTGCCAAGGGCATTATCAACTTCCTCTCTTCTCTCTGAGAAGCTGTCAGTAGTGGTTACTTTTCTATCATGTAGAAATGAATGGAAAATATTTTGCTACTTAATGATTCATGAACCTCAATTCTCTCTAGTTGATCAGAGGATTGGTGTATAGGGTGTATTTAAACCATGTGGGTCATTCTGCATTGTCCTTGATTCCCTCATCTCAATCACTGGGATCCAGTAGTATGAAAAATCAGATTTTTGTCAGGGATAGAGAACACAATGGGTTCTTGAATTTAGAGCACATTGTCTATAGATACTTGGTATATGGTATGAGCAAGGGGAGTGGTGGCCTCCAAACATCTCTCTGAAATGATGTGGTTAACTTAGTCTAGCTGAAATGAAATTAAGTCATCCACATGAAATTGATTTTACATATGGCATGAAAATGGGCATAAGGAATATGAACAAATTAGTATTTTTTGTTTTTTGTTTTTAGAAACAGGACGTTTAGGAAAATGAGAAAGGATTGAGAACAAAGATAACTTTATTTTTAAAAAAAAATTTTTGTTGTTTTTATTATGTCTTCTTTTAAAATGTTTTTTATTAAAACTTTTTATTTTCAAAACATAGACATAATTTTTAACATTCACCCTTACAAAACCTTGTGTTCCAGATTTTTTCCTTGCCTTCCCTCCATCCCTCCCCTAGACAGCAAGTAATTCAATATATATTTAATATGTATAGTTCTTCTATACATATTTCCACAATTATCTTACTACACAAGAAAAATCAGATCAAAAAGAAAAAAATGAGAAAGAAAACAAAATGTAAGCGAACAATGACAAAAAGAGTGAAAATACTATGTTGTGATCCACAGTTAGTTCCCACAGGCCTCTCTCTGAGTGCATATGGCTCTCTTCATCACAAGAGCATTGGAACTGGCCTGAATCACTTCGTTGTTGAAAAGAGACATGTCCATCAGAATTGATCAAAATCTTGCTGTTGCTGTGTACAATGGTCTCTTGGCTCTGTTCATTTCACTTAGCATCAGTTCATGTAAATCTCTCTAGGCCTCTCTGAAATAATATTGCTGATCATTTCTTATTAAAAAATAATATTCCATAACATTCATATGCTATAACTTATTCAGCCATTCTTCAAGTGATGGGCATCCACTCAGTTTCCAGTTTCTTGCCACTTCCAAATGTGGCTCCCTTTCCTTCCTTTATGATTTCTTTGAGATATAAGCCCAGTAGAAACATTGCTGAGTCAAAGGGTATGCACAATTTGATAGCCTTTTGGGCATAGTTCCAAATTACTCTCCAGAATGTTTGAATCAGTTCACAACTTCACCAACAATGTCTGTTTTCCCACGTCCCTTACAACATTCATCATTATCTTTTCCCATAATCTTAGCCAATCTCAGAGGTATGTGATGGTACCTCAGAGTTGTCTTAATTTTCATTTTTCTGATCAATAGTAATTTAGAGCACTTTTTCATATGACTAGAAAGGGTTTTAATTTCTTCATCTGAAAATTGTCTGTTCATATCCAGATACCTTTATTGAATATTTGTTCTGAGCTGTATGTAATAAAAGAATGAACAGATATGTTTTATGAATAGAAAATAGGGAAATTGTGTGAGTTTTGTGCTTGGATTTTTTTTTAATAGCCTTTTATTTACAGGTTATATGTATGGGTAACTTTACAGCATTGACAATTGTCAAACCTTTTGTTCCAATTTTTCTCCTCCTTCCCCCCATCCCCTCCCCCAGATGGCAGGATGACCAGTAGATGTTAAATATATTAAAATATAAATTAGATACACAATAAGTATACATGCCAAACCATTATTTTGTTGTACAAAAAGAATCGGGCTCTGAAATATTGTACAATTAGCCTGTGAAGGAAATCAAAAATGCAGGTGGACAAAAATATAGGGTTTGGGAATTCAATGTAATGGTTCTTAGTCATCTCCCAGAATTCTTTTGCTGGGCATAGCTGGTTCAGTTCATTACTGCTCCATTGGAACTGATTTGGTTCATCTCATTGCTAAGGATGGCCAAGTCCATCAGAATTAGTCATCATATAGTATTGTTGTTGAAGTATATAATGATCTCCTGGTCCTGCTTGTTTCACTCAGCATCAGTAAGTCTCTCCAGGCCTTTCTGAAATCATCCTGTTGGTCATTTTTTACAGAACAATAGTATTCTATAATATTCATATACCACAATTTATTTAGCCGTTATCCAACTGATGGACATCCACTCAGTTTCCAGTTTCTGGCCACTACAAAGAGGGCTATCACAAACATTCGTGCACATACAGATCCCTTTCCCTTCTTTAGTATTTCTTTGGGATATAAACCCAGTAGAAACACAGCTGGATCAAAGGGTATGCACAGTTTGATAACTTTTTGAGCATAGTTCCAAATCGCTTTCCAGAATGGCTGGATATATTCACAATTCCACCAACAATGTATTAATGTCCCTGTTTTCCCACATCCTCTCCAACATTGTGCATTATCTTTCCCGGTCATTCTAGCCAGTCTGACAGGTGTGTAGTGATATCTCAGAATTGTCTTAATTTGCATTTCTCTGATTAATAATGTTTGTGCTTGGATTTTGCCTGAAAGGTGAACCTATAGATAATACAAAAAGGAACATGCTGCTTTTTTGACTAGCTCTCTGGTTGTTATTGGGAGTAATGGTGTTGATGGTGGAAGAAATAAGTGCTAACTAGGAGATGGGATTAGATAGGGGCTGCTAAAACTTTTATGTTCATTCTAACCTATGCTAGCCTAAAGAAAATAATGAATTAATACCTATAGTATCCTATATATGTTTGAACCCAGAGATTTCTACACATACACATTAAGCAAAGTAACTTTTGTCCTCTAAGTGACTATTCTTCTTAAGCTACATACTTCAGAGAAAAGACTACTGCCTGAGACAGGGAAAGCCATATAGATGGGAACATGGACTTTGCAGGGAAAATCATAATGGATCTGACTCAGACCAGTGGGAATGGACTAGGGAATCTTTTCTTAGAACTTTCCCCACAAAGATGAAGTATTTCTAAAGCAAAAGCCAGTTTAAAAAATTGGACTCTTTATAGTCTCAAAAAGACAAAATCTGAGATAGAATAAAATCATAGATAGAGTGAACACAAATCTTTACTATGTCCTGGAATAGTAGAATGAGGGAGCAAATATGTGTTCATTTTAGCCATTCATTAGAAGGTCCTCTTCTCTTTATCTTTTGCATCCACAAGTGTTTGATGCCTGCCACTGACTGAATCAAAACCACAGAACCCAAGAGTTGGAAGGATTCAAAGATTGTCTAGTTCAATTTATACCCAAAACAAGAATCATTTCTATGACATTGTTGACAAGTGACCATCCAATCTATACTTTAAGATCTCTACTGAGCCCTTTCAACCCAGGGAGGTCTATGCAAGGGCTTAGGTCTTGCCTCACCCTTAGTTAATGAGATGGTGACAATAGATTTAGGTGCTTAGAAATGCTTGGAATCTCAGGAATTGTAACTTATCTACTACTTAGACTCCTCCCTGCTCCTGTTCCTGTTCAGACTCTGGTGTGGAATCGGCAGTAAACGTGGATTACAAGCTCAGGCTTTAGGGTTTAAAGTTCATTTATTTCAAAACCCACATAATAATAAAGGTATCTTCTTCATAGCATTATTGTGAGGATCAAATGAGATGATATGTGTACAGTGCATTATAAACCTTAAAGTGCTTTAGAAATGTTAGCTATTATTATTTAATGGTAATAAAATAAGAGTATTAGACTAGCTGATTTCGAAGGTTTTTTAGATTCTAAAACTTAGGATCTCATGATTATAAAGATAAGGACCTATCAAATAGGATCAAAATTGTGACCCTACTTCTCCCCATTCTCCTTCAATTCCAGTTTCCCACTCATAGAGTACCATGTCAGAGAATGACAAGCCACGCAAATATAGCATTATATGTATTACTGAAATCTTATATAATCCTGTCAAAGCAACTTTACTATTCATCATGATTCTTATCATATTGAACACCAAATTGCATCTTCATTGATGTCCATTGTACAAAATAAAAAGCCAACTTTTAATAGACTGGTGATGGAAAGTGCCATCCACACCTAGAGAGAGAATTATGAAGACTGAATATGGATCATTATAGTATTTTCACTTTTTTTTGGTTGTTTGTTTTTTCCCTTTTGATCTGATTTTTCTTGTATAACATAATGAATATGAAAATATGTTTAAAAGAATTGAATATGTTTAATCTATATTGGATTGCTTGTTATCTTGGAGACAGAAGAGGGAGAGAGAGAAAAATTTAGAACATAAAGTTTTGCAAAGGTAGATGTTGAAAACTATCTTTGCATGTATTTGGAAAAGTAAAATACTATTAAAAATAAAAAGCAAATCTTTTTATTTTTTTTTATTTTTTATTTTTTATTTTTTTTATTTAATAGCCTTTTATTTACAGGATATATGCATGGGTAACTTTACAGCATTAACAATTGCCAAACCTCTTGTTCCAATTTTTCACCTCTTACCCCCTCCACCCCCTCCCCTAGATGGCAGGATGACCAGTAGATGTTAAATATATTAAAATATAAATTAGATACACAATAAGTATACATGACCAAAACGTTATTTTGCTGTACAAAAAGAATCAGACTCTGAAATATTGTACAATTAGCTTGTGAAGGAAATCAAAAATGCAGGTGTGCATAAGTATAGGGATTGGGAATTCAATGTAATGGTTTTTAGTCATCTCCCAGAGTTTTTTTTCTGGGCATAGCTAGTTCAGTTCATTACTGCTCCATTAGAAATGATTTGGTTGATCTCGTTGCTGAGGATGGCCTGGTCCATCAGAACTGGTCATCATATAGTATTGTTGTTGAAGTATATAATGATCTCCTGGTCCTGCTCATTTCACTCAGCATCAGTTCGTGTAAGTCTCTCCAGGCCTTTCTGAAATCATCCTGTTGGTCATTTCTTACAGAACAGTAATATTCCATAATATTCATATACCACAATTTATTCAGCCATTCTCCAACTGATGGACATCCATTCAGTTTCCAGTTTCTAGCCACTACAAAAAGGGCTGCCACAAACATTCGTGCACATACAGGTCCCTTTCCCTTCTTTATAATCTCTTTGGGATATAATCCCAGTAGTAACACTGCTGGATCAAAGGGTATGCACAGTTTGATAACTTTTTGAGCATAGTTCCAAACTACTCTCCAAAATGGTTGGATTCGTTCACAACTCCACCAACAATGCATCAATGTCCCAGTTTTCCCGCATCCCCTCCAACAATCATCATTATTTTTTCCTGTCATCTTAGCCAATCTGACAGGTGTGTAGTGGTATCTTAGAGTTGTCTTAATTTGCATTTCTCTGATTAATAATGACTTGGAGCATCTTTTCATATGACTAGAAATAGTTTCAATTTCTTCATCTGAGAATTGTCTGTTCATATCCTTTGACCATTTTTCAATTGGAGAATGGCTTGATTTTTTATAAATTAGAGTTAATTCTCTATATATTTTGGAAATGAGGCCTTTATCAGAACCTTTGACTGTAAAAATATTTTCCCAGTTTATTGCTTCCCTTCTAATCTTGTCTGCATTAGTTTTGTTTGTACAAAAACTTTTCAGTTTGGTATAATCGAAATTTTCTATTTTGTGATCAGTAATGATCTCTAGTTCTGCTTTGGTCATAAAGACCTTCCCCTTCCACAGGTCTGAGAGGTAAACTATCCTATGTTCCTCTAATTTATTAATAATTTCATTCTTTATGCCTAGGTCATGAACCCATTTTGACCTTATCTTGGTGTACGGCGTTAAGTATGGATCAATGCCTAGTTTCTGCCATATTAGTTTCCAATTTTCCCAGCAATTTTTATCAAACAGTAAGTTCTTATCCCAAAAGCTGGGATCTTTGGGTTTGTCAAAGACTAGGTTGCTATATTTGTTGACTGTTTTATCCCTTGAACCTAATCTATTCCACTGATCAACTAATCTATTCCTTAGCCAATACCAAATAGTTTTGGTAACTGCTGCTCTATAATATAATTTTAGATCTGGTACAGCTAAGCCACCTTCATTTGATTTTTTTTTCATTAATTCCCTTGAAATTCTTGACCTTTTGTTTTTCCATATGAACTTTGTTGTTATTTTTTCTAGGTCATTAAAATAGTTTTTTGGGAGTCTGATTGGTATAGCGCTAAATAAATAGATTAGTTTAGGTAATATTGTCATCTTTATTATATTTGCTCGCCCTATCCAAGAGCATTTAATATTTTTCCAATTGGTTAGATCAGACTTAATTTGTGTGAAAAGTGGTCTGTAATTTTGCTCATAAAGTTTCTGATTTTCCCTTGGCAGATAGATTCCTAAATATTTTATATTATCAGTAGTTACTTTAAATGGAATTTCTCTTTGTAACTCTGACTGTTGGATTTTGTTAGTGATATATAAGAATGCTGATGACTTATGTGGGTTTATTTTATAACCAGCAACTTTGCTAAAGTTGTGGATTATTTCTAATAACTTTTTAGCAGAATCTCTGGGGTTCTCTAAGTATACCATCATGTCATCGGCAAAGAGTGATAATTTGGCTTCCTCATTGCCTATTCTTATTCCTTTAATCTCTTTCTCAGCTCTTATTGCTATAGCTAGCGTTTCTAATACAATATTAAATAGTAACGGTGATAGTGGGCAACCTTGTTTCACTCCAGATCTTATTGGGAATGGTTGCAGTTTGTCTCCATTACATATGATGCTTACTGATGGTTTTAAATAGATGCTGCTGATTATTTTAAGGAAAAGTCCATTTATTCCTATACTCTCAAGTGTTTTTAATAGGAATGGATGTTGGATTTTATCAAATGCTTTTTCTGCATCTATTGAGATGATCATATGGTTTTTGTTAATTTGGTTATTAACATGGCCAATTATATTGATAGTTTTCCTAATATTGAACCAGCCCTGCATTCCTGGTATAAATCCTACTTGATCATAGTGTATTATCTTGGAGATGATTTTCTGTAGTCTTTTTGCTAATATCTTATTTAAGATTTTAGCATCAATATTCATTAGGGAGATTGGTCTATAATTTTCTTTCTCTGTTTTCAGCCTACCTGGTTTAGGTATCAGTACCATGTCTGTGTCATAGAAGGAATTTGGTAGGACTCCTTCATTCCCTATTTTATCAAATAATTTATATAGCATTGGGGCCAATTGTTCTTTAAATGTTTGGTAAAATTCACATGTAAATCCATCTGGTCCTGGGGATTTTTTCTTAGGGAGTTGTTTAATTGCCTGTTCTATTTCTTTTTCTGAAATGGGACTATTCAAGCAATTTACTTCCTCCTCTGTTAGTCTGGGAAGTCTATATTTTTGGAGGTAGTCATCCATTTCACTTAGGTTATCAAATTTATTGGCATAAAGTTGAGCAAAATAACTCCTTATTATTTCTCTAATTTCCTCTTCATTGGTGGAAAGTTCTCCCTTTTCATTTTTAAGACTACTAATTTCATTTTCCTCCCTCCTTTTTCTAATCAGATTTACCAAAGGCTTATCTATTTTATTGGCTTTTTCATAGAACCAACTCTTAGTTTTATTAATTAGTTCAATAGTTTTTTTACTTTCAATATTTTTAATTTCTCCTTTTAATTTTAGAATTTCCAATTTAGTATTTGATTGGGGGTTTTTAATTTGGTCTTTTTTTAGTTTTTTTAGTTGCAAGCCCAATTCATTAATCTTTTCTTTCTCTGTTTTATTCAAGTAAGCCTCTAAGGATATAAAATTCCCTCTTATTACCGCTTTGGCTGCATCCCACAAATTTTGGTATGATGTCTCATCATTGTCATTATCTTGAGTGAAATTATTAATTGTATCTATAATTTGCTGCTACACCCAATCATTCTTTAAGATGAGATTGTTTAGTTTCCAATTATTTTTGGTCTATTTCCCCCTAACTTTTTGCTGAATGTAGTTTTTATTGCATCATGATCTGAAAAGAAAGCATTTACTATTTCTACTTTCTTGCATTTAATTTTGAGGTCTTTATGTCCTAATATATGGTCAATTTTTGAATAGGTTCCATGAATTGCTGAGAAGAAAGTATATTCCTTTCTATCTCCATTCAATTTTCTCCAAAGATCCAACATACCTAATTTTTCTAATATTCTATTTACTTCTTTAATTTCTTTCTTATTTGTTTTGTGGTTTGATTTGTCTAATTCTGAGAGTGCAAGGTTGAGATCTCCTACTATTACAGTTTTGTTGTCTATTTCTTCTTGCAACTCTTTTAACTTCTCCTTTAGGAAGTTGGATGCCATACCACTTGGTGCATATATGTTTAATATTGATATTGCTTCATTGTTTATGCTACCCTTTAGCAGGATGTAGTTTCCTTCCTTATCTCTTTTAATTAGATCAATTTTTACTTTAAAAGCAAATCTTTTTAATAGTGGTTTTTGGCTTGTTCTCCTAACAGTAGTATTTCTATCACTATAGATTAGATTAATTAATTCATCTAATGTAGATTAGAAATAAATTAATCTTATCCTAGATAGCATATCTTGTTTAGTAATGAAAGAAAAAGCCATTCTCCCCAAGGGGATATTGCAAGTCTTTCTCCTTGCCCTCACAGGATAGAGAAGTGAAAGCCTGTTCTGTTTCTTCCATTCTCCAGTAGAGTCAACAAGTTTGATGAACCTGCAAATACATCATTCTGAGACTTGGTGATACCAGCATGCAGGAACTCCTCACCCATAGAATATCTATCTGGCCACAGGCAATGTTGCTCTCTTTGTCCTCTAAGATCTCAGAATTCCAAGACTACTTCTTACTGCAGAAGACTGCTGTATTGAGACTCGATGCTAAGATTTTCAAGATCTTTGCCCATATGGCACAATGGAAGGCAGACTGCAGAATGGCTCTTGAGCTTGGTTGTGAGACATGATAGAATGATTTTTGACAGAGATCAGGGTGCCATGGAGTGGCAGAAGGATTCTTATTTGGGAAAGTTAACTCCAGGACTAAATTATAGGAGATGCTTCAAGGGATTCAATTTACTTGTCTCAGAGCACAAAATCTAGACTCGGCATTCTCAAGGATTAACTACTTTGGAGACTGGGTCAACTCAAACATGTCTATACTAGAAGGAGTTGGGATCAAAATACCAGATTTGACATTTTAAACCCATTGCTGTTACCTAGTCCTGTCTGTTCTTTTTTTTTTTTTTTTTTAATTGTTTCTCTGATGTTTCCTGTTTTTTTCTTCCATTCTCATTGGCTCTTGAATTTGAACACCTTACATATGCAGCAGAATAATGGGTTTATAATTTGTTTCCCTACTTTTAGACTCTCCTCCAATTCACCCCTACATGTTTCTACCACATTATTATTATACCCATTTTACAGATGAGGAACTCAAGGTAAACAGAGATTAGATGACTTGCTCAGTGTCTTATAGCTAGCAAATATTTTAGGTCAGATTTGAATTCAGGTCTTTCTGACTCTAAGCCCAGTGCTTTAATAATTTTTAAGATGATCTGTGAGGTCTCTTCCAACTTTAAACCCGTGAGATACTGTAATGGCTATTAAGTCATTCGTTCCTCATTGTCAACTGCCTTAATCATATAATCAGATAGGTTTATCTGACATAGGTTTATGTTAGAAGTCAGTTCTCTGGTAGAATTTTGAAGAAAAAGGAGAAATGGAAGGAAGCACATTTTCAGTCAAATAATTTGTTCCATCTTTCTTCCAATGCTATATTTCTCTAGTCTTCACTCTCATCGATTCCTTTAGAGCTAGACAGAAATGACTAGTGGAATTACAAAATCTTAATATATGAAAGTGAGAACCTAGAACTCTCACATATCACTGTGGCCTTGTTGCTCTGTGGCATTGAAGATTGCTTCTCAATCTCTCTCACATACAGACTGCCTTATATAGTATGAAGCTGGGTGGGATTCAAATCACTGCCAGTCTCTGTGAAAAGCAATATTTTAGAAAGAGTAAGCTGGCAGTATTGTGCAGGAAGGTTTGGAGGAAGGGAGATGAAAAGTAAGGACGTTATTTTAGGAGTAATGCAGATGTTAATAGATTTCATGGTGAGAGTGGGCATGCTGGGACCAAGTTGTATCTGAGTGTTACTGTGAAGGAAGCTATTGAGAACCTGATGACAAATAAGAACGTTTAGGAAAGGGAGATGTTGAAAGATATCTCTGGATCTTGAGCCTGGGTTATCTAGAGAACAATGTTGCCATTTGATAAAAATGAGAAACTTGAGGAGGTAGATTAGTTTAGGATATGTTGAATTGGAAGTATATTCTGGGAGCTTCTTCAATTAAGGACCTTCTGAAAGCTATCTGGATTTCAGGAAATCCTTGGAATCAATATTCATTCAAAACCACAAATGACAAACATCTATGGACATTTCTTCTGCCAAACTAACCATGGGACATACCAATTCAAAGCAAATGATATTTAATTAAACAATATATTAGGTGTGGTGATGGTATTGCCCTACAAATAGCTTTGTCTGTTTCTCCATGTCTCTCCTGAATCACTCTGTATTGGTTCTCCGCTAAATAGGGGTAAAGTTTTCAATTGTTTTAATTCATTCTCAGGAGCTGATTCAACATTTTAGGATTTAGAGACATAATCAGGTAGTCTGATAGCCAACTATGGAAATCTGTAGGCATTATCTTGAATTTTTTTTTATTATGAACTAGAACATGATTAATAGACATAAACATTTCCATATATAAAGGTCAGAGAAAAAGAGTTGTGCATGAGCCTGTGAATCTATTAATATTTTTATATGATAAATAGATGTATGTGTATATAGATGCATATATACATATATACATTATATGTATGTACATATACACATACACACACAAAGCAGGATTTTCATCTTTTTTATATTTTTTATTGTAATGCCTAATATAGAGTAGGCATTTAATAAGTGTTTTGTTGTTGTTATTCAATTGTTTTGATTCTGTGTGATTCTTTGTGACTCCATTTGGAGTTTTCATGGCAAATATAGTGAAATAGGTTGCCATTTCCTTCTCCAGCTCATTTTATAGGCCCAGATGTGAGAGATATGTGTGTGTGTGTGCACATACACGTATATATGTAGTGCCAATGTCTCCCTGCTTATCTGTGTCCCCTTCTCAGGTCCTTCTGATCTTTTCTATTTACTTCAGTTGATTCACTTAAGAGTGTGAAACAAGCCAGCAATAAATGATGGACATGGGTGTTTGATAATGCTGCCAGTCACATATCTATACCTTTATCTATCTGTTTTTCTATCTGCCTATTATCTCATCTGATTATCCTTTCTGATGTCTCATATTTGCACCTTTCTCTCAGATCACATTTTTAGTTTTCTTCAGGATGCAGCAATCTCTTGTCTAGGTGCTGCATACCTCCCCTCCCTCTCAGTGGATGATTTATTCTTAAATCACAATGAAGGTTGTTTTCCTAGTCTTCACTTTGACTATACCATTCACATGTTTAGGATTTTATGATATCTTCCTATTTATGCACTGTTTCAGAAACTTATGATTTGCTTCAAAAGCCTTTAGCAAACTTACCCAGACCCATCTCCTTCCCATAATCTCTCTCCTAATATCCTCCCACCCATCTAACTTTCTTATTATTTTGGAGGACAACACTATCTTCCTACTCCCTCAAGTCAGTAACCTAGGTATCATGCTCAATTCCTTATTCTCTCTCTACCCACATATCTAATCATATGTCAAGTCATTTTATTTCTACATTCTTTACATTTTTAATATATCACTCTTCTTCTTGGCCATTGTTAACACCTTTAGTTCTTTGTTACTCCAATTTGGGGTTTTCTTGGCAAAGATACCGACAAGTATCTTTTTTTTGCTCTGGTTTGCCCTTTCCTTCTCCAGTTCATTTTACAGATAAAGAAACTGAGACAAATAGTTTTAAATGACTTGCCCAGGGTTACACAGTTAGGAGGTGTCTGAAGCCAGATTTAAATTTAGGAAGTTGAGTCTTCCTGACTGCAGATCCAATACACTAACCACTAAGCCATCTAGCTATCCCCCATAAATTCTTACCTGAGTATTGCAAGAGTCTGCTGGCTGGTTTCCTTGCCTTAACTCTCCCCACTCCAATTCATCCTCCATTCAGTTACCAAAATGTTTTTCCTAAAGTGCAGATCTGAGCAAGCCATCTACCCTACTCAATAAACCCCTTGAGGCTCCCAAATGTCCCCCAAATCCTGTTTGGCATTCAAATCCCTTTCTTACGTAGTCCCTTTCTACCTTTCCAGTCTTAAATTCCAGACATATACTCTTTGATTCAGTGACATAGAACTTAGTCCAACTAAAATCGCATATTCAAGAGGAAATTTTCCTAATCTCTCTTGATTCTAGTACCTTCCCTCTGTCGATTATTTCCTATTTATTGCTTCCTTGTACATGTTTGTTTGCTTATCAACTTTCCCATTAGTTGGGAACTGAACTGTTGTTCAGTTGTTCTAGTTCTATTTAATTCCTTCTGACCCTATTTGGGGTTTTCTAGGCAAAGATACTAAAATGATTTGCTATTTCCTTCTCCAGGTCAGTTTATAGATGAGAAACAGAGGCAAACAGGGTTAAATGACTTGCCCAGTGTCACACAGCTAGTAAGTGTCTAAGGCCAGATCTGAATTCAGAAAGAGGAGTCTTACTGACTTTAGACTTAAAGCTCTATCCACTGCACCATCTTCCTTTCAACTTACCCTGTGGCAGAGCCTTGTCTTCTGTGTCAACAACATAATATCAAAATTATCTTTCTGTGTGGGTCACCATGTCTTCTTCCTTCATTCAAATGACTCTGGATAAGGTTTCTTTCCCAGTGAACCACATATTTAAAATTTTATGATGCACCTGATAGGATTTTATATGTACCTGAACCAGGTACAAATGAGATTGTGATCCATCCTGTTTCCAAATGACCTGATTTGTATATACTAACTATTGGTTTCAATTTATAGATAAATGAATCATTTAATCTGGATTTCTAAATGTTCATTTACTTTTGCTATGACCTTAACATATTAATCCAGATTAAAGTTGCATACTTTCGATAATATACTCCCAGAGGTTGTATTATATATTTTTGAATAGCTTTATATAATATTTTAAAGCAAGGAACAATAAAAGGACTGTGGGTGATGATAATTGTTATCAATTTAGGCAGATGTTATCCCAGCAGGAATAATGGCTGGGTTTATTGTAAATGAATGATGAACTATAAACGATAGAAACTATCATATGCATGCAGGATGGATTTCAGAAAAGACTTGTCACCAAAGTGAAGTTGACCTCTTTGGGTTCGCTTTCTGCTTCACTAGAAGAATTGAACAATAATCAGGTTCCCATGATGAGAGTAGGGCAATAGAGCACTGTGGTTTTAGTTTTGTTCCAAGGGATGGGAATAATGTATTGAGATGAGGGCAGAGAGTTTGTTGGAAAAAGGAAGAGATGAGGGGAAAAATTCTGGGTGAATAATGAGGGAGACCTCTAGAATATTATTTCCAGGGAACTTCAAGAATCTTTATTGCCTATGGGAAACTCTCTCTGCTCTGAAGCTTAGGCTGGAGAGATCCACTTGCCCACCTTTTCCCTAATCACCAGTTTCACCTGTTTGTTTCTCAGAGTGTAGATGAAAGGGTTGAGCATTGGGGTCACTACAGTGTTGAGGATGGCCACCACTTTGTTCAGGTTCTCTCCTTCACTGCTTTTACCTGTCCTGATATACATAAAGATGCAACTGCCATAAAAAAGGGATACCACAATGATGTGGGAGGAACAAGTGGAAAAGGCTTTCTGCCTCTCCTTAGCTGAAGGGATGCGTAGGATTGTGTAAAGGATGTTACCATAACAGGAGGCAGTGACAGATAAGGTGCCCAGAAGACTTACATTGGCTATGACAAAGCCCATCAGTTCTACCAGGCTTGTGTCTGCACATATAAGTTCTAGTAGTGGGAAATTGTCACAGAAAAAATGATTGACAATATTGGGGCCACAGAAAGGCTGCTGAACTGTAATATAACTTGGGACAATGATGAGAAGAAAAGCTCCTACCCATGAGGACAGCACCAGCTGCACACAGACCCTTTTGCCCATGATGGTGGTATAACGCAAGGGGTTACAGATAGCCACATACCGATCAAAGGACATCACAGCTAGGAGGAGGAATTCTGTGGTTCCTAAGAAGAAGTAAAGGAAACTCTGCAGAAAGCATCCCAGTAAGGAGATGGTCTTGTTCCCTGTTAGGATGTTGTTTAGCATCTTGGGAAAGATGACAGAAGTGAACCAGATCTCCAGAACAGCAAAGTTTCTGAGGAAGTAGTACATGGGGGTATAAAGACGATGATCCATCAGTGTGACAACAATGATGAGGAGGTTCCCTAGCAGTGTGATGAGGTAGGTTAAGAAGAGCCCTACAAAGATCAACATTTGAAATTCACAGGCATCTGTGAGTCCCAGAAGAATGATCTCACTGATGGTGGTACTGTTCCCCATGTTCCCTGTTGGGGAAAAAGAGAGAAGAATAGTAGCATAAGAAGCTGTGATGCTGTAAGATTACAATTGATTTAGAAGTGGAGAGAATAGGAAATAAAGGAAGCTTTTCCAGCTGGAGTCCTTTATTTTCATGTACAGCAATACCTTCAATCTGTAGATCCACATCCACATCTCTTAGCCCCTTTGCCAATGAATGACCTATATGATAGAATTTGCTTTAGATTGAGAAATAAGTGGTATTAGCATGAATAACAACTCAGTTAACTGAAGAGCGTGTAGGTCAAACTCTTGCCTACTTTATCTTTCCAACCAAATCAGATTTATTCTTTCTACACTTACTCTTTTTTTTTTTTTTTTAAAAGAAAACCTGTTCTCAATGGTTTTTTCTTTCTTTTACCCCAGATTGTGGAGCATCTTTTAAAAATTTCCTTTGGCACTCTAGACATCATTTCATCATAGGACTAAATGTTTCCTCTCCTAAAATCCCCTATCTTTCAGGTCATTCAAAGCAGAAGCAAAGTAGACATACAACCTAGCTCATTTCCCCAGCTGTTCCTTTGTGTTTCCAGTTTCGAATCTTTGCATCAGGAGTTCAGGTTCTATAATTTCACCAATGTATATATTATCCACAGTGATACAAACTGAAACTCTTCCATCATTTGGTAGAAGCTTTTCTCAAGGATGGCTGGAGTTGAAAAATTTATTTCTGACTACCTTGGTGATGATGGTTCTCTTTTAATTTAATTAGGATATCCTTAGACATCTGAATGTTTTTTAACTAGGGGAGTAACATAGGCAAACCTGTGCCTTTGAAAGATGACTTTAGCACTTGTGTAGAGTATCAATTGGAAGAGGATGAGCATAGGAAGGATACAAATTAAGAGTCGGTTCCAATTGTCTCTAGGAGAGAAGTGACAAAAGTCTGAACTGGGATAATAGGCATAGAAGTAGAGAGAAGGGAATAGATGTATAATATCCAGATGAAATGGAAATGGATTAGAAATAATGGGTAAGAAATATAAAATATAATTTATACTTTAATATATTTAACATGTATTGGTCATCTTGCCATCTAGGGGAGGGGGTGGAGGGAAGGAGAGGAAAAATTGGAACAAAAGGTTTGGCAATTGTCAATGCTGTAAAATTACCCATGCATATAACTTGTAAATAAAAAGCTATTAAAAATTTTAAAAAAAGAAAAGAAAAAAAAGAAAAAAAGAAATATAAAATTGTCAAAGGTAGCTTCAACATTAGTGATAGAGACAATGAGGGTGCCTTCATCAGAATTAGTAGATTTAACTGTAGTGGCAGATTCAGAATGTTTCAGAATGGAGTGAGCCAAACCAGGAGAACAATTTATACCTAATAATGTTATAGAGAAAAATAACTTTGCAAGAATTTAAAATGTTGTCACTTCAATGATAAAATATTTGTTCAGAGGAATAAAAGTGCAATATGCCATTTACCTCCTGCCAGAGAAATGATGGATTTAAAATGTAGAATGAGGCTCATTGTTATGCATAACTAATGGAGGGATTTGCTATATATGAGCTATATGTAATCATTAAAAAGATTTTAATTCTAAAAATTGATTAATGGGAATGCAGTGGGAAGGAGAGAAAATAAGGATTTATAAAATAAGTTATTTTAAAACCTTCTTCATTAAAAATTTTTTTCCTTTTCATATTTTATTATTAACAATGTAAAAATAAAAAAAAATTAACAAGCAAAAAAATAGCCCTTATAAGAAGTAATTAAAACAAAAGCAAGAATGACATTTTGGATGACATATTTCTGAGGAATACATGTGCTCAGTATTCAGTATATTATAGAGATTGGAAATCATGTACTTTATGTATGATGTTCACTATTTTGTACTCAATGGATAGTATGAGGTGAACAATAGTAAGAGAAGAATGATATTGAAAGTATTGTTCAATTTCAACTTTGGAAGACTTTTAGTGCTCAAAGATATGTTTTGAGTCAAATTCTGGTTGATACTTTCTATGGGGTATTTTTGAAAAACACCTAAAACTGTAAGCACTGACCTTGGATGAATGTGTTGCAATCTCTACCATTTAGAAGGAGTACCTACGCCGATGAACACAAAGATCCATTGAGGGGTACACCCTTAACTTTTCTCCTCAACTCTAGTTACCAACTGCCAAATTAGAAATGGCCATTTCAAACTGAATCTGTTAAAAAAACAAAACTTTTTTTTATCTAACTCTTGAATCTGCCATTACTCTAAAATCCATTAATTCTGATGAAGGCACCATCATTATTTCAGTCACTAATTTTGAAGCTACCTTTGACTATTGTCTATTCCTTACCCATCATATTTAATGTTTCCAATTCATTTGGATATTATACATCTGTTCCCTTTTCTCTACTTCTAAGCCCATTATCTCAATTCCAACCTTTGTCATTTCTCTTCTAACTGACTCTTAATTTGTATTCTTCCTCTTCTCTCCCTTTTCCAATTGATACTCTACACAATTGTTAAAGTAATCTTTCTAAAGCACAGGTTTGCCCATGTTACTCCCCTACTTAAAAACATTCAGTGGTTCTTCATTACCTATAACCTTCAGTACTCAAGGCCCTCTGTTACCTATCTCTTACCTACCTTTTTGTTTTTATAGTATTCCCTGACATTTACTACATTCCAGTTAAATTGGACTACTGGCCAATCCTGATATTGATACTTTATCTCCCACTTCTGTGAATTATCACTTCAGTTCTCCTATCTTGAATGCATTTGCTAATTAACTTTGCCTATCAGAAACTCCAATTTACTTTTTTTTTTTTTTTTTTAAGGCAATGGGAGTTAAATGGTGTGTCCAGAGTCACAGAAGTAATAAATGTCTAAGTCTGGATTTGAATTCATGTCCTCTGACTTCAGTGTTAGCTCTATTCACTGAGCCACCTAACTATCCATCTACTTTTAAAGTTCATTTCAGGAGCTACCTCTTCTGGGAACTATCCCAGGCCTCCCAGTTGTTAATACTCTCTTTCTCTCAATTTTTCTTATACTGTGCTTATCTCTATACTGTTGTACCCCCTTAGTAGAGGATAAGATCCTTGGGATCAAGGACTGTTTCTTCCTGTGTTTATATTCCCAGTCTAGCATAGTACTCTGCACATAGGAGATAGATACTTAATAAATGTTTATTGAATTGAATGTGGAAGTCACAATGAACCACATAAACTTTTTCATCAAGTACAATGCTGGTAAGGTTTGTAGACCTTTCTATAGAACAGGAACAAAATTTGGAGTGATTAGGATAATCTGGAGAAATTGTGAGTCATAAAGTCAGATTCATTAGAATTAAAAGTCAGATAGGACAATTCAAGAGATGCTCAGGAGTAAGAAAGGGGAAAGTTGGTTTCATGTGATTTAGACAGAAAAAAAATTAGGGTTCGTGATAGAACAGAAGCTGAAAAGAATCAACCATGTCAAACTTGTAAAAAAAGACAAGAGAGAGTGATCCATTCCAGGAAGAATATGAAGCACATTATTCCAGAAAATATACTAAGTACCAATTAATAGTCAGAATGGTCCTTCTTGTATTTCTTGGGAATTGACTGTGCAATATCCAAACCAGAGTGGAATAATTTATAACAGACCTTCTAGGCAGGAAACAGAGTTTTACCCTCTGATGAATTCCTTATTTCTTCCCTTTCTTTAGATGAAGAGAATCTGAGTTCTCATTTTGTAGTTGTTCCAGCAAAATTATTCTTTCTCTTTCTGAGAGTTGTGTGAGAGTATTTGAAAGTCAGTGCTGTGATGTCTTAGGTAGTCTTGCCTTATGATGCCTTAGGCTAAGTCCTATCCTGGGTTTATACAATGCTATTTGAAAGAGTTAATAGATTAGTAGATTAAGGAAATCCTAGAGATGGAGTCAACTTAGATTTTAGCAAAGCATTTGACAGAATCTATTGGGCTCTTCTTGTGGGTAAGATAAGAAAGATGTTTGCTGATAGATTAGAGCTGGTTTAATGGTTAGACCTAAAGATTAGTCTCTGTATGAATGGAATCACACAGAGTTATAAGCCTGCTGCATGCAGTTTAAAGTTTTTATCAAAGCCTTGGGTAAAGTAAGAGAAGTTCTGCTTATACGTGCAGACAATACATACAGGAGAGATGGTTACTTTACAAGACTTTTGTGAGAAAGCAATAAGATGATGTATATAAAGTGCTTTGTAAGACTTAAAGTAATGTAAATGCCAGTCTTCATTTCTTCAGCTGGTAAAAGGTTGGCTGAACCTTATAAGAGGGATTTAATATAGATAAATATAAAGTCTTATATTAGATGTAAGTAGATGATGTAAGTAAAAGTGCTTGGCTAGATAGCAATTTGTCTCAAAAAAATCTAGGGGTTTTAGTGGGCTGCAAGCTCAATATTAATTATGAGTGAAAGAGTAGCCCCCAAAGCTAGTTCAATCTTAGACTTCATAAAGAGAGGAAATATAATGTCTAGAATGGGAATATGATAGTTTTTCTCTACCTTTTTCTATTCAGACCAATTCTGTGGTATTATGTCCAGTTCTGGATAATCCCTGGACAAAGATGCTATTAAATTGGAAGGCAACAAGAATGGTTTAGGGCCTTGTGATCATGTTACATGAAGAGAAGTTGAAGAAACTAGGGGTATTTTTTCCACAGCTGAGGAGACAGTGAGGATATAGTGGCTAACTCCAGGTATTTTAAGGAATATCATCCAGAGGAGAGATTAGATTTGTTCTCTTGGGCCCCAGAGGCAGAATTAGGCATCATGGGTTGAAATTGTATCAAGACAGATTTGTAAAGTGAGGCTTCCTAATAAATGTTGTTGCTATTCAGTTGTGTTTGACTGTTTGTGAACCCATTTGGGGTTTTCCTGGCAAAGATATTAGAGTAGTTTGCTATTTCCTTCTCCAATTAATTTTACAGATAGGGAAAAATGGACATCTTCATTCCTAGTCCCATACTCTATCCTAGCTGCCTTTAATGATTAGAGGTATCCAAAAATAGAGTGGTTACTTTTAAAGCCCCCCAAAAGGTAGGATGTTTCTTTAGTGATATGTTGTTGAGGGAATTCTTGGTCAGGTAAAGGTTGGATTGAGTAGACTCTGAGGACCCTTTCAACTCTGAGATTCTGTGATAAGATTCTGATACATGAAGGGTATGTGATTTTTTATCCTGTATAAGTCCACTAGAAGATTTCATTCAAACTTTAACTTGAGGCAGTCAGGTTTCAGTGGGGGATAGTAACATGGTCCATGGGGTCAGACTATCCTGACAAGGCAGACAAGAGGAATTTCAATGATGTGTTTTCCTTCCTTTTGGTTATCCATCATTACTTTTTCTAGAATGACCAATCTATGTCATATTACACTTTGTGTGTAAACAGCTAAAAAACTTGTAATTGTAAGGCATCTACCAGGAATTCCCATGCAACTGCTACCCCAGTCACTATCTCCTCACAAAAAGGTCTACTATGTAAATTAGGTCACAAGTCACTGGGCAAATATCTAAATTCTCCTGTGGGTCAGCTGCACTTCTGGCAATTGTGATAGTGCTACTCACAGAGTGGCAGGATACATCTGATTCTCACCACTGGCGCCAGGGAACAGCATGTGATTTGCACATCTGAAACGTTTAAGTGAACTCTTTTTTCTTGACTGGGCTGCCCTTTTTCTCAGGAAGTTCAGTGTTTCCCAGCAATACCTTTTTCTTGGCTACTATCAATCCTTTCTTCACCTTCCTCTTAATGAGAGAGAAGGCACTTTCTCTTGACCATTCTTCTCAGCCTCCCTCAGTATAGCAGCAGATGTCACAAAACCCTTTGCTTCCTTTTGGGAATCTCTTGTTCTTCTAGCTTCATGGCATCTTTGCTATGATATACATTTCTATGCTGCCTTGGAGGTTGGTGAAGAAATGAATAAAGAAGCAAAATGTGTTCATCACTGATTGAAAATCATCCTCCCATCTTAGACTAAAGGGGTAACTTTTGCTGGTGGTGGATCACTTAGCTCATCACCAGTTTAGCCCAAGGGGTCTGTTGTTAAAAGTTTTTTTTCATGTCTCAGGACAATGTGACTGCAAAGGACCTTGTACATGAGGCTTTGATGAAATAGACTATGGGTGTCACTGTGGAAACAAGTCCCACAGTATTTAGGATGCTGCTTTGTTTTCATGGAGATAGAGATATACACAATCCTAAAATACGGACCCACTGAGGGATCTGCTCCTTTCTTTGAGTTAATGGGGCTGAGTTCCCTAAAGATTCATTATAACAGTATTTTAATAAGGACTCAGCTTAATCACAATCCATTTGATTGTTACCTTTTCCAGAACTGGAACTAAAACTTTCTTTTTTCTCGCCAAGAAATAGAATTACCTTTTTTAAAAAAATTTTTTTTCTGGTTATACATGTACATTAATTGTTAAATGAAAAGTTCTTCCTGAATATGTTGTTAGAGAAAAATCAGAAAAAGAAAAAACCACAAGAGAAAAAAATTACTTTTGATAAAGTTTAATTGCTCTAAGAATAAGTTATTTTTGCTAATACTTTTTTCTTTTTCTAAGTACATTTCCTAGTGTGTTAACAATTTCCTTTTAATTTTTTTGTATATCAGTTTTTCTTAAAATAGGACTCATAAAATGTTAGCGTTTAAAGGTATAAATTTAAATAGAAAGTTTAAAAGTAATACTAAAATTTTATCTCAGAATCAAAAGCTCTCTGAGATGTAGCTATATCTCTATATATCTATTTCTAGGCAAATGATATCTATAGTTAAATTGGAACTTAGTCTGGAAATACACTTCTAAAAAATATCTCCAACTATGTAACTGAAGTCATGAAATGATGAAAAACTATAATTTTTTCTATAATAGACACATATGACCAAGATTTGAATAAAATTGATAGTAACATAAAATTAGAGCTAGAAGGGTTATCTAGTGCAACCTGCTATAAATGAAAAACCTGAAACCTAAAGAAGCAAAAGAACTTCTTCAGTTTCACATGGTTAAAGTGGCAGAACCATGATTTGGATCAATATGTTTTTACTCCAAAGACAACACATTTTGGATTTTATTAGGCACAAAATAAATTGATATAATTAATCACACTATCTAAATCTTTGCTAACAAATTATTGAAGGGGCATTAAGAGGATAATAGAAAACAGAAAAGGGATATTGAAAGGGGAAACAGATTTATATCAAAGACAAATTTGTTTACTAAAAAACAAGGATAAGTCCTACCCTATTTCCCTCCTTCCACAGACTAGATAAATAGTAATCATTCTCTTTGAAAAATGAAACTTGAAAGTGAATATTGCTCTTGGAGACATTGTTCTACTGCTGAATTTGGAATATTAAAGAAATGTTAATGTGAGGCAGATTTCTAGAGAAATGTCTTTGGGGATCTGTTCTTGACCTTATGCTATTAAATATTTTAATAAATTATTTGATTAAAGGTATAAATAATATGTACAAGAAGTTTGTAGGTGACAAAAAGCTGGCTAGAATAGATAACATGTTGGACAAAAGAGTTGAGTAGAAAAAGGTTTTTTACAAGTCTATAATATATATTAGGAATTGTCTAGACCTTGGAATTACAGTTTAATAGTCTCCGGGGACTGATAGAGTGTCATAAAGCTTAACAATAGTTTTTGACTCATGATTATATGGACAAACTCTCTTCTTTGTCAGTCATTTGATGTATTCTAACTTCCTAATCAAATCAGGTTCATTCTTTCTGAATTTCCTTTGCTCATCTTTTCCCTCCATGTTCCCTTATAATCTAAGTATCATCTTCTTATTTCACAAAATTTTTTTATCCTCCAAACCCATATTTTGTAGAATATCGATCTAGAATTTGAGAAAGAATACGGCCTCTAATATTTCTGTCCAATATGAGGCTTATTTTTTTTTAAAGAAGAAAATAATAACTAAGGAAGAAAAACATATGGCAAAAGTAAATGATAGATATTAATGGTTGATGCTTGATTGATTGATTCAAGGTTATGTTTTTGAAATATTTAGTTAGCAGAAATTATATATTTTAATAATGTAATATAATTAGAGCAGACATTATATAATATGAATATTATGTATAGTGCCTAAAACTCTTAAACATTAGGGAAATAATGAACATTATTAACACCAACAGCATGTTGGTTCAATATCAACTTCAGAAAATATAAGTAAAGACTAGTTTTTACTAGTCTTTTTTTTTAGAGCCCAGTTTTGGTTAGTGTGTCATAAATGATCTAGATGGTAGACCTGTTGTGATAAACATATAGCTAGAGCATTTGTTAGTCATGTATTTTGTGCCAAGCACTTTGATAAATAATGGAGATTTAAAGACAAGCAAGAAAATTCCTGCCTCCAAGAAGTTTATATTCTAATGAGGGAAGGCAGTATAGGGTTCTGGAAAGGGACAGTAGAAGGTACATAGAAAAGGACATGGTAGGGAGAATTAATTACACGAAGGCCTGGATCCTGGCAAAAGACAAAAATCTCACCTGTCCGAGTTGGGGGAGCTGGAACTGAAAGTGGGATAGGTTTCCAGATAGATAGAAATGTTTAGGCAGTAGAACCATGCAAAAGAGACTTCAGGCAACCTTAATCATTAAATTAAAGTATATGGCTAAGTGGCTGGGAAAGAGAGCTAACTTTTTATTTGGAACAGTCCAGGGTGATTGCTAAACCGTGGAAGGAAGAAAACATACACATATTAACCACTTATTATGTACCAGATTGTGTGCTAAGTACTTCATAATTATTTTCTTCTTTGATTCTCATAGCACTTTCAGGGAGCTAGGTGCTTGTATTTCCCCTATTTTGCAGTTGAGGAAATTGAGATAGAGCTGAAGGGATGTATCTATGATCCCATAAATAGTAACTGGTTAAGGTCAGATTTGTTAATCAAGGGTTACCTGGCACTCTATATACTGTGCTGTCTACCTGACATCTAGAAGTGATGAAGTTCAATAGAATGAGATTCATTAAGTTTAAATTATGGTTGGGACACTTCAGGAGGAGAGACTAAAATACAGTGGCAAAGACCTGCTTTTTGTGATTAAGGAAGGGACATCTTTGGGTTTGTAATGAAGCACAAACTGAAAAGAAGTCAATATAATAGAATTTTGTTGAAAAAGGCAAGCTAGGTAGTGGCCTATGCCAAGAGTCTTATATGATAACAATAAAGTCTCATTTATGAGCACTATACATGAGCCTAGTGTATAAGCTAAGGGCCACTTGATGACCAAGTTTCTCCTGTGTATCTCAGAGAAAAATAAAGCCATGAAGGGATAATATTTTGAGAGCCCACCTGAAAATAAAGCAGAAATTTACTATTTTATAGATCCTTAGTATCCTCCCCTCTTCCTGAAAATTTGACTGAAGGGGAGAAAAATCTGTATCTAGAGACATCTTATTTTTCAATTTTATAGTCATTGAAAGAACAACCTGGATCACCTCCTTTAGTTTAAATGTAGCATTTTCTCTTTATAGGATCATGGGAGTGTGGAGTGGGAAGGGAAGGAAACAAGCATTTAAGTGCCTATTATGTACCAGGTAACTATGATTATTGCTTTACAAATGTTATCTCATTTGATACTCAAAACAACTCTGGAAGGTGGATGCTATTATTATCTCCATTCTACAGATGAAAAAACTGAGGGAAACAGAGGGTAAGACATTTCCTCAGAAGTCCCTCAGCTAAGTATCTGAAGCTGGATTTCAGTTCAGGTTTTCCTAACTCCATTTCCAGTGCTCTATTCATTGTTACATACTTTTCTAAGAGGAGTCAGATTGGGAAATTATTATGATGTCGTGGGTAGCCTTTCTCCATTTGGGTCTGAGTGGAGTGGGAATGTGATTTTTCTCCCTATATTTTAGGATGTTCAAGGGCTTAACTAAAACATGGAACTGTTGAGAATTTGAGTGTTCCGTATGTGATAGTTGACTGTACAAAGAGGGTTAAGTAGCCTTGACAAAACAGACCCAGGAAGCCTCCCAAGAGAGTCCACAGCATTTTCAGATTCCTCATGCTAAGCAGTATTAGACTACAGGGGCAAGTTTTAAAAAATCCAAAAAGCAGATGGTGGACTACAAGTCAGAATTTCCTGACTGGGATGAAGCTTTTGTGCTGTTCCTTATCTCTCTAAAAATGTGTATAAAACACAGGTTAATCCCAGGTGTCACTAGGCAAATGCTCAGTTCCCTTCTGGGTTTGTTCAGCTCCTGGAAATATTGACAGTGCTTTTCATGGGGTTGCAAGAGACATGTGGTTCTCTTTGCCAGCCCTAGAGATCTATTCCATTATCTGTAGATCCTAAATGGAATCAAAGATGTGTTTCCTTTTATTGTACTGACATTCCTAATTCTCACTAAATTTGTGTTTTTCAGCAAAGCATCTCAGGTGAACAGCGATCATTATATAAATGTACCTTATGTCACTTCAAAAGAGTACAAATTATCTCTAAAATCCTTCTCTCAGCTTTCTTTGTCACAGCATCATGCCATGTCATAAATTCTTTTTCTTTCTTTGAGGGACTTTTGTAATTCTAATTTCATCATTGCACAGAACTTTGAGATTGGCTTTATTTCTTACTTTGTAGCCACTGGAGGTTAGGGAAAGGTGAAAAGAAGGAATTTTCTATGGAAATGAACATGAAGAGCAAACAGGCTCATCACTGGCAGAAAATCATTCTGGTATATGCTAATGTATATTTGGTTCTGATGTTTTTATTTCTTTATTTCTATGTTTTTTACCTTGTTCATATTTTACTTTGGTTATTTGATTTCTCCCCCTTCCTTTTATCAATTCAAGCTAAAACTTTGTTGATTTTGTTAGTTTTATTTTTTTTTTAATAATCTTTTAGCCTCCTGGAATCTTTGTAAGAACCACGTTAGAAATATAGTCTTGGTATGTAGCTGGGCAAAGAGAGAATTAAAACCAGGTGCTTCCAGTCTTCTCTTTCAACTTTAGCAAACATTCTTGGAAATGTCTACAGAATAAATCTCACCAATCTCACTTTAGAATTAGGAAATCTGCACAAGAGAATGTACACTAATTAAGTGTCAGGCACTGTGCTAAGAACTTTACAACTTGCGTTGATTCTCCCAATAACCATGAAAGACAGATGCTATTCTTATCCCTATTTTACAGTTGAGAAACTCAAGGTAGAGATGAAGTGACTTTTCCAGGGTCACATACTAGTAAGTGTCTGAATATAGATTTAAATTATGTCTTCCTGATTCTAAGTGCATCAATCTAACCACTACCATACCTAACTGCTCCAGGAAAGACAAATCATCCTGTAGTGGGAAGAATGCTGAGCCCAAGGCTATTAATTTGTGCTTTTGATCAGCCCACTTCATTTCTCTGGGTCTCAGTTTCCTCCATTGTAAAAAGAAGAGATAGGACTAGATATTTAGTTAAATTTCCATTTCTGAAATTCTACCAGTCTTTGAAATGACAACACAATGGTTTTTATTTTATTTAATTTAATTTATTTATTTATTTTTGGACAACACAATGGTTAAACTATGCTCATGCTGGGCCCTAATTTAACCTCATATTTGTCTAAAAGCTTAATAAAAAGGTATTTCTTTTAAAGGACTTTTAAAGCACTTTCATTTTTCAGTATTTTTTTTTTTTTTTTTTTTTGTCAAACTAAGAAACCTAGAGATTATGGATAAAACGCAGTGGAAGGTCTAACTCACTGAGAAACTAACTTCCCCTTCCACATTATTCACCTTCCTCCCTCTGTCTGAGATGGTTCCATCATTTGCATCTAGTTTTCCTATTGTATGGTTATATATTAAAGACATTTCCAATTCAAGCAATGAGTTGATGCTATCTAACTACATCCTCCTACATCATAATGTAACCCTATCCAGCTAGTATCTGAGTAATCAAAAACATAAATGGTGTTATCGTATGTTGGGGTGGTTGGTGATGGTAGTAGATGTGTGTGAGCAATGTAGGGAATTTTAAAGAAGAGTGGTTTGGGGGAGCTGAGGAAGGATTAAGAGAGATGAAAATTGTTTTTCTTGGACATTGGTCTCAGACGGATGCTGAGAAGATGTCTAGACCAGGGATATTCTGTGAACAGAAAAAAGGGGGCCAGAGCTTAGAATTGGATAGAGATTTTGACCCAGAAACCAAGGATTAAATTTTGAATCAATATAAAGAGAACCTTGCTTTCTTAGATGGAAAGTTTAAGTTAAGTTGGTAGATGGAAATAAGAGTGAACTGGGAAAGGATGCTAAAACTAGAAATGGATGCTAAATTTTTTTATTAACCTTTGCCAATGTAAAGGGAATAATGTATTGATGTTCTCACTCTGACTTTCCCTCTCAATTCTCCTGCAGTACTTCTTCCCCAGAGTGTTGTCTGCAATATTAACTTGGGAAATGAAGGAGAAATCTCAATGAATCTGGGTAGGACCAGTGGGAAATTAGCCAGTGGCACTGGGGAACTTTCTCTTGAGACTCTTTGTCATAGGAATGGATCAATTTCCTTATGAAAAGAGAGTAAGAATATTGGACTTTTCAACTCTCAAAAGACAAAGGCTGACATAGAATAAAATAAAAGTTTTTGAAGTGATGGATCTGGATGATAATGAATTCTGTTGAGCCTTCATCATTCTTATCCATGAAAAATTGTAAAAGGTATGGATTAATCTATGAGCCACCAGAAAAATGTCCCATTGCACTCTGGGGATAGTTTTAACCATAGTTGCCCTCACAGCCCCTTTTATGTGACCCCTTCCTCTATCTCTGACCTGACCTCTATCTGTCAAGTTTGCTCCTTCTAGCTAGTATTTGCTTCTTTTGGCATCTAATCTTTTATGATATTCGTTTTGTACCCTACCCCCTCCAAAGGGTAAGCTACATGTTTACTGCAAGAATACTTGATCAAATTATATACTTCAACAACAATACTATATGATGATCAATTCTGATGGACCTGGCCATCCTCGGCAATGAGATGAACCAAATCAGTTCCAATGGAGCAATAATGAACTGAACCAGCTACACCCATCGAAAGAACTCTGGGAGATGACTAAAAACCATTACATTGAATTCCCAATCCCTATATTTTTGCCCACCTGCATTTTTGATTTCCTTCACAGGCTAATTGTACAATATTTCAGAGTCTGATTCTTTTTGTACAGCAAAATAATGGTTTGGTCATGTATACTTAATTGTGTATCTAATTTATATTTTAATATATTTAACATCTACTGGTCATCCTGCCATCTGGGGGAGGGGGTGGGGGGAAGGAGGGGAAAAATTGGAACAAGAGGTTTGTCAATTGTCAATGCTGTAAAATTACCCATACATATAACCTGTAAATAAAAGGCTATTAAAAAAAACTTTATCAATTCTCCTTTGAATCTGAATAAATGGATCAGAATTCTTAAAAAAAAAAAAAGAATACTTGATCAAAACAAATTGACTTGGCTTATCTTAATTCTTACCATTAGATTCATTCCACAGAATGGTTTTTGTTTTTAAATTCTAGTTGAATTTCTCCCTCATAATGTGCATGTATATGGTGGGTAGCCTATCATACTGTTCTATTTTATTGTTGCATCCCTCAGGGTTTGCTACCTATCACCTACAGAATAATCACAGGATCTTGAAGATAATCAAGTTCGATCTGTCCTTGAAATAATCCTTCTACAATATCATCCCTCACTGCCCACTTCCCTAATATAGTTATCTAATTCTTGTTTGTAAGCCTCTGATGGCGAAGAATACGCAACTAATTCCCACTGTGTAAAATCTTCCAAGTCTTTGCTGGGACTCTGTACTTCTTAATGAAAAGGTGATATGGTAATAAGTCTAGATGATCCTGAAATCCCAGGAACTTCTTGAAAACTAGCTATCATTTGGGCCCCTCTTTAAAGTTTGTTTTTCTTTAGCCTAGGAAACAAAGCCCAATGATTATCTTTCCATTCTTCTTTGATAAGCTCAACAGATTTTAGGAACACAGGCTTCAGAGTTGGAAGTTTGATTAATTTAAAACCCACATTCTGCTCTAAAGCAGTACCTTTTAATCTTCATTACATAATTGATTAAACCTGTCCTTGCTTTTACCTCTTGACTACACCACAAAGTTACTCAAACAACATTTATTGTCTAATTCTTATCTATAGAGTAAGTTCAGTTCAACAAGTATTTACTAAATGTTTACCATTTGCTGAGCTTTATGGAAGGTTCTGGGATTACAAAGAAAAACAATCCCTGTTTCCAAAGACCTCCAAAGTCTAAATTGCTTAACCTGCTATTTGTTATTTACTACAATCTTGTCCCTTATGAGCGGAAGTCAAGATTGAAAGGGGCCTTAGAGGTCATCTCCAACTCTCACTTGACACATAAAATAAGTAAATACAAAGAAACTTCAGTGTCTTGCCCAAAGTCTTTTTGTGGGATAGCTAGAATTTTTAATTTTGGGAGTATGGCAATTTTAGTTGCTGGTGTTTAGGGGCTTATGATAAGGGAGTAGGATAAAGATTTACTGCTTTATAAGTGCTACCCAATTTCCTGTTTACTGGGACTATGTTTGGCATCATGGAAATGAAATTCAATTCGACTCAATAAACGTAAAGTGCCTACTATGTTCCTGGCAGTGTGATAACCACTGAGGATACAAATAAGGAAAAGAGACAATTCTTGCCTTGGGGGAGCTACAATCTGATGGAGGAAGGTAACACAGAAGGAAACAAAAAAGTGAGGGATGTCCTAAAGGGGAGGACCTGATGCTGAACCATTTTTTTCTCTAGAGGGGGACCAAGCAGCTGGTGGAGAATGGAGTCACCTGGGATTTTGTGAGCCCTCTGTAAAGGAAGGTTTTGAGAGGAGTTTAGTGCTCTACTCTCTAGTTCCCCAAACAGAAGGGAGGCAACTGAAGGTATCCACACCTGAGTCATTTTTCATGGGGATGATATTTCAAATGATCAGCTTAACTTGCTATGGAGGTGGGGCATGATATTTCCTGGAGTGGAAGCCAAGAAGAGATATTGATGGAGAATGGAAACAGGTTCAAAAGAATCTTCTCATTTTGCTGAGAGACAAATCTTCAGGAAAAGGAAAGATAAAAAGAGTTGTTTTTTTTAAAGACTCTAAACAGAGATTTAGGTTTAATTGTGAAATATTCAGAAAACATGGATGGCCAAGGAAAATGCATAGAGTGTCGTACATAAAGGGAATGTGCACAGCTTGGGAAGATTTGTATTTGGGGCAGCTCAAGCTTATGCTGAGGAGCCCTCAGTACCTTCTGACGGTGACATCCTGCTGCTACTTCTTTGCAGTGAGATACACTCTCCTGGCCTTTTCTGTTCTCTGTTAAGTATTTCTTCTTATCTGTCACTCTGTTCTGGGGCTGTCCAGGGGCCTTCAGCTAAAATGTGCTTCACTGCTAAGCTGCTACTGAGGCTATTGGATACTCATCTCTAAAATGTCCCTGTCCTGGGGCTATTTTTGGACTTTGGAGACTTAGATTGCAGCCAGCTGCATCTGGTTGCCTAGTTAGAAAATTCCTGAAGCATTTGTTTGTCTTTTGAACTTCCCCCACCTCCAATCTGCTATATGGCTCATTCTAAACCCTAAATTCTGAATTTACTTAGAGTGAGAAAAATTTACTTTCTACTCCCATGCTGACAGATGTAGCCTATTCAAGTCAAATTTGTATCAGAGGCTTGTCTTACCACCAGTTTTCTTCAAAGTTCAGCACAAATGTCACCTCTTATATGAGTCCTTTCCTGAATGTCCCTCCTGGTAGCTGTTAGTGCCTTTTCCCATCTTGGCCAAATGGTCTCCTTCTTATTTTATGTCTAAGTTCTGTTCTGTATCAGCTCAGGTGTATATGTGATGCAAATATGTTGTTCCTGCTTTGAGAATCAGCGCTGCTTCATATTTGTGTTTGTAACAATAGCATCCAACACAGCACCTGGCACTCTTAGCAGGCCCTCAACAAATGCTTGTTGATTGGATGATTGAACATACATGTTGTCCAGTATAACTTTTCATAATCTCCCCGACCCAAATTATTTGTTTCATAAATTTGAATTTTTGTATTTGCCATGTTCTCAAAACCGCATACCCTTGTACTTGTTCCCAGCTGGCTTCACAGGAGCTGAGATATTATAGCTGAAAGAGTTGTGAAGGAGGAGAATGAACCTGAGCACTGTGACTTTTGAGGAAAACATCTTGTTCTCCAATGAAAAAACCTCGGAGCTGCAGAAATAGAGCTTTGGGTCAACAAGAGAGACTCTCCAACTATATTTGATTTCCCTTCCCAAGGACATTTATAAGAAGAGCAAGGCTGATTTTATCTTTAAGGAGATGTCCACTATCTTAAAGATTACTCAACCACAGAGGAATTAATTTTTCCACAGGAATAAACCTGATTTTTATTAACTTCTTGATACTTTCATAATTGTCTCTCTCCCTTTCCTTCCTTCTGAACAATGTTACTCATTGGTACTAGCCCCCTTTGCCATATTATAAGATCATCCATCCAAATGGGACTCTCTTTGGATACTTCCCTCTCATTCTTCCCTCAAATTCTTTTCTCCTTAGCTAATTCTTTCTCTACCCGACACTTGGTGTCTTCTCAGACAAACTGAGACCCAGGAAAATCCTTATCTTATAAAGGTTTTGAACACTGGGCCATTGTCAGTTCTCACGATGCATCTTGCCATTGAACTCAGATGGCTGTGAAGGAGAGAGTGAGTCTGATGACTGCCCTCACATAGAATCCACTCACAAGTCATCACCCTCATGATGTCATTGGTCCTCTTTGAGAACAAGGGACCAACAAGAACAATTAACTGTCTAATCTACAGACCTGTTAGATGATTGAGAACTTTTTCAGACTTGTTGGAGCCTGAGGTTGTTATGAAACAGATTCTTTAGAGCTTTCCTTATTTGACAGATGTCTAAATATGTACCTCTTATTTGTGAAGGTATTTTTTTCTTGTAAAAATAGAAAGCATTCTCTGTATGACAATAATAATATATTATGCCATAAAAATAATGAAATGGATGGTTATAGAGAAATCTAGGAAAACGTGTATAGATTTTAAAAATAATTCACAGTAGGATAATGTAATAAGATTATAATTTAAACTTTTTTGGCATGATTATTGTTTTTAAAATAAGACAATTGATTTGATTTGGACCTGTGATTTTTTCTTTTTTGGTGAGGGGAACTCCTGGTGAAGAATGTTCTTCAACTAGTACAAATAGAATAATTTATGTGATTTAAGAGTCTTAGAGATTTGATTGGAGGCACTAAGAAATTAAGTGACTTATTAATAGTAACACAGCCAGAGGCTAGACTTTAACAAAGATTTTCTTAATCCTGAGACTGGTTCTTTCTCCAAGGTTATTTTATTTTGTATTTTAAATTTTTTATTATTATTTATATTACATATAATATATTATTATTTATTCATTTTTCAAATTATTTTCTTTTTACAATTAGAGTTCCAAATTCTCTTCCTGTCTTCCTCCCACCTCTGCTCCATCAATCAAGAAGGTGAGCAATATGCTATCAATTATATATATGAAATCATGCAAAACATGTTTCCTTATTAGTCATATTTCAAAAAAAACTCCAAGAAAAATAAAAATTGCGAAAACTGTACTTCAATTTGCACTCAGAATTCTCTCTGTGTCTGTGGATAACATTTTTCATCATAATTCCTTTGGAATTCTTTTGGATAATTGTATTGATGACAGCCAAGTCTTTCCCAAATAATCATTATAACATTGCTATTGTGCACAACAATCTCCAAGTCCTTCTCATTTTATTTTGTTTAGTTCATATAGGTGTTCTCATTTTTTCTGAAACCATCTTCCTCATCCTTTCCATTAGCACAATAATAATCTATCACAATCATATTCTACCACTTGTTCAACTATTCCCTGATCGATGAGCCCTGAATTTCCAAATTTTTTCAACACAAAAAGAGCTGTAATAAATATTTTTGTACAAATATGTACTTTTTAAGATGCTCCAAGTCATTATTAATCAGAAAAATGCAAATTAAGACAACTGAGATACCACTACACACCTGTCAGATTGGCTAGAATGACAGGGAAAGATAATGCGGAATGTTGGAGGGGATGTGGGAAAACTGGGACACTGATACATTGTTGGTGGAATTGGGAATATATCCAGCCATTCTGGAGAGCGATTTGCAACTATTCTCAAAAAGTTATCAGACTATGCATACCCTTTGATCCAGCAGTGTTTCTATCAGGCTTATATCCCAAAGAGATCTTAAAGAAGGGAAAAGGACCTGTATGTGCAAGAATGTTTGTGGCAGCCCTGTTTGTAGTAGCCAGAAATTGGAAATTGAGTAGATGCCCATCAATTGGAGAATGGTTGGGTAAATTGTGGTAAATGAATATTATGGAATGTTATTGTTCTGTAAGAAATGACCAGCAGGAGGATTTCAGAAAGGCCTGGAGAGACTTACATGAACTGATGCTAAGTTAAATGAGCAGGACCAGGAGATCATTATATACTTAAACAACAATACTATGTGATGATCAATTCTAAGGGATGTGGCCCTCTTCATCAGTGAGATGAACCAAATCAGTTCCAATAGAACAGTAATTAATTGAACCAGCTACACCCAGCGAAACAACTCTGGGAGATGAGTATGAACCACTACATAGAATTCCCAATCCCTCTATTTTTGTCTATCTGCATTTTTGATTTCCTTCACAGATTAATTGTACACTATTTCAAAGTCCAATTCTTTTTGTACAGCAAAATAACTGTATGGACATGTATACATATATTGTATTTAACTTATACTTTAACATATTTAACCTGTATTGGTCAACCTGCCATCTGGGGAAGGGGTGTGGGGGAAGGAGGGAAAAAGTTGGAACAAAAGGTTTTGCAATTGTCAATGCTGAAAAATTACCCATGAATATATCTTGTAAATAAAAATCTATAATAAAATAAAAAACAAATATGTATTTTTCCTTTTTTGTTGATCTTATTGGGATACAGATGTAATTGTAGTCGTGCTGGATCAAAGTTCATGCATAATTTTATAGCCTTTTGAATATAGTTCCAAAGTGTTTTTCAGAATGATTGGACCTGTTAACTTTTTTTGCCAGCAATTCATTAGTGTCCCTGTTTTCCCACATCCCTTTCAGCATTTGTGATTTCTGATAGGTGTGAGATGGTACCTCAGAATTGTTTTAATTTGTATTTTTCAATAGTGATTTAGAACATTTTTTCATATGACCGTAAAAAGCTTTGAAACTGAAAACTCCCTGTTTATTTTCTTTGACTAGTTGGGGAATGGCTGTTATTTTTATAAATTTGATTCACTTTTCTATTCAATATGTATTTGAGAAAAGAAGCCTTTATCAGAGAAATGATGTAAAATTTTTTGATATTATTTCATTGTCTATGATATTTTTTAAGATAATGTAGTTTTCCTGATGATATCTTTTAGTTAGGTCTACTTTTGCTTTTGCTTTGTTTGACTTTGTGTTTGCTACCCTGGCCCTCTCCCCTCCTCCCCCTTTTAAAAATTCAACTGAATCATTCTACTCCAGCCTTTTATTTTAACTCTATGTGTATCTTTCTTTTTCCAAGTATGTCTCTGGCAAACAGTGTATTGTTGGGATCTGGATTCTAATCCATTCTACTTCTTCTGCTTCTGTTTTATGTGTGAACTCAATCCATTCCCATTTACATTTATGGATACTAACTGTATTTCCTTTCATCCTATTTCTTCTGCTTTTCCTTATTTTTCACATTTTAAACTGTTCCTCTACAAAAACCATTTTGCTTCTGATCACTTTCACTTTCAATCTGCCCTTTCTTTTAACATTTTCACTCCTCCCCCTTCTCTTATCCCTTACCTATTTCCCTATTGGGTAAATTACATTTTTGTATACAATTCTGTGTGTGTGTGTGTGTATGTGTGTGTGTGTGTGTATTGAGCCAATTCAAATGAGAGTGAGGCTCAAGCATTGTCTGCGCAATCTCTGCCCCCATTTATAAAAGCTTTTCCTTGTGTATTCCTTTTATGTGAGAAAAATTTCCCTATTCTATCTCTCCCTATCCCATTCTCTCTCCCTCTATTTTTTTGGAGATCACCCAACATAATTGACTCACTCATGGCCTCTGTCTATGTCTAAGATATCTAGGCCCTTTCTTTGACTATGACGTTTAGTAGTCTAATAATTCTTAAATAATTTCCCCTTAATCTATTTTCTAGATCAGTTATTTTTCAAATATTTCTTATTTTCTTCTATTTTTTTTCATGCTGTTGACTTTGTTTTATTGATTCTTATTGTCTCATGGAGTCATTAGCTTCCACTTGCCTAATTCTAATTCTTAAGGAATTATATGTTTCAGTGAACTTTTCTACCTTTTCCCATCTGGCCAATTCTTGCTTTTTTAAAAAGTTATTTTATTCAGTGAATTTTTTCACTTAGCCTAGTCTGCTTTTTAAAGAGCTCTTCTTTTCTTTTCTTTCTTTCTTTCTTTCTTTTTCTTTCTTTCTTTCTTTCTTTCTTTCTTTCTTTCTTTCTTTCTTTCTTTCTTTCTTTCTTTCTTTCTTTCTTTCTTTCTTTCTTTTTTTCTTTCTTTCTTTTTTGCTGAGGCAATTGGGTTTAAGTGACTTGCCCAGGGTCACACAGCTAGGAAGTGTTGAGCTCTTCTTTTCAATGGATTTTTGTGCCTATTTTGCCATTTGGCCAATTCTGGTTTTTTTTTTTATATATGTCATTTTCTACTGTATTTACCCCTTCCTTTTACCAATCTGTTAATTCTTTTCCCATGATTTTTTGCATTATTTTGATTTCTTATCTCAAATTTTCTCATTTATATCTATTTATATATCACATGCACATATATTCAAGTGAAAAAATTCTTTCAGCATTCATATAAAAATTATCTTATTTTGTATTCTAAGTGTATCACCTCTCAGGATGTGGTAAGCAGAGGGAATTGGAAAACTCATTCCCTCCTAAGATCTCTAGAATCATGTTTGTTTTTTTCATTGATCAGAGTTTTAAAGTCAAAATTGTTTGTTAGAGAAGCATTCTTTGTGGTAGCAATAAAATGGAAATCAATCCTATTGATTGGAAAATGAATGAAAAAATTATGTCACAGAAATGTAATTGAGTTATTGTGAAGAAAAAATAATGACAAGAATTTAGGGAAATAGCAGATTTGTTTGAAATGATGTAGAGTAAAATAATCAGAGGCAAGAGAATATATATAATATACAATGACTGTGTAAATGGAAAGGTTATTATAACACAATTTGATGGCTCAGTGGGTAAATCATTAGGGCTGAAATCAAGAAGACCTAAGTTTAAATCCTTCCTCATACATGCGATAGTTCTTTGATCGTGAGAAAATTAATCTCTTTCTGCTTCAGTTTCCTCAGATGTAAATTAATGATAATTATAGCACTCACTTCTTGGTTTTGTTGTGAGGATAAAATGAGATAATATTTATAAAGCATTATACACAATCTTGGCAAATAGTGGGTACTTCATAAATTACTTATTCTTTTCCTCTTCAGTGTACCAGTCATAGGACATGGATGTCAGTAGAAAAAACTCCACTGTCCCCAGAAAGAAGTACAAAAACACTGGGATATATATCTAGCAAAGGAGATAGTCTTATCCACAGTGGCCAAATTGACCAGAACCTTGGGGGGAAATGATAGAAGTGAAGAAAATGTACAAGATGGAGGGATTGCGGAGGAAGAAGTACATGGATATGTAGAGGCATGAGTAGGACACAACAATGCAGATGATGAAAATGTTTCCCAGAAGTGTCATCAGGTATGTGGACAGGAAGAACATGAGCAATAGCTCTACCTCTCTGCTGATGGGAAAACTGAGCAGAGTGAACTCGGTCACTGTGGTGTTCTGATTCTCTTTTGGTGTGGTCATCTTAGATTTTATGAGAACAATGGGAAAAAATTCTATGGGACAGAAATGAATGATGAAATCCACAACTTCTGCTAGACAACCATGGAAAGAAAAAAACTTATGTGGAAAAAAATTATTATACTGGAAATACAAAATCCAGAATTTATCAGAGTTAAAAACAAGTCTTTCAGTGACTTTCTGACTAGGAGGTGAATCTGTAATTAATACAAAAAACTCTGATTTCTTTTTTGACTATCCCTGTGGATATCACTGGGGGTGCTACTAGTCATGATGGTAAAAATAGGAGCAAAGTAGGAAACAGAACTAGAAATAGAACTATTTTCATATTAATCTGCATAAAGAAAGTAATAAATTGGTGCTTGCAATTACTTTCCTGTATATAGTTTGAACACTGAAATCTCTATATACACAATGAAGCAAAGTAGCATTTGTTCTCTAAGTTACTACTCTTCCTAAGTGATGGGCCTCAAAGAACCTTGTAGTGGATGATTACTGCAGAACTGAATAGGGAAGACATAGTGATGGGAACATGGACTATGGAGGAGAAAGTATAATGGAGGAATAATGGAGCTGGTTTTAGGGAATCTCCACTTGGAGCTTTTTTGTCAAAGGGATGAAGAATTTCTAATGCAAAAGCAGGCTAAAAATATGGAATTTCTTAGTCTTAAAAAAAAGGTCTGAGATAGAATAAAAACATAGTTTTTAAAATGTTGAAAGACATGAATAGGGTGAACTTGGATATGTTCAGTAAATCTTAGAATATTAGAAAATGGGATTATTTCTTAATTTTTGAAGGAAATAATTGTTGGAACCAAAAAGTGAATTACAATTTTAATGAATAAATTTCTTTCTTTTTTTTATAGCCTTTTATTTACAGGTTATATGTAGGGTCAATTTTACAGCATTGACAATTGACAAACCTCTTGTTCCAATTTTTCTCCTCCTTCCCCCCACTCCCTCCCCCAGATGGCAGGATGACCAGTAGATGTTAAATATATTAAAATATAAATTAGATACACAATAAGTATACATGACCAAACCGTTATTTTGCTGTACAAAAAGAATCGGACTCTGAAATATTGTATAATTAGCCTGTGAAGGAAATCATAAATGCAGGCGGGCAAAAATATAGGGATTGGGAATTCAATGTAATGGTTTTTAGTTATCTCCTAGAGTTCTTTCGCTGGGCATAGCTGATTCAATTCATTACTGCTCCATTGGAACTGATTTGGTTCATCTCATTGCTGAAGATGGCCAGGTCCATCAGAATTGGTCATTATATAGTATTATTGTTGAAGTATATAATGATCTCCTGGTCCTGCTCTTTAATGAGTAAATTTCAGGGAATTTACTGCTCTTGGAGGCTATATGAGTTAAAATGAGTTAATAGAGTCAAAAACTTTTTTGATACATTCCTGAAGATAATGAGCCTTTACCAATCCTCCTTCTGAAAAATTAGAAAGGTATAGATGAATTTATAAGCCATGAGGTAAATAGCCAGTTGCCCTTTTGGGGCTGTCCTTCTTTGGAATAATTTTCACATCTTCCTTATCCTGGGCAATTCCTAGAAGTTGCACTTCTTAAGTTTGTTTCTGTTTATTAGAATTTGCTGTTATCTCTAATTATTTCCATCAATATAATTCTTAACATTTTTTGTGAGTGTTATGAGCCCTTTTGATAGTTGGGTAAAACCTATGGACCCCTTTTCAAAATAATGTTTTTTAAATGCATACATTAAGATGTATATGTTTTAAAAAGTAACTAGTTATATTGAAATATGATTACCAAAAATGTTTTTTTTAAAAAGTTCATGGAGGGGCAGCCAGGTGGTGCAGTGGATAGAGCACCAGCCCTGAAGTCAGGAGGACATGAGTTCAAATGTGACCTCAGACACTTAACACTTCCTAGCTGTGTGACTCTGAGCAGGTCACTTAACCTCAATTGCCTCAGCAAAAAAAAAAAAAAAAAAAAAAAAAAAAAAAAAAAAAAAAAAAGTTCATGGATATCAGATTATGAACTTCTGCCATTATGTTTCTCTAAGGAAAAAAAATGATCTACATATTTATAAGCAGGTTATTAGTAAACACAAATAGACTTCTTCTAATTTAATTCTTGCTTTTGGCGTCATTCCATGGAACTCACAATTTGGCTCTCGCTCTGAATTCTTCTCTTACAAACATATATTCATTTTGACCCCTCATTAGAAAGGTCTCTTCTCTTTGATTTTTTTACCTACAGAATCAAAACCACAGAATCCAACTTTGAGAGTTGAAAGGACCTCAAAGATTGTCTAGTGCAACATGCCTACTGTTGAAAGTGCAACTGTTGAAAGTCTCAGTCTGGCACAGTGGGTGAGAGTGTTGGACTTAGAATCAGGAAGATTTGAGTTCAAATATAATTTCAGATACTTATCATTTGTGTGACCATGGCTAAATCATCTCATCTCTCTTAGCCTCAGTTTTCTCTATAATGTCTGGGCTAGTTCTCTAGAGGGCCTCAGGATCAGTTAGAGTCAGGAGGATCAAATAAGATGATATATGTACAATGCTTGAAAGCCTTAAAGTGCTATAAAAATATTAGCTATTATTATTACCAATATCATTATTATTTAGGAGTGATAATAAAATCAAGGTGTTAGACTAACTCATCTCTAAGGTTTCTTTAAAATACTAAAACCTATGATCTCATGATTATAAAGACAGGGAGTTACCAAATTGAGTCCAAATTGTCATCCTACTTCCCTTTCTCCTTATCCTCTTATTTAGTTTCCCACCCATAGAGCATCATATCAGAGACTGACAGGCCATGCAAATATGTTTTTTGAACATATGTGTGTTTTTTCTGAAATACAATTAAACCTGTCAAAGCAATTTCACCATTCAACATGATTCTTATCATACTAAACAACAAGTTGCATCTTTATTGACATCCATTATTCAAAATAAAAAACCAACCTTCCTTACAGTGGTCTCTCTACCTGGTTCTAGTAATTTATAAATAAATTAATTTTACCCTAGATAGTGTATCCTGTTTGGTAATGAGAGAAAAGGCCATTCTTCCCAGGAGTTAGGTTCTCTCCTTCTGTTCTACTTGTTCTTTCCATTCTCCAGTAAAGTCAACAAGCTTGATGAAACTACACATACTCAGATTCTAACTGAGACTGGTGATGTCAGCACCCAGTAGCCCCTCACTTATAGAACACCTGGCCAGAAGCAATGTTGCTTGCTTTCTTTGTGCTCTGAGATCTCAGAATTTCAAGACTCCTTTCTGCAGAAAACTTCTGCATTGAGACTCCTGATGCTAAGACTTTCAAGATCTTGGGCTTATGTTCATTTGCCCAGATGGTACAATGGAAGGCAAACTGCAGGATGGCACTTGAGCTTGGTTATGAGAAATGATAGAATGATTTTTGACAGAGACTAGGGTGCCATGGAATAGCAGAAGGATTCTTATTTGGGAAAGTTAACTCCAGGACCCAATCATTGGAAATGATTCAGGGGATATGATTTTCTTGTCTTGAAGCACAAAACCTCAATTCAACATTCTTGAGGATTAAATACTTTGTAGACTGGGTCAACTCAACCACGTCTATACTAGATGGAATTGGGACCAAAATGTGGTTTGTAATATCCATTGCTGCTACCTAGTCCTTTCCATCCTTTCTTTATATTGTTTCTCTGATCTTTCCTGGGTTTTTTTTTCCATTCTCATTGCTGTGAGAGCCAAGTTAGCACCCTGGATACTTTAGCATCAGCCAGAGTCAGGATAAGCAAAAGTCCTTGGTCTTTATTCTTGGTCTTTAGGGGTAGAAGTGAATTGGATGGGCATAGGATCTCCATGACCTCTCCTCTTCGTCTCCCACCCAAAAGTGATTCTGGCTAGTCTTACTCCACCTCCTAGTCCCTCCTACAATTCTCTGTATACACCAAAAGATTGAACTAGCACAGAATAGTGGGAAGGGCCATTTTCCAAGCATATGCTTATATTGTCCAATCGGTAATTAGCCTTAAGTGCTTGGTTGTCCGACCTCAGTGCATCAACTCAAGAGTTTCAGCCCTTTACACATTACTATCACTTATCTCTTAGACCTGATCAACTCACTTTGCAGTAGAATAATGACTTTATATTTTGCCTCTCATCTTTTAGGGTTTTCTCTAATTCACCCTACATGCTGCCCACCAGATTAACCTTCCTAAAATTCCACATTTTCCTTCACTTTTTCTTATATTATGTCATGACTTTATTCAGAAAAAACTTTCAATGTCTAACAATTATTTATTACACATCTGTTATGTGCCAGACAATGGGACATACAAAGCCAAAAATGAAACAATTCTTACTTTTTAGAAGTTATAATGTTCATGTTGCTTGACCTTTTTTTCAAAATCTTTTATGAGCTTCCTTTTCAACTTCACTTTCTACAACTAGCAGGATTTAGCACTGAAAAGATCTTAGAGATAATTTAGTTGATCCCCTTCCTTTTACACATTAAAAAAGTTATGTTCAAGAGAGGTTAAGAAATTTGATGAAAATCATTTATGCAGAGCCAGAATTTGGAGTTCAGGTATTTTGGCTGCTGGATGGGAAGTTTTCCAACTCTACCAACAACCTGTGTTCTCCATGAGTTATTGCTGACATCAAATGAAATTGGAAAAGGTTTGAAAAGAATGTTTCCTCTTTAAACAAATAAGACTTTAGAAGGTGAGATTTTGATTTCTTTGCCTCTAAGATAAAAGGAATTCAAAACAGAGGGCCTTACTAAATGAGTTTTGGATCTGTAGCTTTAAAGAACTGAAATGGCTGAGAAACATAAGTGGAAGGACACACAGCTGGTAGTGCACATTTGTGGACGTGGGATATTCATAGAACTCACATCCCTAAGGGAACTGACATAGCTAAGGAAAACTGTGGCCAGGATGATTCACATTACCTGCTGCTGTTCTTTATGGAGTTTCTCTGTTGAGCAATTCTCTACTGTCATGTTTTTGTCATCTTCATCTGTGATTTAGCTTCTTTGCTAATGGGTTGTTGGGGCTGCTCTCTGTTTCTATCCATTGGTCTTCAGCCATAATTCAGTCTTTTCTTTGAGCTGCCAATGTAGTTACTAGGGTCTCAATTCTCAAAAGCTTATTCCCTCAGAATATTTCAGTTTTGTTGTGAATTAGAACCCAACAAATTGGATTCAGTTGGCTGAATAGAAAGCTCGGGAGCATTTCAGTTTGTCTTTTTTATTCCAGAGGGAATGCCATACTAAATTCTTATTTGATTTAGAATGAGAAAATTCCTTTCTACTCCCATATTACCAACTTGATCCCATGTAAATCAGAAAAGTGAATCTGGCAGAAAAGGTGAAAAGACCAGACTTGTTGTTTAGAGAAATGTGTTTAAGACTGGACTGCAGATTATGCTGATTTCCAAAGAACTAGGGAACTAGTTTCTAATTATCTAGGTCAGAGCCCAGTCTGATTAGGGATTTGAGATAGAACCTCATTACTATATCCCACAGATATAGTGGAACTATAGATTCCAGGGAACTAAAGATTGAAGCAAGGAATGTAAAAAGTTTCCTCCCACCATATATCTCAAGTCATCTATATGTCTTATTTAGAAACTGCCTCTATTCTGACCAATCAGCTGTTGTTTCCTTGTTCCTTTGTTTGATTTCTATATAATGTAAAACTTACAGAGACTCTGGAGGAGCAGACATCCCTTTTTTGGCTCTTCTTCCTAGTGGATGACTTAATAAATGCCTTCTAAAACTTTTTTTCATTTGTGAGTTTGCTTTTGACTAACCAGGCAATCACAAATATAACCACCTTTACAGTCTTTTGGAAAGCTGAGTCTTAAACAGTGGAAAATGAAGCCTTTTTGGATAACTACCAAATAGGCATTTCATGAAGACCTTCTTAAATTCTGTGCTGTCCCACTCACAGTAGCTGTCTTTTGCCAAACTGGGTCATGTTTTAGGTTCATTCTATTAATGGAAATTACCTTTTCCAAGAAGTGCTGGAATATCTGTAGTAGATTCCTCCTACTGCTCGTCAACTCTAGCAGTATTACTTGGGATCTCCAAACCTCTCAAACTCATAGGGTAGCATCTAAGTCTGAAAGTGTCAATTTTAGGGTTGCTGGTCATTCAGTTAAGATTGGGAAATAAATAGAAGAGGCACTGCAAAACATAGAATTGGGCTTAACTAGGTAGGACATGGGTTTTAGCTATCATGTGCTCATGGCTGGATGGCAGCCAGGATAAGGGATAGGTTAAGTTCCATTTCTTTCAACCTTTTCCAGGAAACAGCTTGACATTTCCTTCTTGTTATTGTTGTTGTTCATCCTTTGTTTTCATAGAGGAGCAATGACATCACAAGGGTGAGATCTTGAGTTGCTCAAGAACTGGATTTAAGTGAACAGAGTTGTATTAAGTCATCAGATTCACTCTCTTTTCCTGAGTCTTTGAAGTCCTGAACGCAGGACAAAAGTCAAGTCAATCAGTCATGGCCCATGAACAGTGTCCACACTCCAGTAAACATTTCCCTGTAGCAGGAAGGAAAGGGGAGGAGGAAGAAGAGAAAGATTGGCTTTTCCTGATTAATGACCAATAAAGGGATTATTTCACTGTCTCAAATGTTAGCTCATCAGCCTTGAGTCATCCATGGTTAAAAGTCAAAAAGGATTCTATTTCCAGACTTTGTGCAATCCCTGCTTATTGTTTCGTTGGAAGTATTCACAGGGATGTTTTAATCTATAGTTAATATTTATGCTATTCTAGAACACATGGATAGCCCACATCTGTGGGATATAGTAATGAGGTTCTATCTCAAATCTCTAATCAGACTGGGTTCTGACCTAGATAATTAGAAAAGGAGTGCTCAGAGACATCCAAAGGACACTTGTGGCAGTTCTCCCTTTCAGCTACTGCTAATTCTACCTAAACCAACAATGTCCTCTTCCTTTTCTGAACTCTAGCTGTATTTACTGTCAGCATAGGATCACTTAACACTTAATTGCTTTCTAATTACTTTGTGCTTAGTAGTTTTCATTATTTAAGATGGAATATTTGAGATCAGGGAGTTTTAAGACAAACTTTATTTTGTAGCTTCTAAAGTTCCTACATTGTTGGGAATAATCAGAGGTGCTTAGTATCTATATGCTGATATTAACAAAACTTTTAAATTCATCCTAAATCATACAAATTCAACAACTGAAAAAATGATTAAGCCTATATACTAATGTTCTTTGGTGGGAGTTAAGATGGTAGGTATATCTTCTTCTTGAGGGCATGTTGCAGCTATCTTTCCATAGCAGAATATCTCGGTAATCATAAGTAGATTCATCTCAGTTTAGCTTATATGTACGTGGCACATAGTAGGCACTATATGTTTGTTGACTGATCTCAAAATATTTATTATTTTCAAGTTTTCTTTGAGAGTTAAGACTATCTTCTCAGTATAATTCTATGAAATTTTCTTGTTCATACTAGTATTGTGCCCTCTTGGGTATATGTTGGGGTGGGATGAGGTGGGGTGGGTAAGCAACACTGATGAGGAAATTTCTTTACCAGTAAAGATCAATATTGAAACTTCTGGTCTTAGAGTTATCGGGACTCTTAAAATTTTTTTTACAGAGATAAAATTATAGTATGGTCAGAAGAACACATAATTTTCTTAATATATCAGGATACATTGTCCCCTATACCATTTTGGCTCCTGGGGAGAATGTATTTAGACTTAATGCAATTTGTATATAACACTTGCTCCACTGGTTTCATTTCCAAATGTAATATAGGCAATGGATAGATGAATTCATATCTCTGCTACAGCTGGGTTGATCCCAGAAAAATCACTGTGCTTCATGTATATTTGGTTCTCACCTAATAGCTTCTGACAATGGCATGGACTGAAATTCCTAGACATCTTGTGAAATGCTCTCCTGACCTTTTGAAGCTCCTAAAGTTATAACCATTATTAATTTCCTTCACCTAAAAGAAGGAAAGAAGAGGCTCAAGAGTGATAAAATCAACAACAGGGCCATAGGTCTCTCAGCTTTATGTCAGCTCTGGGGAAAGGAGAGAGGACCCAAGACCCTTTTCCCACCTAGATGCCCCACAGCAGCTCGTTTTTCTTTTCCAAAGCCTAGACAGTCCAGAAAAAAACAGTGTCAAGAACTTCTTGGGTCACACTACAATGATTTTTTTCATGGTCATTTGGGCAGCTAGGTGGCATAAAGAATAGTGCATCAGGCTTAGAGGCAAGAAGACTCATCTTAATTAGTTCAAATCTGACCAGATATTTACTAGTTATGAGTTCTGAGTAAGTCACTTAACCCTGTTTCCCTCAGTTTGCTCATCTGTAAAATGAAATGGGGAAGGAAATGGCAAACTATTCCAGTATCTTTGCCAAGAGAACCTCAAAGGAGATCACAGAGTCTGACATGACTGAAAATGATGGAACAACAATGAGGGTCACATAGCCAGGATGTTTCAGAAGTAGGGACTTGGACCTGGATTTTCCTGACTCAGAAGCCATCTTCCTAATCATTATGCCATATAGCCCCTTAAAGGTCCTTTAATAATGAAATCTTAAGTATGGCTCTAGTGTTTGGTACCATTCGCAAATTTAACTACAATGGATCAATGCTAACCTGATTTTATCTAACAGGAAAGGACCTGTAAAGTCCCACACTGAGGCTATGCAAAAGGGGTCTTAGGGAAATACAAAAAATCCCCATAGTTCTTAAGAGTCCTCCTGTTTCTCAGCTTCATCTCTCTCTCATTGACTGCTTTTGTCTTAATAGTCCAAGCAATGTGTCTGCGTTTATATAATCAGTATAGTTCTGCAATGCCCCTGCTAGCAAAATCCCACCTCTTTCCTGAATTTGTTTTATTTAATTGAACCTTCATCATGTGACTTTGCCATGTGCTAGGTTCTTCTTAGGAATAGACTTGCTTAAATATGATAGGCAATATTTCTCTCTCTCTCTCTTTCTCTCTCTCTCTCTTTTTTGCATAGAATCAATAAAGAGATAAACAATACATAATAAAAGCCTTTTCTTCAGGATCTGAATTTTAACTCCTTACAGTATGGTATATGGACTTGGGAGAAGCCAAAGACTCTGGGGAGCAGTGCTTGTCCTTTAACTATTCTATTGTTGGCAGGGAACACTGATTGCTCAGGTGAACTAGTTAATACTGTGGTAGTAGATTGCTGGAATATACATAAGAGTAAGCAAGACTTTGGGGACAGCTAGGTGATACAGTGAATAGAGACTGGGTCTAAAGTTAGGCAGTCTTCTTTTCCTGAGTTCAATTCTGGCTTTAAACATTTACTGCCTGTATAATCCTGCACAGGTCACTTAATCCTTTTTGCCTTAGTTTCCTCATCTGGCAGGTGAACATAGATTTCAAGATTTTCCCAAATTGAGGTCAGAATGCATTGTAGAGTAAGTCATTGCTTGGATTTAGTCAAGGAATCATCTGGAATCTTATGCTAATGGTAAGGTCATGTCACAACTATCCCTCATTTAACAGTAAACTGATAAATTGAATAGATTAACATTTTGACAAAACTAATTTATGTGATGACATCCTTCCTTCTTCCCCAAAACATTATTTATGCCTTCTATCTCCCTCTGTTTCTTGGTGTGCTAGTATCTCTGACTAATGTACCTGAATACTGCCTGATGACAATGAAGCTTTGACAAGTTTCACCAAAACTATTACAAGGTTATAACAGCTCCTACTGAATATTCCAGTTACCATGTTTGGTTTTTTTTTTTTTTTTTAAATCTATTAGCCTCTTACTAAAACATCAAAAATGTATATAATATAGTCCATAATGAAAGGTGAATTACTTCAGAAAAGAAATATATTTAAATGCTTTTCTTTTATGAAAAATAGCCTTTTCTTTTCACCCTTCACTCTAAAAGGGTTTCTAGTTTCTCATGTCTCAAATCTGAGCAAAATATTCCCCTGGAAAAGACTACTATTTTACTTTTAAATTTACATGAATGAGAAGAGGTCAGAAATTTGCATGATAAAGAGGGGTAAAGCTGAGAATTCCTATTTCTATACATACTTAAATGGCATTGGCAGATTTATATTCTTTACTTGGCTTACAATTTATAAGCCATTCAGAATATAGCATCACTCCTTCTAGATTAACCCCTGTCTATAACAGCTCTGACATAGCTTTGACATAGGCGACTCTCATCTTCCTGTAAGCGCCTTTTTTTTTTTTTTTTTTTTTTTTTTTTTTTGGCTAAGTACTATCATAGATAAAGAGTAAATCATATCTGGAACAAATTGAAAAATTTAATTCTAACTTGTAGTAAGAGTCAAAGGGCTTTTGGAATAGTTAAGGTCTTCTTATCAGTTTTATGACTCCTGATAGAGTTCAGCTCTATCAGAACAGAGAGCAAGGGAAACTGTGGCTCAATCTCAAAAGTTCTATACTTCTTTATTTCCAAAAAATGAAATAGCAACTAAAATACTGGGGAACTGGCATCTGTTTCAAAGCAAGACAATTTTACTCCACAAATATATCATCTATCTCTATAGGCATGTTGTCAAGGACTATTTACCAATAGGCTCTTCGGGCTAATCAGAGGATGAATAAAATGAACTTCTAGCAGCCAAAGTCATTGCATTGTCCAGGAGGGAAGGTTTACTCCTGGAGATAAAATGCTCTTGACCTCTGTGTCCATTTCATAGTATAAGAAAGGTTTGGAGTTGGAAAGAAACATCTAATCCAGTTTCATCATTTAACAGGAGATAATTTAAGTGATTTGCTCACTCACAAAAATAATAAGTAACAGAATAAAGATTAGAATCCAGGTTCTTAGATTCTAAATTAATCATTCATTTTTTCTTTCTTTTTTAAATATAAATCTTTTTATTTTCAAAACACATACATAGATAATTTTCAACATTCATCCTTGTAAAATCTTGCATTCCAAATTTTTTTCTTCCTCCCTTTCCCCACCCCCTCCTCTAGAAACCAAATAATCCAATATATGTTAAATATGTATAATTCTTCCATATATATTTCCACAATTATCATGCTGTATAATACAAATCAGATCAAAAAACTGAATAACAAAATGCAAGTAAATGACAACAACAAAAAAGTGAAAATACTATGTTGTGATCCACACTGAGTCCCCATAATCCTCTCTGGATGCATATGGCTTCATCACAAGACCACTGGAATTGGCCTGAATCACCTCACTATTGAAAAGATCCACATCCATCAGAATTGTTCATTATTCTTTCTATTGAAAATTCTACCCTCCAACATATGGCCTAGCATAGCCAGGACATATTTTCCAGTTCATAGATAGGACCTGTATCAGAATATAATGCAATATAGGATTTAAGGGACAAGAAGATGCTCTAAGCTTAGTCAGCCTAATGATAGGAAGGATTCTGTTTCTAAGCAGATCTGGGGTGTGTGTCAACTGTAGTTCAGAGAAGCTATATTATGGAAATAGGGTTGCTGAGAAATGTGAATGATTTAGTGATAGAAATCTACATGTGGTCCTTCATAAAAACAAAAAGGACACAATTTGACTTGCCCAGGAGTTGTAGATCACATCACATATTTAAAGAGCCAGATGTTTCTGATAGCCCTGTGAGTGGTATTTTCAGTCTCATCCCAGAGAGCAATTGGGGATCTGCCCAGTAGCCAGTGAGATAATTTATACCTTATGTATTGTTTATGTTACAAGAGTAGCAATGTAGTAGATACTCTTGAAAGCTGCTTAATTGCTGAGCATCTTTTCTTTTGTTTTTGTATCCATTCATTATAACTCTCCACACTCTACTCCTATGTCTCATATTTCATATAATGGACACTCAAATGATGTTTGAGTAATAGACATCATGATGAACATTCATGTAGTGCTTACAGTTTACAAATTACTTTTAGACCTTTTTAATTCATTACTCTGTGAGTAAATTTTTATTCATTATCTTTTGAGGTGGATTGGGTAAATATTCCATTTTACAGACAAAGTAACTGAGATTCAGTGAGGGTAAGTGACTTTTGTCCAAAATGCCAGAATGGAAAGCAGATTGCTTCCTTATTCTATTCTCTCAGAGGGAATGCAGGAGCCTTTGACTCTGGGCTAATCTCTTTTTAAAACATTCAGAGCAATCTCCCTTTAGGAAAGGAAATGGAGAATACTTAAAATTTGCAAAATTCCTTCAGCTACATATAAGAAATGATAAATAGGAAGAATATAAAGAAATATGGAAAAATTTATATGATGCCCTTTAGAATTGAGAAAATAAAATTCTTAAGTCGAGAGCCAAAAGCAACCTCAGAGACCAAGTAATTCAATCTTTTCGTATTAAAAATGAAGCAACTAAGACCTAGAGAAGTTAGTTGATTGGCCCATGATCATACAGATAATGAATGTCAGACCCAAGATTTTTAAACCTACTCTTTCCAAATCCAAATCTAGTGTTCTTTCCACTGTTGTTGCTGAATTATTTTCAATTATCTGTGACCTCATTTGGAATTTTCTTGGCAAAGATACTGGAGTAACTTGCCAATTTCTTCTTCAGCTCATTTTATAGATGAGGAAAAGGGCAAACAGGGTTAAGTCACTTGCTCAGGGTCATACAACTAATAATTGTCTGAGACAGAATTTGAACTCAGGTCTTCTTGACATCAGGGTTAGCACTCTATCCACTCTACCTCTAGTCTATTAAATGGGGAATGATTTAATATATGCCCATATGTTCATGTGTGTGTGTGTATATATATATATATATATATATGTATGTATGTATGTCAAAGCCCATTTGTATGGGATTCTCCTGATTACTAGAGATTTTTTACTCAATGTTTCATGCCTACAAGAGAGATAGTTAGTGAGAATTTGGAATAGAAAGATTCTGTTCTTTTGGCTTTCAGTTTTGAGAAAAAAGACATCTTAAGCTTAAGATATAAAATGAAAGATTGTATGTTATCTTGTTTATTCTCTTCTACCTGTTCTTATTTCTGTTTGCTGTTGATGTGGATAAATAGGTTTATTTGCAATTCATTATGAGTGATGCTTGTGCTTTTGGTGGAAAGGGAGGAAATGACCTTTGTATCCCCAATGCCTTAAATAGTGTCTTCATAGAATAGATATTTAACAATTATTTGCTGAAGGAAGGGAGGAATCATTGAATGAGTGAATGAACAAACTGATGAACTATATACTTACCCAGACATTACTGCTAAGAAGATTGATGTAGTTGTAACCTTTAAGCCCTGGGTGATAGAGTATGACAAGATTCAATAAAATGAATTGTTTCTCTGGAAGTCACTGACTCCAGTCCAGTTTTTGGTAAATAGGCACATTTATTCCAAAGGCTAGTATGACATACAGATCTTTCAGATATTGTTTTGGATTATTGGCAATATAGATACAACTAATATTACATGTGCTCTCTGGGGTGTGTGTGGGATGCGGGGGTAGGAATGGAGGGAGGCATTCAGAGCCCCAATTCCATCATATACAACCTGATACTCCCAACTGTAGAACATGAGTTTACCCATGAAAGAGTGGGAGGGGAAGGGAAGCAATAAACTGGGAAAATATTTTTACAGTCAAAGGTTCTGATAAAGGCCTCATTTCCAAAATATATAGAGAATTAACTCTAATTTATAAAAAATCAAGCCATTCTCCAATTGAAAAATGGTCAAAGGATATGAACAGACAATTCTCAGATGAAGAAATTGAAACTATTTCTAGTCATATGAAAAGATGCTCCAAGTCATTATTAATCAGAGAAATGCAAATTAAGACAACTCTAAGATACACTACACACCTGTCAGATTGGCTAAGATGACAGGAAAAATAATGATGATTGTTGAGGGGATGGGAAAACTGGGACATTGATGCGTTGTTGGTGGAGTTGTGAACGAATCCAACCATTTTGGAGAGTAGTTTGGAACTATGCTCAAAAAGTTATCAAACTGTGATACCCTTTGATCCAGCAGTGTTACTACTGGGATTATATCCCAAAGAGATTATAAAGAAGGGAAAGGGACCTGTGTGCACGAATGTTTGTGGCAGCCCTTTTGTAGCGGCTAAAAACTGAAACTGAATGGTTGTCCATCAGTTGGAGAATGGCTGAATAAATTGTGTATATGAAAATTATGGAATATTACTGTTCTGTAAGAAATGACCAACAGGATGATTTCAGAAAGGCCTGGAGGGACTTACACGAACTGATGCTGAGTGAAATGAGCAGGGCCAGGAGATCATTATATACTTCAACAACAATACTAGATGATGATCAGTTCTGATGGATCAGGCCATCCTCAGCAACGAGATCAACCAAATCATTTCTAATGGAGCAGTAATGAACTGAACTAGCTATGCCCAGAAAAGAACCTGGGAGATGACTAAAACCATTACATTGAATTCTAATCCCTATATTTATGCAACATGCATTTTTGATTTCCTTCAAAGCTAATTGTACAATAATTCAGAGTCTGATTCTTTTGTACAGCAAAATAATGTTTTATATGTATACTTACTGTGTATCTAAGTTATATTTTAATATATTTAACATCTACTGGTCATCCTGCCATCTAGGGGAGGGGGTGGGGGGTAAGAGGTGAAAAATTGGAACAAGAGGTTTGGCAATTGTTAATGCTGTAAAGTTACCCATGTATATATCCTGTAAATAAAAGGCTATTAAATAAAAAAAAATTAAGTACTATTAAAAGTTGTTAATAAATAAAAAAAAGAAAGAAAGAGTGGGAGGGAGATGGAAGAGAATAAGTAGCATTTTGTAGTGAATGCATTTATGTCATGCCTGTGATGATTTACTATGCTAGTTTTGTAGATGTTAAAAATAAGGATCAAAAATAAGTCCCTTGTCAAAATTTCTATGGGGACCATATAGCAAAGTTATCATTTGAACTATAAATTCTTAAATTTCTGTTTAATCTCATGGCACATTAAAGATGTTTTCCAGCCAATCACCATGTACTAATCATTTATTTGACATTGAGAGTCCAGCATTATATCTCCTGGAGTAGTATGTTTAAAAAAAGTACAAGAGATAATCCATGTTTCTAAGAGTTAAAAATAATTCTATATATATATATATATATATATATATATATATATATATATCACACAATGAAAATATGTAAGAGCACGTTACAAAACAATTGGAAAATTAAACTCAGTCATATCAGTGAGGAATGAGTAAAAAAGTCTTAACTAACCGAGAGAGAGGTCATCCTGAAAGTTTAAAACCACTTTTAACTGTACAAGATTAAAAAGCTGATTCCCTTATTCTCTTTTTTCCTTTAAAAAAAGCTTTTAGGGTAGCTATGATGAGGGCAGGATAGAGGAGAGGTGTGGCAGGTGAGAGATTTCCTTGTTCTCCAAGGCATGGGCTAGTAGTGAAGGAAATTCACTTACTCAAAGGCTGTGATTAAAAAAAAAAAAGGCTCTTATTGTTAGAGAGACATCAAAATAAAGGCTTTTTTGGTGGCAATATCATTCTCAAGAGAAAAGTGATGGACCCACACTTAACACTGTATATCAAGATAAGATCAAAATGGGTCCATGATTTAGACATAAAAAATGAGATTATAAACAAATTGGAGGAACATAGGATAGTTTATCTCTCAGACTTGTGGAGGAGGAAAAAATTTGTGACTAAAGACGAACTAGAGACCATTATTGATCACAAAATAGAAAATTTTGATTACATCAAATTAAAAAACTTCTGTACAAACAAAACTAATGTAAACAAGATTAGAAAGGAAGCAACAAACTGGGAAAACATCTTCACAGTTAAAGGTTCTGATAAAGGCCTCATTTCCAAAATATATAGAGAACTGACTCTAATTTATAAGAAACCAAGCCATTTTCCAATTGACAAATGGTCAAAGGATATGAACAGACAATTTTCAGATGATGAAATTGAAATTATTACCACTCATATGAAAGTGTTCCAAATCATTATTAATCAGAGAAATGCAAATTAAGACAACTCTGAGATACCACTACACACCTGTCAGATTGGCTAAGATGACAGGAAAAAATAATGATGATTGTTGGAGGGGATGTGGGAAAACTGGGACACTGATACATTGTTGGTGGAGTTGTGAATGAATCCAACCATTCTGGAGAGCAATCTGGAATTATGCCCAAAAAGTTATCAAACTGTGCATACCCTTTGATCCAGCAGTGCTACTACTGGGTTTATACCCCAAGGAGATACTAAAGAAGGGAAAGGGACCAGTATGTGCCAAAATGTTTGTGGCAGCCCTGTTTGTAGTGGCTAGAAGCTGGAAACTGAGTGGATGCCCATCAATTGGAGAATGGTTGGGTAAATTGTGGTATATGAATGTTATGGAATATTATTGTTCTGTAAGAAATGACCAGCAGGATGAATACAGAGAGGCTTGGAGAGAATTACATGAACTGATGCTAAGTGAAAAGAGCAGAACCAAGAGTATCGTTGTTGATACTGTATGAAGATGTAATCTGATGGAAGTGGATTTCCTTGGCAAAGAGACCTAATTCAATTTCAATTGATCAATGATGGACAGAAGCAGCTACACCCAAAGAAAAAACACTGGGAAATGAATGTAAACTGTTTGCATTTTTGTTTTTCTTCCTGGGTTATTTTTACCTTCTGAATCCAATTCTCCTTGCAACAAGAAAACTGTTTGGATCTGCACATACATTGTATCTAGGATATACTAGGACATATTCAAATATATAGGACTGCTTTGCCATCTGGGGGTGGAGGGTGGCAAGGAAAAATTGGAACAGAAGTGAGTGCAAGGGATAATGTTGTAAAAAAATTACCCTGGCATGGATTCTGTCAATAAAAAGTTACTATAATAAAAAAAAATAGAAAAAAATGTACACACACAAAAAAAGAGAGAAGTGATTTTTGCAAAGAGACATTTTCTAAAGGCTTACTTTATACAGAAATCTAAGACTAGGCAAGACCATTTGAGTTTGTATTCGAAAAAAGTCATTCTCTAGAGGTTCATCCTATCTCCAGAGGATGTAAGACCATTTGAGTTTGTATACTTTTTTGTTGGTGATTTTACATAACTTTACAGGGCTGTCTAGTTTTGCTCTCATCAGCTAGTTGGTACAGTACTAAAATCAGGAGGACCTGAGTTCAAATGTGACCTCAGGCACTTAACATTTCCTAGCTGTGTGATCCTGGGCAAGTCATTTAACCCCAATTGCCTCAGCAAAAAAAAAAAAAAAAAAAAAGAGAGAGAGAAAAAAGAAAAAAGAAAAACTTTTAAGTACCTAAAGAAACAGAAAGTTGTACATGAAATTAAAAATTTTATATTAGTTTAACAAAAATATTTAATTTTAGCAAAATAATAAATACATTTATCCTATTTGTTTATGCCTTCCCTTTTCTCTGCATTTGTTCTTCTTGTTCTATCATGTCTGACTCTGTGACTCCATCTGGGATTTTCTTGGGAATGATATGGAATGGTTTGTGATTTCTTCTCCAGGAAAAAAAGACCCCAAAGAAGACTAATGCTAATTGCATTAGTCAGTAAATCAACTGGTGTTGTGGCTATCCTGTTTCTGTAAAATAAGTCTGTCTGTTAACATCTGTAGCTTAACCTCCAGAAAGTATACAGAGACAATGGGCTTAGTACAGGATAGTTCTCTCCGTAAAAGATAATTCAAGATAATTCTATGAGGTCAGTTTGCTCCTCAACTTGGTTTCACTCAGATGCTTGTTTGTTGCCAGGGACATGGTGACATGGTCTATTCAACCATTGTGTGTATGTGTGTGAGTGTGTGTGTGTGCATGTATACATATCTATCTGTCTGTATGTATAAACCTTGAAATGTATATGTGTATGTACGCATATATATACACTACAAAGCACTATAGCAAATGAGGTGGGAATACCAACATGCATAAGATAGTTCTTGTATTTTACCCGATTAAATAGCTTACAATCTTGTTTGGGAGCTAAGACATTTAAAAAGTAGGCTTAACACAAGACTAAATGGCAGAGACAACAAATTCTATGGAAAGCTACAAGATGAGAAATAGAATGTTCTGTAATAGGAATAAGTCATCCATGTTGACTGGATTTTGGTGTATGCAAAGGAAAGTTATGTGCAGTAAGTTGGGACAGAAATCTGGAGCCAATCTGTGATGTTCTTTCTTTCTTTCTTTCTTTTTCTTTATTTAATTTTTATTATAGCCTTTTATTTACAAGATATATGCATGGGTAATTTTTCAGCATTGACAATTTCAAAACCCTCTTTTTCAACTTTTCCCTTCCTTCCCCCCACGCCCTCCCCTAGATGGCAGGCAGATCCATACATGTTAAATATGTTAAGTATATGTTAAACACAATACATATATATATATATCCATACAGTTATTTTGCTGCACCAGAAAAATCAGACTTAGACATAAGTAAAAATAACCTAAGAAGGAAATAAAAAAATGCAAGCAGACAAAAACAGAGGGAGTGGAAATGCTATGTTGTGGTTCATATTAATTTCCCAGAGTTCTTTCGCTGGGTGTAGCTGGTTCTCTTCATTGTTGAACAAATAGAACTGATTTGGTTCATCTCATTGTTGAAAAGAGCCATGTCCATCAGAACTGATCATGTGATGTTCTTTAAATACCAAGCAAATTAGTTTATATTTTTTCCTAGAAGCAATTGGGAGCCACTGGAGTGTCTCAAGGAGGGAAATGTCTGGTGAGATCTGTTGATTAAGAGCAAGAATATTAATTAACTTGACAGGTATATGGAAAATGAATTGCAGAGAGGAGAGGTTGCAAATCAGGATACCAATTAGAAGGCAATTTCAATAATTCAGAACTAAGGTGGTTGTAGTATGAGAAGAGAGAAGATTATGGCTGCAAATCTCATGAAGGCTTTAAGCTGAATAGGAAGAGATAGTGAAAAAACTTCTATATATGCTAAACCAAATGCCACAGGGAGTAGACTTCAGCACACACACAAAAAAGATTGATTAGTAATTCATCAGATACAAATTCCTAGAAGGCAATAAAAATAAACAAAACAAACAAAATCCCAGTGTCTCAAATATTTATTCATACAAATTCTGTGTAACCAACAGGGAGATTTACAATCTTACTTGTTAAAGAAAAAAGCAGTATTAATATTATGTTTTGTGATTTAGCTTTGAGTCTAACAGAAGCAATATGATTTAATTTAATATTAATCTATAACTAACTTGTTTCTAGTTCAAAGGAAAAAAATGGCCACACTGTCCATATTTTCCTATGCCCTCAGACAATTTTAGGAATCTTGGACAAGAAAAGATGTCTTAAAAATACATCCCAGAATTAAACATCCAAGTCATTATTTTTGCTCTTTGGAAAAGGTAGGAATAAATCCTTCCTGGGGACAAATCAATAGGAAAACTCTTTACATGGAGTCAATAACCTAATCTTCCAAGGCTGGGAAGTAAATAATACTAGAGTTAAATTTAGGGTTGTCACCCTTATTTCATTTTCTTAAGGAAAGTTTGTCTCTACAGGAGGCCTTTCTGATCCCTCTTAATTCTATTGCCTTCTCTTGGTTGATTATTTCCAATTTATCTTGTTAATAACTTGTTTATACATGGTTCTTTTCATGCTGTCTTCCTTATTAGACTTCAAGCTTTTAAAGAAGAATGTCTGTTTTCTGCCTTTTTATCTCTGGGGATAGGGGCTTGGCTCTTAATACATGTTTCTTGATTGACTTTTATTCTGCCTTTTCCAGGGTCTGGAAACCTCTGGAGTCTAGAGACTTCTTAGAGAAAAATGTTATTCCTCAATTTAATATTTTTAGAGAAATTGAAAAGGAGGGTTTTAATACATGGTGTGGAGTAGACCCTGGTTTCTTGATGCTGGAGGTAATGGAGCATAAGCTCTGGAAAGTACCATCATACTTCAAAAAAAAAAAAAAAAAAGCTTCAAGCTTCAAAAAAAAAAAAAAAAAAAAAAGCTTCCCAACAGTGTATTATATCTACTTTCTGAGGACCAACTATGAATATTCATCAGTAATGTATTGATCACTCAGAAACAAAATTTTTGATCATAGTAATTAATGAAACAAAGGGAAAAAATGTCTCCATTTGACCACTTTCCACAACCTGAAGTAGGCTGGTTTATGGTATGAGAGGAGAGAAAATTATGGTTGCAAATCTCATTGTAAATATGTTAAAACCTATAATGAGAGGAGCAGCTATAGCACAAATAGCAAGAAGATCCAGGAATTCATTGGAGAACAAATCCAATAAAAAAGCCAATAAAAAAGCAAAAAAACTTCAATGTCTCTGCCATTCTGCAGTATTGGAGGAAGAGTAGCAGGAAAGGCGACAGAGGATATGGATCACAGTTTTAAACTGTCAACATTAGTTTTCATTACATAAAATATAAGATCTTTATCTGTGGATCAATGAGTATACATGTTACAACAGGAAATGAATTGTGTCAATCTTGACATTTCTTGCTATAAAGAAAGAGACAAGACTGAAGGAATTTGTAACTAAATTGAAGTATTGCTCACAAGTTTTCTTTAGAGAGGAAAGAAAGAAATGTGCAGATTTGGTCTTATCTTGTGCCCAAAGATATCAGGAAGCATTATTTCATCCAAAACTTGGTCAACTTGTATTTCACTGCTTATGATGAGTACATGCAAAACCAAAACCAAACCATGATGCAAGTAAATATAACTTATGTGACAACATCAGTTGAGTGGATGAATAGGTTTGCTGTTTTGTTGATCAGTCATGTCCAACTCTTCATGACGCCGTTTGGGATTTTCTTGGCAAAGATGTTGAAGTGGTTTGCCATTTTCTTCTCCAGTTCATTTTAGAGATGAGAAAACCGAGGCAAATGGGGCTAAGTGATTTATCTAGAATCCAACAACTAGTAAGCATCTGAAATCAAATTTGAACTTAGGAAGATGAACCTTATTGATTCCAGGCTTCATGTTCTATTCTGTGTACCACATAGCTTCCCTCAATGAAAAAGGCAGAAAAATCCTTTGATAAGACCATTCATATTATATTAACATATATACTGATACTTGGTAACTTCAATACAAAGGTGAAAATAGAAAAAGATGATAAGAAATAGATTGGAAAATATGATTCAGGAGTAAGGAATGGGAGAGATCAAAGACTTGAAGATTGCACAGAAGCCTCTTATCTAAGCATTATGAATACAAAAGAATACAAAAAAACTAGACTGTTGAATGTTGAATAGCATTTTTTTAAAAAATGAAATTAAGTGTATTTAAATAGATAGTAAGCAATTGAATACTGATCTTACAGTCATTCCTGAATTAGCTATCTGTGTATTTTCAGACCACTTACTTTTTAAAGTAAAGGTAAAAATTAATATAAAGCTATAAGAAAGAATAATAAAATGCAGACATATTTAAAAAAGAAAGTAAATATATGACAGGAAAAGATAATGATAAATGTTGAAGGGGATATGAGAAAACTGGGACACAAATGCATTGCTGCTGGAGTTGCGAAGTGATCCAACCATTGTGGAAAGCAATTTGGAACTATGCCCTTTGGGCATATCCCTTGATACAGCAGTGTCACTATTGGGTCATAAATCATAAGGAGGGAAAAAACCCATATGTGCAAAAATGTTTGTAGCAGCTGTTTTTGTGATGGCAAAGAATTGAAAAATGAGTACTTGCCCATCAATTGGAAATGGCTGAATAAGTTATGGTATGTGAAAGTAATAGAATATTATTGTTCAATAAAATTGTTCTATAAAAGTTTATTTTAAACTATAAAAGGCCTGAAGAGATGTACACAAACTGATGCTGAGTGAAACAAGCAGAACCAGAATACATTGTACTCAGTAACAGCAAGATTGTGCAATGATCATCTTGAAAGACTTGGTTCTTCTTGGTGGTTTGGTGGTTCAGTGATCCAAAGCAATCCCAATAAACTTTGGATGGAAAATGCCATCCACATCCAGAGAGAGAACTATGGAGAATGAATGTAAATCAGCACATGCTATGTTCACTTTCCCCATGCCCCCTTTTTCTTGTTTTTCCCCTTATGTTCTCTTATGTTTTTTCCCCTTTGTTCTGATTTTTATCTCCCAATATGATTCATAAGGAAATGTGTTTTTTTTTTTAAAGAATGTATGTGTAAAACCAGAAAAAAATAAATTAAAAAAAAAAAAGAAAAGAAAAAAAAAAGAAAGTTGAACATGGAGTCAAGAAGAACTGAGTTCAAATCTATAGTTGCTTGTTATGTGACCTGGGCAAGTCATTTAACATTTGTCTATTTCAGTTTACTTGTCTGTAAAAATAATAACAGCATCTACTTCCCAAAGTAGTTGTGAGAATAAAATGGGACAATATTTGTGAATATCTTTGTAAATGTTAAAGATCTATATAAATGCTAACCATTTATTAAGTGCTTATTATGTGCCAGCAAGAGTGCTGTGTGTTGGGGATACAAAGCAAAGCAAAAACATAGTCCTCATTCTTAAGTGGCTTACATTCTAATGGGTTAGGAAAAAAAAATTGACACTGAATTAATTTTATATAGGAGTTATACAAATCAATGACTAAAATGAAGAAACCCAAAGAGTTTATCAAAACCTCCTTGGCCAGTAAACATTTTACTTACTTCAAAAATAAATATGGCAGTCACTGACAATATTGGTTTAGAATGTATACTTATTTTTAAAATGTTGAGTTGAGAGGGAATATTATGAACAGAATCATCTCATAAAACAGAAAGAAGTAATAGAGAGACAAGGAAAAGAAAGTTTGTTAAGAGGCTTAGCTAAGCAAAATCATCCTGACAGTATCAAAAGATGAAAATGAAACAAAGACAACTAAAAAAAGGAGGGAAAAGTTTCTAAAATATTCTTTGAAAAAAATCTTTTCATTATTACAAACTTTTGAACCACCACATTTAGATTTTAATGTCAGCTCAGATATGTATATTGCTTTTTCCTTTTTTTTTTGCCATCCTTATCAATTTTTATTTATTTTGGTTTTTTTCCCCCAGATATGTTTGTAAAGGAGGTACAAATAGTCCTGAAGAGAACAAAGATTAGCAAAGCAGATAAAGAGGTCCAAAGGGAAACAGAGGAGCTCCATGTTGGAGGTTCTGAATGTGTTTGATTTTCAAGGAGTGAAAATACCAAAGGTGAGAAGAAAATAGCCCCAGTTATTATCCCAAAAAAGACAACTGAGGGAAGCTTAATGATTATAGAATCATATCTATTTTTCATTTACATAAAACTTCTATGAGGACAATCTGCATGCATCAAGGGTGTCCTCAGTAAGGTATTAGATGGAAATAGAAGTGACATTCCACAGCAGGTTATATCTTTACCAAGAGACAATTAATGAAAAGATGTAGATAATATCTCATTGTGCTTTGTGGACTATTTAAAAAACATTTGATTCAGTAGAACAAAATACTACTTAAAATGATTTTCTTTAAGAAGGTTTCTTTGAGTATATATCAAAAATAGGTAAGATTCCTTGAAAAACATACAACAGAAATAACCTTGTTTCATGAATATCATCTTCATAACTGACTTCTCTCAGATTTTGTTTCCTCATCTGTAAAATGGGGATGATAATAGCATCTACCTTGTGATTGTTGTGAGTATCAAATAAGATAATATATGTAAAGCACTTTGCAAGCCTTAAAGTGCTATATGAATGATAGTTATTATCAAAGATACTTATTGATGAGCCCCTGATCACTAATATCTATTTGCTGAGGTATAAAATAGAGAGAAAATTAAATGGTAGTATAATATCTGTAAAGTACATAGCACAGTGCCTGGCACATAGTAGGCACTCTGTAAACGATTATTCTCTTCCCTCCTAAAAGTATTTGCCATTGTCAATAAGGAGAATCTAGCACAGACTCCAAGTTAAAGAAGAATTTCCTATAGATTACAATATCTTCCAGATGCTTCTTTTTTTTGTAGATGAGATTGTGCTATTTGAAGAAAGGATCAGAAAGGAAGAAAAAAGAACAAGAGAGAGGAATGTGGTGAATATGATCAGGCTGCAACAACAACAACAACAAGTAAAAAGGGAGTAAAAAAATAGGGGAAAAAAGATTGGTTGATCATTGCTAAGAGCAAGGGACAACCACTGGACAATCTATGTGTGCCATTTATATTCCTGTGACATCAAGAGAAAGCAAAAACATCACAGACCCCTAGCATGTTAAGTGAGGACTTTCTGGGTTCAAGTTATGGCAAAACATCAACGAGAATTTCACCAGATAAATGGAAATGTATAAAATGTGATATTATCTAGAGAGAGGGCATGCCCACTTCAATGAGACCCCTAAGTTCATTTGAGTCAATGGGATAAATGAGAAATTACAAAGAAAGAAGAAACATTTATCTCATAGGTGTTGGTGAAATTATGGGATTCTCACCTTGAGAATCATTTCATGAGGTGAATTTCAATGAGGTGAACCTCATTCACCTTGAATGAGGATAGAGAAGAATATATCCAAAAGGAAAAGAATAGTTGAAAGTGAGGAAAGAAAAAGGAGCTGGATGTAACTGTATACTGGGATAGTATTGTTGTGTGAAGTCCCCACTGAAGTTCTACTAGGATATCTCATCATGATACAGAAGTGATCCTGTTCTTTCAGAGACAATGCCCACAGAGCACAGACTCTTGCAGGTTCCATCAAGATGGAATTGTTTCAAGTATGAGGTTAATGATAGACTGTATCTATGTCTTTTGTCCAAGAACTATTTTTGCTACATAATCTCAAAGTATTGAAATATAAGTTCTTAGATGAAGAAGCTCAGGACCTAGAGGAAACAAGTATGATAAAAATATTTATATGAAGTTCAACTAGAGTACAGAAGTAGATGCAGGAGTATCTTGGAACCATCTTATACTGACTTACAAGAGCTAATAGTTAAATTTTCATTGTGAACATTTGGAAATTGGCAGATGCTATCAATCAGGGCTTTATTTAGTATTTTTGATTGTCTAGACTTTGAAAAGTGATATAAAATGTTAATAATACAGATCAAATTTTAAAGTATGTTGGAAGTATATTTTTCTTTTCCAGAGAGCTGATTGTTAAACATTTATCAGTACAATAATAAGCGGAAGTGATATTGTTATGCAAGTTTTTTTTTTTAGTGGTTCACTTTGATAGAAAGGGGAAACGATGAATAATAAAGGAAACACATGGTAATTAGATTGCGATCTTAGTCTACATATTGTTTTCTCATTTATTTGAATTATTATTACTTCTTCTAGGACCATGGAGATGATGATGATTACAGGTAGATAAAGATACAGGTAGTATGTATCTAATATTTGACTTTCCCACACTTAATAGTAAGCATGAAATTGAAGTGGGCTGGAAGCTTTATGATAGGATAGAAGAGATGAACTAAACCAAGATTTGAACAAGAGGAGTAAGAAGTAGGCTATATTGAAGTTGTGAAACAATATTTTCATGATGACGTTTTATGATAGGAGTTTTATGATAGGAGTTATTAAGTGTTCCCTCTGATTATATTCTATTTATGATGTATATAGCTTGTTCAGCTCCAGTTCAGGCCTGAGAAATCCACTTGGCCACCTTTTCCCTAATCACCAGTTTCACCTGTTTGTTCCTCAGAGTGTAGATGAAAGGGTTGAGCATGGGGGTCACTACAGTGTTGAGGATGGCCACCACCTTGTTCAGGTTCTCTCCTTCACTCCCTTTACCTGCCCTGACATACATAAAGATGCAACTGCCATAAAAAAGGGATACCACAATGATGTGGGAGGAACAAGTGGAAAAGGCTTTTTGCCTCTCCGTGGCTGACGGGATGCGTAGGATTGTGTAGAGGATATGGCCATAACAAGAGGCAGTGACAGATAAGGTACCCAGCAGACTTACATTGGCCACAACAAAGCCCATCAGTTCCACCAGGCTTGTATCTGCACAGACCAGTTCTAGCAATGGGAAATTATCACAGAAAAAGTGATTGATGATATTGGGGCCACAGAAAGGCTTTTGCAATGTGATACTGCTTGGGATTATGATGAGAAGGAAACCTCCTACCCATGAGGACAGCACCAGCTGCACACAGATCCTTTTATTCATGATGGTAGCATAACGCAAGGGATTACAGATTGCCACATACCTATCAAAGGACATCACAGCTAGGAGGAGGAATTCTGTGGTTCCTAGGAAAAAGTAGAAGAAAAACTGCAGGAAGCATCCCAGTAAGGAGATGGTCTTGTTCCCTGTTAGGATGTTGTTCAGCATCTTGGGAAAGATGATGGAAGTGAACCAGATTTCCAGAACAGCAAAGTTTCTGAGGAAGTAGTACATAGGGGTATGAAGGCGATGATCCATCAGGGTGACAACAATGATGAGGAGGTTCCCTAGCAGTGTGGTAAGGTAGGTCAGGAGGAGTCCCACGAAGATTGGCATCTGGAATTCACAGACGTCTGTGAGTCCCAGAAGAATGATCTTAGTTATAGTGGTGCTGTTCCCCATGCTCCATGTTGGGGTCAGAGAGTCATGGCATTAAGAGGAGAGGCTCTGGGGCTCTGGGATCATATTTGATCTAGAACTGAAGGGAACAGAAGAATGAAGCTTTTTAAATTGAACGATTCCATTATTTTTATATGTAGCAACATCCTCCATCTTACCTTTCACCTTACCCATCTTCTAGACCTCTTGTTCAAGTTTGTGATTTATATGGACATTTTCCTGGATTGAGGATCTTGTTAAAATTTCAACATTGGCTGGGATTGTTAAGGAGGAGTAATATTAAGATTAATAACAATAGTTTGACTGGTGAATGAAAATTTTATAGAAAATCCCTGTCCTTATCATCCTCTCATTTAGAAAATCTGACATTCCTAAGCAAAATGGGTTTTCTTTTTTTTGTTCCTTTTATAAGAAGGGTATTCTCACAAATTTTTGCTTTTTGTTTTTCTCAAGATGTTTGATGATCTTTTCTCATAGTTTTCATTGTTCTAGGACTCCTCTTTTTATGCCATGAATACTATCTCTCTCCAAATCTGATATGTCATAGGACATTCATGAAAAACTTGGGAAGAGATGCCCTCTCTAATTTATCTGTCTAATAATTATTGCTATTTGTAACTCTTAAATATAATGATGATATAAAAATTTTAAATGTGAAAAACACAATTCTATGTAAATTACATATAAAACTGAAGGAAGATAAAATTTGGGCAAATAAGAATGGTACTTTGTTTTCATTGATGCATTTTGAAAGTTATGCTGTATATTTGACATAAAGTTTATTTGGTTATTTTCTCCAATACTAATAAGTATAAAAGTAGCATGTAAAAAAGAACAGTAATTACACTAGGGGAAATAATAGTTAAATGATTAAAGTATTGAATAGTCCCAGGAAAACTGCAATTTAAGTTAAGTTAAGATGATATGTTTGTTAATCATAAAGGATTTATTAAAGCAATAATATTGGTTAATGATTTCATAACTGATCCAGTTGGTAAAGTTTGTCTAATCAAGTTAAGTTTCAGGTCAATCTGCTCAATAGAGCATTTAGTTTTTTTGATAAGAGTGAAATTCATTGTCAATAGAGTATATTAGAGAAGTGGTCAGATTAATTAAGAAAAATAATATAGTGCATAAAATATTTTAGAAGAGACAAAAGTACACATTTAAGATATTGAGAATCTGGGTTGTATTTGATTATGGCTAGAAACAGACCTTAGGTTCATAGAGAAACATAAATTAAATGCTACTCCTTATCCTACAGTAAGTGTTCAGTTGATGCTTTTTCGTTCTTCCAATCACAATAACAATTATAACATCTCAGCACTTTACTTTCTTCTAATGTACATGCTGAGTGCCAGTTGATAAACTGTTTAGTTCTTCCCACCTCATTCAGAAATCATGAATAAACAGCTTTGTGAGAGCTCATTTGACTGTGAAGAAGAGATTCACCATCCCTGGACACCTTAGTATTCTTCCCTTTTTCCAGGGCTCTAACAGGAGGAGAGAAATTTCAGCAGGTGTAAGGTGGGGGTGTTCTGGATGCTCAATCGGCTGTTAATAAGAGAGAGAACCATTCTCTTCTCTCAGTCTAAAAATGCAGTTTTGGCTCCATGTAGAGCTGAGTGAGAGTGTATTGTTCAGGTTGTAGAGGTCCTTTTGAGATGTCCTGCCTGGTGGCCTTTCCCTGTTATGCCTTAAGGAATATTTCATTCTGGTCTGTGCGATTTAATTATTTCTGGAGGGGCTGTGATTTTCCTTCTCTGTGTAAGAATACTGAAAGATTTTACTCAAATCTGATGTCAGAATCTTTGGGTTATTCAATTATAACTATGAAATGGTGCACAGATGAGGTTGAGCAACCTTGTAACAGCATTCCATGAAGATTCCCTGGATAATCAATAAGTTTGCTAGAATATCCAGTATAATAATAATACTTAACAATAATAGGTAAAGTTTATCTAGCATTTTAAGATTTGTAAGGTACTTTACAAATATTTCATTTTATTGTCATAAGGAAGATAAGTAATTCTTGCAAATACTCAGATCACTTTTAGGCTCCTACTAGTACTGCTGATAGTAAGCATTGTACTCAAGAGAATTGGAGGGGACATCTGATTCTCATTGCCACTTCCAGGAGCTAATATGTAATATGTACAACTTAAAAAATCAACTTGTATCTTTTTTTCCCTTTTTGCATCTAGTTTTCATATCTTTCAGTTGCTTTAATTTCTAACAACCCCACCCTCAACTTCATATGTGGTTAGTTAATTAAAATCACATGCCATAAATAACTTCATAGCAAAGAAAATACAGTCTCTGGTTCCCTCCTGCCAGCCAGGCCCATAATAGCATCATCCCCTGATCCCTTCCTCTAAGTACCTTCTTGTGCTTCTAGAGAAGAAACTTGGTGTAGAATGCAAGCATTATTGGGAACAAATCCTTCTTTCCCTCCTAGGTCACAGGGTGACTTTGGCTGATGGAGACTCATTTAGTTTATCCCCAGGTGAACCCCTAGGGGCTTCTTGATAAATTGTTCTTTTACATGTAGGGATGAAGTGTGCACAAAAGGCAGGAGATGTGTGTGAGATATTTGTGGAATAGGCATTCTCTCTGTGGAGCAAGTACTAGTTCTGTAGTTTTTGGGGTGCTACTTTGTTTCTATGGAAACATTGAGGTACAGAAGCAAATGTTGACCCTCCCAGGGTTCTTCCCAGTCTTGATTGGTAGGACTGGGTTCTCCTGAGATTCATTATAACTTGATGATAACAAGGACCCAATCTTATCCCAAACCTCTTGGCTGTTACTTTTTCCATCTTTGGGACTAAAAGTTTTTTCTCTTTGTTTTGATTAAGACATACAATTAGCTTTGAGAAAGTTCAATTGTATAGTATTATATTTGGTAACAATTTGAGAGATTTGGAGAAGGAAGATGACAGACAAGATTATGCCCAGAATCTGGGCAGCGTGGCCATCACAGAGGCTTGGTTGTAATCAGAGGTTGGAAGTACAGTGCATGAGAGTAGTAATCCCAAATAATTTCTGTCAGTTATAGAAAGTGGAGAATTTCACCTTTCCCCTCTTTCTGTATTTTGTTCTGTAAAATTATTACAATGTGACTAGAATTTCCCTAATTTATTTAAAAGTTTGAAATCTGGCATATAGTATACAAGATGTCCCCAAAATCATGCAATTTTAAGCTATTAAATCCTAAAAGTACCCTTGGACCTTTGAAATAATCTGCCTAAGTTTTTTTTCTTTTTTTTTCTTTGCTGAGACAATTGGGGGTAAGTGACTTGCCTAGGGTCACACAGCTAGGAAGTATTAAGTGTCTGAGTTTAGATGTGAACTCAAATCCTTCCAACTTCAGGGCTGGTGCTCTATCCACTGTGCCACCTAGCTGCCCTCCTAAGTTTTTCTTAAAGCAGGATAAATTTGCATTCTTGCCCAGGCATATTCCTAGATTCCTATATTCAGACAATGAGAACTGAAAGTGATCTTGGTGAGCTAATAATTTAGTTGGTTGTCTAATGTATTGCTCCTGTTCCTGAGGATATTTCTTTCTGTTCAAAGAGAAAGCACCTGGACTTTGAAAGTTGGAGAAGATGGGAATGATCACTTGCCTTTCACCAATCTTGGCTCTTTTTCTTAGCCATATGACCCTGGGAAAGTGATTTCTAATTCTGTGGGTCTTGTTCTTTTCACATATAAAATTATGGACTCCATGATTCATGATCACTGAGTCACAGAATTTTAAAGTAGGAAATAACTTCAATCCTATTCCTCCCCCACTCTATTTTCCCTGTAGTATACCCAAGATCTACACATTCTATTGGAAGACCTCCAGTGATGAGCAATCCTCTACTTTTCAGGCAGACTTTTCAATTGTAGGATAGCACTATTCATTAGGAATTTGTTCCTGAAATCAAGCCTTAATTTGCCTTTTTGACCCTTCTCATTACTCCTGGTTTTACTTCCTGAGACTAAACAGAATGAATCTAATACCTTTTCCTCATGGCAATCATTTGTTGTTTAATCATTTCTGATTCTTTGTGATCCCTTTGGGGATTTTCTTGGCAAAGATACTGGAGAGGTTTGCCATTTTGCAGATGAGGAAACAGAGGTAAACCAAATTAAGTGTCTTGCCTAGCTAATAAGTGTCTGAGACCAGATTTACACTAAGGAAGATGAGCCTTCCTAATTTCAAACCCAGTGCTCTATCTATTAGACGTCTTGCTACCTGGCTGGGGCATACTTGATGTATTAAGTCAGATGAAACATTCAATTATCAGATAGACTATCAAGATCACTGGGAGATCTCGCAGTCTAAAATAGTAGAAAAGAAGAAGCATTCATCAATGTCATCAAGTACAAAAAAAGTACAAAAAAAAAATCCAGTAAAAGTACTGGTCACTTTAAGCCCAGTGCTATATTCATTATGTGGTATCTCCTCCAACACTAAGCATTCTTAGATGTAGATTTATGGAAAAAGAAGGAGGAGTTCTTGATTCCAGCCTCTTGAAAGAGAGGAAGCAGAGTTTCTGTCCCAAGATGTATCATCAATTTGTAGATAGTGTAAAACTGGAAGAGATAAATCTCTTCCAATCTAAGAAGTCAAATCTAAGAAGATGAAATTTGATAGAATAACCCTAAATCCTTCATATTGATACAGTTTGAATGTTCTTAGTTCCCCTCCTTCTTCAATATGAGCTCAAAATATCAACTTCAAATATTGGATAAATAGTAATTTATCTAAAAAAAAATCTGAGGTAATTGGTGGACTACAATGTGGTCTTAGTCATTAATCAATGATTAATGTTAGTCAATCAGTAAATTAGTATTTATTAAATGTCTAATATTTGCCAGATACACTGTTCTAAGTAATAGGAATACAGTACTTTAAGTTTCTCTAATTCTGTCTGTCTGTCTCTCTCTTTTTCTTTCTCTTTCTCTCCACAAAATGTGAACATACATACATACATAACACAGTATGTATATGTATTTAAGTACGTGGTTTTATATGTATATATATATATATATTCATGGAATTCTTTTGTGTGTATACATATATGTATGAGAGTATTTGTATTTGTATGTAAGGGGCTAGGAGAAATCCTGTGAAATTGTTGCATATATTAGAATTTGCACTATTTGAAGTTATATTTGTGAAAAATATGGTTATTACTTCTTGCTTAATAGCAACATGAAGTTCATTATCTGAACATTATCTAGCTGTATACTTCCCCTCTCTTGTCACTCTCATTCCACTCTGCCTCACTCCATATCACTCACACATACATACATAAATATGCACATACACATTATAGTATGCTAATAAAATGTTTAACAATTCTGTATGTGAGACATACTTTTAAGTTTAATATGTGTTATTGACATTTTCTCCTTCACTTTCTTAAGTCTAAACAAACAATATATAACAATAAATCAAGTTCGGATTTGTAGCATTTACTGATTTCTGAAGGATAAATACTCATTCTGAAAATTTAACAACTAGCCCTTGAAAACCAATGTGAGATAACTCCAGTACATCTTTCTTAAATATAAATATAATATAGTGTACATATATGTATATGTGTGTCTATATATGTATATATATAAAACACATGAATAAGATATCATTATGGTATAGGAAATGATGAATGATGAATGTAATAAGTATAGAGAAGTATGGAAATATCTGCATGACTGATACAGAAGTAAGTATAGCCAAAAAAATCATACACGATAATTTAAATGGAAAGAACAACCACAAAAATTCAAAGTGAATTTTAAAAATTATAAACAATAAACATACATCTACAGAGATATGAGAAGAAACCCTCCCTCTATGTAGAGGTGAGAGACTCGGAAGTTTTTTACATTGCATGTATTTTCAGATTCTTTTTAATGTACTTTTCAGTTATAACTTAAATATATATAATACATATATATGTAACTATGTATATCAGTTGTAACTGATATATATACTGATTTTTTCCTTCTTTCTCTTTCAGTTTCTCTGTGTCTCTCTGTCTTCCTCCCCTTGTCTTTATTTGTACTGTGGACTGGCTCTCTGGAGGAGGAGGGGGAGAGATATTGTGGAAAACTATGATTATATAAAAAAAAACCATCAATAAAAACTTCTTTCAAAAAAGAAAATCATTGTAAACTTGTACAACATAATATCCAGATGCTACCCAATAATGAAATAGTGACAAAAAACCCACCATTGTCTCATGCTTGTGAAAAGGAGATGGGTATTCTTAAAGTGACATTTCAAAAGGACCTTCTGGATTTTGATGGCTCAAATCCAACTATTAGGTGAATTGTGTCAGGATAGAATAATTTATGAAAACTACTATCTTTATAAATGCCATGAATGAATACATTTCCCAAAATATTTAATAGATAATATAAAAATAATTCAGGATAATATAAAAATAATTAGTATGTGCTATAGCCACTAATGTGACAAAGCTCATAGGAAGAAAGGTGAGATACCTAAAAATCCTTCTAAAAAGAGTTCTTAAAAACCAGCATGGCAAAAGGAACTTGAGATAACTATAGAAGACCTGTGGAAGACACTTGAAGATTATATCAGCACTTAGCCAGTGTGCAGAGCAGAAAACGTCAGTTAAAGAAGCATTCAGAATGGAAAACAAAAGAGAAAAATATATCAGAAATTCTTGATCCCCTTACTTAACAATTAAAATGAAAGTCTAAAGGTCGGACAAGGACAAGCAGTGCAAAGAACAAAATAAACAAATCACTGTTAGTCAGGAACTACATCACAGAGATTAGGAAGAAAAAAAAATAGAAGAGAAAGTAAAAAATAGAGGATAAAGAGATGCCCTAAAGAAGACAAATGTGGAAAATTTTTGCTTATCTATATGATCACAATGAAGGCCAACACAATAAAAGTGCAAGTTGGATAAAATGTGAAACAGAAAAGTTTCATGTGGATGAATATAATAGATGACACAGCATGTTTATAGCAAAAAAGATGATTAAAATTATAGCTTTTCTGTCAAGCTGGAAAGTGGCAATGGGTGTGAGGATAAGATCTATGATTATTGGCTTAAAGGAGTCTCAGTGACATATGAATTACTAGGAGAGTGCCTTATCAGCTTCATCACCAAAAAAAGGCATGATCCTATCTTAACAGAAAGCATAAACTATGTATTACCAAAATATGAGAATATCAGTAATTTCAAATATAGGCCTTTCTTACTTGCTTCTGTACTTATATAAGCATTCATGGCTTGCATTATTATTATTATTTTAAAATCTCTAAACACTTACAATTAAACAATATAGTGACCTAGAAGCCAAAAGGGCTTTACTGATTTCTGAAGGATAAATACTCATTCTGAAAATTTAACAACCAGCCCCTGAGAACCAGTGTCTGATAACTCCAGAACATCTTTCTTAAATATAAATATAATATAGTATATATATATATATGTATGTGTGTGTATGTGTCTATATATGTATATATAAAACACATGAATGAGATATCACTATGCTATAGGAAAAAGTTCCAAATGTATAAAGAACAATTTCACTGATTATTAAACAAGCCATATGAAAGCATCTTTATATTTTGTCTTAGAATAGAAACTCTATGAAACTAGGCAACATCTTGTTTGCTTACATTTGTATCCCCAGCTGAAAGAATTGATTCTTTCTCACTCATATTAATAACCAATTATTAAATTAAGATTAAGGTTTTTCCTTCCTATTTCCTCATTAAGAAACCAGTCCCTTTAGGTTATTCAGTCTCTGACATTGCTTATAGATGAGATAGCCCAAGTTCTCAGGATATGTGCTTTTCTATTTTGGTTGATAGATGAATGAAAAGAGAGAAGATAGATGGAGAGAGAGAGAGGCAAAATCAGAGATAGACAGAAAAAGAACGTTTATTAAACATTTAAATTCCAAGCACTGTGCTAAGTGCTGTGTAACAAATAAAAGTCCGAGAGACATAATTTCTGGGTAATTAATTATCAATTTAATAGGGCTAGAAAATAATATATTACAGTCAATGACCTTCTCTTGTAAACCAAAAATACCCTACATAGTACATTAAATGTTTAAAAAGCCTTTGGAAAATAGCCTGTACTTGAGGGTAAAAATCAGCCATCTATCAACCCTATCCTCTCTTCATTTATTATCTTTATCTATCTATCTATTTATCTATCTATCTATCTATCTATCATCTATCTATGTATCCTCCCTTTCTCTGGAAGCCCCATATCTCCTTATGTGGAGCTTCTCTGGAAGCCTCTCTTGCTTCATTTGCGCATACTTCATAGATCTCCATCATTATATAAAAGAACTACTTGGTTTCTTTTGTAGTAGCTCTGATTGAATGCAGGGGGGACGGCAAAAATAGTAATTAGAGGAGATCTCCTTTTCTAGAAGAATTAGAACAGACTTTTTAGAAGAGATCTCCTCTAATAACTATATTTGTCCCCCCATCTGTATTCTTAAGGTCACACACTCTTAATAATTCCCTGAAAATTTCCTGCTTGGTCATTGAAAAATTGATCTTTTTGGTGGACTGCAGTCTATTCCTAATATAACCTAAGTTGTTTTCTTCAACTTCCCATGACCATTCAATGTCCATCTCTCAGCAATATAGTACAGTGGAAAAAATGCTCAATCTGAAGTCAGAGAATCTGAATTTGAATTAAGTAGTTGCTGAAAAACCTTGTGTGATCTTGGGCAAATCGTGTAACTTCTTTGATTCCCAAGTTCTTGATCTATAAAAAGAAATTGGACTTAATCATCAAAAGAGATGGTCTCAGAGGTCCCTTCATGCTCTGAATGTTCAATCCCATGATTCTTTGAGAATCTTATAAAAGAATATAAAAATCTATTGAACAACAACAGCAAAAACTTCATTTCTCAATTTAAAAAGTTTAAACTAGTGAGTCTGCTCCAAAAGCCTTGATTGAACATTTTCCGATAATTTCTTTCTGTCATCTTGGTTTATTTCCAAAGTTCATCATTTCCACCACATGACAAATATTCTCAAAGATGCTCCAGCTTGTAACTATGCTTAAGGCATCTCCTATGAGAAAGAAATTAGGAATCATATTCTTCAATTCAAAAGACACTTACTATTCCCTCTTACTTAGGGTACAAAACTAAAAAGAAAAATGACCTGACCTCAAGAAATTTGCTTGATGGGAATGATGTCACCTTTTCTTTGATAAAACAGATACAAGTTAATCTGAGGAGGAAAAAAGAACTAATATCTGGAGGAGGGGATAGATTTGTGTGATACAGGTGACACCTGAGTTGAGAGCTGAGACATGTTACAAAAGGAGAAAAGGAATTGCTGTGTTCCAGGTTTGGAAGAGATACCTTTGCAGGAAGGCAAAAGATGGAATTTTTGGGAGAATCATTACTAATAGCATTTATTTCTATCACTCTTAAAAATCATTGAACCACTCCAAATGAGACTATTTTTAACTGTAACTGAGAATGATTCCAACTTAACTAACCTTCTACTTCATGAAATAAACTTCCTTCCCTCTTGATTTTAATTTATGCAGATACATTATTTAAAGAGATAATTTTTTCAATATATGTTTATTTTACCCAATTGACCATATCAATTTTGTACATTTTAAATCATAAACTCACAGAAGGTAAAAACAATTTGAGTTACTTTAGATGAGGTTTTAAAAACATATACAACATGATGATACAGTCAAAAATTTCAAATGCAACAGTAATAACTGGATTTGTTTTAAAGAATTATAAGGAAGAAAACCACACTTAGGCTGCAGGAACATAGGAAATGGACAACAACATGAAGAAAGCACAATTGTGGTGTTGACTTTGCTGTATTCTATGCCTCCTGACTTCCATGGATCTAAAAAATCATCAGGGTGAGAATGGTAGGAGACTTTTGGGGTTTAGTATGTGTAAGAAGAATTGAGGGCATTGTGTTCAGAATAGCTCAATCTGGCAGCTGATCCAAGTGAAGAGAACAAAAAAAATCTGGGTTAGGAGAGGAGGAGATACCTAGGACAGTGATTTTAGGGAAACACAAGAGGTTGTGGCACCTCTGGAAAATTTTCCTAGCTGGCAACTCCATCTCAAACCTGGGAAATCCACTTGCTCACCTTTTCCCTAATCACCAGTTTCACCTGTTTGTTCCTCAGGGTGTAGATGAAAGGGTTGAGCATTGGGGTCACTACAGTGATGAAGAGGGCCACAACCTTGTTCAGGTTCTCTCCCTCACTGCCCTTACCTGGCCTGACATACATAAAGATGCAACTGCCATAAAAAAGGGATACCACAATGATGTGGGAGGAACAAGTGGAAAATGCTTTCTGCCTCTCCTTGACTGAAGGGATACGTAAGATTGTATAGATAATGTGGCCATAACAGGGAGCAGTGACAGATAAGGTACCCAGTAGACTGATATTGGCCACAACAAAGCCCATCAGTTCCACCAGGCTTGTATCTGCACAGACCAGTTCTAGCAATGGGAAATTGTCACAGAAAAAGTGATTGATGACGTTGGGACCACAGAAAGGCTGCTGGAATGTGATACTGCTTGGGATTATGATGAGAAGGAAACCTCCCACCCATGAGGACAGCACCAGCTGCACACAGATCTTTTTGCTCATGATGGTAGCATAACGCAAGGGGTTACAGATTGCCACATACCTATCAAAGGACATCACAGCTAGGAGGAGGAATTCTGTGGTTCCTAGGAAAAAGTAAAGGAAACCCTGCAGAAAGCATCCCAGTAAGGAGATGGTCTTGTTCCCTGTTAGGATGTTGTTCAGCATCTTGGGAAAGATGATGGAAGTGAACCAGATCTCTAGAACAGCAAAGTTTCTGAGGAAGTAGTACATAGGGGTGTGAAGGCGATGATCTATCAGGGTGACAACAATGATGAGGAGGTTCCCTAGCAGTGTGGTAAGGTAGGTCAGAAGGAGCCCCACGAAGATTGGCATCTGGAATTCACAGGCATCTGTGAGTCCCTGAAGAATGATCTCAGTTATTGTGGTACTGTTCCCCATGCTCCATGTTGGGGTCAGAGAGTCATGGCATTAAGAGGAGAGGCTTTGAGGCTCTGGGATCATATTTGGTCTAGAATTGAAGGGAACAAGAGTAGAATGAAGCTTTTTATGTTGAAAGATTTCATTATTTTCGTATGTAGCAACATCCTCCATCTCACCTTTCACCTCATCCATCTTCTAGACCTCTCGTTCAAGTTTGTGGTTTATATGGGTATTTTCTTACATTGGGACCCACATGGACCTTATTGTCAGAGTATTGGTGTTGACTTGAGTAGTCAAGTGGAGTGATATCAAGTTTAGTAATAACAGTTGGACTGATAAATGAAAAATTTTTTAGATTAAACCCTTATCACTCCTCTTAGTTACAAGACCTTGACTTTCTAATGAAAACACATTTTGGGGGGATATTTTGTTGTTGTTCTTGTTATTTATTTAAAAAAAGAGTATAATTAACAACTTTTTCCTGCTTTTTTTCCCTCTCAACTTGCTGAATCATTTTCCCCTTGTTCCATCATGCTACAGGAATATTTTCTTAATTCCATGACATTCTCTCTCCAAATCTGATATGTCAAAGGATATTTATGAAAGATTTGGGAAGTAATGCCTCTCTAACTTTTCTGTTAATTGTTGTTGCCTGCTATTTGATGTTAAACACAATAATGATGAAATTAAAATTTTAAATGTGAAATGCATAATTCTGTTCAAATTATAAATAAAACCGAAGGAAGAAAAAATTGGGCAAAAATCCATTGGTCAACAAGGATTTATTTAGCACTACAATACACTAGGCACTATGCTAAGCACTTGGGATCCAAAAAAAGATAAAATATATTTACTGCTCTTAAAGAATTTAATGGGAGAGAAACATGCGAACAAATTATAGGCAGGATAAATTTGAACGAATCAATAGAAGGAAAATACTAGAGTTAAGGCAGATTAGGAAAGGTGTCCTGTAGAAAGCTAGATTTTTGCTGAGACTTGAAAGAATCCAGAAAAGTTAGTAGGTTGAGATGAGGAAGGAGACATTTTTAACATGGCTGGCATGAAAATGCTCGAAGTCAGGAAATAGAGTATCTTGTTTGAGGAAGAGCAAAAAAGTCAATGACAGTGGGTCATAATGTCTGTGGTGGAATGTAGTATAAGACATGAGAAACCTGGGAAAGTGGAGAAGGAAGTTAGATATAGAGGGTTTTGAATGTCAAATAGAAGATTTTATTCTTTATTCTGAAGGGAAATATTGAGGTATATTCAGAAGGAAAGAGATGATCAGAGACTTTTCAAAAATCACTGACAAACTAAATAGAGGTTGGTCAGGGTAGGAAAAGAAAGAACTGTGGTAGATAGATCAATTATCAGGCTATTGAAAAATATTTTATTTGATGCACATTTGTTTGACACATGATACAACTGGAGATAATTTGATCTCTAATCTCTAAAAATCCAAGAGCATTATGTAAATATTGAATAATAATTATATACAGAAATAATAATAAAATTATTGAAGTATTAAATACTTTCAGGGGAATAATAATAAAATAATTTTTTCAATGTCTCTTTCAGAGAAAATATGGTTAAATGTCATTTCACTATTCTAGAAATGATATTTGTCAATGATTTAAAAAGTAATGGTAGATCAGATAGTAGATCTGACATCTTTAATCATCAAGTTTGAGGTTGAGGTTAACCTAGTCAGAAGGATTTCTAGATTTCCAATAGGAGTAAAATTTAGTGTCATTAGAATAAGCTAGAGATGTGGTCAGATTAATTTTAAAAGATTACATACTCTAGGAGACATTTCAAAGGAGACAAAAGTATACACAGATGATGAGAATCTGGGTTGGATTTAATTATGGCTAGAAACAGACCTTAGGTTCATAGAGAAACATAGACCAAATGCAAGTCTTCATCCTAGAGTTCTGGGGAAAGAGCACTTAAGAGAACAATCTGAGAGTACGAGGGTTCAAGAAATGCTTTTTCATTTTCATTCACCACAATGATGATATGATGGCACCATGGTTCAGCAGATATGCTGAATGCCAATTAATAAACTGATTAGTTCTTCTCATCTCGCTGAGAAATCATGAATAAACAGCTTTTTGAGAACTCACCTGACTGTGAGGGTGTCACCATGCCTGGAATCCTTGGTATTCTTCCCTTTTTCCAGGACTCTGACTGACAAGATGAGAGTGTCCAGCAGGTACAGTGGGTTCTAGATGTCAATGGGCTGTTGATGAAAAAGAGAACCCTTCTCTTCTCTCAATCTAAAAATGCAGCTTTGGCTCTATGTAGAACTGAGTGAGAGTGGATTGTTCAGTGGAGGTTCTTCAGTGGAGTCCTGAGATGCCCTCCCTGGGTGGTCTTGCCCTGTCATACCTTAAGGCACATTTCATTCTGGGTATCTGTGGGAGGGGCTATTGTTTTCCTTCTCTGTGTAAGGATACTCAGGGATTTTAATCTTTGGGTTAATTAATTGTGACTGTAACATAGATAGGGTTGAACAGTTTTGGCAGAGCAATTCATACAAATTCCCTTGATGATCAACAAATTTGCTAGAGTTTCCACTGTAACAACAACAGATAGTTAACATTTATGTACTGTTTTAAAATTTGCAAAATCAAATTATGATTATTATATTTTACCCTTATAACAACTCTGGTAAGGGGAATGCATAAATATCCTTTTTTTTGACAAATGGGAAAAGTGAGACAGACAGAAGTTAAGAGACTTGCTCAGGATCATACAGAGAGTAAGTATATGAGGTAGGATTTGAACTCAAATTTTCTTGACTTATAGATTAGGCTGTATGGCTTATTAGACTCCAATCTACAAGACAGATTTTCTAAGGTCACCAGGCAACCTCTATGTTGTTCCCTATTCACCTTAAAATGGGCATTGAGTTTAAACTACCTGTCACTGGACAAATGTTCAGATCACTTTTGGGGTCTACTAGTACTGCTAGTAGTAAGCACTGTATTCAGAGTTGGAGGGGACATCCGATTCTCATTGCCAACTTCAGGAGCTAATATATGATACATAGAATATAAACAAAATCAAATTGTGTCATTTTTTCTATCTCTCAAAGACTTGTTTTCTAGCAACTCTATCTTCAGGTTCATATGTGACTAGTTAACTAAAATCAATCCCATAAGTAAATTTATAACAAAGAAAATACAGTCTCTGGATCTCTCCTGTCAGTCAGACCCATCATCGCATCATCCCCTAATTTCTTTCTCTAAATGCCTTCTTGTGCTTCCAGAGAAGAAACTTGGTGTAGAAATAGACAGGAAGAGTAAACATATTCATTCTGACAACAAATCCTTCTTTCTTTCCTCCTGGATCACAGGTTGACTTTGGCTGATGGAAGCTTATTTAGTTTATCCCCAGGTGGACTCCTGGGAGCTTGTTGATAAATGACTCTTGTACATGTAGGGATGCATTGTGCACAAAGGGTGGGAAATGTGTATGAGATATTTATGAAATAGGCAGTCTCTCTGTGGAGCAAGTACCAGTTCTGTAGTATTTGGGATGCTACTTTGTTTCCATGGAAACATTGAAGTATACAAGTCAAATGTTGACCTTCCCAGGATTCTGTTCCTCATTCTTGATTGGTAGGACTGGACTCTCCTGAGATTCATTATAACTTAATGATAACAAGGACCCAATTTCATCCCAAACCTCTTGACTGTTATTTTTTCCAACATTGGGACTAAAAGTTTTCTCTTCTTGTTTTGGTCAAAACATAACATTAGTTTTGAGAAAGTTTAATTGTATAGGTATTGCATTTAATAATGATTTCAGAGATTTGGAGGAAGAAGATGGGCAAACAAGATTATGTAGCGTTTTTGGGTAGTGTGGCCACTGGAGCTCAGTGTATGAGGAAAGTTAGACCTGTACTGTTTCTGAGCAAAGTATTATAATATGAGAATTTCACCTTTTCTCCCTTTCCAGGTAACATATCTGTATAACTATCTTAATGTGACCAATAACTCCCAAATGGATTTATTTTATAAGTTTGGTATATTATACAGGATGTCCCAAAAATCTTATACAATTTTAATTTTTTTTTTTTTTACCAAAACTTACCTGCTTTTCCTAAAGTAGGACAAGTTTGCAATTGAGTCACAAGCAATTTCCTAGATTCCTACACTCAGACTATGGGAATTGAAAATGATTTCATGATCCAATAATTTAGTTATTTAATACATTGCCCTTGTTCTTGAGGGCATTTCTTCTCGTTCAAAGAGAAAGTATCCAGACTCTGATAGTTGAAGGAGAGTAGGAATGATCACCCTCCTTCCACCAATCCTAGCTCTTCTTATCGTTGTTCATAACATTTTAGGAAAGTGACTTCCATTTCTGTGAGTGTATTCTTTTCACCTGTAAAATTATGGACTCCATGATTTATGATCACCAAACCACAGAATTTTAAAGTGGAAAGTGACTTCTAGTCCTATTCCCTTTTCCCTCTTAATTCCCTCTATAATATACCCAATATGTGGTCACACACTTTCTATCAGAAGACCTCCAGTGATGGGCAACCCCCTACCTCCCAGGCAGCTTGTTCAACTTTTAGGAATTTGCTTCTGACATTGTCTCAATTTGCCTTCTTGACACTTCTCCCTACTGCTCTGGGTTCTATTTTTTAAGACCAAACAGAATAAATCTAATTCCTGTTCCTGATATCTGAAGGGCTATCTTGTTCTCTTTGAGTCTTCAAGTTTTTTTAAAGTGGTCCTAATGTGATTTAGACAAAAGACCGTTTTATCATACTGATTGCCTTTTCCAGAATGTTCTCTGGCGTATCCCTTCCTAACTTGGGACACTCCAAACTGCACATAACCCTCCAGATGTAGTCTAACCAAGACAGGGCCTAGAGGTTGTATCACCTAATTCCTGACACTGCGCTTCTCCCTGGTTTCCTTCAAGTTTCAGCCAATGTGCTTCTGCATGAACCCTTTCCTGATCCTCTTTAATCTTAGTGCCTTCCCTCTGACTATTCTCAATTTATATTGTCTTTATCTTTGTGCATAGATGTTATTTCTCCAGTTAGCATGAGTCCTTGAGAGTGGTACTTACAGTACTTGGAACAAGTTGTTATTGTACAGACTCCTCCTTGTGGTCCCATTTCTTGACAAAGATACTGAAGTAGCTTGCCATTTTCTTCTTTAGCTCATTTTATAGATGAAGAAGCTGAGGGAAATAGGATTAGGTGACTTGCCCAGGGTTACACAGCAAGGAAGTGTCTGAGGCTAGATTTGAACTTTAGAAAGATGAGTCTTCCTGACTTTAGGATTGGCATTCTGTCACCACACCATCTGGCTGCCCAGGTACTATCAGACTCTTAATAAATGTTTACTGGTTGACTATTGATTAATCAATTTGTTGAGTAAAAATTGTTTGCTTTTTGGACTTTCTTTATATTCCAATTGTTTAGCACAGAGCTTGAGAAATAGTAGGCACTTAATAAATGTTTGTTGGTTAACTGATTGATTAATGTAGCCCAAGACTATATTTCAGTCCATTCATACCTTTGGATAATTCTCCAGGAGTAAAGCCAATATGACTGAGGCATATTCAATATATTAAGCTAGATGAGATCCTCATTTATCAGGTAGACCATCAAGATCACAGGGAGTTCCTTTCAGAGCTACAGAACCTTGCATCTGTTCTGGGGTGGCAAAGTAACAAAAAGTTGGAGAAGGGGGAAAATGAAGCATGGCTGGGATCTGCCTGAAATAGTGACGTAGGAGAGGCATTCACCAGTGTTATCAACAGACATTCATCCAGAGCTTTAGAGTTTTCTCTATATTTACATATTTCATTGGATCCTCACAGTTACCCTATTAGCTGGGTTATTACTATATCTTTTTTTTAGATGAACAAACAAGTTCAGAGGAATTAAGTGACTTGCTCTTTGTTACAGACCTACTAAGCCTCAAAGTCAGAATCTAAATCCTAATTTTCTTTTAGAAAAAAATGGTTTTTTTTTTTAAGTTTTATTGATACTCTTTTTTATATTATAAGTTCCTAATGGTTTTATACCACCAAATAAAATCCTCTTTTGTAACAAAAATCATTATAGTCAAGCAAAACAAATCAATATATTGTATGGCTCATTCTGTGCTTACACTCCACCACCTCTATGCAAAGAAGCAAGTGACCACTTTAGTGTTAATCTTCTATAGTCACCATTTTACAATGCATTGATGAGAATTCTGAAGTCATTCACTATTATTTTCTTTTTATATTAAAGTGGTCATCATATCTATAGCTCTCCTGTGAATTCAGGTTTCTCTGACTTCGTGTCCAGTGCTATATCCCCTATGCCATAATGTCCCTTAATATTAATCTTTTCAGATCTAGACTTCTGGGAGAAGAGGGGGTGATTCTTGAATTTAATCTCTGGTAAAGAGAGAGTATAGTTCCTGTACTAAGGTGAAGCATAATCAATTTGTAGATGATGCAAAATTAGGAGAGATAACTAACACACTCTCTATAACTGAAGCTAGAACCATAAACATTTTGACAGGCTAGATCATTGAGATGAATCTAAGAAAAAAAAAAGAAAAAAATTTAATAGAATAATTGTCAAGCCTTACACTTGAATTCAAAATCTCAACTTTAGGTGTTGAAGAAGGAGTAAGTATAGTTAGTACTTTTCATGAAAAAGATCATGCTCTTTGAAATTACAATTACATAAAATATGGCCATTGCTTCCAATCCAATGGAAGGAAACATGTAATGTGAATTTGGGTACATGTGACTACTTCATGGGATTCATTATTTGTATTAATTGGGGTCTAGTTCTATACACATACACAAACACACATATACTATACATGTATACATATAATGTTGTGCTGCTATTTGCTTAGCAACTGGCTCTCTGAAAAAAATGCATTCATACATTGTTAAGTTTGATCTGTATTATTCATATTTTATATATTGCTTTCTTAAGTCTAGAAATCAACAAAATAATAAAACAATCTCTGATTCTTAATATTGGTTAAATTCTTTTAAAATTATTGATATATTTTAGTTTATGGAATAAAAAATAGTTTTTTAAAATAAAAGATAATTGAACATGAAACTGCAAATTTATTATGTGCAACTTGTCATTTCTTTAAATAAAATATTTATCATGTAAGTTCTTCCCCTCCCCTATGCCCATCCTAAAGATGGCTACCATTACACACACACAAAATCATTCTATTAACACTTCAACTTTCAGTTCTTTCTCTGATTTCAAATAACTTGTTCCTTCATATGTCCTTTGCAGTTAATTTTGGTTAAGTATTGCTTGATTTCTGAGCTATCAATGTTTTCATCAAAAATTTAACAATTGGTTTAAAATTTTTTGATTGATTTAAATTTTATTTCCTCAGCATGAATAAAGTGTTCAAAATCCTAGTTAAAAATCATTTGACAATTGTCAATGCTGAAAAATTACCCGTGCATATATCTTGTAAATAAAAAGCTATAATAATTTTAAAAAATCATTTGAGAATTATACATCCTATATGAAACTGTGCATAGCCTTTGATCCAGCAATACCATTGCTAGACTCACATTTTAAAGAAATCCAAGAAAAAGGAAAAGGACTTTTGTGTACAAACATTTATACACCAGCCCTGAAATCAAGAGGACCTGAGTTCAAATGTGACCTCAGAAAGGCCTGGAGAGACTTACACGAACTGATGCTGAGTGAAATGAGCAGGACCAGGAGATCATTTTATACTTCAACAACAATACTATATGATGACCAGTTCTGATGGACCTGGCCATCCTCAGCAACGAGATCAACCAAATCATTTCCAATGGAGCAGTAATGAACTGAACCAGCTACTCCCAGAGAAAGAACTCTGGGTGATGACTAAAAACCATTACATTGAATTCCCAATCCCTATATTTATGCCCACCTGCATTTTTGATTTCCTTCACAAGCTAATTGTACAATATTTCAGAGTCTGATTCTTTTTGTACAGCAAAATAACGGTTTGGTCATGTATATTTATTGTGTATCTAATTTATATTTTAATATATTTAACATCTACTGGTCATCCTACCACCTGAGGGAGGGGGTGGAGGGTAAGAGGTGAAAAATTGGAACAAGAGGTTTGGCAATTGTTAATGCTGTAAAGTTACCCATGCATATAACCTGTAAATAAAAGGCTATTAAATAAAAATAAATAAAATTAAAAAAAAAAACAACTCTCAAATGTGACCTCAGATACTTAACACTTCTTAGCTATGTGATCCTGGACAAGTCACTTAACCCTAATTGTCTCAGGGAAAAAACATTTATAGAAGCTCTTTTTATTGTGGCAAAGAATTGGAAATTGAAGGGATGCCTTTCAATTGGGGAATGACTGAACAAGTTTTGATATATGATTGTGATGGAGAACTATTGTGCTATAAGAAATGATGAGACGAATGGATTCAGAAAAACCTGGGAAGACTTATATAAACTGATGCAAAGGGAAGTTAACAGAGCCAGAATATTGTACACAGACACAGCAGCATTGTAATGATGATCAACTGTAAAAGACTTAGCTACTCTGATTAATATTATGATCCAAAACAGTTCTGAAGATCCCCTGATGAAAAGTGCTCCCCCCTCCAGAACTGATGAATCTGCAGATTGAAATATTTTTTCACTGACTTTAATTTTCTTGCTTTTTTGTTTTGCAACATAATTAATGTGGAAATATATTTTGCATGTATTCACATGTAAAATTGATACCATATTGTTTGCTTTCTCATCATACCTACTTTTTTTTTTGCTTGCCTTCTCAATGAGTAGGAGAAGAAAGAGAGAACTGAGAATTTAATTTTTTAAAAGGAATGCTTAAATAAAGTATATATATTTTTTAAAAATTAGACATTCTACTTAAATTTAGTAGAGTGTGGTTGAATTGGGTCATCCTAATAACAAAGTAGAATGATCCAATCCAATCACATGACCTACTTGTGGTTTCCTACATACAATAACCCATCTTTCTTCTTCATGCTTTTGTACTAGCTGTTCCCTATGCCTGTTCCTCCTAACTTCTAATCTTTATTTTCTTTGGCTTACTTTAAGATTCATTTCAAGCATTAAATTCACTATGAGATCTTTCTTGGTTTGTTCCTCCCCACCTTCCCTCAACTGCTGGTTTTATCCCCTCTAAGTTTACCTTTCAACTATTTTGCATTTATCTTATTTGTTTTTTATTTCAATATGCCATTTTCCTCATTAAAATGAAAGCTCCTTTAAGTCAGATAATGTTTTTGCATTCTTTATATCCTTAATACTCCAGGTAGTTCATGGTACATAGTAAGTGCTAAATGAATGCTTGTTGATGGATTATTCTTAAGAGGAAGAAAGGAAAGTTTTGCTTAAAGTAGGACTTCTTAACTTGAAATCTATGAAGTTGCTTAAATTTTTTTGATAACTATTTCATTATAATTGGTTTCCTTAATAATCTAGTATAATTTTTGCATTTAAAATCATTATTCTGAAAAGGGGTCCAGATTACCAAAGAAGTCTATGACACACACACAAAAGGTTAAGAACCTGTAGGGTATTATTTTATTATATTTTTTAGAAAACCTTATTTATCAATATTGCTGAACTAATTTTATATGGCTAGAAAATTATGTAACTTAAAAGACTACTGTAGAGGTCAGGCTGACCCCAGAGATACTCCAGGGAAGCTAAATGATTAAAAGGAATGCTTAGGTCCCACCCAGTGTTTGTTTTTGTTACACTCAAAGCTTATATTTTGTATTTCCCAAATTACCTTACTTGCTGATACATATTTTAATCTATCCTCCTGGAGACTAACTATTGCCTATAGGAGGCCAATTAGGCAAATGTCCTTGTCTGGATTCTATATATACTATAACCTCCAAAGACTTGTGGAAGGAATTATACACACCTTCTTTCCACCTCTCTTTTTGCTAAATAATCTAATAAAGTTATTTCAAAAATATTTGAGATTTGGGGGTTTATTCTGATGACTAACAAACCTAACAAACCTAGGAGGACCTATGTGAATACCCAGAAAATTTATTGATCAACTAAGAAATATTTTTAAAAGGCTACTTACAGAAGATGGAAGCAAGAACAGATAACTGAAATGAAACACACACACACATATTTATATGTATGTGTGTGTATGTAATTCAGTGCTCAAGCCCATTTGTATAAGACTCTTCTCATGGGTAGAAAAGGTCTACTTGTTGCCTCCTGCTTTGTGTACAAGCCCTCAGGCCTGTACCTAGCTTTTGCCCAGATCTCATTCTTCTTCTTCTTTTTTTTTAATAGCTTTTTATTTACAAGTTATATGCATGGGTAATTTTACAGCACTGACAATTGCCAAACTTTTTGTTCCAATTTTTCCCCTCCTTCCCCCCCCCCCATTCTCTCCCCCAGATGGCAGGTTGACCAATACATGTTAAATGTGTTAAAGCATAAATTGAATACAACAGTAGTATACATGTCCAAACAGTTATTTTGTTGTACAAAAAGAATTGGACTTTGAAATAGTGTACAATTAGCCTGTGAAGGAAATCAAAAATTCAGGCGGACAAAAATAGAGGGATTGGGAATTCTATGTAGTGGTTCATAGTCATCTCCCAGAGTGCTTTCGCTGGGTAAATCTGATTCAATCCAGATCTCATTCTTTTTTTTTTTTTTTTTTAAATTTAATAGCCTTTTATTTACAGGTTATATGCATGGGTAACTTTACAGCATTAACAATTGCCAAACCTCTTGTTCCAATTTTTCACCTCTTACCCCCCACCCCCTCTCCCAGATGGCAGGATGACCAGTAGATGTTAAATATATTAAAATCAGATATCAGATTCTTACTGATAGACAAAAATAGGTCAGACAAGTTCCCTTGGTGTTGACTCATTCAATCAGCAACTTTACAAAAGTGACTACAAAAGTAGTCACCATATACTGTTTTGAACTGTTTGAATAGATGCCAAAAATTGAAGGAATGCTACCATGTAGTATTTCCAGGTGTTACTAGGCCATTGCTGCTTTCCATGCTAATTTTCTGTTGCACCTTCCAACCCCCCAAAGTATATCAGGTTCAGGTTATCTTATGGATCACTGAAAATACTGAATTTTTCTCTAAGGTAGTCCCATTCTTGGTGATTCTCAGAAAATTAGTAACAACAACAAACAGTAATCTCTACCAAGTCCAATTCATTGTCCATATATTGGAAGAAGGTTGGGACACAATGGCCCGCGAGGCAGAGTGTGTGGATCCTGGAAGAAAAGAGATAAGGGCAAGAGAGAGGGGACGCGCAAAATGGAGGCAAGACAAATCCATCTGATCAAGCCTCATTTTAATGGGTGCAATAGTACAGATATATATATATAGCAGTAGGAAAGAAGGCAGGGTTGTATAAACATAGTACAGGATGGGGGGGGGGGGTCCTAGACAAAGGGTTGGTATCCCGCCCAAGGATGAGCTGCTCAGATGTTTCTGGTGGTAGGAAGCTCTATAATGTGATTAGGGATGCCTAGATATCTGCCTATTCAAAGTTAGGGCAGTGCTGGGATGTGATTAGGAGATTCCTATTCAGGAAGTCTTTGGTATGATGTGATTAGGAGATTCCTATTCAAGGTTAGGAATGTGGCCTTATGTGGCTGTAGATTAGTGCCGGCTCCCCACAATGGCCAGGGAAGAGAATGCCAGGTTGGGTGGTATATATGACAAAGATACTGAATGTCCTGTTATAAAGCCTTTGAAGACCAGCTAGGGATCCCAAAACACCAATCATTTGGTCTCTGGTGATATCACTGTTTGGATCAGCACCTTGGTCAGCAACACACAGTATCTCCTAGGAATCTAACAAAGAGATGGGGCAGTCTAGCAAGTGTTTTTTTCTAGAGGCTCAATTTTTAGAAAGCATTTCTTTCCAGACACTCTTTTCTAGACTTGCAATTTAGAAGTACTCTAGAAAAGAGCCTAGGAAAGAGTGCTTTCTAGAATTATATATGTATGCTTACAAATATGACAGTATAAAATACATATATGTATATGTTTATATACATAACCATAACTATAGAACTGAGTTAAAGACTTTATGCTAATCATTAAAAATAATATAACATATGTTGTATGTAATGGCACATATATGCTAATGTTATGTATGCTATATCATATATGTGCTTTGTGTTGTATATCATATAGTACACACACACATATATATCATTTATACAATTTTTAAGGATTATCATATATAGCCTTTGATTCAGTTCTGCACTCATGGTTTAATCAAGGACTTCAAAAATTTAAAACCAAGTTACATACAGGGAGAATGTTAAGATTTGATATTTACATAATAGTTAAATTGTTCTCTTCCTTATTCTACAAACCCAATGATATAATTTCATTCATTCAATTATATTTGATATTATTCAATGATAAGTAATACAAAATGTGTAATCTTCCAAAGAGAGAATTTAAACTCGCTATTGTTCTGTTCAATAATTCAGTTGTGTCTGTCTCTTTTCATGACTCCAAGTATCATTCCATGGGGTTTCCTTGGCAAAGATACTGAAGGAATTTGCCCTTTCCTTCTCAGAGGTTAAATTACTCACTTGGCATCATATTGTTAGTAAATAAATGAGGCCAGATTTTAGGTTTTCCTGTTACCAGGTCTAGTCTTCTATCTACTGAGTCAACTCAGGTTGCCTCAGGTCAGTCATTGCCATTAGAAATGAGAGAAAAGTTATTCTTAAGGAAACTAGACTTATCGATCAATTCAGATTGTGCATTGAAGTGATAAGAAACAGGAACCATATAATTTTAGGCTGCAAAAATTTAGCATCTATTAGATGCATAAAAAAGATCCAGTAAAGTAGCTGGAATCATCCATCAAAATCTCTATTTTTAAAAAAGAAATAGATGATAAATCTCTGTATCATAAATGTGAAATATCTTTGAGAATTCAGAAAATAATTGTACCATTATTAAAAATGGAACTATTGCTTACAACTGTTTAGATAAAACTTAGATCCATAAAAGTTAAAGACAATATTTTTAATAGCTATTGCTATATTGATCCCTCCTAAATTCCAGACTAAATGAAATAAAAGCCTTCAACATATAGAGAACTAACTAAAGAGATTAAAACTGTGGCAATGGGATAAGAAGCATATCAACTCATATTTTATCTGCTACTGAAGTATCCAAAAAATATTTTTAGTGAGTTCATGGAAGATGAGCTTTTATCCCAATATTCTTATTTAATTATAAAGATCAATCATTTTATCCACCTGTATGATAGTACATGGTCAACTAGGTGGGGTAGTGGACAGAATGCTGGGCCTCTTCATGAGTTCAAATTTAGTCTTAGATATTTATTAGCTATGTGATTCTGGGCAAGTCACTTAATCCCATTTATTTCAGTTGCTTCATCTGTAAAATGAGCTGAAGGAAACAAAAAATCACCCCAGTATCTTTGCCAAGAAAACCTCAAATGAAGTCATAAAGAGTACATGACTTAAAAACAATCAAACAACAACAATGGTACGCAGAACACTAAAAATCCAAGAATGATAGAAGGAACTTGACGTCCTTGGACCATCTATAACAATAATAAGATAATTGTGATAATAAATAATAAATGTATAATTTACAATAATAGCTTTTATATAGATATATTAACATAATATCTTAATAAAATAATATGTAAAATAAAACAAGCATAATAAAAATGACAAATAATAAATAATAAAAATCAAGTCATTGTCACTTACAGTTATAAAAAAATTTATCCCTAAGGAGCTGAGCCTTGCTGATCAATGAAAATTATGCAGTGAAAGAGTGGAGAACATACTATAGGTGACACATTTTGTCAACTAGCAATTATTTAGAAAGTTCAGATTTGGCAGCTAAGGGTTCACTTTATAAATTAAAACATGATAAATTTGCATATTAAAAAAAATGAATCTCAAAGGTATTTCTAAGAACTCAGTAAGCTGTACTAAAACTGGAGCATTATTAAAGATAAAATTGATTATACAACTTCCTAGATATGACACTAACCCACAAAAAATTAACAATAAATATTTTTGAGTCACCTTACTAAATATTCATAATCAGCAAATGGCATGGAATGAAAAGTTTTTAAAATATAAGATCCAATAGAAGAAATTAAGACAGAGTAAGAAAGGATAAAGTATATATCATTCTCTTGTCTTGTCTGCTCCTGGAGTTGCCCCCAAGATGTTTTCAGAGAGAAGGTAGGCCTAATTTTTTAATTCATTATAAAAAAGCAGTCACTTGATCCACCTGGACAATGTCCCATAGAACATTAAATATAACATATAAATAGCAGGATAATGACTTGTCCTCTAATTATTTCTATTTGAGTACCATAAAAAATGATGAGAACAAGATAATGATAACCAAAGTGATGATAATAATTATCATATTTGAGAAATAAATCAGAGTGTAATCGACCTAGAACATCATCAGAGCCTGAAGTTGTTCATGTGGCTCAGATATGGCAAAAAAATATCACATGTCATTAGATTTTTTTTTTATTTATAATATGAGGGAGACACACAGAGAAATCTCTAAGTAACAACTCAATTTTTCAAAGAAGGTTCTTTTTAAATAGAAAAACAAAATAAATAAAAGGAAAAGCTTACTCTGAACTATCTACATGGGCAAGATATAGATATACATCAGAATACAGAAAATCAAAGTCAGGTAAGAAACACTTGATTTTAAAATGTAGAAATACTATGTGGTAGAGATAATTAGCTGTAGCTAACAAAGTAAGCGCAGTAAAAGCAAAAATGTGCCACAGATTATTAACTGGAGCAAAGAAATACCTATTAGAAAAATAACAAAAGGTACAAGATGTTTCTTCAAGTACACATTGTTATATTAGCATATATTTGGCAGACTGTAGTAGTCTTCTTAAAACCAATTTAGAGCTACTTAGGCTCAAAGTGAGTTCAATTCCATTTGACGTTAATCTGTAAAAACTTTCAAACGATATTTTAAACATATGACCATACCAAATACTTGTAATCTCAAAGGTTTAAAATATGTAGACCTAGCAAAAGATATGAAAATCATGTGGGAATTGAATAAGGTAGAAATTCTTGTCAGTCTTATCTTGTCGGCAACTTGACACTGAAGTGTCAAGGATGCTTTCTGCACATCTGTTGGGAATGAATGGGCCTCCTAATACTTACATTTAAATACAACAAGAAGATATTTTATTTACCTGTGTAACAGTCCACAGAACTTTAAAAAGAAAAGAACAATAGTAAGGTAGCAACTTTTCCTAAGACAGTTTACATCTGAACTTCATTGAAAAAGACCAGAAGAATAAGGTTAATGATCATGATAATGATAAAAGAAAGTTTCATATTTATAAAGTGTTTTGTGGTTTGCAAAGTGTCTTACACATAATAATTTTGTTGGATCATCATTATAGTCTTGTGTCTTTTTTTAACCAATGAAAAAATTGAGACATTGATTAACTGACCTGCTCAGATCACAGAGATGGGATTTGGAGGCAATAACTGATTTTCACTTCTGGTTACAGGAAAGATAATGTTTGTGGGTGTTGCATAGTCAGGCCATATCATCTTTGTTTTACATATATTACCAAGCCTCTATGTTTTTAATTACATTGATAGCACTTTCCACTGACACATCTCTCTCTCTCTTTAAAAACATATATAATATTTCATTTTTTTTCTCCAATTGCATGTTAAAACAGGTTTTTAACTTTTTTTAAAAAAAAGTTTTGAGTTCTAAATTCTATCCTTTTCTCCTCCTCCCCCTTCCCTGAGATGGTAAGCAATCAAATATAGTTATACATGTGCAATCATGTAAAGCATTTCCACATTAATCATTTTGTATAAAATTAATATTAATAATTCAATTAATATCAGTTCTTTCTCTGGAGGCAGAGATCATATGCTTCATCATTAATCTTTTGGGATTATTTTAGATCATTTTGTTGCTGAGAATAGCTGGGTCATTCACAGTTTTTCATCATACAATATTGCTGTTACTGTATATAGCATTCTTCTAGTTCTGCTTACTTATCTTTGCATCTATTCATGTTAGTCTGTCCAGATTTTTCTGAAACCATCCTTCTTGTCATTTCTTACAGCACAATAATGTCATATCACAATCATATCATATCAGATCTTGCTCAGTTTTCCAATTGATAAGCATTCCTTCAATTTCCAATCCTTAGCCATCACAAAAAGAATTAGAACCCTTTCTATTTTGGGGGGGAATGTTTTTGGGATATAGATCTAGCAGTGGTATTCAATGGCCCAGCTCTCTTAACAAAGTTCCTGTATCTGTATGCCCTACTACTGACTCATATATGCTCACTACACTTTTAGATCAATACAGAGATTATATCTGAACCACTTCTTATATTTATATAAGTTGGGGGTCATCTGACTGTAATCTTTAGTCTAGAATTCTGTCTTTAGTCTAGCCAGGATTCAGACCAACTGCCTTTGGGTTCTACTGAGGAATGGAGGGAACTTCTTGGTATAAATGGATCATGGCAAACAAGATGTATTTAGTACAAATCATCCTTTTTTCAAATGCTGTTTGTTAAATAGAAATTAATTTAGCTCATTCCAAGTAGTACCTGAAAGGATATTGGCTAATAGACTCCTGTGGACAATATGGATGTAAACAACTTTGAGATAAACTCCAGAACACTTTTGTCTCTCAGTAGAGTAAATGCCAGGACTACAACATTTGAGGAGCTGCTTTATTTTCATAGAATTGTTAATACACACAGCCCCCAAATACTGAGACATCTAGGGACATGTTTCCTATATGTATTGATAGAGCTGGGCATCCCTAGAGATTCGTTATTTCAAGGTAGCAAACTCTGCTCCAGTCCCTCGACTGTTAGTGCCTCTAACTTTGTTCCTAAAAAGTTTCCTTTGTAAGAGCAAAGAAACACAGTTATTTTTGATTAAAGTTTAAACAACTTGGCTCTGTCAACTGGGAAAATCTGAGTTACTGTGAGGCACCTGCTATATGCAGATGTCCCGCAAGAGCAGGCCTTTTAGATCTCTTCAGGGAGCCTGGGGACCCAGGAATATGCAATTGCTCTAAAGTAATAAAGAACCTTTGTTATCCTTCCCCCTCCATAGTTCAAAAAAGAAAAAAGAAATGAAAATGAGAGAATTGGGATTTGTTTACTTTTTGTGTTTCTCACAATTTCAAAGGTCAGCAAAGCATCAAGCAACTTTTGTGCTCTGAGGAAAAAAAAGGAACAAATGGAGGGAAATGGAGAAAGAATAGAGAACAGATCACTGTATTCTTCATTAAAGTCTTCTCTCAACTCTCAAGACTGCATAGAATATGACTGAATTCTGAGAGAGAGTATTTTAAAGGTATTCTCTTGAGTGGGCACTTATTAACATTTCTTCTTGATTTAGAAATATAAAAGAGATTATCAGTTGTATGCTGAATAACTCCTGCATATTTTAATTTAATATAAATTTTTCCTTGGAGTATGAAATATATTATTCATTGTATCAGTGTATCAAGCAACTTAAAGCTAAAAGGGACTTTAGAAATTACCTACTTCAATCCCCCTCATTTTACAGGTAAAGAAAATGAAGCCCAGGGACATTTGTTCAAGGTCACAGATATAGAGCATTAAGCCATTTGTTCAAGGATACATATATATAGTGTTCAGAACCCTCTGAACCCAGGCCCTTTGCTTCCAAATGTAGTGTTCTTTTCATATCTCTCTCTCTCTCTCTCTCTCTCTCTCTCTCTCTCTCTCTCTCTCTCTCCATGTAAATTCTGATACAAAATATTGATGCTTTTTTTTTCCCTTATATTTTTGTCCCAATTCTGAGCACTGCCAAGGGAACATTGCAGAGCCTCCTTGATAAGATCCGTAAACATTCAAAAGGACTTAATTATCAACACAGGAAAAGAATGTAGATAAAGAAATGTTTATTGTTCAGATTATGATATTGTTACACACACACATATATATATATATACATGTATACATGCACACACATGTATATCTCAGATAAACATTGCAAATAAGCAATGAATTAGGCCTAGTTTTGAAAATAAGAAATTGGTGATCTTAATTTCTCCTTAAAACAAAAGCCAATCTTTGTAAAGAATTTTTGATATCTTTTGGTTTTGTATCACTTTTATTTCTATTATCTCTCCTATACTTCCTAAGATAGCCATTTTTTATAATAAAGAATTAAGAAAAACAATAAAATGTTCATTTAAACAAATATATCAGGAAAATCTGGCATTATATACAGTATTTCAAATCCATGATCCCCTACTTCTGCCAAGAAGGGAAGGAGATGTCTTTTCATATCTTTTCTTTGAGACTAAAGTTGGTTTTTTTTAGTTCACAGCTTTCAGTTTTGATTCTTTTTTTGGTTGCTATAGTTCTTTTCATTTACATTGTTGTAGTCATTATACATATAAGTTTTCCTGTTTCTGCTTACTGCTATTTCATATAAATCTTTTTCTACCTCTTTGTATTTATCATATTGTTTTTTACAGCATAGTTATAGGCCTGTACCACAATTTGTTTAGTCATTTTTCCAATCAAGACATTCATTTTTAAAAATTCCAATATTTTATCAATATTTTTGTATGGCTACAAATACTACAGTCTCCTAAGAACTGAAAATAAAAAACATTCTCAGGGAAATATGAGACACATGGTGGGTATAACTAGGCTACAACATATTACAAACAAGAAATTATGAATGAATAAAAAACTTATTGATATTCTATATTCTGTATGTATGCTACATTTATTATCATATTATTTCTTAAGCACTGTGCTAACATCCCTGAAATGTAAAAGATGTCATAAAAGAGGTATGTGAATGATCACATGGTGAAGATGAGGGCTAACTGATGTATTAGTGGTATCATTTAATACTTTTGGTTGTTGGAAAAGGATAAAGAAGATTGGACCTATAATTTCAGTGCTATAATGTAATCTCAGATAAATAAACTCCCTTTATTAATTCAGGCTAAAGCCTTCTCTTTATCTTAAAGTCTTGGAAAGTTGTGTCAAGAACAAGTGAGGGGAAACTCTTACATATTGGATAGATGTTCAGTGGTGAATTAATAAGCAAACATAGAGAAGCATTTTCTAGGATAGACAATGCCAACTTTGGTTTGTATTACTGGAGACAATCATCACACTGACAAGATCACAGATGCATCTGAGTAATTTATGAGAAATGAATTTTTGTATCTTTGAAAGTTAATGAAAGTGGCTGGGTAGCTAGAAGTGGGAGCATGGGCAAGTAAGGCTGTGCCAATGGGATGAGCCAGTATGAATATGGTCACAAACCTGTATTTTATCTCCATTAAATCTGATGGGAGAATAACCTTAAAAAACTCAATTGGTCATAAGTATTGTAACCTAATTTTTGAGAGCATTTCCCTAAGATTAAGGAAAGAATATAGAACAACAAGATCTTTTAACCCAGGACACTACAGAGAATGAAAATCTGACACTAAGTCACTATCTACCTCTGACTCATTGTCAATCAGTCAGGAACCCTGTGAGTTTCTTCTAATAAATTTCCAAATTTTTCTACACTAAGTAAAGAGTAGCTAGATTCCTTTTTGTTTAAATTTTTTTCCTTTTTATTATTATGATGGATAAGCAGGAATATTTTCCTATACAAAGAATAACAAAAAAGAAGACTTCAAATGAAACCATGAATTTTTATTTTACATTTATACATACACACACACACACACACACACACACACACACACACAAATATATATACACACCTTAATTTGTTTCTTTAACTCCTTCTCCCCACTTCATGCCTCTTTCCTGATTCTCAAATATTTCCAACTTTGTTGGTTGTTCAGTTAAGTCAAAAGTAGGGTGATATCTGTCTGACTCTCTGTGACCCCACTTTGGTTTTTTGGGCAAAGATACTGGAGTAGTTTGCCATTTTCAACTCCAGGTCCATTTTACAGGTAAGGAAACTAAGACAAACAGGGTTGAGTGACTTGCTTAGGGTCACACAGGTAGGAAGTGTCTAAGTCCACATTTGAACTTAGGAAAATGAGTTCATGCCCTGACTCCATGTCCAATATAACACTGTCCTACTTGTCTATGCACTTCTCTAAATTTCCTGCTGTGCTCTCCTTTGTATTTTTAAGCAATTCATTGACACTCTTTTCCTTCCTTTTTTCTGTAGGATAAGTGCCACCCTACACTCTTTCTACTTCTGTCTTCACTCACTGACTCTTCTGACTTACTTTGCAAGTTCTAAGGGTTATTCTTTGGGATATACTTCTGCTACTGTGGTTCCTAAGTCCAAGTGTTATGTTTCCCATGAATAAATCAACCAGCTAAGTCAACTCTTCATAAAGATATTTATTCAAAAGCCAAAGCAAGAATAATTATTTTATAGAATTCTTTCTATAATAAACCTTAGGTTCATCCTTTCATCAAGGCTCACAATGTCTATAGAAATAGTGGACAAAATCTTAAAGTACCATAGTACGAGACATACTTGTAGGAAGAACATAAACAGTTAGGAAACAAACCACTGAGGTCTGTCTTTGTCTTGTTCCTGTGAGCTGCTTTTTCAGGATTGTCTTTTTGTTATTTGTTTTTTTGGCATGCAAATCTTACATGTGTCTCTGTCTTTCCCCCTTTCAGGCAATAAAATTGCCTAAGTCTGAAAGGGTCATATTCTGTACTTCCTTTAAAAAAAATTAGTATTGCTATCACTAGCTCTTCCACTTCCCAGATTCACAATTGGCTTGTCTCACATTATATCTATGTCTCATTCTGCAGCTCTGCCAAGAGATGGGAAAATCAGTGTTCTGGAATCATTAGTTAATGCATTGATCTTAGATCTTGAGTTTTCTACAGTTGTTTTCCACTACAGTCTTTTAGACCCAAAATTCTTTTGATCTCTTGAGAGAGGCATAGGTATCAGAAGATAAGATGACTGTAGATCAAAGATATGAGGCTTAACTTAAAACAAAGAGATTTCTAGCAAGCTGAGGAAGAATGATATCTTGCTGACAGCAGCTTCAGCTATCTAGGTTTTGTAACCTTTCAGATTTGGTTTTGTAACCTCTCAGACCTTCACAGAACACATAATCAACAGCATTCTGTGACAATTTAGGACAAAAAAGTAAAATATTTCATAAAAGAGGGAAGGGTAGAGAACATGGGGTTCATCCAAGCGAGAAAAGGGGTGTATTTGGTTGGAATGCAACTGGCAGCATTTATACCACAAGTGGAGGAGACAAAGGTGTCCAGACCAAATACATTTACAATTGTGAAAGAAATTGTTTTTAGATAAAATTTCAAGGTCTCTTATCCAAGAACAAGAAGTAGTTACAACAATAGTGATTGAGAATATCTACTTTACTATGACTTTACATAAGGATTAGGGATTTTGTGATCTTAGGTGACCAGTTGGTTAGGGAATTTCTACATTGTTAATTTATTAAGATGATGTAAAGTCACTGTGGTTCTTTTTTGCTCTCCATATTGTAAACATATAAATTGTTTTCATTGCCTTGCTCTCTTTACTCTGCAAAAATTTATATAAATATTCCCATGTTTCTCTGAATCCACTCCTTTTATCATTTCCTATAGTAAAATATTTCACAAAAGTGCTGTTATTAATGTTTTTGTACAAGAGTTCCTTGGAACTCTTTGGTGTATAAAATTAGTGGTGTTATCACGAGTCAAGGGTATGCACAGTTTAGTGATTTCTTGGATCTAGTTTCAAACTGCTTTGCGGAATGATTATACTACTTCACTGCCCTATCAATAATGCATAGTTCTGCCTTTCTTCCCATAGTACTTCCAATGGCTACATTCTCATTGCCATTATCTTCAGAATAATTCACTTTCCTAAGTCACTCTTTCTTCCTTCTCAAGGAGTAAAATATCTGATTCACCATCATCCTCTCCATCCTAATTCCTGTGAGCATATTTGGGGAATTCAGTATTTATGTTGATATTTTCTCAAAACACTACACATACACCCTTCCAGATTTATATCATGTTGGAGATCAATGCTATTTTTATACAGGGATGTCAAAGAAAAGATGTTGAGACCATTAGTATATTATACAGTTTTAAGCATTGGTCTACAAAAAACAATTTTATTTAATTTATAACATTAATCTACCCAAACAATTTTTAGCTTGGAGAGAGAAGGAGAGAGAGAAAGAGAGAGAAAGAGAGAGAAAGAGAGAGACAGAGAGAGACAGAGACAGAGACAGAGAGACAGAGATAGAGACAGACAGAGACAATAAAACAGAAATAGAGACAGAGACAGAGAGAGACAAAAAGTCAGAGTCAGAGAGAGACAAAAAGTCAGAGTCAGAGATAGAGAGAAGAGAGAGACAGACAATCAGACACACAGACACACACACATCCAAATGTGGTAGTCTTCCTTATCCTCTGGCACAACTCTTTGTTCTAAGACGTTTTCAGGAAACATTTGTAGGAATATTGAACAAGGAAAATATATCTTAAAATACAATCAGAGTTAACATTTTAGAAAAGAACAATCAAGTCACTATTTCATTCCTCTTGGACCACTCCTTTTAATTCTCCACTAATATTTTACTCTTTTCTTGGTGGAGAAGGGTAGATGCTACTAATGACTTCAGGTAAGCAAGGAAGCTTTGTCATTAATAGTTGTTATACAGTCATTTTCAGTTTTATCTGATGCTTTGTGATTCCATTTGGGATTTTTCTGGCAGAGACACAAACATGATTTACCATTTCCTTCTCCAGCTCATTTTACAAATGAGGAACTGAGACAAACAGGGTTAAGTATCTTGGCCAGGGTCATACAGTTAGTGTCTAAGGGAGAACTTGAACTCATAAAGATGACCTTTCCTAAATCCAAGTCCAGCATTCTATCCACTATGCCACTTAGCTTGCTCTTGTAAATAGTAAAAAAATCTAAATTTGTTTACTTAAATTTATCTCAGTCTGTTAACTTAAAGAAGATGCTTTCTTTCCCTTTTGTCCTGAATAAACTTTTCTAAAGGAGTTTTTCTAGGAGTATTGAAAAATTTAGAGAAAAATATTCTCAGTATTTCTAAAGACTAAAAAGAAGGTTTTAAAAAATATGGTTCCTTGAGGGTTAGGTTCTAAAGTTAGCTCATAAAACAAAAATCCTTATCTTTCCCAATAAACTTTCCTCTCTTCCCCATTTCTTTTTCAAATACTACCATCCTTCCATTCAGGTTCATAATCTTGGGGTCAATCTCAACTCATCATTCTTCCTCATATTCAATAAACTTCCAAATCTTGTTTATCCTATTTCCACAATCTCTTATCTCTCTCTCTCTCTCTCTCTCTTTCTCTCTCTCTTCTTCTATCTCTCTTCTTTCTCTCTCTCTGTGTCTCTCTCTCCTCTTTCGCTGAAATAATAACTTTTTATTTTTCAAAACACATGCAAAGATAGTTTTCAACATTCATCCTTGCAAAATCTTGTGTTCCAAATTTTTCTCCCTCTTTCTTCTCTCCCCTCCTCACCTAGACAGCAGGTAATCCAAGATAAGTTAAACATGTGTAATTCTTCTAAACATATTTCCACCTTTATCATGTTAGAGCAAGAAATATCAGATCAAAAGGGAAAAATAAGAAAGAAAACAAGCAAGTAAGCAACAACAAAAGATGAAAATACTATGTTGTGATCCACATTCAGTCCCATAGTGCTCTCTCTAAATTCGAATGGCTCTATCACAAGACTATTGGAGTTGTCCTAAATCACATCATCCCCAATATATCTCAAATCCACTCCCTTCTCTAAATTTACTCAGCCAACATCCTAGTTCAGACTTAATCACCTGACACCTGAACTACTGCAACAATCTCCTCATTGGTTTAGCTTGGGTCTCTCTCCCCTTTTTCCAGTCCATATTACACATAACTTCCAAATTGATATTTCTAAAGAATAGATCCATTTTTGCTCAAAAAACATTAATGGCTTTCTCTTGACTCTAGGACAAAGTTATAAATTCGTCTGAAATGACTTTTAAAGCTCTTTACAATCTGTCTCCAATTAACCTTTCCAGATTTATGACATATTATTCTTCAAGTTCTCATAAGTTCCAGCTAAATTATGTTACTTGCTCTTTCTTGTTCAGGCTTCATGACTGTACAGGCTGCCCCTCAGCCTGGAATGATTGCTCCCTCCTCACTTCTGCCTTATAGACTCCTTAGATTCTGTAATAGCTCAACTTGTAAACAAATTGCAATACATTAGTATAATGGAATATTAGTGTGCTACATATGACGAATACAGAGAAGCATGTAAAGAGCAATATGAACTGATGTAGAATGAAATAGGCAGAGCCAAGAAACAGTACCCATAACTACAACAGTGTAGGTGGAATGTTCACATACTCATACACACAAAGTCAACATAGCAAAACTATAAAAATCAAAAATTTCTCTAAAGAAAAGACATGAGAGAATTCTCCTAATCTACACCTTTATGGATGTGGCAAGTCCATTGATATTGCATGTTGTATATGTTTTTGGACTTTTTCAGCATATTGATCAATTGTGGTAATTTTTTAAACCCTCTTTCATTGGAATGACTCTTTGGAAAGGGAAGAAACACAGATTTTGGAGGAAATTATAGTGTAAAAAACTAAAAGATATCAATAAAATTTATTCTTTAAAAAAAAAATGTAATGTCTACTTACAGAGACAGTCAGTGAGAGTTTATACCCTCAAATTTTGTACAAAGAGTGTTAGAACAGTTAACTCCTAACTGGATGACAGACTCCTTGAGGGTAGGGATTATGTCTTTTATTTAATTTAAAAAAAAAAACCCTCTTTTGGAAGCAGCTAGATGGCGCAGTAGATAGAGTGCTGGCCCTGAAGACAGCAGGAACTGAGTTCAAATTCAGCTGCAAACACTTAATACTTATCATTAATAAGTATTATAATAAGTATTAATAAGTAATAGCTAATAAGTATTAGCTGTGTGACCCTGGGCAGTCACTTAATACCAATTGCCTCTGCCAAAAAAAAGGAAAGAAAGAAAGAAAGAAAACCTCTTCCCTGGTCCTTATCAGCTTGTCATATCATCATCAGCATAGCTTGTCTGTAAGAAACCTATCATAATACCTCCCATACATCAATTATTTTGCATATACTTTTTTTTTTGTATTTTTTTTTGTTGTTAATGTGCATGTTGTTTCCTCTAAGTTACCCAAGGGCAGGGACAGTTTCATTGTGTGTGTGTGTGTGTGTGTGTGTGTGTGCCAGCTCCTGGAATAGTGCCTGGCACATAGTATGTATTTAATGCAGGTAGGTGGTATAGTGCTGGATCTGAAGTTAGGCAGATTCCTTTTCCTGAGTTCGAATCTGGCCTCAGACACTTACTGGCTGTGTGATCCTGGGCAAGTCACTTAACCCTGTTTGCCTCAATTTCATCAATTGTAAAATGAGATGGAGAAAGAAATGGCAAATCACTGCTGTATCTTTGCCAAGAAAACCCCAAATGGGGTCAAGAAGAATGGGACAGTACTGAAAAATAACTAAACAACAAAACAAATAACAAAAATGAATATTGCTAAGCTTAGAGAACTATAGTGAGATAAGACAGCTTAGAATTTAAGTGCTTCATAGTTTGATAATGAGTACTTTTTTTGTTTCTTTTTCTAATGATTTTGTTAAAATGTATTATTTCTATATTTCTTTGTATTCTTCCTCTTATGTAAATAAAGTGAATTAGAAGAATCCCTGACCAAACTGGAAAGGGATAAGACATCTAGGAGCCTCTCTAAAACACTAAATGAAGAAGACCCAGGGAAGTTTAAAAAGCTCTGAGTCTCTCGGTCAGAGTAAATCCTTTCCCTTTTCCTATTAACCCAATTAATCAATGCCAGTCCCCTATCTAGGCTACAAACTCCTTTCCCACAGTTCTTGGTCTTGCTAGATCTAGCTAAGAACTCTACAGAAACTAATCAGACTTTACTGTTTTGGGAGAAGGTAACCCTGTCCCTCCTAGGCTCCCTCAGTGCTCCCAATTCCATTTGAAGTCAAGAGGATCTCTCCTATCTCCATCATTTCCCATAATTACTCTTCATTTTACAAGGATCTCCCCTAAATAAATTGGCTTATTTTACTGTTGTGAGCTTGCTTTTTCTTTGCAAGGGAATTTGGTATTCCAAATCTCCTTTAATCTGCATTAATTATAATTATAAGAGTTTTCCCAAGTCACTTAGTTATAGAATATTTTAAAAAAAGATTTTTAAAAATCTCAAAAAGAGAATTTCCCAAGGAATCTGTTAACATAAAAGAGATGCCTTATGGCTTGTAAAAGGCAATCTGGTCTCACTCATATCCATCTAAAAGTATGCTGATAAATTTAACAACTGGTTTTGTGGGGGGTAGGGAGAATCAAAGGTAGGACACAACTTTAGGTCTGCTTTATTATTGTTTTCTCCATCATTGAAGTTTAGACAATTAACAAAACAATTAATGAAGAGCTGATTTATAACCTTTGGTAATTTCTGAGATGTAAATGCTCAGAAGCACCACTAGTGGCACATGGATAGAGTGCCAATCCCAGAGTCAGGAAGACTTGAGTTCAAAAATGACCCAGAGAAAATTGGAAACTAATATGGCAGAAACTAGGCATTGATCCATACTTAACGCCGTACACCAAGATAAGGTCAAAATGGGTTCATGACCTAGGCATAAAGAATGAAATCATTAATAAATTAGAGGAACATAGGATAGTTTACATCTCAGACCTGTGGAAGGGGAAGGTCTTTATGACCAAAGCAGAACTAGAGATCATTACTGATCACAAAATAGAAAATTTTGATTATACCAAACTGAAAAGTTTTTGCACAAACAAAACTAATGCAGACAAGATTAGAAGGGAAGCAATAAACTGGGAAAATATTTTTACAGTCAAAGGTTCTGATAAAGGCCTCATTTCCAAAATATATAGAGAATTAACTCTAATTTATAAAAATCAAGCCATTCTCCAATTGAAAATGGTCAAAGGATATGAACAGACAATTCTCAGATGAAGAAATTGAAACTATTTCTAGTCATATGAAAAGATGCTCCAAGTCATTATTAATCAGAGAAATGCAAATTAAGACAACTCTAAGATACCACTACACACCTGTCAGATTGGCTAAGATGACAGGAAAAATAATGATGATTGTTGGAGGGGATGTGGGAAAACTGGGACATTGATTCATTGTTGGTGGAGTTGTGAACGAATCCAACCATTTTGGAGAGTAGTTTGGAACTATGCTCAAAAAGTTATCAAACTGTGCATACCCTTTGATCCAGCAGTGTTACTACTGGGATTATATCCCAAAGAGATTATAAAGAAGGGAAAGGGACCTGTATGTGCACGAATGTTTGTGGCAGCCCTTTTGTAGTGGCTAGAAACTGAAACTGAATGGATGTCCATCAGTTGAGAATGGCTGAATAAATTGTGGTATATGAAAATTATGGAATATTACTGTTCTGTAAGAAATGACCAACAGGATGATTTCAGAAAGGCCTGAGAGACTTACACGAACTGATGCTGAGTGAAATGAGCAGGACCAGGAGATCATTATATACTTCAACAACAATACTAGATGATGACCAGTTCTGATGGATCAGGCCATCCTCAGCAACAAGATCAACCAAATCATTTCTAATGGAGCAGTAATGAACTGAACCAGCTATACCAGAAAAGAACTCTGGGAGATGACTAAAACCATTACATTGAATTCTAATCCCTATATTTATGCACACCTGCATTTTTGATTTCCTTCACAAGCTAATTGTACAATAATTCAGAGTCTGATTCTTTTTGTACAGCAAAATAATGTTTTGGTCATGTATACTTATTATGTATCTAAGTTATATTTTAATATATTTAACATCTACTGGTCATCCTGCCATTTAGGGAGGGTGGGGGTAAGAGGTGAAAAATTGGAACAAGAGGTTTGGCAATTGTTAATGCTGTAAAGTTACCCATGTATATATCCTGTAAATAAAAGGCTATTAAATTAAAAAAAAAAAAAATGACCCAGATACTATCTGGGAATCTTGGGCAAGTCACTTAACTTTGTTTGCCTCAGTTTTCTCTTCTGTAAAATGAGTTGGATAAGGAAATGGCAAATCACTTCAGTATCTTTGCTACAAAAACTCCAAATGGGGTCCGAAACAGTCAGACAAAAATTAAAAAGATTAAACAACAACAACAAAAATAATCACACTAAAAATTAGCAATCTCTCTAGATATTGGCTTCAACATTTTCTTATAACTTCCTTTCCACAATTGGGAAGAGGCTCTAAGAAAAAGGGAGAATGAGTCCTCAGGTCCTGAGACTGCTCAGCCAGGTTAGTCATGTAATTAGAGGAAGGAATAACCAAAGGCAGTTTTTGCTCTTCATCACTATTCATGTAATATCAAGAAATCTATAGGAAGACTCCTAGAATATTGAATAGAGACACCATAGAGAAGATTTTTGAGAGTCCATAAACAAGAATCACTTAGAATGAGAGGGTATGTACATTATGTTCTACACCCTTGGCGGGAATCTCCATACCAGTGAGATCACAGAATTACTGAGCTATTGAACTGTTAAAGCAAGAAGCTAATACTGATTATTTTTAGACATGTGGAATATATTGGCTAATATTATGTTTATTTTTTCTACTCTTGCTTATTAATTCTAGTAGCTATAGTTCCTTTATTATTTTCTTTTTGCCCAGCTTGGAGGAAGAATCATATTTGTCTAGAAGAAATAATTATTTAGAATGTTGGCCCTCTATTGTTGAAAGCAATTTATCTAATAATAGTCTTGGATAGTTTTTTCTCATTAAAATATTTAACATTTATTGTCATCCTTTCACTTTGGATTTTAGTCATTTGATTTTTCTCTTGCCTCTTTTTTTTATTAAATTTGCTCATTTTAAAAATAAAATTTGTTGTATTTAAAAAATACTTTTTAAAAATCAATTCACTTGTTCTTTCTCTTGAATCTATTCATTTCTCTTTAACTGTAATGATTTTTTGCTTGTTTTTGATATAGTTATCAGTTTTCTAAATTTTTCACTAAAAATGTAAATTTTTCTTTTTTTCTCATGTTAGTTTAAGTTTTCAGAGATTTATTCCTGAGTATTATTTTGACTGCATTTGAAAAGAGTTACTTTGTTGTATAGTTATATTTACTACAATCTGTTACTATTTCTGTAATTTGCTTTTCAAATTAGAGAGAAATGACTTTGTTTTTTTTTTTTAAGAATCATTTATTCATGAATAGAAGAGACATTGGAGATCATCTAGTTCAAGTTCAAAATTTTATAGGAAACAAAGGCCCTAGAAGTGGTGGTCATAGGAAAAGTAAAATGCAGAACAGAATTTTGCCCAGATTCTCTTATTCCAATTTTACTGCTCTTTTCCTATAGACTTATTGTCTTTTGATCTGTTTTCCTTGCTGATTATCATTCTTGTATTCTATTCCATAAATGTGCTTAGAATTCTGAAGTTATCTACATCTTAGAAATAATTTATCTTTATACTTTAGAATATTTTCATTTTTGTGAATATTCCATCTAATAAATGTAAATTCTCTACTTTTTTCAGTCATTTTTCCTCCTCCAGGTATCAAATTCAGTTTCCTTCATGATATATTGAAATCCATAACTCTTCTTGTTTATTTTGTTAAAAATGTATACTACTCCATTACTAAGGAAATGGAATCTCCTCTTACAATTAACCATCTAATCTTTTCTGTAGCTCAATTTACCTCTGGGATCAGACGGATCAATCTTCATTCCCTTTTTTACTCTGCTTCTGACATTCTGGATTTTCCTACTGTACCTCAGCTGCAGCCTCACCCAAGAACATCCTTCCATCATTCCTCTTCTTTCTCCCATTTCGTTACCTTCCTCCTTACTTCCTTGCTTTTCAGCTACTTTTTCTGTATTATCGTCTTCTACTGGAATATAAACTTTCTGAGGTCAAAGACTGTTTTTCTTTTGCTTGTGTTTATGTACGTAGTCCCTGATATATAGAAAATTATTTTTTTCTAGTTAATTTATTTATTTTTAATACACATTGTTTTATAAATCATATTGGGAAGGAAAAATCAGAACAAAAGGAAAAAGCCATGGGAGAGATTAAAAAAAAAAAAAGGAAGTGAACATAGAATGTGTTGATGTACATTCAGTCTCCTTAGTTTTTTTTATGGATACAGTTGGCATTCTCTGTCCAAAGTCTATTGTGATTGCTTTTAATTACTGAACCACTGAAAAGAACCAAATCTTTCATGGTTGATCATCGCACATTCTTGCTGGGTACAAAGTATTCCTGGTTCTGCTTGTTTCACTCAGCATCAGTTCATGTAAATATTTCCAGGACTTTCTAAAATAAGTTTGTTCATCATTTTTTTATAGAACAAAAATATTCCATTACCTTTATATACCACAATTTGTTCAACCATTCATTTCCCAATTGATGGGCATCTACACAACTTTTCAATTTTTTGCCACCACAAAAAGAGCTGCTACAAACATTTTTGCACATGTGGTTCTTTTCCCTCTTTATGATTTCTTTGGGATACAGACCAGTAATGGCAACGACAAGGTCAATTTTTGTGTAGGTGCCATGTACTGTACCTATTTAATTTTCTCCAGAGATCTATCATATTTAAGTTTTCTAAGATCCTACTTTTTTCTTATTTATTTTGTTGTTAGATTTCTCTGACTCTGAGAGGTAAAAGTTGAGATTCTTCACTAGAATAATTTTGTTGTCTATTTCTTCCTGTAAATGGCTTAAAATCTTCTCTAAGAATTTGCCTACTCTAACACTTGGTACATACACATTTAGTATCCTTATTACTTCATCATTTATGGTACCCTTTATCAAGATGTACTTTCCTTTCTTATCTCTTTTAATAATATCTCTTTTTACTTTTACTTTATCTGAGATTAGAATTGCTACTCCTGCTTTTTTTTTTTTTTTACTTTAGCTGAAGTGTAATAAATTCTGTTTCAGTCTTTTATCTTTACTCTGTATGTGTCTCTGTGTCAAATGTGGTTCTTGTAAACAACATATTGTAGGACTTTTATTTTTTAATCTACTCTGCTATTTGTTTCCATTTTATGGGAGAGTTCATCCTATTCACATTCACACTTATGATTACCAGCTCTGTATTTCCCTCCATCCATTTTCTCCTCTGTATATACTTTTGTTCTCTTTCATCCTGTTCTTTGTTGTGTTTTTACCCACCCCAGCCACTACCTTATCTCCTATCACTCCACCCACTACTTTATTTTCTATCACTCCTTACTCCCTTTCTCTTATTTTCCCCCTAGTATTTCTGTCCTTCCTTCTATCCTGTCCCTCTCTTTTCTTTTCATCTTTCTCCTGCTACTTCTTTATAGGATTAAAAAAAACTTCCATGACCAACTGAATAATTTATTTCTTCTGGCAAAATTGATGAGATCAAGCTTCAATGTTCACCCCATAATAGAAAATTCTTAATAAATGTCTGCTGTCCATCTTTCTTTTATTAATTTAGTTGCTATACCTCCAGTTATATATATTTAATTATTAATAATACCTTTAAGCATGATATAATTTTATTATATTTTTGTTTGAATTTTTAAAATTTGAATTTAATAATCATTCAAGAAAGTATATTTCCATATACAAATTAGAATATAATAAAAGACTATATATGAAATCACATATATCTGTTCTTTACAGTGTGCATTTATTTATAAGTACATAATAAATGTAGCATATTGCTTTTATAAGAAGACTTAAGTAGGAAAACATTAGATTATGAAAAGCTTTAAAAGCCAAATAGAATTTTAAATTTGATTCTGGAGGTAATGGAGCACAACTGGAATTTATTGAACAGGAGAATGACATGGAGAGACCTGCTGTGATAGGCTCAGCTGTCCCTCTACCTAGTTTTCCATGATAAGAATTACTTTTCCCTAAAAGGCAACAAAGATGTCCCCAGGATCCAGTTGATTGCTACCTCCCTTGACATATCTTCCTGCTCACATAAGGATATAAAGAGTCCCACTTGTATGGAACAGAGCTGGGGCTCAGCCAATTTGGTAGACATCTGAGGACCATAACACTCGCCATATGATTCAGGCCAGTTCCAATGGTCTTGTGATGAAGGGAGCCATCTGCACCCAGAGAGAAGACTGTGGAAACTGAGTATGAATCACAACATAGTATTTTCACTTTTTTGTTGTTGTTTGCTTGCTTTTTTTTCTTTCTCATTTTTTTCCCTTTTTGATCTGATTTTTCTTTTGCAGCATGATAAGTGTAGAATTATATATAGAAGAAGTGCACATGTTTAACATATACTGGATTATTTGCCATCTAGGGGAGGAAGTTGGGAAAGGGAGGGAAAAAATTTGGAACACAAGATTTTGCAAGATGAATATTGAAAATTATCTATGTTTTGAAAATAAAAAGCTTTAATTAATAAAAAATAAATAAAAAAGTTACCATGCCCTACCCTGCTGAACAAACATGATTCTATATGGAGATGGGAGGAGCTATATCAACAGAAACTAAGGGCCATTGTATCATTGCTACATGTATTTGCTATGAACCAAAGTTCAGTTATTTCAGTTGTGTTTGATACTTTGTGATCCCATCTGGGATTTTCTAGGCAGAGATACTGGGGTGGTTTGCCATTTCCTTCTCTAACTCATTTTACAGATTAAAAAAAAAATATATATATATACTGAGCCAAACAGGATTAAGTGACTTGCCTAGGACCATACAGCTAGTAAATGTCCAAGTCCAGATCTGAACTCAAAGAGATAACTTGTACTGACTTTAGACCCAGTATTCCATTCCCTGTGTTATCTAGCTGCCCCATTTGTTATGTTAGGGCAAAGCAAGCCTTCTTTGATTAACTGTCAATGACTTGTGAGTGACTTGTAATATTCACATCAAACCTGAATTAACCGTATGCAAGTTTCAGGACTTCCCCTAATACTTTTGTTCCTTAAGATTACTTTGGCAGCTGAGTATCAAATGGAATTTAGTGGGGAGAGATGAGTTTAGATGACAAACCAAAAGTCTATTACAAAAGTCCAGCATGGGATAATGAGGGATTATTATATGAGAGATTTTTATGAAGGCAGAATTGTCAGGACTTGGAAACAGATGGAGTATGTGGGATGAGTGAGAAGGAGAAATGTAAGATGACCCCAAGAATGGGAGCCAGAGTTACTGGGAGTATTCTTTTTATTTATTTATTTATTATTTATTTTTATTTAATAGCCTTTTATTTACAGGTTGGATGCATGGGTAACTTTACAGCATTAACAATTGCCAAACCTCTTGTTTCAATTTTTCACCTCTTACCCCCCACCCTCTCCCCCAGATGGCAGGATGACCAGTAGATGTTAAATATATTAAAATATAAATTAGATACACAATAAGTATACATGACCAAACTGTTATTTTGCTGTACAAAAAGAATCAGACTCTGAAATATTGTACAATTAGCTCGTGAAGGAAATCAAAAATGCAGGTGGGCATAAATATAGGGATTGGGAGCTCAATGTAATGGTTTTTAGTCATCACCCAGAGTTCTTTCTCTGGGTGTAGCTGGTTCAGTTCATTACTGCTCCATTGGAAAGGATTTGGTTGATCTCCTTGCTGAGGATGGCCAGGTCCATCAGAACTGGTCATCATATAGTATTGTTGTTGAAGTATATAATGATCTCCTGGTCCTGCTCATTTCACTCAGCATCAGTTCGTGTAAGTCTCTCCAGGCCTTTCTGAAATCATCCTGTTGGTCATTTCTTACAGAACAATAATATTCCATAATATTCATATACCACAATTTATTCAGCCATTCTCCAACTGATGGGCATCCATTCAGTTTCCAGTTTCTAGCCACTACAAACAGGGCTGCCACAAACATTTGAGCACATACAGGGCCCTTTCCCTTCTTTATAATCTCTTTGGGATATAAGCCCAGTAGTAACACTGCTGGATCAAAGGGTATGCACAGTTTGATAACTTTTTGAGCATAGTTCCAAACTACTCTCCAGAATGGTTGGATTCGTTCACAACTCCACCAACAATGCATCAATGGACTGGGAGTATTCTTGATGAAATCGGGAAGTTTGGAAGAGGGAATGGTTTGGGAGTGAGGTAGAAGAGATAACAAGTTCAGATTTGGATATGCTGACTTTGTGATCTGTACCAATCATTCAGTTTAAGATGTTCAGTATGTAGTTAGGAATGTGAGACAGGAGAGCAGGAGAGAGGTTCGAATTGGATAAATAGTTCTAACAATTATCTACATAAAGATGATACAAGTCTTCTCAGTTTCTCTGAAACTGGCCCTTTTGTCTTTTCTTAATCTTCAGCCATTTAGTGGGTATGCTCTAGTTTCCAGAGCTAAAACACTACTGGATTAAAGTAAAACAAGAACAATTGCAATGTACCTAGCACTTTCAGGTTTGCAAAGCTCAGCGATCTTGGAAGACAGGTGCTATTATTATTCTCATTTTATAAGTGGGGAAACAGGTGCAAACATAAATTAAAATTAAGCCCATGTTCATATAGTTAATGAGTGCTTGAAACTAGATTTGAACTCAGGTTTTCTTTATTCTCAGTCCAGTGCTCTATCTGTTATACCACTTTACCATTTTTTCTTTTGTTTTTGGTAGACTAATCTGAAGTTTTCAACCTTGTGAATTTGGAAGGTCTAGAGAATAAAATCCTGGGGTTCTGAGAGTCTTTAAATCCGGGAGTCTGACTGTCAGGTCAGGTTTTCCAGCCAGCCCAACATCAATGTTATGGGGCACAAAGAGTGACCTGTGGCAGAAACCAGTCCAGTGGTAACTCAGACAAGGATTCAACTTATAATGATGTCCAATCTAGAGCTAAAACTGGTGAAACTAATTCTATTTAAAAAACTACACTAAGTCTGAACCTACTTTCTCAAAAGACCAAGACAGTATAAGACAGAATGAATCTATAGGATGCCAGGGAGAAATGTTGGTACTTTTGCTACCCTATGTAAAAGCTATGTGATGTTAAATAATTGTCACTGAGATGCTAGTTACTTTCTGACTACAGTAGGGGGAATACAATTGGTGGGGACCTTAACTGATAGCATTAGATAAAAGACAAATCCTCAAAGTACTCCTAGAACCTTGAGGGGAAGATATAGTAAGCCTCCCATAGAGAGGGGGAGACCAGACCATACTTGTTACTTAGTGATCCATATCCTTTTCAGTTGGAAGAGAGGAGTCTCCTGGGAGTCCTTTTAACACTGTGATAACAAGGCCCCAAGCATTTCACATATACCCCCTGGCTCTTATTCCAGTTCTGGAACTGAAACTTTTCTCTATGATTAGATGTGACTAGGATTCTGCTTTTGATAAAGTTTATCAAACTTGATTACAGGAGGAATATGGCTTGGTAACCTTGTGTCCCAACTCAGACTGTACTGTTATAGTCATGGACTATGTTTATCCCAGTTGAGCCAAGATTTCTTGCAATGTTAATTGTAGAAATGGGGAAAAAGAAGAGAGTCTCACTTTTCTAAGATCCCATCTCATCTCTCTACTACCATTACTTAAGTAAAATAGCAAAAGAATGGCACAGTTTGACCAGAGAAGCATATGCCCGCCCAGAAGCATACTGATCAATGGATATTTTAATGGAAATTTATGGTATGAGATATAAGAGCATTTGGGGGAATAAAGAGCAAGAAGAAAAAGCTAGTTTTGCCAAATGTGAGCATTTTAATAAATTCCTATTTTCTGGAGTAAATGAGCTTTCTGTTTGAATTCTATTGATTATGCTTATCTTTACTTTTCTGATCTGAAGTTTATGGCTTTTTAAAAAATATCTGACAGCCAGTGACCTCATTAGGAGCCAATTGTACCTCAAAACAGTAAGCCTTGATTAAACTTGGAAGAAGCCCTAATACCTATTAGGAAGTGACCCAGTTGTTTTATACTATTAAAGTAGTATACACAATAAAGGACAAAAATTCCTCCAATTGAAAACAATGATTCATAACCTGAATTTATGAATTTCTTGATTTTGTCATTTGGGTGAAGAAATTTCTGTTGAACTATAACTATATAGATAACTATATAAGCTACATGCTTCTTTATACCACATGCTTCCTTGGCCAACACCTAAAAATAATTTGCTTTTCCAGGTATTCTGGCCTAAATATAGCAATTCCTATTGCCTTCATAATACTAGTCCTTGATGAATATATTATGATACCATATATTATGTCATATATTATCTAATTTGATAGCTATCCTGAAAGTAAGTGTGATATTATTATCTCCATTTTACAGATGAGGAAACTTAGATTTACAGAGGTGAAATGAATAGAATCATACAACTAGTAAATATCTAAGAAATGATTTGAACTTGGGTCTTCCTAATTTGAAGTATAGCATCTATGGTACCATCTAACTGCTTCATTCATTTTTTTTAACTGAAAGTATGCTGACTTTCTGAGTTGGACCTTCATATCCCACCCAGAATATTAGCATACAGGCACAGTTTTGGCAATTGTTTTTAAGTGTTTGTGTTTTCAAGTAGAACTAAAACTCTTCGCAAATACTAAGCATTTATAATAGGCCCAGCACTTTACTAGGTACAATGGAATTATGAAAGAAATATAAGACAAAATCTGAACCCCAAGAACTTTACAGTTTAGTTGAGACAATAAAACAAATATACTTAGTTCACAACTAAACACTCACTAAGTTGTATGATATTGAATGTAAGTCTAAATAATTAAAAAAGAGAGAGAGAGAGAGAAACTGGTGTGGGTTAGAATAGAATCAGAACTATAGAATATCAGAGCCAGAAGAGACTTCCTTCTAATATCTCTTGACGTCTACCTCTGGGCATCCTTATTTTAGTAAGTAAATTTACCTGGTCTAAATTTAGTTTTCATTTTAAAAATACTGTTTTGATGCCTTTTTTCTTGATCTCATAGTTATTTCCTGCCCTAGTCTCTTCAGACAAAGAAAAACAATTAAGTAAAAACATCTAATAGACACAATGTTTGACAGTGTGTACAATATTCTGTCCTACTAGTTCCCTACCTCCCTCCTATGAAGTAGGAATTATTCTTTATTATTTCTTCGCTAGACCATCATTGGGGAATTTTTCCCTCATTACTCAGAATTTAACTTCCTTTTTAGTGATTTTTTTCATCTTCATTGTTATAGTCATTCTATACATTATTCTCTTAGTTCTACTTATTTCGTTCTTAATCACTTCATGAAAATTCTCTTAATTGTTCACAGATCATTTCCTATCACACAGTTACATAACATTAATTTACCATAGTGTCTCAATTATTTCCCAAAGGTCACCACATTGTTTCCAGTTATTTGTTACCACAAAGAGTGTTGTTATGAATATTTTGGCATATAATGGACCTTTGTTTCTGTATTTTACTTCCTTATATTGTGTACCATGTAGTAAGGGATACAGACAGCTGAATCACTTTTTTCATATTGCAAACAAATCCAGACTGTTTGTACTACTTCACAGTTTCACTACCAGTGAGTGTATCATTGTGTCTATCTTTCTATAGCCCTTCCAAAATTGACTATTCCCATTTTTCTGACTTTCATGGTGAGATATAAAACCTGTGTTGTTTTACTTGGCATTTCTTGTAATAAAATGAATTAAAACATATATTTTCATGTGGCCATTTATAGTTTGTTATTCTCCTTTTGGAAACTGATCTTTTGACTGCTTATCCACTGGGGAATGGTTCTTGGTGTTGGATATCTAGATCTAGTTTCATGGCTCTAGATTGGATTTTAAATGCATCTTTATCACTACTGGCTCCTACAATGTTGGTGCATATCATGATACCCTCTGGAGCAGCATGGTACTCAACCCTAGTACAACAGAGAAACTCCTGAGCCCTCTGATCATAAGAAGGGGACAGAGATTCAGATACCTTAAATATTTGTTAGTACCATTTTCCTTAGCCTCAATTAATCTTTCTGCCCACATGTACATAGCTTATTTTGTGATAATAATAAATTTACATAGAGCTATTATAAGACTTTCACAGTGCTTTATATACACTATTTTATTTGAACTCCCCAACAACCCCGTGAAGCAGATACTATCTCCATTTTACAGAAGAGGAACTTAAAGCTCAGAGACAGTGTGACTTTCCCATAGTCATATAGTTTCTTAAGTGTCAGAGGTGGAATTTGAAACTTAGTGTTCTAATCGCTACCACATACTCTATTCATAGACTTGCCTGATTCAATATACACAGCATTCTTCCAATTGTGTGACTTCCCTAAATATTGGCAGAAGTACTGGTACAATCAGCCACCAACCTCACAGTTGATTCATCTGTCTAATGCAGCCCCAGGATAGCAGACATAGGTCAGGGAAGTCTTTTGTCTGCTCTCTAATAGATCATCTCTCCCTCATTGACCTCCATACTCTGCAATGCTCCATCTCCCCCACCTCCACCTTTTTTTCTGATTTTAGAGATTATCTAGTTCAAGCCTTCATTTTACATATGATAATACTGAGGTTCAGGGCAGGGAATTGGTCAATCAGAAAGGGTCTCATTGAGGAGATAAGGTCTGAACTGGGCTTTTGACTGTAAGATTTTTTTTTTCAAGAAGAAAGGATTTGTGGTTTGACCTTCATGAAAAGGAACCAATTTCATCACGGGCGATGTTTTGACGTGTGTAAATTGGATTTAAGTGAGGCAGAATTGTGCAAAGTTGTCAGCCTTACTCTCTCTTCCAGAGTAATCGAAGTTCAATGGCAGGATAATCATCAAAGTTGGCTCTTGATCTGGGATGCAGTGGAAAGTCTAAGTGTTCCCCAGCACTTGCTTTGGTCATCTTCATGGCTGTTGGAACAAATTGTCCTCGTCTGCCCATTCTGCTGGGGAATATGCTTGGGACAGACATCCCCCTACTCTCCCATGAATTTAGGCCCATCATTTACAGGTTTAGTCCATTGGTATCTGTCAAGGCACTTTTATTGGGCTGTGGCCACTGGGCATGCAATGAATGAAGAGTTTCCAGGGGAGGAATGGGAGTGAGCAAAAATATGGCAGCATAAAGGTAACAAGGAAGATTAGAAAGACAATAAACAGACAAATTTGACTGGAATGGAAAGTTAAGAAATAACATAGCATAGTGAAAAGATCTCTAATTTTGGATTTAGAAGACCTCTGCTACTTACTCCTTGGATGGCCTTGTTAGTGCTTTATCTTGGATCTGTTTCCTCATCTGTAAAATGAGGTGGTTGGACTAGATTAATATCTAGGACCTATGACACCCTGAAAATTTTGACTCTGACATTACCCATAGAATTTTGGTAAGTCACTTGAGCCCTTAGCCTCAGTTATTTGATCTGTAAAATGAGGGGGAGATCCTTTGATCTCCAAAATTCTTTTGACCTTTAAGACCTTTGTTACAAAGAAAACAAGGCTAGATCAAGGTTGTAGAGAGCAGTGAATCATAGACTAATAAATCTGGATTTTATTCTACTAATAATGACTAGTTCTTACAGGTTTGGTTTTGTTTTAACAGGAGTATACACACACATATAAAGATATGTATATTGTAAAGAACTGAAACTCTTAAAAGATGTGCTTGAATCAGACAGCCCAGCACTTAAGGCTAATTACCTATTGGACAATAACTCTATTAGCATATGTTTGGAATTTCTCTTCTCACAATCGATGCTAGCTCAATATTTGGGGTTAAGAGAATTGTACATAAGGATTAGGGGATGGAGTGAGAGAGGTGAGAGAACTTCATTTGGCCTCAGGACAAGGAGGAAAAAAGTGTGGAGATTCGGAGATTCTGGACTCTAGAACCAAGGAAGGATCATTGGCAAAACTCCTGGCAGTTTTGTTCATCTGCTTCACGTTTCCCCCTAAAGACCAAGGACTTTTGCTTATCCTAACTCTGGCTGATTCTGAGGCCTCCAGGGGGCTAGCCTGGATTTTACAATATATATTTAAAGTGAGATTTTAGGAAGAATAATCTTGTAAAGGAAGTACAAAATAGACTGAAGAAGGTAGGAAGACAAGTTAGGAGATTTTATCTGTAACCTAGACATTCAGTGAGAAGAGAAAAGATGGAAATAAATGACAGATTTGTAAAAAATAATAATAAAATGACTGATTATTTCAAGAGTTCTTTACCTTTTCTGTATGTCATGGACCACTTTAGTGGTCTGAAAAATCCTTATAGACCCCTTCTCAGAATAATGTTTATTATTTACATTTGTAATTGAAAGAAATACTAATTTTAATTGGAGTTTAGTAAAAATAAAAAATATAAATTTCATTTCATCATCCAAATTTATGAATTTCTTTGAATCTATTTATGGAACCTAAGTAATCCTCAGGAGCATTGAAGTAAGATTTTGTGCTCAGGGACATGTTTGTAAATTGTGCCCTTTGAGAAATCCATACTGATTGGGTCCTAGAGGTGCCTTGTCTGAATTACAGTAGTCTATATGTCTGGAGTGCCCTGATGATGATACTGCCATTTCCCATAAGCCAATTCAAGCCCATAGCTGCTTTGTGACTTGTCTTTGATGGTCTTCTTAGGCCTGAATGTGTCTAAGCCTAAAACCCAACAAGTCTGAGCAGGGGAAGTTTCAGTAAAGAAGCTTCCTGAAGCACTGGATGCCCCAGAACTCTGAGATCTCAAAGCACAAAGAAAGTAGCAGCAGCTCTAGCCAATTGCTCCAAGAGGCACATTATCCCAAGTGGTGACATTTCCTTTCTCAGGGTAATATAAGTATTTTGCTGCTTCAAATTTGGTTTTTCTAGAGGAGAATGTAAGAAATAGGTGGAGAGCTTTCAATCCTGTGACTCATAGGGTCCTTATTAACCTGGATCACAAGGAAGTTTCTCAATAATAGGATATGAAGTCTCAGATAAATTTGTTTGTAATCACATTGAGTCCAGGATAGAATGTTGCTGGTGGGGAACAAGCTTAATCACAGTAAAGGAAAAGAAAGACTTCCTACGATTTAGTGGGCAAGATGGCTTATGCTTATTGGTGTAAATGGAATTCCTTTCCTATATTTTAGGAGTATGCTTGGTGTTATGGCTTGTCAGACTCTGAAACAGTCTGGTGAATGGGATGCTATGGTTAGAGGAAGAGTTAATGGGGAAGTAGAAGGGTGGTGTTGAGTCATTTCAGTCACATCCAATTTTCTTCTCCAGATCATTTTACAGATGAAGAAAGTGAGGCAAACAGGATTAAATGACTTGCTCAGGATCACACAGCTAGTAAGTAGCCGAGACTGAATTTGAACTAAGTAATAGTTTTCCTGACTGCAGGTAGGGTATTCTATCACCTAGATACCCCAGTCAATCAACACGCAAGTTTAAAGAACTCATGATGTGCCTATTATGAACTTGGATAGCCCAGTCAGTACTGCATCAGCCTTCAAATCAGAGTCTAGGTTTCAAGTCTTTTTTTATAGATCATTTATAGGGGAAATACAGCTTTGGGATTTTTTCCAGAAGAGAATTTAGAGAGTATATCAAAGAGCCAGATGGAATGTACCTGGAAGATTAGGTCCCAGATCTGTCTAAAGATATGCTAATCAATATTTCAAAGATTGTTTAAAGGCTGAAGGATATATAGACAAAGGAGCTTGATTAAGAGATCCTTTCAATCACTATATAAGCAGGATAGTCTGGGAATTGATTAGATCTAATAATAGTCATTTGGGCTTCTTCCTGATGCGGAAGTCACATCACCATGATCTAATCTGGATCAAGAGCTGATTTAAGAGCAAAGAAAGCCTGGGTTCACACCCTCTAAACAAATATTGGCTAAATGACCTCAGGCAAGTGATCTAACCACTCTACTACACTCAGCAACTCTCTTTTGCCCTAAATTGCTGAGGAGGTATCAGTCTGCATTAGTAGAGTTTCCTACTTCAGGACTCCTCTACAGTAGTGAAATCTTAGGTCTAGTTCTCTTCCCTATCCCTATGTGCCAGGTACCATGATGTGAACTTCATGACTGTTAGGTAATTCCTTTTTATCTTTTGAATCATATGATTATAGGTTTTAAGATTGGATACAATCTTTTTTTTTTTTTTTTTAATAGCTTTTTATTTACAAGTTATATGCATGGGTAATTTTGACAATTGCCAAATCTTTTGTTCCAACTTTTCCCCTCCTTCCCCCCATCCTCTCCCCCCATGGCAGGTTGACCAATACATGTTAAATATGTTAAAGTATAAATTAAATACAATATAAGCATACATGTCCTAACAGTTATTTTTCTGTACAAAAAAAATCAGACTTTGAAATAGTATACTATTAGCCTGTGAAGGAAATCAAAAATGCAGGTGGACAAAAATATAGGGATTGGGAATTCTATGTAGTGGTTCATAGTCATCTGCCAGAGTTCTTTCGCTGGGTGTAGCTGGTTCAATTCATTACTGCTCTATTGGAGCTGATTTGGTTCATTTCATTGCTGGAGATGGCATCATCTCCATCAGACGTCCATCAGAATTGATCATCATATAATTTTGTTGTTGAAGTATAGTCCTGCTCATTTCACTCAGCATCAGTTCATGTAAGTTTCTCCAGGCCTTTCTGAAATCAATTGGATACAATCTTAAAAATAATCTAGTTTAGTAATTCTCAAATTCTTTGATCTCAAGGTCTCTTATATTCTTGAAAATTTCTGAGGATTCCAAAGCACTTTTGTTTAAATGGATTATTTCTTTCAATATTTATCATATTAGACATTAAAATTGACAACTTTTTAAAATGTTTATTAATTCATTTTAAAATAGCAACAATAACATGTCATGACATGTTAAAATAAATATTTCACAAAAAGCCAATATTTTCAAAAACAAAAATATTAAGAATGCCATTTTTTTACAATTTTTTGTGAATTTTTAAAAATATATGTTGCAATAGAATAAAATTCTCATAATTGCTTTTGCGTTCAATCTTTTGCTATTTTGTTTGAATTACATGAAGAAAATTCAGCCTCACAGATAGCTAGTTGGAAAGGAGGAGGATTTTAATAGGCAAACAACTTCTTATTTTGCAAATAGTTTTTATCCTGAGAACCCCCAGGAATCTTTGGATCATACTCTGAGAATTGCTGATCCAGACCAAATTTTTCATTTTACAGCTCAAAGAATGCAAATGACTTGTCCAAAGTTTTTTGTTTTTGTTTTTTTTAAAGGAGTAAGTAGCAGAAACAGAATTTGTAGCTATGTCTTCTGACATACCCATATTTAGAGTAAATGACAACAATGGTGTTATATTCAGTTCTAAATCTTAAGATTTAGATTTAGATTTTGGGATTTTATACCAGAAGAATAAAAAAAGAGACTAGAAAATTGAGTATTCCCAATAATTTATAAAATTGGCTTACTACTTTCTGTCTCCATCACATAGTCTAAAGATAAAAAGACATCATCTTCTTAGAAGAAGGGTGCACACATTTTAAAAGAAAGATAGCAAGAGCCAAACAATAAAGTTCTACAGTATGAATCCAATGGTGGGAATTGATCTGGGAAGAGACAGTTTATATTTCTCAAGCATTATCCCTATAAATGTGTAACAAAATTACTTTTTTTTTGAGGAGATGTGGTTTAAAGTGATAATGATGAGATGCAAGTATTGAGAGTAAGAGATCCCCTAACAGCAATGGGATCCCCTTGGCAGGTGGCAGACTTTGGGAACAAACCTCAGTGAATACAGGCAAGAGATTTGTGGCAAAGAATGGGATTTTTTTTTTTTACACTGAGAAGACAGCTTGCTAGGAAGACATACTTCTTAGTGGGCAAGGTTCTGTTAGGAATATAGAAAAGGTGGGTTACAGTGAGAAGAAAATATCTTCAGCAGTGGGCAAGATCCTATTAGGACATCTGCAAAAAATTGGGGTTCAGAGTCGCCTTTTATTAGCTTTCTGAGGCTTGGGGCTTCAATTCAATTCAAAATTGAATGAAATTACTTAACTGGGAGTTTGAGCCACTCAGTGTTGACTATGCCCCAGGCCAAGATTTCCAATTGAAAAGAGATTACTTATTTTGGGAAGGGTGTGGCCCCTCCAGAGGAGAGCTTGAGACCCTAAATCACCCTTCCCCAACAGATTAAAGGGACACAGTTTCAGGGCTCCCCAAAAGTTAAGGGGGACACAATTTACATAATTTTCTGTAAAAGATTAGTTGTGATGGTAAATTTCTATAATTTCTATAGAGCTTCTAGGAAGTAACCAAGGGTAAAGAGTTTGGGAGGGTAATCCAAGGGGGGAATTGATTGTTAACTTTATAGTCACAGTGTTAGCAGTTTTCCAGAAATAGTAATGTTGAGGACCCATCAGAGTTAAGTATTATTTATGAACATATTTAAAACTTTGATACTTTTTTGTTTTTAGCTTGTATAATTCCAGAGCAGTGAATTCCCTCAATTTACTATCATAAAATAGTAATTCTTTTTAAAAAATCTACATCTTTTAAGCAACAGTGTTCCTGATGAGATTAGGGTTCTTGGTGGTCAGGGAGTTAAATGATAAGGTTAGTGGCAGGTTCGGGGTTCAGGGAATCAAATGAAGAGGTTTGGTTCCCCTAGGTTCCCTAGGATTTGGTGCAGGGCAGGGAGCTGTGGGAACCCCTTCTGGCAGCGAAGTCCTTCGTAAAGGAATTTATGAATCCAAAAAGCTAGATTGGTAAAAGAAGTTTATTATAGGCATTGGGAAGTCAGCCTTTACTAGAAAGACTGAATCCCTTGGTGGCAAGGTCCCAACAAAGAAGTAAAGTTTCTAGCAGAGAACTCCTGACAGAGAGGTATGAAGTCTTGTTAGGGAAATAGATGAGACAGATAAAGAGAGGGTAATGCTGAAAGAGAATATCATTTCAGTGGGCAGAGGTTTGCTGCTATGCCAGGGAGAAAGAGGTTCCTTGGCAGGGCATGTTAGGTCCTCTGCAAGGACTGAGCCCCAAATTCACTCATTTTATAATAGAAGCTTAGGCTAGCAACTCTTGATGGGGGCTGGGTGTAGCCTGAGCTAGAATCAGAATAGAAAATTTTGGAATTGAATGAGTGTTTCTGGACTAATCTCCAATTCAATAGGGTTGGAATCTCCAGCTCCAGACTCAACTAGCCCCAGTTAGATAACAGAATGAAGCTCTTTGTCCTATTTCCCTCAGGTGGGGTCTTTTACAGTGGCCAGGATTCAAGGAGACTTTCTCCTTGAAGGAGTTTTCAAACAGAGTTTTGGAGTCCTCCCTTATCACTCCAAAATTCTAATATTCCAGAATTTTACTCTGTTGAAGCAATTAATCTGTTAGAGACTGTTTTCATTCTATCTCAGCTTTTTTCTTTTAAACCATGTAACAAAAAACTCCAAGAAATGGTTCCATAGTCCTACTGGTCAATTTCCCACTTACCCAACCCAAATTGAACCTTTTCATATTCCTGGTACTATTGCTTTTCCCTTTAACTTTCCTGTAGTAGTCTCCCCCACTCCCCCAATCCAATGTCCTCTGTGGTATGTAGCATAGGCACAGTGGTGAGAGGACAAAAACTACCAGGGCACAATGGTGGGAGACCTCAAGGTTGACTATCTATATTAAAGTTATTATAGGTACAACCATGCTACTCAATAATTTTAATTATATATATATATATATATATATATATATATATATATATATACTCTTAACAGCCTTTCCTGTTTTTCCTAATTCGTTTATTATATTTAGTCAAAACTAGAACTCTTCTTGATAAAAAGGAACCCAAGTCGTTTTTCTATTGGTCCTCACCAATTCCTTATTTCTAGATAAAATCTGCTTTCAAATCCCAAACTATTTTGTTTTTTTCCTCATAGACCATCCCTAGTCTAAACTTTCTTAGCATGTATCTCAGAAATCTTCAAGAAAGGTGCTTTTACTCTCCTTTAAACTTGTTTCATTTTCCTATTTTCCCTTGCTCTAAAAGCTTTTTTCCCCCCACTCCTTTCCTTCCCCCTGCCCCATCTATACTTGAAAACGTAGTTGTGCACATTTTAATTACACTCCTTCTAGCTAGACAAGGACTACTTTATAATATCAGGAAGATCCATCATCCTTTGTTCCCTGTGAATATATTGAGGACACTCAATATGGAACAGGAAAATTTAATGATCCTGATGAGGGGAGCCTGAAACACTCACTCACTCTCTCTCTCTCTCTCTCTCTCTCTCTCTCTCTCTCTCTGATTTTGTGGGGAATGTTTGAAAAAATCCCTCAGAGAAGCTCTTCCCTGAAAGACCCGCCCCAGGGAATCAAGATAAACTGGTTTCATTCTGTTACCTGAATGGGAGTAGTTGAGTCCAGGACCACTCCTACTTAACCCGAGCTGGAGATCTAGATATCGACCTCTATTGAGTTAGAGATTAGTCCAGGGACACTCATTCAATTTGAAGATTCTCTATTCTGATTTCAACTCAAACTTCTCTCAGCCCCCACATTACAAGCTTCCTTCAGCTCAATTCCTTGCAGAGAAGGCAAAAGCAGGAATCATGCCAGGCAAAGGTACCTCCCTTGCATAACTGCCTGCTATGGACTCTGTTGAAAAGACATTCTCTTTTCAGCGTTAACCTCTCTTTGTCACTCTCACACATTTCTCTAACAGGACCTTACCTCTCTTTACCTCTCTGTAAGCATTTCTCTGCTAGAAACTTTCTCTTTCTCTGCTAGAGGATTTCTCTACTAGACCTTTACTTCTCTGTTAGGATCTTGCCCCTAAGGAAGTCATCCTGCAAAAGCTGACTTCCCCAGTGCCAATAAAAACTTCTTTTGCCAGCCTAACTTTTCAGGTATGTAAATTCATTTATGAAGGATCTGTACCTACCAGAAGGGGGTTCCCACAACTCTCTGTCCTGTGCTGAACCTCATCAATCCCAATTCTGCCAAGTATCTCACTTTTCATGTTCTTGGATCCCAAGCAGTGAGTCAGGAAGAACAATGGTTTGGGTTATATATGGTTTGGGTCATATATCCTGATCATATCTCTAGCTTAAACCCTAAAAAATTCTAGTATAATTTCTTAGGTTGTTAAATCCTGGTGCTGAGACGACCAAAATATTAACCTCTTCCCATAAGTTTCCTTTTCTTTCCTAATGACATAGTGACCCAGTTGTCAACTTCACCCATTCTGATCTATCTCATTGAATTCTTTCCTATTGTTTCCCCAGGAGGAAGAGATCCAGGATGACCTTGGCCATGAAGAATCAGACCACCGCAGTGACTGAGTTCATTCTGCTCGGTTTTCCCATCAGCAGAGAGGTGGAACTACTGTTCTTTGTGCTCCTTTTGCCCACATACCTGATGACACTTTTGGGGAACATCCTCATCATCTGTATTGTTGTATCTTACTCACGCCTCTACACACCCATGTATTTCTTCCTCTGTAATCTCTCCATCTTAGACATTCTCTTTACCTCAGTCATTTCTCCAAGGGTTCTCTCCAATTTGGCCACTGGGGATAAGACCATCTCCTTTGCTGGGTGTATCACCCAGTGCTATTTCTACTTCTTCCTGGGGACAGTGGAGTTTCTTCTGCTAACATCCATGTCCTATGACCGGTATGCTGCCATCTGTAACCCACTGAGGTATAGTACCATCATGAGTCCTTCTGTGTGCATTGGGCTGGTTCTTTTCTCATGGGTGGGTGGTTTCTTGTCTGTTCTTTTTCCCACCATACTCATCTCCAGGCTACCCTTCTGTGGTTCCAACACCATTAACCACTTTTTCTGTGACAGTGGGCCTTTATTGGCCTTGGCCTGTACAGATACGACATCCATTGAACTGATGGATTTTCTGCTGTCATCCACAGTCATCCTCATCTCCTTAATTCTCATTGGATACTCCTATAGTTACATCATTATGACCATCTTACGCATCCCATCAGCCAGTGGAAGGAAGAAAGCCTTTAACACCTGTGCTTCTCATTTGACAGTTGTTGTGATAGCTGGTGGAATCACAGTCTTTATCTATGTGACTCCCTCCCAAAAAGAAACTCTGGAGATCAACAAGATACCTTCAGTATTGAGCAGTGTGGTGGCCCCTTTTCTCAACCCCTTCATCTATACCCTGCGCAATGATACTGTGTGTGGGATACTCAGGGAAGTCTGGGTTGGTATCAGAGCTTCAACAGTCAAAAGAAGGAGGTCACTCCTAAAACTGCTGCCCCACAAAGGTCACTGACAGAGATTTGTGATCTCTTTCTTTCTACCTTAATAATGACCATTTTCTGATCCCTGAAAATGAATCTAAGGCACTTAGAAGTCTAGGACTGGGAGACACGACTCTTGACAAGAGCAGGTGCTCAGTTTGTGCCCTCCAATGGCTCCTATGGAGATGCTTGGAGGGTTGTGTCATCTGTGTCACATTCTGATCTGCTCCTCTCTCAGAGGCAATGCTTACTTAGGCTGGCCTTCCAGTCAGGGAACAACATTTTTAAAAAAATGTACCATCCTTCCTATTGAACAACAATGACAACAACAAATATATGTATGTATGTATGTATGTATCTTTTAAAACATTTTAAAGGTGTTTTAAAAATGTCTGTCATAGGAATTGTGGCTCTAGAATTGGAAGGTACTACAGCAGCCAACTGACCTGAACTCTTTCCTTTTTAAGACAAGGAAACTAAGACTTGACAAAGGTCACAGAAAGTTAAATGTCAAAGGTGGAATTTGAATCCAGATCCTTTTTCTTCAAATCTTCTTTTGCTGTAACATAACCTCCCATTAACTTCCCAATAGCTGCTCTTCTCTCATTGAGCCTTTTAAAACAAAGAAAAGTAAGCAAAAATATACATGCAGACCTTATTTGCAGGTAACAGCTTTATTATTTGAGCTTCTCATACATCCGACTGAGTTGGTATATTTGTTGGATGTAGCATAGTAGACAGAAGTCCCAAGGATAAGTTCAGGTTCTGAAACTTAGAGACATCACTTTGAGGCTTAGCTTTCTTATTTCTTTAAGTGGGGATGATGACATAATAACAATCTCATTGGGTTGTTTTGAAAGCAGCACTTTCCAAGACACAAAACATCCCATCAATAAGCGAGCATTTATTAAGCTTTTAATATGTTCCAGGCATTGTACTAGATGCTGGGAATATGAATAAAATGAATGGGGAAAAAATCCCTATTGACAAGGCACTCACAAGTTTCCTAAACATGAGCGATCATTATCTCTAGCTATTATTAGAATCCAACAGCTTAACCCACGCATGATACATTGTTTACCTTAATACACTTTTGTATTGATGGTAGACATTCAAAAAAAATTTCATGTTCCTTTCTCATACTTCCCCTAACTAAATTGCAAGTTTCTCAAGAACTGGTAACATGTTTTAAAGTTGATCCACTCTGTTCCATACTATGGAATCCTCTTCTGTTATTTCTTCAAGGGGGGAGATTCTGGATTTCTAGATCCATAGAGTTTTGCTCACTGAAAATGTACCCCGGAGCTTTAAACAAAATCCTTAATAAGCAACTCTCTGTAGATGTTTCCATCTCTACAGGATTTTTCAATCCCCAATTTTGGAAAATGTTGAAAAATTGTTATGGCAGAATTCCCAGCCTTGGCCAAGCTCATTCTTACTGTTTCTTGGCTCTGTTTGCTTCACTTTGGGCTCTGCTTATTCATTACTTCTCTCTCTGTTTCTGTCTCTGTCTCTCTATCTCTGTCTCTGTCTCCCTCTCCATCATCTTCTCCTTTGTAATGGGCTGAGGTTTGAGTTGATGCACTGAGGTCCCAAGTACATGAGACTAAATAGTAATTGGACTATACTCTATTAATATACATGATTGGATAAAGAATTCCCTACCACTTCTGTGAATCCTGATGTGTTGAAGGAAATGAGATTTTGGTGGGTGGAGGCAGAGAGGGAACAGGAAGAAAAGCTGGGAAGATTGGGCCTGGACTTTTTCTCCTGGTGCTGGTCGTGTGGTTCGGGTCTAGCTTTTCTTGACTAGTACCTTGTTTCGCTGATTCTTTCCACCTGATCCTTCTTCACTGAAATAAAGACTGACGATTTTCCCAACCTGAAAAAAAAAAAAAAAAAACAAACAAAAAAAAAAAGGTCCTTCATCAAGGAGACAGGGGATAGAGTGGGTGAACCTTCCCAGCACAACCAGAACAAAGTTTTACACACCTAGTGCTTGTGGCTAGAATTTTAAAAGGCCACTTCGAGCAGCTTATCTGGGAAAGACCTGACAAAATAAATTTTTATACCAATACACAAATTAATGTGTGTTTGGAGACCATCCCAATGGCAAATTTTATTACCCATGGTCCAAATTTTTACATGGATTTTCCAAAAAGATAACTAACTATTACATAATTGGGATGGATTCTTGAAGAAAAAGTTTCTAAAGTTCCCCAAAGGACCAATATTTTCACGGACATCCAAAATAATATTTGTGTGTGTACTCCATGTTTAACTATAAAGAGGTAGTGGGTTCCTTTTAGTCCACTAAGAAAATTACTTATCATTCTAGTTTACTTATTATCCAGGAACAAAATATAATATCTGATTCGGCCTATTCAGTAGGTGTGGTACAAAGAATCCACAGCCCAAATAAAATTTTGGCCTTATTTTCAGTTTTAAGAAACTTAAGAGCAAGTAGAAACATCCAGGTAAGATCTATATATTAATGTCCACTCTATAGTGGACTTTCAGGTCCATATTTAGGAATTCAAAGGCAGATAGCCTTCTAACTATGTTGGTCAATCCCTTTGTTCAAGGCCCAGGATCTCATTCTAAATATCAAGGTTTTTAGCTTTATTTAAATTTGAATAACAAGAGAGGAAGCTAGAGATAGTAAAAGCCTTTACGTTTTGCCCTTTCCACGCCCACACTGCCCAGGGAAGAACCCCTGTGGTTTGAGACCCAATGAAATCTGGCAAAATGGATGTGACCCATTATAAACTTTTGGTCGTCTGCTTTCATCCACGTTGTGGTAGACACCTTTTCGGGATTCCTTTGCAATACCAGCAAAAAGAGACAGCCTTGTTATAATTTCATACAAGATTTGCATTATTGTCCACAAGCAATAAAAGATAATGGTGTGTTTATTTAAACATTTTGACAGTTTTGTGACAGTATAAGATTTTACACATGATGGGATACCTTTCAATCCTCAAGGACAGGCAATTGTGGAGAGGAGAAAAGATATTAAGATGCTCCTCCAAAAAAAAGAAAGGGGGAGCCACAGGTAACTGAGAACCTAAATCTAGCCCTTTATACTTTAACTTTTGATTTTTGAAAAGATGCACTGGGTCCAGCAGACAGGTTTTATAACCCACCAAGGTCATGTCCAGTGCGAGCCCACTATCTTTTAGATAATCGCCAGGTGATGTGGGAGACCCAGAAAGTGGTAAATGGAAAGGACCGATGGCTAATGCTTTGGGGAGAGGGTTTTTGTATCTCAGGTGGAGAAGGAATCAGATGGGTGCCAACGAGCCAGAGAGACGGAGCAGACCCTTGAAACAAAGGAGACAACCCAAGAAATAAATTCTGTTGCTGATTGTGCTCACCATTGAAAGAGCGTAGATGGGTTTTGACTATGGAACAAAGATTGGATTTGAAAACCCTCAGGAATCATTGGATTTCTGAGAAAAGATTGTTTGGGAGAAAACCCTCAGGAATTTGGATTCTCTGAGAATAGATTTAAAAATAGGAATATTTTCTTAGAATGATAAGATTGTTGTAGGATTTGAAACCCCAGGAATTTGGATTTCGAGACATAGGTTTGAAAACTTAGGAATCTTGGATTCTCTAAAATAGATTGAAAATCCCTGGAATATTATTTCTGAGACAAGGACTTAAAACTCTAATCATTGGATTCTGAGAAATGATAAAACTTTACAGGACTTAAAATTGTGGAATCATTGGATTCCCTAACACATAAAAAGATTTTGGGATTTAAAATGGATATTGATTCTGACATTGAAGCAATGGAAAAGATTGGTTTTGGACATTCTTGGGGTAAGAAGGTTTGTGACTTTGTTTACCAAATTTTCAGGACTTTTTGGGATTTTCCAACAATTTGATTTAATTGTTTGTATGCCGCCTTAGTACAATTATTTGTTACACCACATGAGCCTGCACTGACTGTGGGAGAGTCATCCCTAATAGCCTCTGCATTTTGCTATGTGCTTTGTAATACCTCCCATGTGATGGGTTTTAAAACCCTTCAGCCAGAAACCTTGCTAAACCCCCACTTCCCTTTGGTGCTTTTCATCTCCTTCCTGAGATGTCAGGGGGGCGTGATCATCTCCTTTAGTGCTTTCACCGCCTTTCCTGAGAAGTTAGAGGCTGTGATCCGCCCTTTGGGGCTCTGACCTCCCTGAGGAATCAGGGATGGAGACCACCTGTGTTCTAAAATAAAGGGGAGTAATGGGTGAGGTTTGGAGTTGATGCACTGAGGTCCCAAGTATTGAGGCAAATAGTAATTGGACTATACTTATTTATACATGATTGATAAAAAATGGTCCCTCCACTCTCTGTCAAGTCCTGATGTGTTGTAAGAAATGACGATTTTGGTGGGTGGGCGAGAAAGGAACAGGAAGAGAAGCTGGGAGAGATTGGGCCGGTTCTTTTTCTCCTGGTGTGGTTTGGTGGTGCTGATCTAGAGCTTTTTGACTCAGCTGCACACATTGCTATCACCTATTCTCTTCCCCTCCATCCTTCTTCACTGAGAATAAAGACTGACGATTTTCCCTAACCTGAACCAGACTTGCTGATTTTTAAAATACCATCTTCAACCTCCTTCTCTTTCTCCTCTTCTTCCTCCTTCTTCTCCTCCTCTTTTCTTCTTCTTCTTCTTCTTCTTCTTCTTCTTCTTCTTCTTCTTCTTCTTCTTCTTCTTCTTCTTCTTCTTCTTCTTCTTTTTCTTCTTCTTCTTGTCTTCTCTCTGTGTCTTTCTAACTGTCTCTGTCTGTGTCTGTCTGTCTGTGCCTATCTTTCTCGGTCTGTGTGTCTGTCTCTCTATGTCTGTCTCTCTGTGTCTCTCAATCTCTCTCATTCTACCCAAATCCAAATGGTACTCTTTTTGGAAGAATCACAGAATCAATGAGAAAATGAGAGTAAAATAAAAATATTGAATATTCACCCTTTTCACTTTCATTGTTAAGACCATCCCAATGATCCTATGGTCCTATTCCTTCTTTGAACTTCCTTTATCTCCACCATAGATTGTTTGGTTTTGCCTTTAGCATTCATCAACAATATTAATTCATTCTGGGATTTAGGGTTCCTGACTTTTTTATAAGAAAGTACTATATACTCCATCTTCCATCCTAAATTTTTTTCTGTACATATCAAATATCCCATTGTCCAAATGCAATGTAGGCAAATTCAGAATACCCGTAATTGCTCAGTACTATCCTACTGCTTCCTTGTTGTCTGATCTTTTCAGCTATGGACTGCACTTTTGTCTGTTCCCTCACTCAATAACTCCCTGGTTTTGATCTGTACTGTCTTGGATCATATCCTTGGTAACACCTCTTTGCATTATGACTTTTCAATATATGTCTTTCTGCTTAGTCCTTAGATATAGGATGCTCTTAACTGGGAAGACTGTTTCCCTCCACCAGGTTACAAATAAATGTTACCATTCCTAAGGTCTGCTCCAAAGGCCACAAAGAGACCTTGCAACCAGAAACATAATGGAATTTCTTAATCTCACTTGTTTTGGCTCATGCCAGGCAGTTTTCTTTATTGCTACAATTTGCAAACCCATTTGGTGAATTTCTAACAAGAAGAGAAAGAAACAACCAGGACAAGTTTGCTTGATGACCAAGGAAAGCTGGTGCTCTCTCCTAAATTGAATGAGTCAAGAAGTCTTTAAAGATGGTACCAGCTTTTTGATTCAAGTTACACAAAAATGGCTTTCTCAACTATTTACTTAGTCCAGTTAATTTACTTAGCCAGTCCATCCCCTATGTATTTGAGAGTAAGTACTGTGGAATGGCTACTCAATTGCTGTGAAAATTTCATCACTGAACTCCAAATGGTGTTTAAGAACTTATGGGTTCTCCTGAGCGTGGACCACAACATAACATTTTCACTCTTTGTTGTTTGCTTGCATTTTTGTTTTCTTTCTCAGGTTTTTTTTTCCTTCTTGAACCAATTTTTCTTGTGCAGCAAGAAAACTATACAAATATGTATACATATATTGGATTTAATATATATTTTAACATATTTAACATGTATTGAACTACCTGTCATCTGGGGGGGGGGAAGAGGGGAAATTTTGAAACAGAAAGTTTTGCAAGGGTCAATGTTGAAAAATTACCCATGCATATGTTTTGTAAATAAAAAGCTACAATAAAATTTTAAAAAATTTATGAGTTCTCAAATGAAAAGTTATAAATGGCCTTTTGAGTTCTATAAGTTGTGTGTAATAAATAACCCAGGATGGCATGAGGTGGTGAACCTGTTCTAGGAAGCCCTATTGATCCCATATAGAATGACCTTTTGAAGATATTTCTTTCATCTTGCCTATCTTAATCTATTAGAACCTCTGATTTAAAGGATTACTGAATTTTGTAAAAACATTTTTTAAAAAATAGATTTTTATTGATGTTTTCTGTTTTAACTTCACCTTTCTCCATTCCCCACTTTCCCATAGGGGAAGCTTAAATTAATCCCTATATCCTATCAAGCACAGACCTGGCATAGCTTAATTTTGCCCAGGTGAATTGATTTGTAACATAGCTGTGGGTCCTTTGGATGAGGAGAATGTATAAAAAGTTTTAGAATTTTGGGCAGAAGATCTGATATCCCAGGGAACTTCTTTGCTGATTGTTTTTAATTTCTTGCCTCTGGCTTTTACTTTCCTGGGTTGTTTTTTTTTTTTTTTTACTGTTTTGTGGATTGCCTTTTACCTGGGGGTTGTTGAATGTTTTTATTAAAGAGATTGTTTTTCTGAACCCTGAGGATCTGAGAGATTTATTGCACCAGATGTGAAATGATGCCAAGAATATCCCCCTATTCCCTCCCAGACAGCAATACTTTATAACAGATTTTTTAATAAGAGGAAGAGGAAAAAATCAGCAAAACCATTCAATAACAAAAAAATCTAATGGTCAATGTTCTACTCCTTTGGATATCCAGCTTCTGCAAAGGAGAAGAGGAAAGGAAAAATGTCATCTCATATCTCTTCTTTTGGGGCCAAACTTGTTCTTTCTTCAGCTTTGATTATTTTATGGCTACTGTTATTTCTATTTCCATTGTTGTAGTCATTGTGTTTATTGTTTTCCGGACTCTGCTTAATGTATCTTGTATCAGTTCTCATGTCTTTCCATGCTTCTCTATATTCATCCAAATCTTACTTTTATAATACTAATATTCTATTATATTCATGTGCCACAATTGCTAAGCAAATCCCTTTTTAATGAGAATCTGTTTTGTTTAAAGTTCTATACAATCACAAAAAAAAAAAAATTGTAAATTTTAAAGAGTAGAGGTGGAGTCAAGATGGCAGAGAAAAGGTACCCAACCTCTCTCCCAAACCACTCCAAATCCTTTAAAGATCTACTCTAAACAAATTTTAGAGTATAAGAACACCCAAAAGATGGAGTAGAACACTTTCCAGCCAAAGGCAACTTAGGTCAGTAGCAAAAGTCTGTGACACTAGGATGGGGGTCCAGCCTGCAGTCCCAGCACAAGTAGCACCAGTGTAATCCCAGCCCGAACCTGGAACTGAACATCAGGAAAGCAAAACTCTGTTGGTTTAGCACACTAGATACTACAGTGGGGCAGGGACATTCCTAACAACTCCAGGGCAGAAAAGAGGGCTTGTGGTCAGGTTCCTAGAAGGATATCTGGAAACAGTTGCACAATACTCCTGAAGTTTGGGACTGACCCCTCCACCCTAGAAATAGAGCCCTAGTTAAACAAAGAGTTAAAAGCCAAATAATAGGCTAGGGAAATGAGCAGAAAACAAAAAAAGTTTTTGACCATTGAAAGTTATGTTGACAAGGAAGATCAAGACACACACTTAAAAGATAATGACAAAATCAAAATTCCTACTACATCTAAAACCTCCAAGAAAAATAATAATTAGGCCCAGGCCATGGAAAGACTCAAAAGGGATTTTGAAACTCAAGAAAGAGAGAGAAAAAATTAGGGAAAGAATTGAGAGTGGTACAAAAGGAAATGCAAAAGGCTAATGAGGAGAATGCCTTAAAAAGCAAAATTGATCAGTTAGGAAAGGTGGTACAAAAGCTCACTGAGGAAAATAATTTCTTAAAAAATAGAATTGAGCAAATGGAAGCTAATGACTTTATGAAAAATCAAGATACAATAAAGCAAAACCAAAAAAACCCCCCCACAAAAATAGGAAAAAATGTGAAATATCTCATTGGAAAAATAATTGATTTGGAAAATAGATCCAGGAGAGATAATTTAAAAATTATTGGTTTACCTGAAAGACATGATCAAAAAAAGAACCTGATCATCTTTCAAGAAATTATCAAGGAAAATTGTCCTGATATTCTAGAATTAGAGGACAAAATAAAAATTTAAAGATTCCACCTTTCACCTCCTGAAAGAGATCCCAAAATGAAAATTCCCTGGAATATTACAGCCAAATTCCCAACCTTCAAGGTCAAAGAGAAAATATTGCAAGCATCCAAAAAAAAAAAAAAAACAATTCAAGTAGTAGAGCCACAGTCAGAATAACAGAAGATTTAGCAGCTTCTACATTAAAGGACTGGAGAGTTTGGAATATGGTGTTTTGGACAGCAATGGAACTGGGATTACAACCACGAATCACCTAACAGTAAAACTGAGTATAATTCTTTTTTTTTTTTTTTTTTAATAATTATAACTTTTTATTGACAGAACCCATGCCAGGGTAATTTTTTACAACATTATCCCTTGCACTCACTTCTGTTCCGATTTTTCCCCTCCCTCCCTCCACCCCCTTCTCCAGATGGCAGGCAATCCTATATGTGTAAAATATGTCACAGTATATCCTAGATACAATATATGTGTACAGAACCAAACAGTTCTGAGTATAATTCTTCAGAGGAAAAGGTGGTTATACAGTGAAATAGAGGAGGATTTTCAAGTATTTGTGATGAAAATAGAAAAACTCAATGAAAAATCTGATTTTCAAATACCAAGATTCTGGAGAAACATAAGGAAGTAATCAGGAAAGTGATCATCAAAAGGAACGTAATAAAGTTTATCTATTTATATTCCTAGATGGGAGGATGATGCTTGTAACACATTAGAATGTTCTCATTATTATGGCATTCAAAAGGAGTATATATAGACAAAGAACACAGGTGTGAGTTAAATATGAAGGGATAGTATCTTTTAAAAAAATGATGAAATTAAGGGGTGAGAGAGAGGAATGTACTGGGAGGAAGGGAAAGGGAGAAGTGGAACGATGCAAATTATCTGCCATAAAAGAGAGGCAAGAAAAAGCTTTTACAGTGGAGGGGAAGAGGGGAATTAAGAGGGTGAATGAGTGAACCTTACTCTCAAAAGAACTGGTTCAAAGAGGAAATAGCATACATACTTAAGATAGATATCTATCTTACTCTGCAGGAAAATAGGAGGGGAATGGAATATGGAAATGGGGGAGAGGGTGATAAAAGAGATGGCATATTGGGAGAGGGAGTGGTCAGTACCAAAACACTTTTGAGGGGACACTGGGTGAAAGGAGAAAGAGAATAAATGGGGGGAAATATTATAAAAAGAATTTCAAAGCAATTTTCTCTGATAAGGCCTCATTTCTCAAACATAGAGGGAACTGAATCAAATTTATAAAAAATAAGAGCCATGCCCCAACTGATAAATGATCAAAAGATATGATCTGTGCCCAAAGAACTACAATTCATGCATATCCTTTGATCTAATACTACCACTACTTGGCATGAATACCAAGAGATCCAGAAAAAGGGAATATTACCCATATAGACAAAAAATATTCATAGAAACTTTCTTCTCAGGATAAAAAAAATTGGAAATTGAGGGGATGCCCATCAATTGGGGAATGGCTCAATAAACCATGGTGTGAGTTTGTGATGGAATATTACTGGAAAATGCTCCATGAACTCAAGCAAAGTGAAATATACTGTATACAAAGTAGAGCAATGTTCTGGGATGACTAGCTGTGAATAACTTTGCTATTCTCAGTAATACAATCCACAACTACTCTGAAGGATTTATGATGAAAAATCCTATCCATACTCAGAGAAGGAGCTGATTGTGTTTGAATACAGATTGAAACATTTTCTGTCTCCATATTTGTCTCTATTTCTTGAAACTTAATTTTTCTTGAGGATTTTTATTTTCATTAGAGTGCAAGATCTATGGTTTTTTTCCCCCCACAAGTTGACTTTTATGGAAATGTTTTGTGTAACTTCACAAGTGGTTTCTTAATTGTGGGTGAGGATAAGGGAGAGAACCTACAATTCAAAAATTTTAAAAACAAATGCAAAACAATTTTTGTTTTGAATGTAACTAGGGAAAATATTAAATAAAACACACACAAAAGAGTATATAGAGACTTTCTTTTGTCATTGGCATTCTTGGGGTATATATAGGAGCGTTCTGATAGATATTTAACAAGCAGCTGTTCAGGGAAAAAAAAGCATGCATAGCATTTTAAAGTTTAATTTGCATTATTAACATTTTCTCCATCATTTTCTTAAGTCTAAATCATCAATAAAATAATAAATCAAAACTTTATTAATAGCATTTATCAATTTCTAAGAGGCAAATGCTTACAAGCTGGTGTGAGCTAGCTTTAGAACACTTTTGATATATGCTTAGCATACATATAGGGAATAGCTATTTTAAAGGGAAAGATATTTTCAAAAGGAATAGATATTTTCATAATTTTATTTTAATTATTCCAAATTACTTTTCAGTGTGGTTTATCAATTCACACTTTTGCCAACAATGCATTAATATGCTTGTCTTTTCATAACACTCCCAATGTTGACTATTCCTATCTTTGACAATTTCTGAGTATAAGAAGAAGCTATAGGTTTTAATATGAGTTTGTATTATTAACAATATGGAACATTCTTTCACATGGTTGTTAATAGTTTGCAGTTCTTTTGATAACTATCCTTTGACAACTTCTCCTTAACCACAGAGACAGAGAAAGAGAGAGGGAAACAGAAACAGAGACAGAGAAGACAAAGACAAAGAAAGACAAAAGACAGAGAAGAAACGGCTTAAATTGTATAGAATGGTAGATTCAATCAGTTTGGGAAATAATAGATCAAGATTTTATTCATCTTTCATTTGCCATTTATCATTCATTCTCCTCTAGGTTGAAGGGCCACCATAATGTGTTCAGCCCTTCTAAGGTCTACATCTTTTCACTTTCATCCCAGTGTTTGGTAGAGCGAATTTATTATTTTTTTTGGAATTAGGGGAAAAGGCGATTTGGGAGTTTCTGAAAACTAATTCTCTTTTGGGATTAATCTGTCTGTTTACTTCTTACAGGGTTCAGATATTCTCCAGAAAGAAGTAGATTATACATTATCACAGTTGTAATGATTGTAGGGTTCTTGAACCAGTTACCCTTTGTGTTTAGTATATGTTCCTATTGATCTCCAGTCTTTTAGATTAGGTTTGATGGTGCCACAATTTACAGAAAACCAGCAGGATGATTTCAGAGAGGCCTGGAGAGACTTCCATGAAGTAAGTGAAATGAGCAGAACCAGAAGATCATTGTACATGGCAACAAGACTATATGATGTTGAATTCTGATGGACATGGCTCTCTTTCACAATGAGATGATTCAAACCAATTCCAATTGTTCAGTGATGAAAAAAGCCATCTACACCCAGGGAGAGGACAGCAGGAACTGAATGTGGTTCACAACATAGCATTCTCACTCTTTTGTTGTTGTTTGCTTGAATTTTATTTTGCTTCTCTTTTTCTTTCTTTTTTTTTTTTTTACTGGTTTGATTTGATTTTTCTTGTGCTGAACAATAATTGTATAAATATGTATGCATTTATTGGATTTTACATATATTTCTACCATGTTTAATATATTTTGAACTACTTGCCATCTTGGGGAAGGTGAGGGGAAAGGGGGAAATTGGAACACAAGGTTTTTTGCAAGGGCTAATGTTGAAGAATTGTCCACATATATGTTTTGAAGGATAAAAAGCTTTAATAAATTTAAAAAAATATGCATGGATAATTTTTCAACATTGACCCCTGCAAAACCTTGTGTTCCAAATTTTCCCCTCCTTCTCCCCATCCCCTCCCCTAGATGGTAAATAATCCAATATATTAAGCATCTTAAAATATATGTTAAATCCAACATATGTATACATATTTATACAATAATCTTGCTGCACAAGAAAAATCAGATCAAAAAGAAAAAAAAACAAGAAAGAAAACAAAATGCAAGCAAACAACAACAAAAAGAGTGAAAATGCTATGTTGTGATCCCCACTCAGTTGCCACAGCACTCTCTCTGATTGTAGATGGCTCTCTTCATCATAAGATCATTTCTGTCCCAATTTCTTGACTTCCCATTGCCTCTTTGAAGTATTTCTTGTCAGTTTCCAATATAAGGCACCCCAATTTATACCAGAGATTCACAATGGACAAGGATACTCCTGGTACCAAAGGTGGAGGAAAATGAGATAAGTAATCTCTCAGGCTGGTTGGGATTTTATGCAGCCACACCTTTGTGCATTTTTAACTTATTTTTATTTATGCAGAATAGTACGATTTGCACTTCAGGGTTTTTTAATTTTGTGTTTTTTTATTTTACATTTCAATAGTACTTTATTTTTCCAATTACATATAAAGAGAGTTGTCAACATTCATTTTTGTAAGATTTTGATTTCCATATTTTTCTTCTTCCCTCTCTCCTCTCCAAGACAGCAAGCAATCTGATATAGGTTATACAGACACAATTATTTTAAACATATTTCCATAGTCATGCTGTTAAAGAAAAATAAAACGTAAGGGAAAAAAAAAAAACAGAAGGAAGTAAAAGCAAATGACAATAAAAAAGGTGAAAATTGAAGTATTCTTCAATCCACATTCAACCTTCATAGTTTCCTTCTGGATATGGATGGCATTTTCCATCCCAAGTCTACTGGAATTAATTAGCACTAGCATTTCCTAAGTGATAGGTAAGAGGCAAGTGACTAAGTACTCAATTCGCGCTTCACTCTTATGACATCAGAACTATTACATTTGATGTATCTGTGGAACTCTTTTTCCTCAACCTCTTCAGGCCTACCTTCTCAGCAAGCCAATTTGGATGACCTGTCAACCACTTTCAGTAATTTTTTAAAGAAATTGTGACTAGACAATATTCCAAGAGCAAAAAATACTAAAGATTAGCATAGGTAAACAGAGTTTATTTTAGTGGTTTAGGGAGGAGGCAGTTATGCTGATAGTTCTGGGTAGCTGCTAATATTTATACTCCATGGCTAGTTGCTCCCACAAAAAGCAAGGCTGAATTTGGAGATAACTTTATTGTCAAGTAGTCATAGCCCAATCCAAGGAAAATAAAAGAACAGGTCAAACATTTCTGGGCTAAGCTGAAGAAAGGAGAAGGAAGGAAAGAGGTAAAACACAGAACAAATTGGCTTGAAGTCTCAAAAAAATCTTCTCCCAATTCTTGATGGCATACTATTTTGTTATAAGAAGTGATACGCAGAATGCCCTCAGAAAAAACTCAGAAAAAGATTTCCATGCGCTCATGAAAAGTGAAATATACTGTGTACAAGTACCAGCAATATTGTAAAATGATCAGCTGTGAATGACTTTGCTATTCTCAGCAATACAATAATTCAAGACAACTCTGAAGGACTTATGGAAAATGTTCTCCACACCCAGAGAGAGAATTGATTGTCTGAATACAGATTGAAGCATACTATAAAAATTTTATTTTTCTTGAGGTTTTTTTGAGGGGGATTTAAAATTTCTTTTACAACATGACTTATGAAAATGTTTTGTATGACTTCACAATGAGGTGGGGTAAGGAAGGAGAAAGGGAAAGAATCTGGAATTCAAAGTTTTGAAAACAAATGCTAAGTTATTTCATATATAACTGAGGAAAATAAAATATTAAAGAAAAAGAAAAACAAGAAAAAACCTCATCAATTCTGATAACCCAGTGAAACTCAAATAATAGCATTCTATTTGTTCCATAAGACTCCAGGAGTGTCTCATTGCCAATGAAATGTCTCAGTGCTTTTAAAAATAGTAATTAGGATTCTTTTGAATTAATAAATTCCTTCTTCCAAACAACTTGGAAAGACTATGAGCAGCTTAACAACTAATCATGATTTCAAAGGATTAATGATTCATTAATACCCTCTTCCAGACAGGGCTGTAATGGCATTAAAATAAGACATATATATTTTGGACATGAATTTATTTAGCTGACTTATGCATATCTGTTACAAGTTTTTTCTTTTTAATAAATGAGTGGGGCATGAGAGAAAAAATAATTATTCATAATTTTAGAAAATTTTAAAAAACTATCCCTTCTCTTCTGAGGCAATTGGGGTTAAGTGACTTGCACAGGGTCACACAGCTAGGAAGTGTTAAGTGTCTGAAGCCAAATTTGAACTCGGGTCCTCCTGATTTTAGGGATGGTGCTCTATCCACTGCGCCACTTAGCTGTCCTACTATCCTTTCAAAGTACAGGAAAAAAAAGTAAAGTTGTTGCTATTGGGGATAATGGGGATGAGGAGGTAGTCTTCCTTTAGTAAATTATTTAAGTTTACTGAGGGATTTAGACTCTTCATGGGGAAGAAGGAGCAGTAGTTTGGGAACTTGGAAAAGGCAAGAATGAAGGAAATGGTGATATAGGCTTTTGGATATTATGGAGGAAACCACTAGAAAGGATGAGGGCTTTTGGCACCTAAGTATGGAGTTAGAGGAGTGGGGATATCAAAAAGTAAGAGAGGGGCAGCTAGGTGGCGCAGTGGATAGAGCACCAGCTCTGAAGTCAGGAGAACCTGAGTTGATCTGACCTCAGACACTTAACACTTTCTAGCTTTGAGACCCTGGACAAGTCAATTAATCCCAATTGCCTCAGCCAAAAAAAAAGAAGAAGAAGTGAGAGAGGGATACAAATGGGGAGATGGAAGAATATCAAAAACAATTTTTTCCCACTTCAAAATTTTGTCTAGAGTTGTTCCTGTCCTCTTTTCAAAGACTAAATTAGATAGGAAGATCTTGTTCAAAAATAGGACCCTAAATTGTGAAATGATCCAACCATTTTGGAGAGCAATCTTATGCCCAAAGGGCTCTCAAACTGTGCATACCCTTTAACCCAGCATTGCCACTACTGGGTCTGTATCCCAAGGAAATCATAAAGAAGGAAGAAGGACCCATATATGCAAAAATGTTTGTTGTTATAAGGCAATTGGGCTTACATGACTTCCCCAGGGTCACACAGTCAGGAAGTGTTAAGTGTCTGAGGTCAAATTTGACCTCAGGTCCTCCTGATTTCAGAGCTAGTGCTTTATCCACTGTACCACCTAGCTGCCCCTGCAAAAATTATTGTAGAGGTTTTTTTTTTTTTTTTTTTTTTTTTTTTTTTTTTTTTTGTGGTAGCAAAGAATTGGAAAATGAGTAAATATCCATCAATTGGGGAATGGCTGAATAAGTATATGAAGGTAATGGAATATTATTGTTCTATAAAAAATGATGAACCAGCTGATTTTAGAAAGATCTGGAAAGATTTATATAAACTGATGTTGAGCAAAACAAAAAGAACCAGGAATACAGTGTACACAATAACAGCAAGATTGTGTGAGATCAACTATGAAAGATTTGATTCTTTTCAGTGTCTCATAATCCAAAATAATCCCGATATACTTTGGACAGAGAATGCCATTTGTATCCATAAAAAGAACTAAGGAGACTGAATGTAAATCAACCTATGCTATGTTCGCTTCTTTTTTCTGTTTTTTTTTTTTTAATCTCTCCCATGGTTTTTTCCTTTTTTTAAAATGATTTTTCTCTCCCAACATGATTCATAAAGCAATATGTATTAAAAATAAATACGTTAAAACAAAAAAAGACCCCAGAGAAAGGGAAGTCCTGTTGTCTTGACTTGGAGACTCTGAAGTGACAGGGCATGAGGAAGGACCCTGGTTGCATAATTCCAGTCCTAAACCATGAGCCTCCCCTAGTCATTGAGAGATCCAGTTCCTTTTATTTTTGATTTGCTTCTTCACTCTGCTTGTAAGATTTCCCCACCTGCCACAAAGACAATTTTTGACACTGAATTAGGAAGGGACCTGATGAGAGCTTCTCTTTTCCCATCTTTATCTGCTGAAATATTTTTCTTCCTTTTATATTTTATTTGATGCCTTTTTTAAAAATATCACAATCATTTTCTATTCTGTATCTCCCTTCCTAGCATTTCCCTGCCTCCAACAACTTTGTAACATCTTTCGTAACAAAGTAAAATATTCAGGCAAAACTGAATGATACAGTGACTGCTTCTGAGAATATATGATATATTCCAGTTCTCCAACACTGTACTGAGAGGACCTCAGTTTTTTATCACCTGTTTTTTGGAACCAAGATTGGTCATTGTAATTTATCTGAATTCAGTTGCTATTTAGTTGTTTTATTTATATTTTATAGTCTTTATATATATTATTTTTATTTGCTTTCTTTGTTCCATATCAGTTCACACAAGTTTTTCCATATTTCTATGAATTTCTCTTATTTGACATTTTTTATAGAACTAATATTTATATGTGCATGTGTGAATATATATGCATGTTTACATGTATACATGCCTGAGAGTTTCCTATACTAATAAAATCACAGTTGTAGTCCCTATTTGTATATCATGTTTTGTTCAGCAGTTCTCCAATCTATGGTCATCTATTCTGTTTCCACTTTTTTTGTTGCCACAAAAAATCCTGCTACCATTATTTTGAATGTATGGGATCTATCTTTAACAACTTTGGGATATATGGATCCAAGGGAATGAAGAGTTTTGTGATTTTTCTTATATGATTGAATCTTGTGTTCCAGAACATTTGAATGAATTCATAATTTCATCAATACTGTACTAGTCTGCTTATCTTCCCATAGCTCCTTCAGTATGGACTTATTTCTGTCATTTATCATTTTACCAGTTTTAGATATGATGTTAAACCTGAGAGTTTTTTTAAGTTGCATTTCTCTTGTTACTAATGAAGTGAAAACTTTTTCATATGGTTGTTTATAATTTACATTTCTTCTTTTGAAAAATATGTGTTCATATCCTTTGACCAAGTACTTAATTATTGTTGAATGGCTCTTGATCATATTTATTTTTTGAATTATCTTTATTATCAAGTTTCTATAAGATATTAAATATAGAGATTTTGATTTCATTCATTTTGCCTATGTCAAAACCTTTTAAGTTTCATGTAATCAAAATTCTTTGGTTTTTGATGACCTCAATCTCTTTATTTTTAATTTATTTTTTGTTATAATAGCTTTTTTGTTTTTCAAAGTACATGCAAAGATAGTTTTCAATATCTACCTCTGCAAATAGTTTTGATCATTATTGCTTTTAAAAATATAGATCTATTATTGCTGGCCACCTTCATTCCTACATTAACTTTCATTATTTCCCCCTGAGATTCTTGATCTGTGTTCCTTTAAATGATTTTTGTTACTATCTTACTAGTTTATAAAGTCACTTGGTAATTGTTATAGCACTATATTGATAAATTCATTTTTGTTACATTAGTGTAGCCCAACCATCAACAAGGAATGTGTCTAATTATTTGTTTTCTATTTCTTTTGAGGGTATTTATGTGTCTGTATGTGTCAAAATGGGTTAACACATGAATATTTTATGCATGTTAGTTATTTTGACTCAAATTTTTCTATCTTTCCTTTTGGATTATTTTAGCAATTTACAAAAAATGCTAATAATTTCTGTGGGTTTATTTTATATCTTGCTACTTTACTGATTCACTTAATGGTTTCATTTAATTATTTTGTTGAACTTTTAGAGTTTTAAAATTAAATCATCCTTTTCAAATAAAAATTATTTATTTGCTTATGTTTTCTGATTTTATTATTATAGCTAGTTTCTCTAGAACTCTATCAATTAATAGTGGTAATATTATCTCATGCTTTATTCTAATCATACTGGGAAACTTATTACAAATAATAGTAGCTATTGGTTTTAGATAGATGTATGTGATCATATTAAGGTCAGGTCCCTTTATTCTCTTGCTTTGTAGTGTTATAAACAAAAAATATTATTGTATTTTACCATATATTTTGTCATACTGCGTCTATTGAATAACAATTTAAAATTATTTTTGTTAATAATGTGGTTTATTGAGAGGACAAGAAAGGGGCAGAGTCAAGATGATGGAGTAGAGGCAATCCATCTGAACTCTCTCAACATTCCCTTCCAAACAACTTTAAAATAATGCTTCAAATAAAATTTGGGAGCAGCAGAGCAACAAAAGGTGAGAGCTGAACATTTTGCTGGTTTAAGAAAACTTAGGAAGTCAGCAATTGTAGTTTGTGACATTGCAGTAGAAACCTGTCCTCCCTTCTCCTCCCCACCAACCCTGCACAGAGCCGCAGTAATAGTGGCAGCATGCAGCAGCAGCTAACCCTGAGTACAACTCATATTAATTGGAAACTATTGTACATACACAGTTTTCTGCTTTGCAGTTTCAGGGCAGAGGTGAACACTGGGAATTGTTCTTAAGGGAACAGGAGTCTGATCTCATTTCCAGGGCCAAGAGGAGTGCTAGCTTTTGAAGTTACAGACAAGCAAGTGCCCCTTTCTGGGTAAAAATCAGAGAATAGACCAAAAGAACACTAACCATACCTCTCTCCATATCATACCACCTTGAAAGCACCCCAAACCTGCATACTTTTAGAACTACCTCTGAAAATAACAGCACAAAAAAGCATGAAGCTTGAAATAGTGCCCTCCTGTCTCCTGGTAAGCGGAGTCCAACATTTACATAAAATTCAAAGTCAAGAAATGAGTAAATAACAAAGGAAAAACAGTGACAGGAAAGACCAAGACATAAACTCAAAAAACAACAACATGAAAACAGCTACAAACAAAGCCTGAAGGAAAAATGTTAATTGGACCCAAGTCCAACAAGAATTCTTGAAAGACTTAAAAGGATAAAAGTGATAGAGAAAAAATTGAAAAAAGAAATGAGGGTGAAGAAAATTATGAAAAGAGAATTAATGCCTTGGGGAAAGAAGCACCAAAAATACTAAAGAAAATAACACCTTAAAAAGAAAAACCAAATTGGCCAAATGACAAAAATTCACTGATGGTCTCCTTGACAAGGGGAGCCTCGAAATTATCTTACTCTCTCTCTCTCTCTCTCTCTCTCTCTCTCTCTTTCTCTCGGACTTTGGGGGAAAAGTTTGGGAACTCCCTCAGAAAAGGTCTCCCCTGAGAGACCCGCCCCAGGGAATCGAGATAAAGTTGTTTCATTCTGTTATCTTGGTGGGACTAGTTGAGTCCAGGACCACTCCCTACTTAGCTCAAATTTAAGTAATCTCATTTAGCTGGAGATCTAGATTTCTGAGGACCCCTATTGAGCTGAAAATTGGCTCAAAACCATTCCCAGTAAGTAGTCTCATCTAGACCTGGGAATAGTGACAGCATTGAGGGAATCTCCTTACAAAAATGGCAATTTTAAACTTGTTTTTTTGCAGAGGACCTAACAAGGAGCCAAGAGGTTCCTTGGCATCTCTCTCTCCCCTTGGCATAAGCTGCAACCCTCTGCCCACTGAAATGATATTGTCTTTCAGCATTACTTCTACTTTATCTCTTTCTCCTATTTCCCTAACAAGATCTTATTCACTTTCTCTGCTAGAGGATTTCTCTGCTTGATCTTTAATAATAAACTTCTTTTGCCAGTTTAATTTTTTGGGTTCGTAAATTCATTCACAAAGGACCTGCGCCGCCATAAGGAGTTTCCACAACTCCTTGCCCTGAACTGAACTTCATCATTCGGTCCCCTGACCAGGAGAGGAGCCGAACCTCATCATCCTTAAAAAAGCAAAATTGATCAAATGGAAGAGGTACAAAAACTCACTGAAGAGTTGGTGGGATTTTCTCTCTGTTTCAGGAAATAAAATTGAGACCATTTAGCTCTTTAAAAGTTTTCCAAATTTGTTTGCCTTTCTTAAATTTCTTTTGTCCAGTCATTTTCTTTCAAAGACATCACACAGTTCTGATTATCTCAGAAGGAGTCCTTAGAAGTACAGTTATCCCTTCCACATTGAGACTTTCTCCATCACAATTTCAATATATTGGGGTCAATATAAGAAATTAAAAGAGAAGTTTGGAGGAATTTTGCAGAAGTCACAGACAACACATAGCCTATGACCAAATACTTAACCCAAATTTTATAATAAGGTAGTGTCAATGCTCCATATAAGAAAAAGGAAAACATTGAGACTTCTCTGCTACAAAGGAGGGTCAAAAAATTTTATACAGATTTTCCAGATCATCAGCCATACCCCTAATCACCATGATGTGGAAGAGTCTATTAATAGAGTCTATTAAAAATCCACTTTCCTCTTATATTCCAGCTTCTTAAACTATGGTTCATGAGTTCATGGGGGAAGGGGGGTGTCTTGTAATTGAAATTATTGTGAAATTATGATTTATCAGCAAATGTTTAATTTATATATCTATTTTATATATTTATATACCCTGGACCATGTAAAAATTTCTCCAGTAAAAAGGAGTCACAAGTGGAAGTCACAAGACTTTACAAGAAGTCTTGCCCTATATGATTATACTCAAAACTTTCAGGATAAATTGAGTTCAAACCCTTATCCTTTTTTTTTTTTTTGAGACATAATATAGCAGACACCTGACATGTTCCTGATATCTGTCCAATTAGCGTGCATCAAGACAAAACCCCACACTTTGACCTCATCCCCTTTCTCTACTGTTATAGAAATCTCTGCTCTAAACTATAGAAATCTGCTGAGGCCTTGATTAGTCAGTACCATAGCATCATTCTATGCTGCAACACAGTTCTGGAGGAGAGTGGAGGATAGGACAGTGTATGTATGGGTTTATAATAGAGCTCAAGCACTCCCCTTGACTTTCCCCCACCTTTCAGACCTCCCAGAGCCTTGGACAGCCATATCCAAGTCATAAGAAATCTCTCCAGGCCACAGCTGTGCTGACAATGTTAAGTGCTCTATATTACTGAACAGAGAGCTAGATGGGAGAGGACAGAGCACTTTGTATATGGGGCCATATGGCACCTCACTGAGCTTGAGGGAGAGTCCAGTTTCTACCTGGGGCTAGGTCTATCCCCCAAAAATATTGGGACGGAGACATATGCTGGTGAACTGTGAATTATTCAGCATGGGAGAAATTGAGATGCATTGAAATCTAGTACCCAGAGGGCTAGAAAAAAATCTAAAAGTGAGCAATGGGAAAAAATAAGGGGGATTTTAAAAAAATAAACTAAAGTCTCAGAAAAAAAAGAATTCAAAAATCTTAAGCATAAGCAGATAAAACAAAAGAGAAAAGACCATTAACATCAGAAGGAAATATGGCTTCCAGGTCTAACAAACTTGTTCAGATTATCTCTGAATAAATTACTGCAAAACAAAGGAAAATGATTCAATACTCAGTTAAGACAAAGGACCTTGTGGACTTCAAGATAATGAAACTGATGTGGTTGAGGTAACAATACTAGTTCAAAGTAAACATGTGACAAATTCACAATAGCTCTTCCCTTTGGCAAAAGGCAGATTTATTTAGGGGAATAGGTTACAGACAAAATGAAAGGATAAAATAAGTATCAGAAGTGGCAAATATGAAATAAAGTTGGGAGAGCATATATCAGGAAGGAAAATGACAAATTTCTCAGGGAAACTCACAATTAACCAGGAGAAAGTAAATACTCCATGAGGTGGGGAGTAAGCTATTGACTGGCAGGTTAGTGATCTAGAATAAAGAAAAAGGCACCATTACAGGGAAGGCACTATGAGGGAAAGAGAGTCTTCCTCATAGTAGGCTTAGGTCTGAAAAGAACTTGACAAAGATTTTCCTCCTCAATAGATCTTTTATAGGGGAAACATGGCCTTGGGGTTTCTTAGGCCCAATGACAGACTCAAAATGGAGGGTCAGAGAACTAGATAGAATGCACCTGACTTAAGAGGTCTAAAACCTGTCTAAAGGTATGGTAATCTATCTCAAAGACTGTTGTGAATATCTTTAAAGATGGTAACTGGATTGGAGACAGGATGGATGAATTAATAAATTCTGACTTCATGTTATTCTATACAAACAGAATTGGGACTTCTTCCTGACAGGGGAAGATAATAGTTCACATCAAAACCACAACATGTTGTTTCTTAGTGATTTAGAAGAGAACTGAGAATTTTGAGGACAGAATTTATGGCTTGCATTACAGAAATAGCTGCAGAAGAGAACTTGAATCTATGGAGACCAGTTTCATCAAAAAAACAGGAGAAGTAAAAATCAATCATTAAAAGATAATGTTGAAATTTATTTTCTTTTCTATATTTAATGAATAATGCTATACAATTATGACTATAGTTTCATGGTATATAATATCTTTTTTTGGTAACCTATTTGCTCTAGATTTGGAAATCATATTTCTGGATTATTCTATGTAGAGTTTCTGGTGAGAAATTGTAGATTTTTATCAGCCTGCACTTTTCCCTTTGTTTTTATATTTCTGGTAAATTTTAAGATCTCTTGAAATATTAAAAAAAAAAAAAAAAAAAGCTCAGTGCTCTTTAGGCAGCCAGATAATGCTTGCTTGGTCTTCTGTGTCTGGATTTTTTTTATAATAACTATTTCATCTTTTTTCCAATTTGTCTTTTTGACTAATATTTTGATGAGGTCGTGAATGGTGTGTGCAGAGAGAAACTAAAGAATTTATCCTTGAGGCAAGCAAGGAGAAGGCACTGATAGACATCACTTTAGCACCATGGTCCCACCCTTTAGGGAGGTCATCCAGTCTAAAATCCAAGTTATGACAAACCCCAGGCCCACCCTCTGTAGAGGTCTCAAGCAGTCTCACCTTGCCATTCGCACTATGTCACCATAGTGAAGAGGTTTGGGGTTGTATCCCCAAATGATGAGGTTCAATGCAGGGTCTCCTCGATTCCCCTAGGATTTGGTGCAGAGCAGAGAGATGTGGAAACCCCTTTGGTTGGCACAGAGGTCCTTCATAAAAGAATTTATGAACCTGAAAAGCTAGACTGGCAAAGAAGTTTATTATTGGCATTGGGAAGTCAGCCTTTACTAGAAAGACTGAATTCCTTGGTGGCAAGGTCCCAACAGAGGGATATAAAGTTTTCTAACAGAGAAATCCTCTAGCAGAGAAATCCCAGCAGAAAGGTAAAGAGGGCATAGTCCTGTTAGGGAAATAGGAGGAAGAGATAAAAATAAAGAGAGAGTAATGCTGAAGGAGAATATCATTTCAGCGGGCAGAGGGTTGCAGCTTATGCCAAGAGGAGAGAGAGGTTCCTTGGCATGGCATGTTAGGTCCTCTGCAAGGAGTGAGCCCCTAATTGCCTCTTTATAACTGAAACCTTGACTAGAAGCTGCAGCAGCTCTTGGTGGGGGCTGGGAGCAGTTTGACCTGGAATCAGAATAGAAAATCTTGGAATCTGGAATGAGCCAGAATTCTCTGGGCTAATTTCCAGCTCAATAGGGTTAGAAGTGGTCCTGGTCTCAACCAGTCTCACCCAGATAACAGAATGAAACCCACTTTATCTTGATTCCCTGGGGCCAGTCTCTTGGGAAGAGCTTAGTGTTCCCCCCAAAGTCAGAGAAAGGGAGAGTTTCGGGGCTCCCCTCATCAGTATCTCCCCTAACTCTATTATGCTTCCCAACCCCAATTCTCCTCCTTACAGTTAACTAACTCTTTTAAGTTAAGTCCCATTCAAGATTTAGTCTGCCAGTTAATGGCATGCCCCATCCTCATGGGGTAATTCTGAGTTCCACTGGGGAACTTGTCTTTCATGGGCTCCCCTACTCTATTTCATATTTATCATTCTTGGTGTCTAACTGTATTCTTTCATTTTGTTAGTAACTTCTTCTCTAAATAAAAAATTGCAAAAAAAAAAAAAAAAAAATGGCCATTGTGAATTTGTGTGGGACTCGTGCAAGACCCCCTTTCCCAAATTGACTATCAGAGACATCTTCAGGTACAAAGAGAAAGCATTTATTTAATCCCTGCAGGGGTGGACCCAGACACACCTGGGAGCCATCCCAACTCTGCCATGTGCTCCTAGAACCTGACCAGCTTCTGGCTTACCCAGGACTTAAAAGCAAAAGACCTGAGCCTTCTCATTGGTTAGACTAAAAAGATGTAACCATCCTTGACCAGTGGTCACCAATGTTGGCTGCCTCCACAGGTCACATCACTTCTTGCAACTTCACTAACTTCCTATACCACAGGGTTCAAAGTTCATCCCTCTAGAGATCATGTGACCCCCTCCAGAGTCCCCCCCCCCCCCCCCCCCCCGGATTATATGACTCAGTACTGAGAAATACTTCATCCAATCAGTCACATTCAAATTCTTCACATGATCAAACCCCCAGCTTTTGGTCCCTGCCATCATCTGGTGTCTACATCACCCACATCAATTTCATTGAATTTTGAATTGTTTCCTCTATTCTTTCTTCAGTTTCCCTTGCTTTCCTAAGATTTTACCAACTTCATCTTATATTTTAAGAAAGTGCAGTCTTAGACTTGAGACAAAATTATTATTGAAGACTGCAGTAGGGACTACTGTAGCGATCAGTCAGTTGGATTGTGGATCTGATAAAGGCAGATTTGCCATTAAAATTTTTTCCATGGAGATTATCTTGCAGGAATTTTTCCTTCTTCTAATTGTTCTCCATTTAATTGATTTGGTACACTTCTTACTGGAAGTGGAGGTGAAGAGTATGGAACCATTATTTGGCAATCTTTCCAGAGAACCATTAAATTGGATTGAATTCTTGGAAATGCTGTTTTAGAGTCATTTGGTTAGATGGATTTTCCCCCCTTAATTTTAGAATTCCTGAACTATTCCTATAGAGAGGAGTGACTTCTGGAGCCCCAACAAAATTCACATCATAAGCCTGGAAATGTCTTGTCAGGAACAGTCCTGGGCCATGATGCTTGGCATATGGGACTTTGTAAAGTGATTAAACACTGTCTCAGTCCTCTGATGCCTGATACTCTACAGCTGATAGTTGAAGTTGAAGAAGTGTGATTCATACATAATAAAGAACATAGCAACATAGTGTTCCTGAGCTTGCCATTCTAGACTGATATAGAAGTAGAAGTGGACATGGGCCCTTTGACAGGATTCATGTGGAATTCATGGGAAAAAAAAGCTGCAGATAATTATATAAATATGTATACATATATTGGATTTAACATATATTTTAACATGTTTAACATACATTGGATTACTTGCCATCTAGGGGAGGAGATGGAGGGAGGGAGGAGAAAATTTGGAACACAAGGTTTTGCAAGGGTCAATGTTGAAAATGTATGGCATACATATGTTTTGAAAATAAAAGGCTTTAATAAAGAAAAATGGGCAACCTTTAATATATACATATGTATATATATGTGTGTATATATATATATTTATTTATTTACTTTAAATCTATCACTTGTTTAACTGGAGGTAGGTAGCATGTTTTAGTATGAGTCCTATGGAATTATAGTTGGTCATCCCTAAATTCAAGTTGTTTATCTTCACAATATAATTGTTATTGTATTAAAAAAAAAAATGCCGCACTAGGTAAAACTCATTAGATCCGAGTTCTGCGAATCCAACCATTCTGGAGAGTAGTTTGGAACTATGCTCAAAAAGTTATCAAACTGTGCATACCCTTTGATCCAGCAGTGTTACTACTGGGCTTATATCCCAAAGAGATTATAAAGAAGGGAAAGGGACCTGTATGTGCACGAATGTTTGTGGCAGCCCTTTTTGTAGTGGCTAGAAACTGGAAACTGAATGGATGTCCATCAGTTGGAGAATGGCTGAATAAATTGTGGTATATGAAAATTATGGAATATTACTGTTCTGTAAGAAATGACCAACAGGATGATTTCAGAAAGGCCTGGAGAGACTTACACGAACTGATGCTGAGTGAAATGAGCAGGACCAGGAGATCATTATATACTTCAACAACAATACTAGATGATGACCAGTTCTGATTGGACCTGGCCATCCTCAGCAATGAGATCAACCAAATCATTTCCAATGGAGCAGTAATGAACTGAACCAGCTACGCCCAGAGAAAGAACTCTGGAAGATGACTAAAAACCATTACATTGAATTCCTATATTTTTGCCCAGCTGCATTTTGGATTTCCTTCACAAGCTAATTGTACAATATTTCAGCGTCTGATTCTTTTTGTACAGCAAAATAACGTTTTGGTCATGTATACTTATTGTGTATCTAATTTATATTTTAATGTATTTAACATCTACTGGTCATCCTGCCATCTGGGGGAGGGGGTGGGGGGGTAAGAGGTGAAAAATTGGAACAAGAGGTTTGGCAATTGTTAATGCTGTAAAGTTACCCATGCATATAACCTGTAAATAAAAGGCTATTAAAAAAAAAAAAAAAGATCTGAGTTCTGAATCCAGCTTCCTGTTGACTATTATATATGACCTTAGACAGAGGATATTACTACTATGGGCTTCCTTTCTCTTTTTTGTAAAACAAAGGCCAGACTCGGCCATTTCTATAATCCTTCATTACTCTAAAATTCTGTGATTCTTGTTGTCCTTTCTCGTGACCATGTGAATTTGGGGCCTATTTTCTTTCTTCAGAAAAGGAGAGGACTGCCAGAAGAAGGCATAGGTCAGCTTTGCTCCCCAAAGCAAGGCTATCTATTCCTCAGGCTGAATAATCCCATGATGTCAAGTTAATAAGTAGATTTTTCTATAATGGACCAGGACAATGTTACTTTTGCTCTTCAATAGGAGGTCAAGTATATAATATTGGTCAGCATTGAAGGATGGCCAGAGGTAGGATTAGTATTTTTTTTTAAATGAAAAAAGCAACAAGATAAATGGTTCTGAGGGAAGAATATTGATAATTGAATTTTCATTTTTTTTCTATTATGGGAGTATGGGAGAATGAGCTGTATAGAGGTGTCGACATGGTCTATAAAATGATATCTGTTATCTCTATAGCTGAAGATGTTATTTCCCTGTTATAAATAGGATAGCATTGTCTTGTTATTTTCTGCTAAATTTCCTTCAGAAAAGATATTTAACTCTGAAGTTTTGTTTGTCTTTCTCTCTTTTGCCCCAAGGCAATTGGGATTAAATGACTTGCTCAGGGTCACATAATTAGGAAGGAGTAAGTATCTGAGGTCACATTTGAACTCAGGTGCTCCTAATTTCAGGGCTGGTGCTCTATCCACTATATCATCTGGCTGTCTCTGAAGCTAAAGGGATGGAAGAAGGAATAAAGATGATACAGGAAGAAAACTTTTTTAAGGGCAAGATTATATTCATAGTGATATTAAGGCACATATACACATTTAGGGGCATAGGATGCCAAATGGATGCAGCAAAATAATTCCATGGGTAAATAGGATTCAATGCTGTTGTCTTCATTATCCTTTAACTCCTAAAAATCTATTTCTCAAAGTCTTACTTACTCTTAAGCACAACAGTATCTCTTTCATCCAGTATCATCAGGATTGAGACATTTTTCATAGGTGAATTGTCTTAGATAATTGAAACTTTCTCTCTAAGCACTAGTACATTTTTTAAACAGTTGCACCAATTTGGAAAAGAACTTTCTCTGTGTTATATAGTCTTTAGCCCACATAACATGTTAAACATAATTCAATAATCTTATGAATGAGTAGAAGTCATACTAATTACATTACAGTTCTGTAATTGTATAACATGCTCAGGAACTATTGAGATGCCTTGAAGGGCTATTTTCTCCTATATTAAATGGTCATAGACTGGGATGCTTTTTGAGTTCTTGAGTCTTCTATTACTTCTTTTGATGTTACCCTGAGTGCTTAAGCTTTTTGGTGGTGACGTAGCAAGTTTGTCCCAGTGGTCATCTTTATGATTTATTGTTGATGCTATTCTGTTGAGAGTGGGGAAATCAGTTTTTAAATGTTATCAGAATTCTTTGCAAAATAAGAGTCAATAAGAGCAGTTCTATGAATAAATTATAAGAACTGACAACGGACTTAGATTATCTAGAAGAAACCTGTATTTTGTTTGTTTCTTTTTTTTTAATACATTTTCATTATTTGACATTGCTGAATGAATGGTTGGTATCCGTTATGTAAAGTGTTACTATACTTAGTTAATAGGTTTATTTCATTATTTGGTTGACTGTGCTCATTATCACAAGTCCAAATATCTTCACATTGGAATCACAAATTACCTTATTTCAAATTATGTTGACATTTCACCTGAAGACGAAAGGTTTTTAATTAGGATTCCAGTGAATAAAGCTCATTCTTTTTCTTATAAAATAGTGACCCAAGGACAAAATTTTAACACCTTTCAAGTTTGTTTTTCTTTTAATTCTCTTCTCTCCTTTCCATTCTTGTTACCTTATCTACTTCCAATGATTGTTCTGAAGTAGACAAGGTGTTAGATAATTAAAACTTATCCTTACCAGAACTACGCATTTATATATATTACACATACATATGTATGTGTACACACACACACACACACACACACACACCTTAAAGAATCTCTTAGGACCAAAAAGCTTGAAAGAACAGAAAATTAAAATTTAATGGTGGAACTTTGACCAATCAGTGGGGGAAGAGATCTTTTTTTTTCTTTTCTGGATGGAAAGTTGTGGGGGCTCTCTGGTGTTGTTTTATTAAGGTGGGAGCAGTGAAATAGTGCATGCAAAAGGGAAGTTCTTTTTTAGTTTAGTGATATGGTGCTCAAACAATTTTCAACTCTGGGATTCTGTTCTAGTCACAGCCAAATGAGAAGCGCCAGTCCCTTTATTCCATCTTCTCTGGTTCCTGCCTTTTCATGTGACCAGGAAAGGCTGAGTATATTAAGGAATCAGACTCTGACAGCTAGGAATGCCCTATATTCACATGGTGGTCAAAGTGCCTCAATATCCAAGAAGTCCTGAGTGGAGTATCTGCTACTCTGGGAGCAGTTCAGATTCCGTCAGCATCAAGGACACCAGAGTATTCTTTATCTGGTGGTACCTGTGATTCTCCTCCTTCTCACCCCCATCTCCAGCTTCCCATAGTTTGGAGTATGGGGGTATAGGTATCATAATTCCCATAGCTGGCTGACTCTGCCAGGCCCTGCTCTCATTCCTGGATGGTGATGTGTCAGTGAATAAAGTCTCCATGGTTGGATCCAGATTCTCCTGAGAGGTTAGAGAATCTTTTTTTTGCTGGAAGAGAACATAAAGAGCCAATTACTAAGGGCAACTGGCTGCAGAGGAGTAGTAGTGCTTTAGCCCAAGGTATCAATCTCAAGTAGAAACATGGACCACTAATCCATACATTAGGATCTTTGTAAGTAGATTATAATTTATTTTATTTTAAACAAATTTATTTTATAATTTATTCATTAATTTAAATTTTTTTAAAATTTTTAAACAATTTATATTATATTATTTTGTTAAAAATATTTTCCTGTTGATTTCAGAAAGGCCTGGAGAGACTTACATGAATTGAAGCTGAGTGAAATGAGCAGGACCAGGAGATCATTATATAACTTCAACAACAATACTATATGATGATCAATTCTGATGGACCTGGCCATCTTCAGCATGAGATGAACCAAATCAGTTCCAATGGAGCAGTAATGAACTGAACCAGTTACACCCAGCAAAAGTACTCTGGGAGATGACTAAGAACCCTTACATACTTTCCCAATCCCTATATTTTTGTCTGCCTGCATTTTTTATTTTCTTCACAAGCTAATTGTACACTATTTCAGAGTCTGATCCTTTTTGTACAGCAAAATAATGGTTTGGACATATATTCTTATTTTGTATTTAATTTATACTTTAACATATTTAACATGTATTGGTCATCCTGCCATCTAGGGGAGGGGGTGGGGAGAAGGAGGGGAAAAATTGCAACAGAAGTATTTGGCAATTGTCAATGCTATAAAATTACCCATGCATATATCTTGTAAATAAAAAGCTATTAATAAAATTTTTTTTCCCTGTGTTTTAATCTAGTTCAGCAAGACAAGGAAGAATACATTATGTCCCATCAGAAACAGAAGTAGGTTAGAAGCTGTAGAAAATGAGATATTAGGAGATGTCTAAGCCTATTTTTTCCTATTTATTTCCCTACTGGAAAAAAAAAAGTATCATGGAGATGCATATGTTTGTACATTTGTGTTAATGAGAAATCAAGTCTCCGTATTCTGGGCAGGATTTGTGTTTATGTAACCTAATTTGAGAGACTGGGGGAGGGAAAGCATTTTTCACTTTTGAGACTACAATCTTACTGAGTTTTTTGTTGTTAATTTTAGCAATTTGGACTTTATCAGTACCCTACAAAAACTTATATTGGATCACGTAATTGTTACAAAGACCTGGTGTAGGTAGGGAGAATATTATCACTCCCACTTTGCAAATAATGAATTTGAAACTCTGGAGGTTAAATGACTTTAAGGTCAGCAGGAGAGCTGGTATTTGAAACCAGGTCCTCTGGCTCCAAATTCAGTGTTTTCTTTCACTATAGCAGGCTGTTTCTTGCCTTAGCTTTATTTAGTTTTTTGGATTCAAAAATTTTAAATTGACTTTTGAGAGTCAGAATGGTATAGTGAATCCCCTGGCCTGAAGATGTGGATTCAAGACACTAAAAACACAAATTGACTGTGTGGTGATGGACAAATCACTTAACCTCCTAATTAAATTTTTCCACCAACTTTAAGAATCTAAGATATAGATAAGTTATTTAATCAAAGATTAGGACATAACCCCCACCTTCTCAAAAAAAAAAAGAATGTTAAGAAATATATTTTTTAGGGGGCACAGTGGACAGAGTACCAATCTGAAGTCAGGAGGACCTGAGTTCAAATCTGACCTCAGACACTTAACACTTCCTAGCTGTGTGACCCTGGGCTAGTCACTTAACCCCAATTGCCTCAGCAAAAAAGAAATATATTTTTTAGAGGCTTACAGCCTCTAGATTTCTTTAGTGAGATTTTCTAGGGGCTCCAGTCTTCTGTTGGGGTTCTAATGAAAGAGAAGAAGGATCAGAAAAAAATATATAGTAAAGTAATGCTTTACAAATTTACCCAGGGCTAACTCTGATACTGAATATGTTTGTAGTGTGAATGACATGTAAGCTGTGGTACTGTGCCATGTATGATCAATATCTCCCTATTGGATAATGTGGTGGGATGATAGAGCTGAGTGTTAGCAGGTGCATCCCAAGGTAGTGCTACTTGACCCTTTCCCTTAAGTCCCCTCCCTCAACACTTACAGCCCCATTTCTCCTTTTTGCCTCTTCCAAGCCTGGGACTTGTCCGCTGGCCCTTTGCTGTGACTTTTGGTTTCTGGAGTAGAGAATTCCCATCCTGTGCCCAGGCAACCCCTCCTGATCCCACTTTGGTTAAGGAAGCTAAGATGTCTCAGGAAAGAATAGCTGGAAAGGAGTCAGAAGAAGGAACTATTTGTGACCTCATTTGTAGCTATGGATACAGGAGGCAATTGAGCCTCCTGCCTGGCCCTGATTGGAAGGTAGAACTGTTCTTGAAGAAACAAGAGATGTGTAGTTTAAGAAAAGTGGGAAAGTAATTTTTTTAGATGCTTCTTCTCTGTGATGTCTTGTTGAAATGATTAGATAAGAGCTAAAAGATACTTGTCCTTAGCCTGCTCCTTATCCCAATTATATATTTATACTACCCTCCATGCCTAAACCCACTTTTGTGTTTAATCTGTCATTCAAATGTCTCCATATCACAGAACTGGAAGATCTTAAAGTTGAAAGGAGAGGACTTCTGAATTGAATGAGGCAGGCAGATCAACTCTGCACCTACTGCAGCAAAAACCTAAAAATTGATCTAGACTGAATAATGATCAGGAAATTCAATGAGCAACTACAGTAAGTGACTTTTGCTATCCTAAAACTGTATAAAAAGTCAGCCAGAAGTCCATGGGCAGTAGGAAAGGGGGGTCCAGTAAAATCAGGGCAAAGATAGGTAAACAAACCTGCAACCTCAGTTCAGCCAGAAACACATGTAGCCTGAAGGACTCTGTATTGAAGGAAACAAAAATGGAAGGCTCCAGTAGAAAGTCCCAGCGTGGTCAGGACCCAGTAGCTAGGACCTTGAAAACCATGAAGACCAATCGCACAGGTGTGTGGTGATAAATGTTTCACCACCAACGCTCTGCTGCTCATGGCACACTGTTAAGATTAATTTGCATCATGAACATTTTCTCTATCACTTTTAAGTTCTGACAACACAAATCAAGCCCTGATTTGTAGCTGCTGATTTCTTGGGAATAAAGGCTCATACTGAAGATTTAATAGTCAGCATTTTGGGAGCCCCTATGAGTTGTCCCTATGGGAGCCCCTGATAGAGACCAATGTTTGGCAGGGTTTGAACGAGGCCAGTCCAGGCCTCTACTAATCTGTCCTGGGACTTATCCTGAGAAGGCCTTAAGACCCAGAAATTGGAACTTTAAAGATCTAGGGTAGGAGGAGAATAACTCTACAAGTTGGAAGGAAAACTAGAAGACTTAGGTCAATAACAAGCAGAGCCAATCTTTCCACCTAACAGAGCAGGAGAAGGAAGAACCAATCCCTAGTATAAAATCTTAGTTCAGGCACTAAGGCTAGAGTGATAAGTAAATCAGAAATAAACCGATTATTATAAAAACTTATTATAGATCCAGGGGTGTCCCAATACAATCTAGTAGAGGACTAAATACTATAAAGAGAGATTCAAGAGATGCTTTTCTGTCACTTCTGCTCCAGGATTTTCTGGAGCAAAGCAAAATGACTTAAACTACATAATAATCCTTATAAATCTTTATTTATTTATTTATTTTACGGTCCTCTTACTGCAGTTTCAGGACCCTTCACAATTCTATTACCACCATCCCTGATATACCAAAGGCTTTGTTAAAATGAAATTGGAATGGAGGTTAATGGCACAATAGGTTAATTAATACAGGTCATCTAATTAGCTTAGAGGGCCAACAAGTAAAAAGAGCCCAAGACAATGGAACATAGTCAATAAACATTTATGTATTTATCATGTGCTAAGTGCTGAGGAAAAAAGAGGCAAAAGACAGTCTCTGACCTCAAGGAGACTCCAATCTGATAGGGAAGACAGAAATGTCCAACTTTGCATTTTGGAGTTCTCTTGAAAAAGATGCTGAATATATACTTATTTTGTTTTTAATTTATACTTTAACATATTTAACATGTATTGGTCAACCTGCCATCTTGGGGAAGGGGTGGGGGGAAAGAGGGGAAAAATTGGAACAAAAGGTTTGGCCATTGTTAATGCTGTAAAATTACCCAGGCATATAACTTGAAAATAAAAAGCTATTAAAAATTAAAGAAAAAAAAAGAAAAGAAAAAAAGAAAAAGATGCTGGAATGGTTTGCCATTTCCTTTTAAAAATCATTTTACAAATGAGGAAACTGAGGCAAATAGCATTAAATGACTTGCCCAGAGTCACATAGATAGTAAATATCTAAGGCCACATTTGAATTCAGATAGAATCTTCCTGACTCCAGGCCTAGTGCTCTGTCCACTGTGTCACTTTACTGTTCTCTTACAATGTTGTTATTTTATAAGTTGTCCCCTTAAGTCTGCTTTACTTTGCATCAGTTCACATAACTCTTCCCAAGTTTCATTTTTGATGATCAAACATTTTTTCTATTCATCCTCACCTCTAAATAAAAAATTATATAACTCTTATAATGAACATAGTCAAGTAAAAAAAAAAAAAGCCTACATTGGCCATGTCACAAAATGTATATTTCATTGTGCATTTTAGTCTATGACCTTTTTGTCATGAGGTGGGCAACGTTTTTTATCAGCCCTCTAGAATAATGTTTGATCATTGCATTGATCAAAGTTAATTCTTTAAGGACTACCTGTTTTGACACAATATTAATGTCATAAATTATTCTGCTGGTTTTTCTTATTTTACTTTGCATCAGTTAATATCAATCTTCCCAAGTTTCTCTGAAACGGTCTCTTCATTTCTAATAGCACAATAATATTCCAATATATATATGCATACATATATCCCCGTAGGTACCATTTATTTTCCACTACAAAAAGAAATACTATAAGAACTACATTAATTTTGTCTGTACAAACCTTTTTATATAATCAAAATTATTCATTTTATTCTTGTGATCTATTCTTCGTTTGGTCATGAATTATCATCCTGCTTAAGGATCAGAAAGACGATTTCTTCTTTGTCCTTCTAATTTGTTTATGATATGACCTTTTATATTGAGATCATACTCATTTGGAATTTACCTTGATATATAGTATATCTCTATCTCTATCTCTATCTATCTATCTATCTATCTAGTATAAACTAAACAACATTTCTTGATTGCTATTCAGTTTTCATAGAAGGTTTTGTCAGACTGAGTCCTTACTTAAGTGGCTTATGTCTTTGGTTCTAGCAAATACTAGATTATAAATTTTTTGTCTGCTTTTTTATGTTGTGTACTTATTCTGTTCCATTGATTAAATAGCTAGTACCAAATTGTTTTGATAATTTCTCCTTTGTAGTATTGTATGAGATCTAATACTGCTAGGTTCTTTTGGGTGGAACAGTGATCACTAACCCAAAATAATTCAAATAGATGTTTCTCAGATCCATAGCAGAAAGCAGTTTATTCAGTTTCTGCAGAAAAAGGGCATCACCTCCATTAGCATAGTTTAATGGAGTGAAGCAAAGGACAGGCAACAGAATAGATTTTTTTATATCCTGAAATTTTATCACATCTTGGCCCCAGCTATCCCTGACTTACTCCACCCTCAGGGTTCAAGAACAAGGGGACTATAGATTATAAAGCTAGTTTGTGCAAGATTAAGAAAGGGTACAGGCAAGGGGGGGTTTCCTGGGATTGTAGCCCCAAACTTTGGCAAGGGTAAGTTCTCTGAGAAGGTCTCACCTTGATCCCACATAATGCTTCCTCTTTTTGACCATTTGAGGACTTCTCACACCAATCCTGATACAATTTTTCAACTCCTATATCTATCTCATCTTCAGAACTTCCCCTATCTTCCTGATTTATGGGCTCCCACCCCTGAATCCTCATTAATTGGATATTACAGAAGTTATAGGACATGAATCTCCACCTTTCATTACATAGCCAGTCCCTGCTCAAGGAGCTTACATTCTTTTAGGAGAAGGTAAACTCCACCCCTGACTATTCCTTGATGTCCTTGTGAACTTCAATTCTCCAATTCAAGTTTTATCTCTCTAATCCAATTTTCACAACCGTGAAAAAAAACAGTGCCCATCTATTATTCATAATTCCACTTTTTTCTTTTTAATAATTTGGTTTCCACATCCTTTTCTAACCCCTCACATTTGGCTAATAATTTTTTACATCCCACTTCATAAAAGACTATTAACCTCTGCACAGATCTCCTTACACAGGATGGATAGTTAATCCCTGAATTCTTAGCTAATTCTTCTGATAGGCCTGTACAAGGAGAGAAATTTCCAATTGTAATTAATACATGCTCCTCCTCTTCCTCCCATTAACCTTACTCACCTCAAGTTTCATTTGTTTCTAAGCTTCATGCTTTGATTTATTACTGAATACCAATTATAGAGGGGTCGTCTCCTTCCCTCGTCATCTGAGGGATTTACTGGGCACTTCCCCTTTCACTGGATCACTAGATCTAATGATCCCAGGGCCCTGGTTCAGCTCGGTTTACTAGACACTGCCCCTTTTGGGGGCTCTTTTCAGCTTTTACACCAGGGTATATGCCATATACCTTGTGTAACTATTTCTCTTACCACTGCCCAGGCTTTTCCTCTTTTTAGTCTGTTGGAGCTTCTTCTGGTTTCTACTCTGGTGAGTTCAACTCTTTGGGCTCCTGCTTTTCCAACAGTGGGATCTTCCCCATCACGTCCAAAGACTATTGGGGCTGTTCCCCTAACAAATGCCTGCCTTTGGGAGTGACAAGAGTTGCCAGTGAGAGAGTACAATCCTGGACGAGCCCCCAGAAAACGGCATGTGACAGCAACCAGTAACCCAAAATAATTCAAAGATACATTTTTCAGAATCAGAGCAGAAAGCAGTTTATTCAATTTATGCAGAAAAAGGATGTTTTCTCCATTATCATAATCTAATGAAGTGAGACAAAGGGCAGACAACAGAATCTTGGGCTGCAGCTGACCCTGACTTATTTCACTTTCAGGGTACAAGAGCAGGGGGACTATAGTTTGTATGAGATTAAGCAAGGGTACAAGCAAGGGGTTTTTCCTGGAACTGTAGCTCCAAATTATGTCAGGGATCAGTTCTCCAAGAAGGCCTCACATTGATCTCACATACTTTCCTTCCCATTACCCTCCCTAAGATTCTTGACTTTTTGTTCGTACAGATAAATTTCTAGTTTTTTTTTCTCCTAGTTCTATAAAATAATCCTTTGAAACTTCAATAGAAGCAACACTGGGTCCAGAGCCAGAAAGTCCTGAGTTCCTCTTTGTCTTCTGACATTCATTAATTGTGCAACCCTGGGCAAGCCACTTAATCTTGGTTTGTTTCACTTCTTTCAAATGTAAAATGGAGATAATAGCATCTCTACCCTAGGTATGTGAAGATCATATAAGATTGTTGTAAGAAGTCCTTAGCATAGTGCTTAATGCGTAATAGGTGCTACATAAATATTTATTCCCTTCCCTATCTTTGCTGAATACATAAATTAATTTAGGGTAATAATTTTTATTTTATTGGTTTGCTCTGTCTGAAAGCAATTATTACTTCAATTATTTTGGTCTGTCTTTATTTTTAATAAGCAGTATCTTATGGTTGTATTCATATAGCTCTTATAAATTCCAGAGGAGGCAGATTCTCAAGTTCTCTTTCTATAGTTATTTTAAATAGAAATTCTCCTTTTTCTTCCTTGTGAGCTTTGTCAGCAATATACAGAAGTACTGATGATCTCTGTGTGGATTTATTTTATATTATGCAACTTTGTTCAAGCTATTGTTTAATTTTTAGTTGACTCTCTAGTGTTAAATACATTATCTTATCATCTGATAAAAAGGGGGTTTAGTTTTTCCTTCACTTATGCTTGTTTCTATTATTTCTTTTTCTTTTCTGATTTCTATAGAGAGCATTTTTAGGACTCTGTTAAATGTAAATAATTACAATGGACCTTTGTGTAATATTCTTCTCTGTATTGCTCTCTTGGAGCAGGTTTCTTTTCAGTTCAATAATTCAGTTCAGATTCAATAATCACCTCAAATGCAGCCAGGAGTTAAAGTCCAAATCCTTTATTGTCTCTTTCCAAGTTTTGTCTCCTTTCCTGTGGCCTAGTTAGCTTTCTGGAGGTCTATCTCTCTTTCCTTGGTTCTGAGAGGCCTGCCAATAGTCCTTTGCTGCTGCCAGCTTTTACCTCTAGCTCCCGCCAATTGAGCTTCTAGTGAGCTTCTGTCTTTGGCCCTGAAAGCTTCTGCTTATAGATGCTCTCTTAAAGGTGTGAATCTTGTGGAATTATAGTAAATACGAAGTACATGTAAATTAGAGAATCATTATCTCATCAATTCCACTGACTTGGCTCCTTGTAAGAATCTAACACCTTTACGTTATCCCTGATCTTATTGGAAAGGACTCTTGGCTTATCCCCATTACATATATTGGTGGTTCTTGGATTTAGTTATATACTATTTACTTTGTTAAGAAAGTCCTTTTATTCCTATTTTTGTGTGTGTGTGTGTGTGTGTGTGTGTGTGTGTGTATGAATGTGTGTGTTAAACAGAAATGTTTTTTTCTTTTGTCAAAAAGTTTTTTCTTTGTTTAATGACAAGATTCCTCAGGTTCTAGGTCTTTCATCTTCTGGATCAAGAGCAGATAAACTGAAGCCCTCCTCTTTGTGTTGGAGTCTATCCCTGATATTCTCTCCTTTGGAGATCAATATTAGAAGTCCTGTTCCTCAAACTGACCCTGAAGTTCTCCCCTTTCTAAGGAACAAGATTAGAGTGATAATTATGCCTTTGTGGTCAGAGGATGTCACATTAGAATCAGGGAATGAATTGTGTATTAGCAGGGGAGTTAGGCTGTATTTCTTCTTCCTACTCCAACATCTTGACAAATTTCTTCCATATCTGTTTCTTTGGCTCTGATCTTTTTTTGTTTCTCACCTGAACTACTTCTGATTATATTTCATTTCTTGGAGCTTTCTATACTTTTTGAATTTCTTTTTTTTTGCAGTGCCTAGTCATGGGATTGTGTTTTTTTCCCCATAAATCATTTTAAATATGCTTTCCTCAAGTCTAGTATATATGTCTGACTAGCCCAGATTCCTTTCCTTCAGTTTTGTAAACTCTCTGATGCTCTGGTCACTTTCTCCCAATGTAGTTGGTTGTTACGTCAATACCACCATCAGTTGTTTCTGTAGGACAAAATTGAATCTAAAAGTAACAATGCCTTTTACTGCTTGCTCAAATTTATGGGAAATGAAATAGTCAGAAAGGCATGCTTTTAAGAGATGATTTATTACAAGCAAATTGGGACTTTTGCAGATTTCTGGACATTTGAAGGATCCCTCATAATTATATATTACCCTTTGATAATCTTATAATCAATATTCTGAAAGCATCATTTATAGCATGATATAGGTATATCATATATACCTTATTTGATATTATGTTATGCTATGGTATATATATCTACAATTTTATCACTTCGTTTTTTTCTCTTTTTACCATACTTCAATGATCAGGTGATTCTAATAACAACAGCTAGTGTTTATAGTACTCTTGGCTTGCAAAGCACTTTGCAATTCTGCAAAGCAATTCTTACAAAACACCCTGAGAGAAGGGGCACTATTATTATTGCCATTTCACAGATGAGAAAATTGAGACACAAAACACAAAAGACTTGCTCAGTATCATGCATTTAGTAATACTGGATTTGAAATAAGATCTTCCTGACTCCAAGTAGTGTTCTATGCATTGTTGCTTTTGTTATTTGTCCTTCATTCTCAAAGAGAATCATGACATCAGGAAGCTGATGCTATGACATGCAAATGAGTTGGATTAAGTGAGGGAGGGCTGTGTAAGGTCACCTGCTTTACCTTCTCTACCAGAGCCATCTGGGTCCAGTGGTCCTGGATGTAGTGGAAGAGACCTGCTACTTCTATAGATGTGTAATTTAACATAATGGTAATCCTCAATTCCTTCCATTATATTTGTTTCCTTTAAACTTCTTTCTTTGACTATATTAGAGTCATAAGTCTTCCTATCAAGTCTTAGTGATACCTATGGGATTATATTGACATATTTATTTTAGAATTTCAAGTTCACTTTATTACCCATACTCTTTACATTGATATAGTGACATCTGCAGTCATATGTATTTTTTCCTGATCTTTTTTTCTTGTGTAATAACACAAGTTATTAAGTGGTACTTGTTATCCTCCAAGTTATCATATAGTTTTGTATAGTTTATTTGGGGAAGCTAGGTAGCACAACAGATAGAGAACTGAGCTTGGCGTTAGAAAGACTCATCTTCCATAGTTCAAATCCACCCTCAGACATTTAACTAGCTGTGTGATCCTAGGTAAACCATTTAGCCCTGTTTGCCTCATTTCCTCATCTGTAAAATGAACTGGATAAAGAAATAGCAAATCACTACAGTATTTCTACCAAAAAAACAACCCACCATCAAACTATTCAAAAACCCCCAAACAAACAAAACTCAAGTACGGTCATAAGGAGTCAGATGTGACTGAAAACAAATGAACAGCTTTTATCTGGGCATTTTTAATCCTTCCCTAAAATCGTTTTGATCAAGTTAGTGACATTGCTGCCAAACATATTCTTCTCAGAGTCTTTGGTTTTGTTATATTCCTTTGTCAAGAGTTATAATTCAAGAAAATGTAAGGATTGTTCTCTAGCACCTATCATAGAGACTAGTGGATATTTAATGAATGTTTACTGTTTTTGTCAATAATATAATAAATCATAGTCCAGAAAGCCAAACCTTAGTTTTGCTTTTTTGTTGCTGTTTTGTTTTTGGGGGAGACTACTAATTTTATCTCTTTGTCTTTTTTTTTTTTTTTTGAAAGGAAATTGGGGTTAAATGACTTGCACACAACTAAAAAGTGTGAAGTGTCTGGGGTCCATTTGAACTCAGGTCTTCTTGACTCCATGGTCAGTGCTGTACCCACTGTACCATCTAGCTGCCCCTGGCAATAACTCTATAATTAGCTTTCTACTTTCCTTCTTCTTGCTATTCCAAAGTCATGATCTTCAAACAGAAAATAAGATAGACAGACATCCTTGTCTTAAAGTCCTTCATTTTCCTACTTAAGATTTAGAAGAAAATAAATATCATAAGTATTGGTCAGCTCTCTTATCATGTGTCCATTCTACACTCCAGGAAGAAAGCACAATTATAGATTAAACAAGTTGGGAGTACTTATGTGTCCCCCATCCATATGTCTTCCTCCTGCTGTAAATAACAGGAAAGCATCTCCTTTGTTGGTATCTTTCATTTCCTTTACTGTTCTCTGGCACATAGAATGTGAAGCCTTTAGAAATCTGGACCATCTTTAGTGAACTCAACCTTATAGTTACAGTGCTATAGAAAATTCTCTTTGTCCTTTGTCATATTTTTCACCTCTCTAACACTGAGTTTGATTATTCTTGGGCTCCTTAGAATACTTCTTTCTGGTTTCCTTCTTGTATTATTTCTTCTGTCTTTTTAATGGACCTCTTCTTTCTTGTATTAAGATGAAGAATTAGAAGGTATTCGTCAAACCTTTTATTTTCCTTTAGTTGAAAATAAAGCTTACAACTATAGTGTATAGTTGGGGACCACCTCAGGAATATAATGGTAGATACCCCTGCAAAAAACTCAGCTTTCATCTATACCTTTAAAGATGTCAAGTTCAACTACTAAACTCTGTGACTAGCCCTGGGAACTCCTTCAGAGTATCTATTTTGGCCATTAATCTTTCAACAAGTCATTCATTCTTGTTGTTCCATTGTTATAGTTGTGTTTGGCTCTTTATGACCCCATTTGGGGTTTTCTTGGCAAAGATACAGGGTTTGTTTGCCATTTCCTTCTTCAGCTCGTTTTACAGAGACAGGGATCACAGGGCTAGTCAGTTGTCCAAGGCCAGATTTGAATTCAGGAAGATGAGTCGTCCTGACTCCAGATCAGGCACTCTATCCACTGTACTACCTAGCTGCCCCTATGAGCAGGCTTTTATTCAGAAAAATGAACTTTATTGAGGATTGAACGTTTGGATATCGGTACAAAGTAAATGACTCTTCTGGGAGCTGTCCCCAAGTAATACCTGTGGCAAGTAACTCCTATGGGAAGGCAGTGGCAAGAGCCAAAATGGTATATAACTCTGGAGACAGCAGGACCCATTTCTCCCCATGAACTCCTCTAGCATAACTTGAAGTTGCCCTCAATCTTAGGCCCTGTTTCCTTAGGAGGAGGAAATTAAACATTTCCCTCTTCTCTTTAGGATCCTATTGGTAGACCTCAAAAATCTTTCTGGTTCCACAAAATGGTCTTTGGAAGAGTAGAACTTTAATCACAAGACTACATAACCAGGGAATGTGCCGTGAGAGTTGGCAGAGAACAGTGTTTCAGTTTGCAGTCAGGGTCTATAAGAACAGGATAATCACCCAATGCAGTCTTAATTTGAACTCATGGCATAGCTCATTTCCTCTTTCTTTCTTTGTAAAAATCATGGCACAGAGTTTCATCCAGCTCTTCAATTCCATTATTTTAGTTGATTGTTTTTTGTTTAATGAGCTAAGTGGGTCAGTGGATAGAGCATTGGGCCTGGAATCAGGAAGTCCCGAGTTCAAATTTACCCCAGTTACTTACTATCTGTGTTACCCTGGGCAAGTCACTTACCCTGTTTGCCTTAATCTACTGAAGAAGGAAATGGCAAACCACTTCAGTGTCTTTGCCAAGACAATTTCATGGGCAGTGTGTGTTCTATGGTCCATGGGGTAACAAAAAATCAGATGTCACTGAACAACAATCTGTGTTTGATACTGTCCCCAGAGCCCTGGACAAAATACTAATTACCAACAATTTAAGCATTTTCTTCATTTCTTTATTAATATAGAAAAGGGTCCCATGGTGAATGGGCTGGTACAAATACTGTTGAAATAACTGATTTAAAAAAATAAGTCAAGGAGGGTAGATGGAAGATGCTCTGCATTAGGTTGCTAGTCTCATTGACATTACCTAGCAGTGCCCCACTGAGGCACGGGAAGTTGATAGACCAATAGCATGATACAACTGGCAACAATGAGAAAAGGCTGAGATTGAGAGAGCAATCTCTGCACTGAGGACAAGTTGGTGTGAGGCTCCCTAATAGGGCCAGTGGCTTTGGGTTGGGGCTGATAGCTGGTGGCAAGACTCTGTTAATACTAGGGGATTCCAGCAACAGGGGGAGGGGGTAAGGTCATTGCCTTCATCTCCCCATCAGGGATCACTCTTAATCCACGAGGGGCTTCAATGCCCAAGGCACAGAGGGAGACTCAGAGGCCTTCCAGTGAATAGTCAGGAGGGGGCAGCGTAACACTAGCCTTAGTCTATGGTTTAATGCCAACCCCAAGCTGAGCTGGAACCAGGAGGGGAGGGGCTGCCGCCCATCATAGATGGGAACGGAACATTGAGACACCAATGGGCCAACACCTCCGGAGTTAATAACTAGATACATCCAGATATATGTGGCAGCTGGGCCCGCTTCATTCTCCAAGAATACAAAATGTGGAGATGCACTGTCATACAGAGGAGACCTGAAATTTAGTCCTAGCTTACTAACCTTATACCCTCAGATAAGTCACTTATTTAGGCCTCCATGCTGTTAGAGAAAAACAGTGAAACATGATCTCTAAGGTCTCTTCGAGCTCTAAGAAACCCAAAGGAATAAGGATTTCAGGTCTAAGGATAGGTTCAATGCAATGAAAATGGGCCTGAGCTATCTGGGTCTAAGCTACAGGGGTCTGCCCACATTAAAAAGGTTGGAAAATATAAGAGATGTGTCCATGGAGGGCCTATTCCCAGGAATAGTCATGGGAAATCCCCAATCTTCCTAGGAAAATCTAGGGAAGGTTTGATAGTCATAGTTTTTCTGTTCTACATGAGGAGAGGTGACCCCTACCCTTTGGCACATTAGGTGTAGGAAGAGGAGAGTACATGAAATCTATAGGTTTATGCAACACTTAAAATCAATTCATTGTTTAACACTTTGGCATGAGAGAATGGGATGGGATCTATGATCCTTTATGGAAATCCCTAGGGTGGGGAAGCTCCAGGCCACTACTGCCTTTCATCTCCAGGATGTGGACAGGAGGGGCTGTTCCATCCTATTATCCTGCCCCACCCTTATGAAGAATATGTGACTCTGCCTACACAAGGTATTGGTGAAGGGAAGGAGAGAGGGAAGCAGAGAGGGAGATGAGGGCTGGGTTTCTATGCTCTTCCTTCCTGAGGTTGGTGGTTCAGTCCACAGATTCACAGATCTCTTCCACCACAGAATTGAAGATGTGTGGTTGGTCTGCATAGACATGGTGTGAGGCACCCTCAATCTCCTACAGGAGGAAGGAGAAATACTCAGGAGTAGGATAGAGGAAATCTTCCCAGAGATTAAAAAGTTCTACGATTCTTCCTACTTTCAATTCACTACCCCTCACATTACATTGCTTGCAGGAAATGAGCAGTCCCGTGGGAGCTGCTGGAACCTCAAGCCATCATATATTTCCCCAAATTCCATTATCAAGCCCATATTTATCCTGCCTTTGCCCTCACCCTCTAACCTTAGAGCTGGCACTCTTGAGCCCACAGTGAGAGTCATCCCATTCAAAGATACCAGATTAATAGGAAAGGTAAAGGAGAGGAAAGAAAAGGTAGAATTTCAGTGGCCAGCCACCCTACCATTGTCATCACCTTTGATAACAACTACAACATGAAACAGCGGGGAAGTATTTAAATGCCTTGGGCAGATGGTACAAATATGGTGCTGGTTGAGAATTATTCAGGTACTGTTCTGGACACATCTGTGTATTTAGCAATTCAATAGTTTGGACCCTTTGAGTCCCTCACTTTGCTCATGTTTCCTTCCTCAACTTCTACCCCAAACCGCTGCTAACCTCTCTTAACGCCAGTGCATTCCCCCTGCTGACTACCTATAATTTACCCTGTATATATCTTGCTTGTATGTAGTTGCTGCATTTTGTCTCCTCCAGTATTTAATAGCTGGCATGCAATAAAAGCTTGCTGATTGACTAAACTCTTAACTCTGGGACCAAGAAATGATGTCAGGCCACCCCCACTTATCCTCTTGTCTTTCCCCAGCTGAGTCATTTTCCTCTTTTACTTCATATGTTCTCCATTTAGAGTCATAGAAGCACTATGAGTTTTAGCTAAAGTATTTTTTCCACCTCTCATTGTCATTCCCCATTCCACCCCAACTTACCACATCTCGGACATAGGAGCCTGGCCTCCTAAGTTTTACTTTCTCTCCAGTGCTGGTGTCTATCCAGGTATTAGCTCCATAAATCATGGTGATGGGCACATCTTTCCGAATTAGGTGGATTCGCTCTAGCATGGGGCGCCGGGCCCAGCCAAAGGACTCCATCATGGCCTTGAATGCTGTTTCCCCACTGGCAATAGAAAGACAGGCTTAAAATAGATTAGAGACCCCGATCTTCATCTGCCAAGCACAAAAAATTATGGATTAATTATGGATTATTAGTCATTAGAGGTCAAGAACTGGAGAAGTCTGCCTAGAACATCTTTGTATCCTTTATGATACCTGGCATGATTCCTTCCCCATAATGAGCACTCAAATATGTGGAAATAATTAAATTACTGAGGTTCTTTGTTATAAGAGATTAATTTGGACACAATGATGGACTTCCTGGCAGTAAAATATTGGGAGATCTTACTGAGAGGTGAAATCTTAATATTTAAAAAAAGCCACTTACCCAATTTGATACTAAGTGAGAAGTATCAAATTTATTTTGCCACCTGAATGTCTTCTCAAAAGGGCTAACTAGTATATCATTTCATGAAGCTGTTTGCAAGGTTGGGAAGGCACGAATTTGGGTTACTTTAAATAAGTCTTCCTTAGAGTCAGAAATCCAATATGGATTTCTGGAGAGAAGAATTGAGGTTGGATTTCTGGAAGCTAACTTGAATCTGTTGCCAAGACATAGGATCCTAGGCCATCAGAGTATCAAAAAAGCTTAGTGGTTGTCCAGTTGCTAATAACCCTCCCTAGTCTATATATATATGTGGGTTCTATCCCTAGTCCCCTTATAGGGCTTTACCATCCCTTTAATGGAGAAGAAGCAATAAATATTCTGATATTGTCAGGAACTGGTTATTACATGGAGTTACTTACTATCTTTGTCACAGAAGCAAGAGCTCTCTGAGCAGTCTATCTGATACTCTCAGGAACTAGTTATTATTACATGGAGTGAGTTACTATTCTTGTCTTAATCACATGTTCTCCTGGGAACAGGGAAAGTATTTGTAACCTTGATAAGGGACTTAGTATAGTGGAATAATAACAATTTGGGAGACAGAGGAGGATTTTGTAGTGCTGGAGTAGTCTTTCATGAGAGTTCCTCATCCAAAACAAAAAAATCCTTTCCTTCCTCCATTGGGATTTGGGAGGGTAACCAGCTGGGTAGAGCATGGTAAGGGAAAGGATTGATAGGAGTGGGTCTGATGAGTGAGATCAGAAGCAGGATTTGGGGGAAATCTGGGTGTATGAAGCCCTAATTTTTTTTCCTGTGGAGTAGTCTCTTGCTCTTCAATTGATTGGGCTATTCTAATTCAGTTGAGTCTATGTTGTATGTGTGAGAGAGTCGACAAGATGTCCCCCCCTTCATTGTTCTCAAGGTTGACTCACCTAGGATTCTGGGCATTACAGTGGTAGATATACTCTGATATTGTGTCATCATCAAAGAAATCAGCAAATTTTCGTTTAAAATCAGGACGAAATCGTTGTATTAGGCCAGGCCCTAGGAAAAAGGAGACGGGGCAAAGAGTCTGATCAGTGCCAAATAAAGAAATGGAATACACATAACTAGATCACCAGAGCAGCCAGTATATTCCACAAAAAATTCAAGGTTACCAGGAGATTTTTCTTTTCAAAATTTTTAAGTCTCTAAACATTCCATGCTTGAAAATAAGGTATTTCTCAATATTACATGACACATTACTCTTCTTTCCCCACATATAACTCTTGCCTGTTTTACATATACTTGGCTTAATATTTTATTTGTCTGAAGCAAGGCATGGGACTAGGTGACTTTACTATCCTGCTGAGTCTTGGGATCTCTGAAATAGCACAGGCTTTCAAAATAAGAGTTAGTCCTAAGAATGATTATCTAGATCAATTCCCTCCTTTTTACAAAAAAGACAACTGAAAACCAAGGAAGGCATGTGGTGTATCTGGTACATCCAAATTACATACAGCTCTCCCCAACTCCTGTTATCTTTTCACTTAGAAGAAATAAAAAAGTAAGTATCCTTCTTGATAATAGATAAAGGAAGCAGCAGTATCTCTCTGGTTTCTCTAAGGATAAAAAATGGATCCCTAATTTCAGAAATAGAGGGGAATCCTAGATGGGGAAACTCCCTCTACAAATTCAATTATTCTACAACTTAGGGTTTTAGAGAATGACTTGGAGAAACAACAATTCTTGAACATTTGGTCTCAGGACACATTATAAGTACTCTAAAAATTATTAAGGGCCCCTAAAGAACTTTGTACTGATTATTTTAGAAATTAAAACATCTTGGTAATGTTACCAAAAGGGCCTCTGGGAGTCCCAGGAGTCCTGAACCACACTTTGAGGACTATTGGCCTAGAGTTCTGTTGTCTTATTTAGTAAAGTCCTGCAGGTGGGAGGTTTGAACCCTGGTCCTATGACACCATCAAATTCAGAACTCTTTACAATCCACCAGAAGGATAAAAGTTAAGCCAGGAATTTCCTCTCAGGTCCACTGACTTATTTTACAAGATTTTGCTGAGAGTATTCTGAGGACAAAAATTGCTTGATTGCCCAAACTGCACAAATAAGACCCAACAGTCAACTTCTTATCAGTTTCTCCTCTTGCCCTGTTTAATTCTCATTCTCTTACCTAATTCAGTTTCAATTGATCAATGATGGACCGAAGCAGCTACACCCAAAGGAAAAAAAAACACTGGGAAATGAATGTAAACTGTTTGCATTTTTGTTTTTCTTCCCGGGTTACTTCTACCTTCTGAATCCAATTCTCCCTGTGCAACAAGAAAACTGTGGATCTGCACACATACATTGTATCTAGGATATACTAGGACATATTCAACATATATAGGACTGCTTGCCATCTAGGGGGGGGGGTGGAGGGTGGGAGGGAAAAATCGGAATAGAAATGAGTGCAAGGGATAATGTTGTAAAAAAAAAATTACCCAGGCATGGATTCTGTCAATAAAAAGTTACTATAATAAAAAAAAAAATTCTCATTCTCTTTTCCCCCTCCTATGATTCTGTGATCCTATTGTTTCTTCTCCCCTCTTCAAATGAAAATTGGTGATCAAAAGCAGCTCAAGGACCTTTCACTTCTCATCTTCCAAATCAGTCACCTACCATCTTCACTAGAGTATCCCTCATGTTTATTTTTATCCTTGGCCAAACACAGAAGAGTTAGCAAAGTGTGGGAAGCTAAGAAAGGAAGAAAAGGAGCTTGCTTCTGTGGAAATTGAACGAACTGTACTGACTCCATCTTATGACTCAATTCCTGATCTAACAGAGTTCCCTTTTTATTCAATTATGGGTCTAGTCCAACTTCTGTCTTGTGAGAAGATGGTATTGAATTATGGAAAATTTAAGAAAACTTTATTGCCCTGTTTGAACCTGGCCCTGCTTGGCTGAGAGGCTAGATTACCTCTTACCAGTTGCTCAGAGACCCTTAACTAAGGATCTAAGTTATGTTGATCAGAAACCCAGTCACTTAGAGGGAGTGGGACACTCTTTTTCTGATTTCAGAGAACTGCACCTATTAGCTTCATTCCTTCCAATTTGGAAAATCTCTAACCTTTCTTCCAATTAGAAATCAGATGTCCTAATTTTGTATTCTCTCTTGTATGTTGTTTTCTTTTAATTAGTGTTATTTGATTAATTGTTTTAATACATAACAATCTATCTTACTCTGTACTCAAGGTCTTTGGATTGACTGGGGAATCCACTGACCCATTTATTATGCTTATTTTGCTAATAAATTGTATAGCTCAGATATTTCCTCAGCTATACACTTCAGATATATAGACATGGGATCCAGAACTATTTTGTTCTTCCTAGAGGTAGCTTAGCTTAGCGAATAGAGAGCTAGCCTCTAAGTCTGTGTTCCAGTCTTGCCTGTGTGACCCAAATCAGTATTGTCAAACTTAAATAGAAACAGAGACCACTAATCCATACATAAGGATCCCTGCAGGTTACATATTGACTTAGTTTTTAAAATGTAATACCATCTATATTACTGTTTTTGTAACTACTTGAGGCTGCATGTAACCCATGGCTGGCAATTAAAATTTGTGTTCTAGGTAACTCAAAGAAGACTCCGCATTGCTGAGAAGCTGCACTTGTAGAGGAAGTTTCCTCTGGATTTTCCCAAATCCATGAAATAATGGGTCTAGTTAGTCTCTAGCTCTGGAGAAACCTGGGAGACACAATTTATTTGTTTATCCATTAACATGGAGGATAATTTACTTTTTATCTGTTGAAAGTGAAAAAATACCCAACTGTGGAGAAGGGTTGTTGGAAGGTGAACAGCAACTTGCTTAAGAATGCAGAAAAAACCGTTTTCTTTTGTAGGGTCAAATGCTGGCCCTGCTGTGACCCTTGTGTGATCTGGGGCAAGTCATTTAATTTCTCTAGACTTTTATTTCCTCATTTGTGAACCAAGAGGGTTGGACTAGATGGCCTATGAAGTTACTTCCTTGGGAAATGATCCTATTAGAAATCCAGTGTTCTCCTTGGCTGCACAGCTCATTCTGCTTTCTCAAGTCTGTGTTCCAGTCTTGCCTGTGTGACCCAAATCAGTATTGTCAAACTTAAATAGAAACAGAGACCACTAATCCATACATAAGGATCCCTGCAGGCTACATATTGACTTAGTTTTTAAAATGTAATACCATCTATATTACTGTTTTTGTAACTACTTGAGGCTGCATGTAACCCATGCCTGGCAATTAAAATTTGTGTTCTAGGTAACTCAAAGAAGACTCCGCATTGCTGAGAAGCTGCACTTGTAGAGGAAGTTTCCTCATCTGGATTTTCCCAAATCCATGAAATAATGGGTCTAGTTAGTCTCTAGCTCTGGAGAAACCTGGGAGACACAATTTATTTGTTTATCCATTAACATGGAGGATAATTTACTTTTTATCTGTTGAAAGTGAAAAAATACCCAAGTGTGGAGAAGGGTTGTTGGAAGGTGAACAGCAACTTGCTTAAGAATGCAGAAAAAAACCGTTTTCTTTTGTAGGGTCAAATGCTGGCCCTGCTGTGACCCTTGTGTGATCTGGGGCAAGTCATTTAATTTCTCTAGACTTTTATTTCCTCATTTGTGAAACAAGAGGGTTGGACTAGATGGCCTATGAAGTTACTTCCTTGGGAAATGATCCTATTAGAAATCCAGTGTTCTCCTTGGCTGCACAGCTCATTCTGCTTTCTCTGTTTCTTGTAGGTGAAGATAGAGGCCCTCAGACCTCAGTTAAGAGACAGCAGATTTAGCTCAACAGTGAAAAAAGGTGATGCTATTAAATGTTGAGGTTTACTCCTTTACTTTTTGAGAATAAACTCCTGTGAGGAGGCACAGGGCTTCCAAAATGGAATGGGATGCATTTAGAAAGATAAGAGATTTTTTCTTTTTAGAGGGACTCACCCCAGGGTCCAGCCACTCTCAAGACAGCTAAAGGATTAGAACGTCCCAGGACAGAGACGAGAGCCTTAACCCAGGTTGGAGGTGCCCGGATTTCACTGGGGTCGGTAGGTCGGAGGGGGAAACCCCAGGGGTCCACTAAGATGAGATGCTTGACTCTGTGTTAAAATAGAGAAAAAACAAAGATCAATAGCTCAGACAATTAACAGCTCATGACAATCCTTAAATCTTCTCAGAAGGAAGAAAGGACTGATGGTCCAAGATAGGGAATATGACTGGGAAGTGAATCATTCCACAGACCCACTAGATCACTTGCTGTATTCCATTTCTAGGCTCTGCCTTTGTACAAACTGAGCCTTATCTATGAACCCCACTCCCTTAATGGCCACCTCTCAATTCCTGGATTCTTCTACAGCTCAATTCAAATCCCACCTCCTACAAAAGGCTTTCCCTCTTCCCTGCCAAAACCAAAACCAAAGCAGCTTTATGTTTACTTTGTATGCATGTTATATCTACTTATATGACATAAGTTTCCTGAGGGTAAAACCTTTTTTGTCTTTGTACTCCTGACACCTGGCACATAATAGGCATTTAATAAATCTTCATTGAGTTACTGGCCAATGGAATGGGCTTTGTTGAGGCAAAAGAGAGAGACTCATCCCTTACCTTTCAGGATATTTGATAGAGTAAGATGTGGCGAGGAATCCTCCTAAGCTGTGTCCTAGGAGAATCATGTTGGGGATACCCATGGTCTCTCGCCAGGTCTCTATAGAGGTCACAAACTCATCCTCAGCACCTTGGGCATCACGGGGAAATATTGGCCGTGAACTTCTCCCAAAGCCCAGCAGGTCGAAGGTGTGCACTGTACGTCGAGTACTCAGTGAATCCATGTTTAAGATCCAGAGACCCACGCCACCCCCAAAACCATGCACCATCACCAAGGGCGTGCGATCCTCCAACTCTGGGCTCACTGTAACGGTCCAGATCTTGTTATGATTTGGGAGGGACACATAACGGGCCAAGAACTTATTCTGGAGACCTAAGGAGAGTGGGAGTCCATGGAAAATGAATAGTCTTTCAATTGATGATGTTATAGCATTGGCTATATTTTCAACATAGACTCTTAAGTATTTTCAATACCAAATCTTTGACATCACTGACTTCCTGATATTATTTTCTATGCTTCCCTGTATCCCTACACAGAAAAATCCAACTTTTTATACATAATATAAACTAAAACATTCCCCCGTCCCAAACATGATTTCTTAGTTTGCCCTAGTAACCAGAAAGCATAAAAGAAGCTCTTTATTTCAATTTTTTTCTTGCAACTGACTGCTAGGTTTTCTTTGGGCTGACACTTTGGCCAGTGCTAATTTGCATGGCTTGCTTAGAATGTAGTCTAAGGCAGATCAGGGTAGTTGTGAGGTGCAATTCTTGACTTCTAGGCCCATGTTCACTTGGATCCTGGGGGCTGAGAGTCCTGCCTATTTAACAACTATGGGGGTTTTGTTTACTAATTCTGGAACACAGCATAGCAACAAAGGAGTAGATTTTTGCCATGTGTTTATTTTGAAAAAATAAATGCATATCTAGAAAGAATCCACATTGAGTTGAGCAGAGGATGGGCAGGAATGGTGGAGCTGGTGAATGTGAACAGCCCGACCTTCTGGCTGAGGCCAGGGGATTATAACATTGTACTGTGAACTTGAGGTGAGGGTCTATTTTTTGACTCTTTTTTGTATTCCCAGAACTTATAGTAGGTACTTAATACATGATTATTGACTGATTTGACAGTTATATGACTTTTTTAGGGTAATAAAGGACATACCTTGGGAGATGATATTTGGCAAATGTGGAATTGTGATTCAGAAGCGCGGGAAAGAGCCAAAAGAGTACAAGTTATTCTATGTGACTATGTGTAGCCAATGGGGTCAACTCTTACTGTGTGATACAGGCTATGGGAGCAAGTTCTTGGCAGTCCAAAACAGCTGTGACAACCAGATAAGTGCTGTTGCATGATAGTGTAGAGCATTAAAAAAATGAAATGATAAATAGTCATGTGTGTGCCAATGAGTGTGTTGGAAGAGTTAAGATAGAATGTGTATGTCTGGAAGAGGAACTTTGGCCCTGGCATTAAAAAAACAAACAAACCACTAAAGATGTTTATGATCAGAAAAAGAAAATGGGCCATTATTGTAGTAAGAAAGGAATGAACTGGTATCTGTGTAACATTAAAGGAATTGAAGAAAACATCCAGTGTATTGGATGGATATTTTATGATGACAATCTTATGGAAAGACAAAAATAAGAAAAAAAAAAGAATTGATTAAAATGAGAAGGCATGAAGAAGTGCCCCTTGAGGCTATTCATCAGCCCATATGTTTACTGAAAGGTTAAAATAAGAGGGGGAAAGTTGAAGAACCATGATCCCTTAGAATCAATCCCTTCCTCAGCTTCTTTTCTCTATCCTCTGGCTTGCCCAGTGAATTTAGACTTTGGATCTGCCCCTCACCCTTTTTGGGAAAATCCCTGAGACAGGACAAAATGATCTTGCCTACTTACACTGTAGGATCCTGGCTTCCACATTCTTCAGCTGAGACATCGAAGTTGGACACCAGGTAGGTAGCCAGCTACTCAGCCAGCCCTGAGGCCTGGGATTGGGGAGAGACATAGACATTATGTGATTACATTAGAAGGGGAACACAGATTCCCTTAGCTTTGTTGACAGCCACACAACATTTATCAAGCAACAAATGTCATCTCCCGGCTTGTTTGTGTCAAATCTTCGCAAGCAGCACTCTTTCCTACTTAACTGTTAAAACTGTTTTTCTTCTTGGGTTAGTGGCTACTTGCAACAACACACACACACTAATATAACCTATTTACATGCAGAGAATGTCACTCACCTATATTCAAAGAGATCAAGAACCGACCAGACACTTTTTTCCCCTGTGATCCTTGAAGATGACCTTCACTAAGCAGGCTAAATTACCATAAGGTCTGCCAGCTTTTCCAGAGTAGCAGGCCTGGCTTTCTCTCTCCCTTTCTGCTCCTAAAAATATGACCTCCCAGATTACTAGTGATGTTCAATTTCATTCTGGGGGTAGTTCAACCCTGAATAAAGCAGGGGCAAATGGAGAGGAGCAGAAGGTAGGAGTTAGGAAACTTGGGTCCAATTTTTGGTTCTGGCTCATTGGATGTAAGTAAGTCACTACTCCCTGGGTCTCAGTTTCCAAATTATAAAACTGAGGAGAATAAGCCTCTACTTCTCATGCAATGGAGACAAGTGAAATAATCAACCTAATTTTCATTTAATGTGCAGGAAAGTAATTTCTTTTCCCTCCTGTGTTATCTTATACTTATCTAAAACTCTGACCCAGAGGGAAAATTTCCAGGTAGGTAGAGACTTCCTTTTTCTCAATATAAGCCTCTAGAAGGGATCTCCTTTATAGTGGGGCTATCCTAATCAAAATCTTCCACGATACCTTTCACAGAATCCTACCATCAAAAAGGATAGCAAAAGGTCATTTGGTCTAGCTTCCATCTGTTAAGGCAATATAGCAGGTGATTTATAGATTCAGGATAGTAACACTAAGATAATCTTCTGATGTTTACTGTAACATAAATGACCCTGTATTGTCTTAGTTTGAGAAACAGCCTATCAAAATATAGAAAAAATTCAATCACTAGAAACCATCAAATGAAGATCTTCCTTTTTTCACAAATTATTAAGGCATTATGGAGTGGTTACAGTGTGTAACAGTGGAGTGAGCATCCAAATGATAAAATTATAGATCTTATAAAGCTATTAAGTGTGGGAGAAAAAGCATGGACTAACAGCTATGAGTCTTGGACTCTAGTCCTAGCGCTTCTCCTAATTTGCTGTGTAGTGTAGGATATATCATTTTACCTCTATCGGCCTAGTTTTCTTAATTTTTGAATGACAGCATTAGAATAGATGACCTTGAAAGGTGTCGCTAACATCCTGAGATTCTGGGAGAAGGAAGGATAATTGAACTGAAAGAAGACCTGATGAGAAAATAGAAGGATAAACATGCTACTATGTGATACTATACAAGATACTCAACCACTCAATGCTCTGGGAAACTCTCTAAGATTATAAGGTTGCAGAGAAGGTACCTACTTGTATTTGGAAAGAAAGGGGTTTCTTCACCAGAGAATCCCTTGAATCAAAGAAACAATAACTCTATTCCCTCTCCCTTCATTTCCAGGAGGTGTAAGTAAATCCGATAGAAGTCTGTTGTAAAGAGGTTGTTGGATTTGACTCAATATGTAGAAGACACTTTGAATCATGTGAATTCTCCAAAAATGTAATAAGTTTATTTGAAAGCTATCACTTAGGGTCTTCAAGTGGAATTTAGATGACTACTTGTCAGGGATGTTAATGAAGAGGTGTCTGTTCAGATATAAGTGAGGTCTTCTATCTACTTCTTGAGATTTAAGCATCTTGAGAGATAATACCTTAAAGAGAGCTATGCTTTGACCCAGCTGATTTTGGTGTGTCTGGTGATTACAACATACTATAGCATTCTCTTGATCCTCAAAACAACCTCAAAACAAGGCCATAATGCAAATATTATCTTCATTTTACAGATGAAAAAAAGCTCAGAGAGATTAAATTGCCTAAAGTTACATTGCAATGAAGCCCAGGATTGCACCCAATCCTGGGTTCAGAACTTTAGAACTACTAGGTCTTGCTTTTTTTTGGCTCCCTGAGACTGATCTGGGACTAGAACATGGTTTGTTTTTTAATTATAACCTTGACATCTCTTCTATACAACCCTAATCTGTTAGCCAAAGAGCAAATCTCTTTAAAATACTTTGTGCCCATGCCCTCTGTGGCTCTTTATTTATAGAACTGAGTTCATGATCTTGCCCCAACAGCTTTGTCCCCTATCACTAGGACCCTCTGTATAGCCAGCCCATGCTACAACAAAATTAGACTACTAGGTTTATCTTGTATGTGTTAAATTTCTTCTGTTACTCATGGAGCTTTCCTCAACTTTCCCTCTCCTATGTACTTCATTTATCCTTCACAGATGATCCTAGAATTATAGATCTAGGACTGGATCTATGCAAAAAGAGATCACCTATTCCTCATTTTACAGATAAGGAAACAGTCAGGACTCGCTAAGGGTTACATGGGTAATAAACACTGGATATAGGATTTGAAGCTAGGACTGTGCTACTTTTACTTAGTTCCTGTCCACAATAATCTTTTTCTCCTATGGCACTCACTAGCTGTACCACTTACTGGCTATGGTGTATTGTTTTATGTATGCCATGTCTCCTATACTGCTATTACTGTTTTATTTTTGCTACTGAAGATTGATCTGTGATTAGAACACAGGTTGATTTTTAACTGCACCCTGGAAATCCTTGAGACCAGAGTGTAGTTTATATTCTCTGATCCTTAAAGCCTTGAACACAATATTCAGATTTCAATAAATATTGCTTAAACTTAAAACTGTTTAGAAAGTCGTCAAATAACTATGAAGTAAAATTTCTCTAGAAAGCGGATCATTTTATTAAGCAGCTACTATGTGCCACGAAGTATATGCTAAGCATTTTACAGATATTATCTCATTTGATCCTCAAAATAACTCTGAAATGTAAGTGTAGTACTACTCATTTTAAAGTCGAGGAACCTGAAACAAACAGATTTAGTCACTTGCCCAGTATTACACATTAGTGTCTAGGTCACATTTGAATTCAGGACTTCCTAATTCCAGGCCCAGTATTTTTTCTACTTTGTTAACTACTTGCCTTTACTTCTAACAATGAGATCATTCTCCCCCCCTCTTTCCTTCCCCCTCCCCCCCCCAAAAAAGGGAAATGGATGATCTGATGAGATAACCGAAGTGACAAAGATTTCTACATCATTAGCAATGGCCAAAGCTAACTGTTAGTGATTTTTATAAAGGAGATTCCCGAATGGGATGGGAGGTTAAATATATTGTGTATACATACTGCTTCACCTATCTGAGATTTCACCTATAAAATTAGGGAATTAGATGAAATAATTTTAAAAATACAACTGTACCAGTTGACATTTGTATAAGGCTACATAACATTTTACATGGACTGTGTCATTTGAGACATTGTCCCAACAACCTCATGCAGTAAGGACTATAATTATTATTACCCCAATTCATAGGTGTGTTAAGTGAGATTCAAGCCAGCTAAGCTAATAAGTAACAGAGCTGAGTCTCAAACTGGGGATTTCAGACTTCAGCCTGCTATACGACAGAGGCTTTCAGCTTAGAAAGCTATACTCTTTGAGCTTCTCAAGAGCTGAAGGAAGGCAATTCTTTTTCCCTCACTTTTTTGAAGGCCACTTTTCTTTAGGAAATGCCAATTCAGAACATCTGAGAAGGCAATAAATACACGTGCACCAGAAAAAGGGTAGGTTCTGTTCCCAAGTAAGGTAGACAAGGCTAGCTGCTGAGTCATTCTTCATAAAGCAGTTGTTACTTTGCCTTAGGGAAGAAGGTTCAGGCAACAAAATAAGAACCCCAAACTTGATTGTAGATGAAATGAAACTACTGAAACTCTAAATTCAAGATGCTACCTTGTGAGGATAATTACCCAAGCCAAGATTTGCTTTTGGGAAAGAACCAAATAAATGAATTTCCTTACTCTGCTTCTGACTCCTTCAAGCACAGAAAAATACTCCATTCCTTCCCAAGCTTTTTCTAATCTATACAAGTGAAAAAAAAAAGTTTCTCCCCAGGACTCTTCACTACGGGCCTGCAGAGACATGTTGGAGAGCATTCCTGGGGCAAATGAAAAATAAGCTTCCCAGCTCTTCCTCCCAACTCCAGCCCAATCAGTATTCCACAGCCATCCATTCTCCAGAAAACTACAGGCGCTACAGCTAATGATTCCAAGATTTTCCAAACCCCTCAGCAGCAGGGGATCTTAGTAACAATAGGATGGGAAGCAGGAAGTGAAAGAATATACAGGCTATTACAGCTTTCAGCCAAGCCTCTGTCCTTTCTAGCCCTGCATCCGCCTTCTCTTAGCTTAGGTAAAAACCCTCGTCCCTCCCCTTGGAGCAAGACTGAAAAAAGGCAGGGGATGTCTAAAACCAGGCCTCTGCATCAGAGGGTCCTAAATTTACGACCACAGAGAGAGAGAGAAAGAGAGACAGACAGGGAAATTAACTCACTGCTGCTCCAGATCGTCAGCCATAGTAAACAAGCCAGGCTGGGTAGAAGTGAGCCTGCCTGTCCCTCTTCCTGACGGCAGCACCAGCTGACATCGAAAGCATTGGCTAACCAACTGGGGGAGTGGCCGGGAGAGCTTAGGAGAATGATGGGGTAAGCAGAAAGGTGGGTGGGACAAAGGGGATTATGAATGGAGTGGGAGGGGTTCAGGTGGGAACAGAGAAGTGGATAAGTGGGGAGCTGAATTAAGCAGGCATCTGCTGGGTTTCCAGATGAGCTGTCCCCCTCCTAGGGTAAATGCTTTAAGAAGATTTGCCTCCTCCAAAGAGTCCCCAGCTGTGTGCACTTTGAGTGGCCCTGCGGCCGAGGCTCTGGAAAAATGATGGGAGGTAGTGGTGAACGGCAAAAGTGATAGGCTAAAGAAAGTCTAAACTGTCTATGCTGATACTATTATATCCCTTACATCTCCATTGTAGTGTCCTACAACTTAAGATCTTAATCTTCTGTCGTTTCCTTGACCCGGATATTCTTTTTAGTCTTTAGTTCAGTTCAATTAAGTGATACCAAAGTTTTGTACAAGTCTACAAAACTAAAAAAATGAAAGTTTCTGCCAGCAGAGATTTTACAGTTGTGATGGGGGTGGAGGAATAATTCATTAACACAAATATAAGGCAAAGTGTGACAAGGGCAAGGAAGATTCAATCAAAATATTTTTTAAAAATAACTGAAAAAGGGAGAAAGATCTCTTCAGCTGGGGAATTTAAGAAAGGCTTTTCTTAAATAGAAAGCTCTCAAAAGGTTAGTGGTATAGTGGGGTTATGTTCCAAGTAAGGACTCCTGAGAATATGGGATGTTGCTACTGTTCAGTCATTTTCAATCTTGTCCGACTTTGTAACCATTTGGGGTTCACTTAGCCAAAAGATACTGAAGCAGTTTGCCATTTTCTTCTCCATCTCTCTTTTTTTAAACAGATGAAGCAAATAGGGTTAAATGACCTGTCCAGTATCACCCAAGTGTCTGAGGCCAGATTTGAATTCAGGAAGATGTTTTCCTGGCCCCAGACCTGGCCTTGTATCCACTGCACTGCCTAACTATTGAGGTTAGCTTTAGTATTTAATGGGCAGTTACCCCAGTCAAACTGAAACCTATTGAAGACCTTATTTTAAAAAGGCCAAGGTCTCCCAAGGTCTCCCACTGCATCCAGGGCCATCTCTAGTCCTCCTGATCTATATCTGGCCACTGGATCCTGATGGTTCCAGAGGAAAAACTGAGGCTAGTGACCTTGTAACCTCCCTCACTTCAATCCAATTCACTCGCCAGTCAGATCATCCTTCTGATATCATGGTCCTCCCTGAGAACAAAGGACAAACAACTGTAACAACTTCTGGGATTATGACAGTGCTGGCACTATTATCAGAAACAGGAAAGTTGGGAGAAGCAGGTTTGGGAGCAAACTAGGATTAATTTATGCATAATGAATATTCAAGGAGAGATATTTAAGTAGGTAGTTGGATGTGAGGACCAGAGCACAAAGAAGAAAAAAGAATTTGGGAATTATTGGCATAGAGGTGACAAATGAAGCTCTGAGAATGAGATTGCCAAAGTCAAAAAAAAAAAAAATAGCAAAAAGGGGACTGAAGATAAAATCAGCTATAAGTGGGCAGCAAAAGGCAGAATATGAATCCTAGACTAAAGAGAAGTGAGACAAGTACAGTCAAAAGAGAACCCCATCATGGAAGCTGAGGGAGGAAAGATTTAAGAAGGAAGAAGGGATGGGGCAGCTAGATGGCGCAGTGGATAGAGCACCAGCCCTGGATTTAGGAGGACCTGAGTTCAAATTTGATCTCAGACACTTTGACACTTCCTAGCTGTGTGACCCTGGGCAAGTCACTTAACCCTAATTGCCTCAGCAAAAAAAATAAAAAGGAGGAAGGGGGATTTACCAGGAGGGGGGAGGTCACATCCTATAGAAGGGCCAGGGGAATTTGAAGGGCTGTAGGATGGTCCCAGGAGGAGCCGCTGGACCAAGAGAAACTGAAGAATTGATTTCTGAAGCAAGCCAGGCAGAAGGCACTGATAGAGATCAGTTTAGCTCCATGGTCCCACTCTCTGGGGAGGTCCTCTAGTCAGAAATCCAAGTTATATCAACACCCTGAGACCATCCTCTGTAGAAGTCTCCAGTCTCATCTTGCCATGCCTTGTCAGAAATCCCAGTCATGTCTCTGAGATTAAATTTTCCCTATAAAATGTACTTATGGGCCATCCCATGGCTCTGTCCTCCTTTAGGTCAGCTTGCCTCATGGTGTCTTTCCCTTCCTCCATGCCATGTGGTATCTCCTCTAACTCCCCATGTGCTTCCTAACCTCACTTCTAACTAACCCTTTTGGGGTTAGGTCCTTTTCAGGATTTACCCTGCTAGCTAAGGCCATGCCCCATTGATGTGGGTCTAGTGCTAGAGAATTGATGTGAGAATCCACTCTCATCAGAGACCCAGGTCCAAAGTGAAAGAATTCACAAACATGAAAAGTCTGAATGGCAAAAGGGATTTTTATTGGCACTGAAAAGCCAGCTTTGCTAGGAAGACAGACTCCTCAGTGGCAAGAGTCCTGGCAGGCAGCTGTGCCAAATTTGTTTTGAGACATTATTTGAAGTTGTTTGGAGGGTTATTTAGGAGAACTCAGATGAGTCCCTGCCTTTTCTCTGCTATCTTGGCTTCCCTGCCTTTAAAACCCATCTTCTTTTCCTCACATTAGATGCCTGATCATCCAGGACTTCAGAAGACTTCCTCACTTTCTCAGTTCTCAGTTCTCTCTCTCTTCTTAGAGAGGTCCCTTGGCAAAGCACAATCCTACTTTGGACTTCTGCAAAGATTTGGGGTTCAAAATTGTCTTTTTATTAGCAGTCTGAGGCTTGGTTCCAGTTGAAAAGAGAGTCAGTGCCCCCAGGCCTAGATATTTATTTTGGAATTTCAAGCCACTCAACAGGCCCAGATCTCCAGCTGAATAAAATCATTTTGTAGGCTTTTCCCCAGAGCCTGGAATTTTGCAAAGAGGATCCAGCTACCCGCAAAAGATCAATGGAAGGTGGCTTGACCAAGCAAGATCTCAAATTGAATCAAGTCACTTGTCTGGGAACACATGTTTTCCCAAATATTTTTGGAGTCTTGAGACTCCTAATCTCCCTTCTTTTACAGATCAAAGGAGACACAATTTCAGAGTTCACCCCCATTGCTTCCCCCCAAAAATCAAGGACAGTTTCAGAGTTCACCCCTGTCACCAACTCACCTTGGGTAACTGTGAGTTCCTGAAGAATCTCTTTCATATGCTCTCTCCTTTCATATTTACCATTCCATGTATCTATTGTATCCCTTCATTTTGTCTGTAACCTCTTCCCTAAATAAATCTACCTTTTGCCAAAGAGAATGACCACTGTGAATTCTTCACATGACTGAAGCCCAGCTGTTAGTGCCTGCAATCACCTGGTGTCTCCATCACCCACATCAGAATGACTAACCAAAAAATCAATGGGACTAGGGAGTAAGACTGTTTGGAGAGGATACCCTTGAATGTGGTGAAGCTTCCAGGCTGCAAGGAATAATAAGGGATTCATTCTGGTGAGAAATGGAGAGATTAGGAGAGCTGGAGATGTTTGAGTGTGTGGGCTAGAGCTGGAAGGGACCTTGGACAGTGTTTGCTTACCTCTCATTTAATTAATCCAAACCCTTGGCAGTCATAAATCTTTGAGGTAGGGGAAAGGTTTGGAATTGGTCTCAGGTCTCTAGATTACTTCTTAGGATAGGGCAGGAAAACATTCTCTAAGCCTGTGCTTGATCAGCTTTATGGAAGGTTAATTGGTGGTAGGGAATTTTTTGTCTATTATTAACACCATTACTCTGATGCAGTTTCTTTCCTCCAACTCACAACTTGGGAAGGTTTTACCTGAAAGAAAACAAAGCTGCCCTTAAGGTCTAATTGGCCTCAGTTTTTCAGGCATAGCTTTCCTAATCAAGCAGCATAAAATGTCTAGGCCTCTCAGAATTGGTAGATGCTTAAGACCACATAAATCAATATATCCAAAAGACTTACTAAATGCATTTCAAGATGGGAGGAAGGAGCACAGGGATGCATCCAGAAAAGCTAAATGCTACTGTATCCCATTGTATAATCTTGATATTAGGGAAAAGTATCTACTATGTGTAATGTTAATTACTTTTGAGTGTTCCATTTTGTCTCAATCTCAAGCTAGAACAATGAAGATAAAGGTGTAGGAGTTTTGCCTCCCAATACCCCATATACATAAATAATCCCTCCCCCATTCCAAAAAAATCAAACTGAATAGAATCCTTAGGACATCTCTTGAGTTTAGGATAACCTGGAATTTTAAGGATTTTCTGAAATCACTCCAAAGTGGAAAGGACTTTTAGTATCCATCAGCTAGCTGGGTCTCACAAAGAATGGAAGACCAAACACTCTCTCTTGATATATTGTTGTTGTTGTTTTAGTCATTTCTTACTCTTTATACCTCCATTTGGGTTTTCTTGGCAGAGATATTGGAATGGTTTGCTGTTTCCTTCTCCAATTCATTTTACACAAAAGGAACCTTTTTGATAATTTTCACCCAACACTATTTAGAGGACCTCAGTGTTAAGATCATAAAATTTTTCAGCCACATCAACATAAAATTAATTTGCCTTTTAATTTAAAGGGACAGGCTAATTCTTTAGTTGCGGAAGAGACTGGCACAGGGTAGTGGAAAAGCAATGGATTATAGGGGAGGGGGTGAAGAAGAGAGGGGAAAAAATTAGAACACAAGGTTTTGTAAAGATTAATGTTGAAAATTATCCATGTGTATATTTTGAAAATAAAGCTTTAATTAAAAAAAAGAAAAGCAATGGTTCAGAAGGCTTAAGCATAAATCCTATAATTATTGTTAGGATCAATCACGTAACTTGATTATCCAGTGAAATATGAAAAAGTATTTGCATAAATTTCCCCAAAATACTAGGTGCTTCTGATAATGTCCATTTAAAATGTTATTTGTATGAATAGTTTAAATTTGTCCACCAGACTAAGAAATGCTGCAGGATTTTGCAAACATAACTGCAGATAGGCAGCAGGCCTTCTTCTTGCTGTGTTGCTTAAATAGTTCATAAAAACTCCGTGATTCAGTGTGTTGGTGTGACTGCAAAATTCTGCAATGTTTTCAACAAGTCATTTTGATTTGATTTTCATGTTTCTTGTTTTCTCTTGAATCCCCTCTATGGAAAAGCAAATAATGACGACTGGAATAAAAGGCAGATCAAACAGGAGAGAGATATATCAACAAGGGTTCAGTTTGAACAGAACCAATAGTAATATCAATACTTTGAGTAATCTGCCTCTAAATCAGAAAAATGTCCTCTTGGAATATGTCTAAAGTTTATTTTTAGAGCTGAAACTATCCTTTTACTTCCTAATGAGGCTGGGAGGTAAAAAGGGTTCAAATTACCAAGGAAATTGACTGTACTTATACATAGTCTATCAGTAAGATAGAGATTTTCAAATTCTCTTAATTCATAAATGAAAATCTTGGAATAATCCTATTTTCCCACCTTTTATTGGAAGCTAATTGAATATGACTCAAAAGTATACTAGATGCCATGTCATCATTAAAAAATGTTCTCCATACTAGAATTGCAAAGGATATGTTGTTACATATGATTCTTACTCAAAAGGGGCTGAATCAGAGAAATAAGTATCGATTAATCTACACATAAACTCAGTTGGGTCACATGACTTTCAACTTCAACTTAAATCCCTGCTATAGAGCTGAAAGTAATAATCACCTATGTAGGGATAGCTAGATGGCACAGTAAACAGAACACTTGGGCTCAAGTCAAGTCAGGAACTTCAAAGTTCAAATAGTACCTTAAACACTTACTAGCTGTGTAACTCTAGGCAAGTCATTTAACTCTGTTTGCCTCAGTTTCTTCATCTGCAAAATGATTTGAAATGGCAAACCATTCTAGTACCTTTGCCAAGAAAACCTCGTGAAGTGTATAGTCCATTGGGTCGTGAAGAGTTGAACATGATTGAATAGAGTAGTAAGGTTTGGATGGTTTCTACTGAAAGTTTTAAACTGAGATCTTTTAGGGGAAGGGTTGAAAAGTCCCGGATGTGAACTGTGTCTCTTTTAATCTGTGGGGGAAGGGTGATTCTAGGTCTCAAACTCTCCTGACCTCTAGGAGGGGCATACCCTCCTGTCCATAAAGGAAACTACCAAGATAAGTAATCTCTTTCAATTTTGAATTGAGTTGAAAATCAGTCTCTTGGATTCATCTAGTGACTGGCCCTCATTTGGGGGCCACAGATCAAAGCAGCCCCAATATATCTAGTGCTGTATACCCAGACATTTTGCAAAAGTCTTAACAGGATTTTGCCCACTGATGAAGATATTTTCTTCTCAGTGTAAAACAATCTCTGCAAAATCATCCTAATGGGATTCTTTGCCCACTAAGAAAACTGTCTTCTTAGTGTAAATAAATCCCTTTTTGTTACAAACTTCTTTCTCAAGGAATCGGCAAAATCGACCAGAGGGGATCTCTTGCCCTCAATTCTCGCACCTCATCACTATTAGGCTGTAAGACAGCAGATACAGTTTACCCTGGCAATTTATGCCCCCCTCTACCCTTACCTAGCACTAAAGCATTTATGGATTGACTGAAATCAGAAGATAACCATATATGGGCAGGAGATGGAAGGGATTGAAGCTGCTGGGCACCAAACCCTCTTAGAACTGCTATTATTCCATATTTGACCAGATAAGCCAATGGGTACTACTTAATTTTATGTTCTGTCTTTTAAAGTTTTGATGTTGGCTATATACATATAGGCTCTAGATATGAAATATCATAGAATAAATAGGTCAGGAATAACAGAAATAGAGGCCATGGGATTAGAAAAGCTTGATCCTGGCAATTAAAAAAAATCAACTTGGATTACAGAATTTAGATTTGAAAGGAGTCTGAGGGATCATTTTAATTCAATCCCTGGATTTTATAAATAAGAAAACTGAAGTCCAGAGAAGTTAAATGGTTTATCTAAGGTTATATATATACAAAACAGCAGAACCATGTCTGGAACCCAGCCCCTCAGACTATAAATATAAGCTGTCCCAAAACTATTAGTGCAGTTCTAAGCTTTAATAACTTCAGAAGTATAAATGCTACAAACTAACAAATAACACTTAAAAATTATATAAAATTTTAAAATACTGATAAGTTTCTTATTAAAATTCAACATAACCACCATCTTGTGCTATAAATACTTCAGTTGCAATTTCAGCCACAGTGTCTTCACTTGCTCGAGGTCTCCCAGATCTGGGCTTGTCATGAATTGAGCCCGTTTCCTTGAATTTTTTCATCCAGTTGTTAATTAAATTTCTGTGGGGAGCCTCTTTCTTATAATGGGAAGCAAATTTTCTTCTTACAGCTGTTGCTGATTTGAGTTCAGCCAACCAGAGGACGCAGTTGACTTTTTCTTCAATATTTGCCATTTTCAGAAGGACTGAAACAAAAAATTAAAATTAAAAAAAAAATCAAATTGATAAAACTAGGTGTAAAAGAAATTTAAATTTGGAGGATTCAACGACTGATTAGGAATCAGGGTTCAAATCCTTCTCTGTGACTCTGTGTAACTATAAGCTATTAAAGTTAACCTCTCTGAACCTCAGTTTCTTCTTTAAAATGGGCATAATAATTTTACTATTTAGAGATGGGTAAGTGGTGCCAGACCAGGAAGCAGGACACCTGAGTTCAAATCCACATAGTTTACAAGTAGTGTGACCCTCAACAAGTCACTTAACTGCTATCTACCTCAATTTTTTTCACCTGTAAAACGAGGAACAAGAGCACTTAATTCCCAGGAATATGTTCAAAGCATAAAATAAGGTATTTATAAAAAAAATCTGCAAACCTCAAGGAGCTATATTAGGCTATAAAGTTATATATATGTAAGCTTATTATTATTATGGCTAAATTAATATAACAATGATATTTATTATTATCATCACTACTATCAACAACGTCCATGTTGCTATGACTATGAGCAATAACATCCGTTGTGACAGGAATCCTAGATTCTCCACATGAATGAGAAACATCGCCACATTTAAATTGCCTCAAGGGTTACGAGGAGCAAAAATATGTAAATCATTTAGCAAGCTTTAAAGAGCTACGAAGTCATTCATTTCTAAGACCCTACAAACACCCACTTATGAAAGGAAATTGATCGATTCATCGGATGTTAGAGCTGGCAGGGATGCTCAGGAATAACTGAGGACTCCTCCCACCTACTCTCCTGCATGTCAGAGACGGCTGCTGGTCCCCAGAGACGGACAGTGACTTACCTAAGACCCACAGCAAGCCTCTGTCAAACAGAGGCTTGAATAAGCACTGCGATTTGGATTTGATATCAATTTTAAAGCCAGTTAACGGAAAGATTGTCCTCCCTCCCGCTTCGCTTTCTCCTTTTATTACTGGCTTCTCTCCTTCCTTTCCTCAGCAGCGTCTTCCCTTCCTCCTCTTCCCTTAACCCCCCTCCCTTTTCCTCCTCCTCAACCCCCTCCCCCAGAAATCTGACTGGGGGCTCCGCCGGCGCTTGCGCAGTGGGGTGGTAGGGCCAGCCCAGCTACGTTCGCTTCAGCTCCGCGCGAATGTGTCAGTAACAACTTAGGAACCCGACTGGGAAGCGGCCCTACAAGACGCGGCATCGAAATCTTTTTCCAGATTACCCCTCTGGCACGTGCTGAGAAAGGTGGGAGGAACGAAGAGAGCCGGAACCCTCGGGCTGCAGCCCGGTCCGTTTTTTCCTCGTCCCCGCTTCCTGTTATTCTCTCGCCCGAGCAACTGCTTGCGTCACCTCCTGGGCTTCCCGAGATAGGACGGTAGGGACACGTCTCCCTAAGCGGGTGGCGCTCCTTTGCGCATCTCGCTCCGCCCAGAGGCGGTAGGCGGGGGACTCTGCTGCGCCTGCGCCGAGCGGGCGTCGCTTTTCGGGCCGGGCCGAAGCTCTGTTGGGCTGTTGCGCAGACTCGCGGACTCGGGAGTGTCGGCGTGGCGGTGGCGGTGGTCGGCAGTGCGCATGCGTGGGCACAGCACCGCTCGAATGGTGGTGGGATCCGGTCGCGGAGCGGGCGGTGCGGGCCGCGGGCAGGACGGCGGAGCCATGCCAGCCTCCGTGGCTTCGGTGATCTCGCGCTTCCTGGAGGAGTACATGAGCACCACGCCGCAGCGCCTGAAGCTCCTGGACGCCTACCTTCTCTACATCCTGTTGACCGGAGCTCTGCAGTTCGGTTACTGTCTCCTCGTGGGGACCTTCCCTTTCAACTCCTTCCTTTCCGGCTTCATCTCCTGTGTGGGCAGCTTCATCCTGGCGGGTAAAGATGGCCCCCAGAGAGGGCGTGTGGCCTTTGCGCGGCTCTCGTAACCGACGCGCTCCTTGCCCCTTCCCGGGACGCGCGCGGGGCACAGCTTACTGCTGTTGCTGAGCCTCTGGCCCTCAGGTTCCCCTTCTCTAAAATGGACTGTCTGAACTCAATTTGGCTTCTGTGGGCCCCTTTCTGGGTTGCTGGGTAAACTGAGGCACGGAATGAGCGAGGCTTTGGCCTTGTAACTGGACTCGGTGTCCTTCGTATCAGGCAGTGATGCTGACCCCCCCTCCATTTGTAACTTGCTCCCCGTTCAGTCTGTAAAGCCTTTCTCTTTCTGCTTGTTTGGGGGACCCACTTAAGCCCACGGCTTTGGTAAAGTCCTTCCCTTAGGTAGTTTCTCTCTTCGAAGTACTCTTTCATTCTCAACCAAGTGATTTACTAAATTCTCTCCAATTTATGTTCGAACCTGGCCCAGTCTTTGGTTTTGCTTTAAGGCCGAGCTTGAAGTCTGGACAACTTAAACTCAAATTCAGCCTCAGATATTAGCTCTGACCCTGGTCTAGATAACCAGTCAATCAGTAAACATTTATTAGCACTTACTATATGCCAGAGACTTTATTAAACACTGGAGATTCAAAAAGAAGCTGAAGACAGCTCCTGCCCTCAAGGAGGTTACTGTCTGATGGGGGAGACTAGATACAAACAAAGATAAACTCAGGGGACTCTACGGAATAAATAAATCAACTTTATTATTAAATTACTAATAAATAATTAACAGAAGGAACACATTGGACTTAAGAAGGGTTAGGGAAGATTTGTGAGGTTTTTAAGTTAGGACATAAAGAAGCCAGAGAGGACTGTGTTTCCTCAACTGTCAAATGGGAATAATAATAATAGCTTCCTCCAAAGAATGATGAAAAGCTCAAATGGGTTATTTGTAAAAGCTCTTGGCACATAGTAGGTATTTATTAAATGCTTCTTTACTTCCTCCCCTAACACTGCCCCATCCCACCAGTAGAGTTCCAATTAACTGTGTGTATGGTATGTAGATACTTGCTCACTTAGTTTTTAAACCTAGTACTGGTGATCTTTTTAATGTCTCTTCTTCAAACCTTAGAACCTTGTATTTAACTTTCATACACTCAGCCTTGGACATCCTCTTTTTTTTTTTTTTTTTTTATGGCATTGTTTGTCTCTGATAAACTGATTTCTGCTTTTTTATATAACCCACACAAGCCCACACAGAATTTATATGTAGTAAATTCAATTTACATTCGTTGATTTACTGACATGATTATTTCCTGCAGCTATTCATAGCTAGCTGATAATTCCAGGAACTGGGAAGGTCCATAAAGTGACATTCCATTCACTTATTGGCTAATGCTATAGAGGCAAATTCAGAATTCATTCTAAGCTGATTCTAGTTGAGTGATTTATTTTCAAATTTGAATATAGAATATGAAATCTTAGAGACAAAGAATTTTACTGATAATCTAATCCAGCCCTATCACTCTGTAGCTAAGAAAATTGGCCCAAAGGAAACTGCCATAGTTAGTAATGATTTTAATATATAATACTAATAATTTAACCATGATTCATTAATATATAACAGTATGGTGATAATGTAATTATTGTTATTTACATTATTTTTCTTGCAAGACAGACTTGCCCAAGGTCACACAGCTAGTGTCAAGTATCTGAAACCAGGTTTAAACTCTGGTCCTCCTGACTTCAGGGCTGGTTCTCTATATATTATTAATAGAAAGTAAATTGCTCGAGGGTAGGAACTATTTTTATTGTGGTCTTTAGTCTCTAGTCCTAAGTATAACTCATTACATATACATATATATGCATCTAGTGAGTGCTTAATGTTAATTGATAATTTTATACTCTCAGGGATAATGGGGCATTTAAACATACAAGCCAGTAATACATATTCCAGGACCTAGAATCTGTAATTTCTTTGTTATGAGTACTTCTTCCACTAATGGCAGGTTGCAATTCTTCACAATTTGGGAGATCTTTGAAATCCGCATCCAAAGATCTTTGAAAACTTCTATGAGTGTTTATTGCCCTTTGGTCACTCTGATAATGAGTATTTTGTATTTTAGCCAGACTGGCCCTTGGATCAGACACAAGTTTGAGTTTAGATATATCTAGAATTGAGTTATGCTGTTGTAACTGCACAATCCAGAATTATTTTCATGCTACTATGAGTCATTGGGAAAAAAGATTTTGACAATACATTTTTACTTCTTTCTGCCCAAGGCAGAAGCTCCTTCTACCAGTGTAGAATTATGCCACCAATGCAATTTATAGTCTTAGAGAGTTATTTGGGTTACTGAGAAGTGGTTAATGGGTTTGTAAGCATTTATTAAGCATTTATCCTCTGCAAACCTTTAGGCAAAAATAATCCTTGCTTTTAAGTAGCAAGGGAGAGATAACAAATAATTAATGTACATAAGATAATTGTGTGCCATATACACATGTGACATACATATGAATATACCTGGTATATAGAGAAGGTGTAAACACCTCTAATAGTGGAGTGGTGGGATGCTGCCTCAAGTTTCCTTTCAGCTCTTCACTCTGACCAGGAACTCCAAACTAAGAGCTCCAGTCCCCTGAAAGTGCCCACAACCAGCCTCGCCTCTGCTCCACCAAGTGCTGCCTCCTCACTTAGGGCCATCTTTCAGTACCACAGCTGGGCCTAGAGTTCCCTATCAGCGAAGGTTCACTGTGAAGGTTTCATCAGTGAAAGTCTCTGTGGTTCCTACTGAAGGTGAGGCCCCAACCAAATAGCCAGAGGGATCCCCACTAGATGTTTCTGCAGAGCTAACCCAGAGGTGTTTGCACTTCAGACAGGTTACTGCCTTCTGGAGACTTTCTTCAAATCTTGTCTGAAAAAGACCCCTGTTCTGCCCCTAGTCTTCTTGTTTTTTCACCAGTCTGTTTGCCTTGAGGTGCAGATTTATTTATGCTTTGTGGGTAGGAAATTGGGAGAGTGTGGAATTTACCTATCTACTCTGCCATCTTCCTGAATCTTCCTCCAGCTCATTTTACAAATGAGGAAAACTGAGTTAAACTCACAAAATTGGTAAGTGTTTGAGACCGGATTTGAACTCGAAAAAATGAGTCTCTTTGATTACAGGGCAAGCACTCAATTTCATCATGTAACTATGCCAACAGTTCATATAAACCTTGTTATTTTTTTTCCCCCTGAAACCATTCCTTCTCTCTCCCCACATCATTTTATCTAGCACCTTTAATACTCCATCACAAGCATATGCTACAACTTGGGTTCAACCCATTCCCCAATTGATGAACATCTCAGTTTCTAGTTTTTTGCCACCACAAAAAGATAATATAAATATTATAAAAATAGTTATAATATTTTTGTACAAGTAATTCCTTTTAGTTTTTCTTTGATCTTTTTGGGATATTGACTTAGTAGTTTGTTGAAGAACATGTATGGTTTTATAGCTCTTTGAGTATATTTCCAAATTGTTCTCCAAAATGGTTGGACCAGTTCACAATTCCACCAATAGTTTATTAGTATACTTACTTCTCTCATTCACTCTAGCATTTGTCATTTCTAATAGATATGAAATGGTACCTCAGAGTTGTTTTAATTTGACTTTCTCTGCAATCTATAATGATTTAGGGAGCATTTATTCTATATGATTATAGATAGCTTTGATTTTTATATTTCTTAACCATCATTTGAGAAATGGATCTTATTTTTATGATTTTAATTCAGTGCCCTATATATTTGAGAAATGAGACCTTTATTTTAGTAAAAAAATTTTTGATATTCATTGTCTTTTTTGGTGTATTTTGGCAATGTTGTTTCCCTGATTATCTCTTTTAATTAGGTTTATTTTTGCTTTTATTTGTCTGAGATAATGATTCTTTTTTATTTCCATTGAAGCATATTGGTTTCTGTTCTAGCCCTTTTTGTTAACTCTGTGTCTTACTGTTTCATGTGCTTCTTATAAACAACATTATTGGATTTTGGTTTCTAAACTGCTATTTACTTCCATTTTTATGGAAGTAAATCCCATTCATCCCATTCACATTCACAATTAGGATTTCTGTATATTTCCCTCTATTCTGTTTTCTTCTGTTTATCCTTCTCTTTTTACTCTGTTCCTTAAAAGTCTGTTTTGCTTCTGACCTCACCTTTCTTAATCTGCCCTTCTTTTTATCATTTCTGCCTCCTACTTCCTGAGTCCATATATATTATCCCTTTTCCCTCCTATTTCTCTGTTGGGCAAGAGAAGTTTCTATACCCCATTAAGTGTGTATATATAGTCTTACCTATTTGAAACAATTTTGATGAATGTGGTTCAAGTTTTGCCTGATACTCCCATATTTTTCCTGCACTATAAAAGTTCTTTCTTGCCTGCCTCTTTTATGTGAGGAATTTTTCCTCATTCTGCCTCTCCTTTTCCTTTTTTCCTAATGCATCTCTTTTTCTCATCCCTTCACTTTATTTTTTTTGCGATCACCCCAGCACAATAGGCTTTCATCTTTGTTCTGTGTATACTTCTAACTGCCCTAGTAATGATAAATTTCTTAAGAATTACACATATCATCTTCCCATATAGGAATTCAAGGATTTTACATTGAGACCCTTATCATTATTCTTTCATGTTTACTTTTTTAATGCTATTCGACTCTGGTCTTTTTGTCAGGAACTCTGGAAAGTCCTCTGTTTCTTTAAATGTTCATTTTTTCCCTGAAAGATTATGTTTTTATCACTCTCTTTTCTTTTTCTACTTTTTCCTCTATTATTCTTACCTCTTTCTTTAACTTTTTCAGGAATTCTTTTTGGGCTTGTGTCCAATTACCATTTCCTCCCCTTTGGGGCATTGTTAGTAGCTGTTTTTACTCGTCTTCTGAGTTTTTGCTGCCATAATAACTTTATGGTCCAGTTCTTTTTTTGCTGTTTATTTCTTGGCTTTGAACTTTATGTTAAAATTAGGCTCTGTTCACCTTGAAGTGGGGAGGAATTGTTACAGACTTGAGGCTATTTTGTTCTGTTGTTTTCAGAGGTAATTGTGGGGGTCTGCAAGGTCTGCAATTGTGGGTAATGAGATGTGGGGAGAGGTGTGATCATTGTTCTCTTGTTCTGTGTTCTGGTCATACCAAGAAGACCCTGCTCCCTTGCAGCTACAAGTACTAGCAATCCAGAACTTGGACCCCTCTTTCCTTTTGGCTCTGGAACTGTGACTCAGAACTATGGATGGTCAATGGGAGTTGCTATTCAGCTCCAGCCATACTTAGTGCCAGCAAAAGAGTTTCCTGTCATCTTTCTGACCAGTTGTCTGATTGCTTTCCAGAACAGCTGGATGAATCCACAATTATACCAATTATACCAACAGTGGCATTGGCAGCTTCCAGACTCTCAGCCCAGAGTTGCAATCTGGAACCAGACCCAAAAAATCATTTTCTGTTAACCCAATGATATCACTTTAGATGATACAACAAAGAGATTAGAGAAAGAAGAAAAGGACCTATATGTATAAAAATATTTATAGTACCTCTTTTTGTAGTGGAAGAGAACTAGGAACTAAAGGAGTGCTCATCATTGGGGAATTATTGAAGAAATATATGAGTATATATGGTATACGAGTGCAATGAAATGTTATGTTATAAGAAATAATGAAATGAATAGTTTCTGAGAAAACCTGGGAAGAATTATGTGATTTGATACAGAGTGAAGTGAGCAGGGTAAGAATGATTTACATAATAATATAAAGACAAGCAATTTTGAAAAAGTTCAGAATTCTAATCAGTGTAGTAACCAATCAAGAATATAGAGGACCCTTGATGTTACCTGCTTCTGATACAAAAGTAGTGGACCCAACATATAGAATAAGACATGTTTTTGAATATGGCTAGTATTTTATGCATATGTTACAAGGCCTTTTCCCCCTTTGTTTCTAATTAGAGGTAAAGTGGGATGGAGAAGAGACGTTATAGAATAGAAAAAAAGAAAAGAGAATTGACACATTTTTTTAAAATGCACAAAAAAGAATAGTAGAAAGGCCAGAAAGACTAATAGAAATAATACAGCTTTGGAAATAAAATCTTTTTTTTTTTTTTTTTTAAATATTTAAAAGAAAAAGCATGCAGAATGCCATAGAAATCTTTAAGTTTCATATAGATGTCTTTTATGCCATCTATATGGAAATGCTCATTTTATTTGGTATTTTAAGTTCAGAATAAAAGGAAAGAAAAAATCAGAACTATTGGAAAAAAAGATGTTTTAAAAAGAAAAGTTTCCTCAAAATTTAGGGCATAAAGACCAATTAGATACTTGCAGTTGTCTAGATGAGACAAAGAAAGACAGGGAAGAGGCAAGGATTAATTCTAGGAGAGTAGGAGGATTGATCTCATGAACACAAGAACATTGAAAGACAAGTTGGGGCACGGGGAAGATGTGTCCTGTTTCAGATAGTTGTTTGAAAGACATCTAGGTAAATCATCCAACAAATAGGAAGTAAGAATTGGAGTTCTGAGAAATGAGCAGAGAAGGATAAAGATTTGAAAATAAACTGCTATAAAGTTTTACCTTGAGCCAGATAGTATAGGGTAAAAAGAACCTAAATTAGAAAGCTTGGGAACATTAAAGGAGAAGTAGAAAAATGAGACAGGATTCAGATATGTAGGGAGGTGGGCATTTGATTGAGAGAACCCAGGCAGAAATGTACAAAATATATTTGGAGAACATAAAGTTAATTCATTTGGTTGGAGTGGAGGGCATATAGTGAAGCATTTGAATATTTAGGATCGAAGAGAGAAATTGGAACCGTGCTATATAGGGTTGGCCTTGATTTTATAATTGCTGGAAGTTCATGATATTTTTAAGTGGGGTAAAAATGTGGTATTGATATGTCAGATATAAAGGATCATATAGTTGTCTGTGTTTCCATTACTGTCATGTACTTTTCATCTTTGTATGAACTGATTCTAAGCATAGATATTTTGAAAATTAACCTACAACTTTTAATCTAGGTAAGATTGGTACCAGAGTTCCACGAATCCTAGTGTTTTTGTATAGTTTCTTTAATACCTTTATGACACCTAAAATATTTTCTGCTTAGTTTGATTGAACTCCCAATATGTCAAATTTTCATAGGATGATTCCTTTAGTGTGTGGTTCATTCACTCGGTTTTTTGAATCAGCATATTGTCAATGCCAATGTTCTAGGATCTTGAGCTTGAAGAGATCTCAGAACTTCCAGACAGCAAGCATGTCTTGCCTTTTCCCTGCAGCTAAAAACGATTTGGAGCAAATGAGTATTTATCCTATTCTTTGATATCTTTAGAGGAGAATATCCATTTCTTTTCCACAATAACCTAGTTTAGCACTCAGTAGGGTTTATACATTTACACGGTCTTCTCCAGCTAACCAGAATCAAGCATTTTATTTCATAGAATAATAAATCTAGAACTAGAGAGGATCTCTGAAGATATCTAATATATTCCCCTCATTTTATATATGTGAGTTCTAGATTTTCCTTCTTGTGTGGTCTTGAAGGCAGATGCAGACATTTATTATCACTTTTGTTATAAGTTTGTCTGATGATAAGACAAGTCTGAAGCCCATTTTTTTATAGCTTCCATCTCTTCTCTGGACCAGTGGCCTTCAAAGCATGGACCATGCAGTAGCACAAAGCAGGGCCATGAGAGGAGGATAGGTTGCATTTTGCCTTACTCCTAGTGGATTTTTCTTTAACCTGTTGCTGCACCTTCACTGCTCCCTCCTCCATTGGCCTCCAGAGCAGTTATAACCTATTCCATCTCAACCAGTAGCAGCTGTGGCAAGCATTTCTCATTTGTGGGTTCTGTTTTCTTGTATAAAAATCAGAATAACTGACTCTAGGATCAGATTTTTTTTTCATCTTAACTCATCCTTTTAAAATTTGTTTTTTGCTTAAATTTTATAATGTATTTAGTATAGTGTGATGTAAGTATATAATTCATATGCAAATATATTCAATTGGAGAATATGTTCAAACCAGTTTGGATATCATTGTACTTGATGGCGTAATCTCATTCTTTTCTCATGTTTCTCATGTTTTGAGTATGAGAACCATTGAGCAGCTGTTTGAATCTGAAGAGTTGGATGGGTTGTTGAAGTGAAGATTTCTTTGAGGTTCTTGTAATATGAAGTACTACTATTCCTTTGATGCATTAATTAGATTTTTGATGCCCAGGGTTAATTTTACTGCAGTGAACTTAATGGTATTGACCCAATAATTTTTAGGTCAGGTGGCCAGATTGTGACTTTTTTTCTCAATTTTTCTTTTGTAAAACCTGATTCACAATGTGTTTTTAATTGCTTTCCCTTGATTAAATCATTAGCCAGTTCTGATCTCTTTGTAATAAATTTATGTAGGTCATTAAAAGGATTATGGAAAACTGGTTTTTATCATAATAGACTTCCTAGAAACAATGATTGTAATAGTTGGCTGACTTTTGGGTAGATGTCAGTGGGTTGCTATTTTCTAGTTGTCAGTGAGAATCCTTTTGGCCTTAGGCAAATTTTCTTTTTTAAGTAGTACAGTTATTTTTTCTCATTACAAGGATATTTTGGAACGTGTACCTTTATGTTGAGGTGAAAATGCCACTTAAAGATGAAACTGAAAAAGACCTTACTGATGATGCACAGAGTGTATCCATATTTGAAGTGATAGTTTTGAAAGCAGTGAAAGATTGATTTTTAAAATATATTTAGAGAAAGACAAAAGAATGAAAAAAAAATTATAGGCACTATTAATACTAAAAAAGAAGGCAGGACAAAAAAAAGGCCAAGTACTGACTGATTTATTCCTGCTTTCTCATGTCTATAAAATCCTTATGAAAATACACATGTATCTAAGGCATCCTTGATCAAAATATTGAAAGGGAACAAGCAGTGTTTTGTAAGTATTGTATATAAGTATACATACATCTTCACAGTCAGTTTAGTTGCCTGAGAGGTATAAGGAGTATAAAGTCTTATTGTTATTATTGTTTGGAAAAAAAAAAAAAAGGTATTTTAGTCAGTAGAGCAAAGTGTAGCCTTAATTTAAGGCTTTCCTTCTATTCAGTTTTCTCTCACACAGAAAGTAAGAGATTATAAGTATTCTCAATATATGCAATTGCAGAGATAATGGTGGACAAGTAAGCCAGATTAGCTGAAGTGTAATGTAGTTTCTAGAGTCCCCATGCGGGGGTACCAAAATATACTGTCTGGACTAGCTCTCTGGAGGATCTCGGGACCAGCCTGAGTCCTTGGTCTTAGTGGAGGAGTGATGAGGCAGGGACCCACATAGATGGTCAAAGATGGAGTGCATTTATTTCAAGTTCTCTCAGCCCTAAATACCTTAGCATAATTACTAAGTAAATACTTAGTATAATTACACTGAGCATGTCCTAACTCTAGGATGATTACTCATGTGCTAACTATAAGCACCCTGCTATTAATATGTAAATGCATCTTTTACTATACCTATCTCTGCTTCAAGTAGAACACAGGTGGTCACTACCATTCCCCCCTCACCCCCCCCCCTCCCAACTTCTCAGGAAGGCTGAGACGTCCCTAAGGGGAGATGAGAGCCGAACCAGACATTATCAGCAGGTTCCCTCTGGGCTGAAGGGTCTTTATACCTCACCCAGAATTTTCCCATATATAAGTCTGTGGCTCTCTACACTGAAATAGCAGGACATTGGAGGAGAAATTGGAGATAGCATTTTTTGGAGTAGGTCAAACCATCACAAAACCTCAATCATCCCTTTCCCTCAGCCTTTATTAGAGATAACTCAGAAGCCTGAACCCCAAAGCCTTCAGAATAACAATGCTCAGTCTCCAGTCATCAATGAGGGAAACAGTTACTGTAGAGAAAAGCCCCACCTTTTTTACCCTGACCAACACTTGAGCTAGTGAGCTCAAGAGCTCTCAAGAGTTTCAGAAGTTCTACATCACTGGTCCTTTTCCTATCCCATCCTATCCCTAGAGCACTTCTGCAGGTATGGCAATTATAGGTACCATAGACCCAGAAAAAGGGTTCTTGCCATGAAAGTTATTATGTCAGATACAGCATCAAAAACAGATAGGATTTTGTTGGTGGAAATTACATTAAAGATCTATTGCATTCTGCTTTGCTGTTGTGTCTTAAGAACCATACGAGTTTTCATCTGATTAGCAATTGAAACTTTCTAGATCTTTTTGTCTTTCCTGTTGGAATATGAGCTCCTTGTGTCTGACCTGTGACAGAGTACTCCAAACTCATATTGATCTGATCAGCCACAGCCAAATATACTGTAACTTGACTGTCTAACATACCGATATCATTTCGGTTCTCTTTGAGAATGAAGGATAACCACCACCATGAATTCCTTGAAAGTAGGGAGTCTTTTCTGTTTGTATCCTTAGCATCTGGGACAGTGCTTTGTGCATAATTTTGATTTATTTAATACTACTCTGCTTATTAAATATCAAATAAGGTATATATGTATGTGTGTGTACATATGTATCTTTCTATGTATATACACACCTGTAAACATACATACATTTAGTAAAATTATTTATCCTTGTCATGAAAGCCTGCACAGAATCTAAATAGAAAATTCTTTTTACATAGTGAAGCCCTCCAGCAGCTTCAATTTGTAGGTGACATTGTGATGATTATTTTGAACCTAAGAAAATTAGAAGTCCTTCTCAATAAGATCCATAGCCACTCAAATGATTTGTGTAACAGTTCCCACTTGGAGTATCAAATAGTTGAAAAAAGACATATTGCTGAGATTGTGATATGTAGTTAGATAGATAGCATTTCTAATTAGTCTTATCAGTAGAGTATGTTTATATGTATCTGACAAGCATTGTTAATGAATGTTAAGCTGGGTGCAGAATTGAAGAAAGAGGACTGAATTGCATTTGAGAAATTGTACAACACTTTTCAGCAATCATAGATTATTTTCTTCAAAAAACTCATTCGTGTTTATCACTCTATATGACTGAATCATGAAATATGATTTCCCAAGGAACAAAATTGTGAGTGACCCAAAGGGCAATGGAGATATAGTTGTAGTTGTATTATCAGTGTTGTACAAGAAATAATAAGATATCATTTCAGACAATAATAAAAGAGGCAGTGATTGAGTCACATAGCAAAAGTAAGGAAAGACATGGACAGCTAAATGTCATACTGGCTCTCTTGTGCTATTAGAAGAACCAGATGTGTTGGTCCTTCCTAGAGACCATGTGATGATTTGGATAACAGTTGCATGAAATGAGTAGGCTTGGATATTCCTGTCTATACTGTGAAAGGAGAATACCTTCTTCATTGAATTAACAGATCCATTGAACTGATCCATCCTGGTGCCTTTCATAATTGCTGATGGCATTTGATACTTTCCCTACTCTTTGGATAGCATCAAAGTAATTATATCAAATATCAAGTAAATACTGAAGGTGCCCAATCTTGAAGATACTTTAGGTAATCATTTTTCACAAGATAACTAAGGGATTATCAGGGTATTTGTTGTCTCCCTCAACAGACTATAAGGTGCAGCAGGAACTGGTGTAGACTATGACAAACCCAGCCTTTTCATTAAATTGAGGAAGAAAAACAGTTTTTATTTTTGGTTTTTTTAAGGATCAAGAAAAATTACTGTATATATAGATCATCTTTGCAGGTGAATTTTCAGCTTTGTTCAATAAACAGATGTTTGAAAAATTATTAAACTATTAATGTAAGTTTGAAAAAGATTTTCATTTTTGTCTTTGTATTCTTCAGAGGCCTAGAGCATTACCTCAAAAGTTTCTATGACTTTTTTGCTCTAGCCTTTCTTATGACAGGCTGCATCTGCTCTGTCTTTTTCTTTTGACCTAACCCTTTGCTAGAAACTTTAATGCTGAACAGTTTGCCTGTGCTTCTAGAGTGGGAGGAAGAAGGAAGGGATAGTTTTAATTCCTTTTGTCTCCTTACCTGTAACAATAGATGTAGATAACTAATCAGATTGCTTGAGTAAGGCCTAAATTTCTGCTCCCGTTGTTTTTTCCCCCTCCTATTCATGATCTTTCTATAACATTTAATCTTTCTTTAACATTTCAGATTATTACCATACTAGTTTGTGGGGATTTTGTGGTTCCTATGACACTTAGCTCTCCTGGTTCTCCTCCTACTCTTTGTTCTCCCTAGTTCATCATTTTCCTGTTAAAGGCCTTCTGTTTTTTTTTTTTTTCCCCTATACTTGTCTTATAATCTCTTTTATTCCCATAGTTTCAGTCTTCTGCAAATGATTCCCACACTTGTGAGAACAGCACTTCTCCTTTGAGCTTATTTGCAAATGTATCCTGGACATATCTCCACTGAGATGTCCCTGGAAGACTTCAAACTCAACATATCATCAAGTAGGTATTTATTAAGGACCTACTGAGTACCAGATCCTGGGATACAAGTACAAAGAATGAAATAGTTCCTGCTCAAAACTGAACATAACAATTCCTTCCCACATATACTCTCTGCCCCTTCTTCCACTTCTTAATTTTTATTGTTGATACCACTGCCTTTCAAGGGTACCTAAAGTTAAGTCATCCTTGATTCCTATTTCTTCTTCAGCTCACCACATTCAGCTAATAGCTAAGTCTCTGGCCTCTAATAATCTCTTGCACTTAAGGTTCTTCACTTATACTGCCACTACTCTAATTCAGATTGTTTTCATCTCTTGTTCAAACTATATATTATTGCCTTACAACAGATCTTAACTTCTTTCATTGTTAACATTGTTCCTTTTTCCAGTTCAGGCAGTAAGCATTTGTTTATTTTGAATAGGTGGTATTTTTTCTAATTATATATAAAGATAGTTTTCAGCTCTCGTTTTTTATAAGAGTTTGAGGTCCAAATTTTTTTCTCTCCCCAAGATGAAAGCAGTTTGATATAAGTTGTACATATGCAGTTATGAATGCCTACAAAGAAAGGCAAAAGATAGTTCTTGCTGCTCCTAAAGAGCTTACAATCTGTGAGGGGAGACAACAAATACCTTGATAATCCCCTCAGTTACTTTATGAAAAATGATCAACTCAGTATTTTCAACATTGTGTACCTTCAGTATGTATTTGATATTTGATCTAATTATTTTCCCTAGCTTTAATAGATAAATTCTGATTTTATATCACAGGTATTTTTGAATATAACCCTTTATGCTCTTCTTCCACCCCCCAAAACCCTTCCTTACAACAAAGAAAAAGTTGAGCAAAGGCTACCAATACAGCAGCTGTTTCTGATAATATATATGTAATATTGGTCCTATTGGCCCCATTCTACTGATAGGACAGAAGAACATTTCATAATCTGTTCTCTAGGATCAAAGTTGGTCATTATAATTACTAGGCTCAACTTTCAGTTAGTATCCTTTTCATTTATTTTACTATAATCATTGTATATAATATATTCCCAATTCTGCTTACTTCATTCACATTCATACAAATCTTCCCTTGTTTCTCTGAATTCCTTTAATAAAATTATTAAAAAATAATTATTAAAATTATTTTTAAAAAATTACTGATAATCTTTTGTTTTTATATGGTTTTTATTATTGTGCTGTTTTTATATTGCATTTATTTTCAAGCGTATCCTTTCTCCCTTCTTCAGAGAGCTATCCCTTTAAACAAAGAATTAAAAATGATATTCATCTGTTTTTACTGCACAATCATATTCTATAACATACGATCATACTGTATTCATATTTAAAAAATTATTTTAATTTCTTTGTATAGCACATCAGGGACTGAAGTGTTAGGATCCAAATGTAGTGCAGTTCCCATCATCTTTGACAATGAAAATAGATGGTTATAGAAATACTGATGATTTCATTTTTCATTTTCCATTTGTTGTCTTCTTGCCAGTTTCTTCCTTGAATATTCTTGTGATGATTTGTTTGGATCTCATGCCAGTCTTTTTGTATATTTGTTTTCACTTTCACTTTTATCCTGCTATTTTATGAGGCAATATGGTTATTTTTTGTCATTCTTAGTAGTGAAAGCACTACAAATAAATTAATATTCTAAGCTGCAGTTGCCTCTGACTGCCATCTTTTCCTTTGGCAAGTAGTTCAAGTGTTGGCTGTTCAGGTGGTTTGTGTACTCATTTACTTTCTGCTGCTGGTAATTGATTAACACTGGTTAAACTTTGCAGGAAATAGTCGCAATTAAGGAAAATGCCTTTTTCATTTCTCCTTATTTACCCAAGCATTAGATTCATTTGAATAGAACTAAGTGAAATGTATTTTGTCTTCTTAGGGGGTCTTGCTTATTTTTTGTAATTTTGCAACATTATTGCAATTATTTTTAATTGTTATTCTTTCTAGTTACATTTTTTTTTTTTTTTTTTGGCTTTGTTTATTGAATGAATTCTGATAAACAGTTGTATCTGTTGGGCAAGAAACAGCCCAGGAAAATTTGAAAGGGTTCAGCAGGATGTCCAAAGGAGTTACGGTGGTGATGGTAGGAATGTCACAAACCAACAAAATAACATTTCATTGCAATAGTGTAGAGTACATAGATGGCCCTTAATCAAAGTGATGGTTTTGGTCTGTGTGTCTCTGACTGTCTGTCTGTCTTTGTGAGAGACTTAGATCATAGGATCAGAGTTCCAAGGAAAGTAAACTGCCTGAAGCATGTCAAGGTTAAGTAACTTGTTCATGGTCACATAGCTAGTCAGAGGTATGACTTGATAAATGGCTTTCCCACAGTTATACAGCTAGTCTTAAGGACTTTAACTCAGGCCTTTCTGATACCAAATCCAGCAGTCTGTCTATTAAGCTACACTGTCTCTGTCGAACTGTAGTTTTTAAAAAGTCGCTTTTTCCTTCACTGGCATTTTCCCTCTCTCACCCCATCCCCTTTAGAAGTCTTCCTTGTAACAAATTAATATAAGCAGTTAAGCAAAAAGAAATCAATGCTTTGTCCATTTCTGAAAATGTATACCTCATCCCTCATCTATAGTCCCTTTAAAAGTGAGGATAACAAAGAGCCTCAAGATTATTTCCAAACCTTTGCAGGAAGAGCTGCATGATTGATCCTGCTTTGTTCTAGCCCCTTCATCTAGAAGGTGTATCCTCCTTCAACAGGTCCTCTAAATGGTCTTCTTAAAAATGTTTTTAAATTAAATTTTTAGTTAAAATTTTAATTAATTTTTTTCAAGGGAAAAAAATTTTATTTTATCTTCCTACTCCTTTAAAAGAAAACAAAAACCTTGTAGCAAATTTTTAAAATAGTCGGTTCCATCATTGGCAATGTCCAAAAATGTGTATGTCTGAGGTTGCACTCTAATGTACATCACCTTTCTTTCAATAGGTTTGGGTAGCTTACTTTATCATCAGTTCTCTGAAATTGTTATTGCTCATTTTATAGAACAAAGTTCTTAATCTTTTGAGGTTTTTTTTTCTCACCATCCATCATTGTTGTTCTTGTATAAATTATTTTGGTTCTTCACTTCACTCTGCATCAGGCCATACAGATAACTTGATTTGTGCAGCTGTTCCCTACTTGTTGGCTACTCCCTTAGTTTCCAGTTTGTTGTACTGTGAAAAACTGCTATAAATATTTTTATACTTAAAAGTGCTATTTCCTCTTTCTTTGATTTCTTTAGGGTATGGGCCTAGCAGTAGTATTCCCAAGTTTGCACTGTTTTATGACTTTGGGCATGGTTCCATATTGTTTTCCAGAATGATTGGAACATTTTATAACTATATTAACCATTCATTAATATGCCTATTTCACCCTAAACCCTGCTAACATTTGATCATTTTCTTTTTGTCTCTTTGACAACCTGAGAGGAGTGAGGTAGAACCAGAAAAGTTGTTTTAATTTGCGTTTCTCTGATATTAATGATTTGGATCATTTTTTCGTATCATTGTTGATACTTAAATTTCTCTCTGTAAAAAGACCTATATATCTGCTTTTTTTTTTTTTTTTTTCCTCCTGAGGCAGTTGGGGTTAAGTGACTAGTCCAGGTCACACAGCTAGGAAGTGTTAAGTGTCCAAGATCAGATTTGAACTCGCGTCCTCCTGACTTCAGGGCTGGTGCTCTATTCACTGCACCACCTAGTTGCACCCGAATGCCTATATATCTTGACCGTTTATCAACAGGAAAATAGCCCTTATTCTTATATATTTGATTCAGTTCCTTATGTGTCTTGGAAATAATACCTTGATCAAAGAAACTTGCTTCAATTTTTTTCTTTACTGTTTCTCATCTAATTTTATGTGATTTGGTTTTGTCTGACATAAACTTTTTTTTTGTTGTTTTCTTTTCCTTATCTTTTAGTTATTGGAAACTTATATTAGTACATATGAGAGTTCTACACTACTGTTCTTAATATTCCTCTATTTATAGTCCAATTGTCTTTGTGTATTTTTGACAATAATTCCTTATTTTTGTTGTCTTTACAGTTTGTCTAAGGATACAGATCAACCCACAGAACAAGGGAGATTTCCAGGGCATCTCTCCAGAACGAGCTTTTGCAGACTTCCTCTTTGCTAGCACCATCCTGCACCTTGTTGTTATGAACTTTGTTGGTTGAATTCCCCTTCACAGAAACAAGGAGAAATAAAGAACAACGTAAGTAAATATTGTTAGGTTTTTCAAGTCCTGATACTAGTTGATAAAGTCTTTTTCTGCAGATGTTATCACTGGTTTATAAAATTCCTTGTTGGGCCCATCTTTTTTTGATATATTTGTGAAACTTTAGGAAGTTTACTTTACCTTCGTTATAGACTAGAAATCACTTCTAGCTATAAATCCTATGATCCTACTGTTAACCTCCATTCTTTTCTGTGCTTTCTATACTATTAAAAAAATCAAGTTATTTGCCTATAAAATATATATTTTCTCTGCAAATATAATCCAAACCTGTTCCTTTAAGTTTATTGCCCAAGTTTCTATGATTTTGATCTGATTCCTTGTAAGTTCTTGGCATGTGACCATGTGATACAATATTTATGAATGCTTTAGAATTTAGATGGGAGGTATTTGACAAATCATAGAGAGACATTTTTAAAGCCATAAAGCTTTAGAGATCACTAGCCAAATCCCTTTCATTTTATAGCTAGGAAACATTTAGTTTACTGTGGATCAGATAATTTGTCCATACCTATTTATCTGGCAGAAACGGACCTAAAATCTTATTCATAGTAGGAAAATCATGAAATAAATAAAATGAAGACTATTTATACCCTGGAAATTAGGAAAGCATTGGGCCAAGTTGGGGTTTAGGAAGATATTTTGCAAAATTATATTAGAAAGCTGATTGAATTTCTTTAATATGTGTAGATACTGTTCTTTCCTAAAAGTTGTCATAGGGCCATACCAGAAAAAGAATAACTGCATAATCTTAGTTTTAATATAAGTTGCTATTATTGTTGTTGTTACAATTTTTATTTTTTGGAAAAAGAATACCCTCTTCAAGCATGTAGTTGTCTTAGTTAAGAATATTATGTATTAATATAGCTTAAAATATAGGATGCCCCTAAAGTCTTAGTGCAGCTTGAAACTTTAATAGTTTTACTTTTAATAAATTTAAATGATGCTAAAACTTTTAAGCCACTGTAGAAGCTGGTATTTTAGCTGAAATTCATTTAATGAAAGGAGAAAAGAAACAGATCTGAAGTAAATTGGTGAACCAAGAATTTTTCTGAAAACTCTTTGGAGTATGTGATTCGTAAGTGACAATATCGAGAAAGATAGAACTTTTTTGTTTCTAAGTCTATAAGTTTTTAAGATAGGCTTCTGGAAATATTTATAATGAATGAACTGAGAGCAAAATGGAGTATTAAATTAATTCTTTAGGTAGATAACTTTTTTCTTTGAAATTATTTATTATATTTTAAGAAATTGAAGCATGAAGCATGAAGGAAACATACTTTTTTGTTATGTGAATGATTGGCTCTTTTGCTTTTCTTACTTTTGTCTTAAAAACCAAACTGTCTTAAAATATAGCTGCTTTAATAGATTTTCCTTTTTGACTTTGCCTAAAAAATAAAATTGGTTTACTACTCTAAATTGAAAATTAAATGTTTTGTTCTATTTAATGTGAAGTTTAGAATCATAAAGCTTGATTCTTAGAATTCATATAGATGAACAGTATCAAGTTTTTTTTTTTAATCATTTTGATTTAGCTTAAAAATGGTATTTCTTTCAATTTAGTATGGTGATTTTAATGCTGAATTTCTGTTCTGAGGGTTTTCCAGATGCTCAACAGCCTTGGTAGCTTTCTAAATCATCATTAATTCAGTCAGCTAACTTATTGAGTACCTATTGTGTGCAAGTATAGATAATATGTCTTAATATGCATATTATTAGCCATGCTGTGGCTTATACTTTTTTTTTTTCAGTTTCTTTCTTTCTTTTTTTTTTAAATAGCTTTTTATTTACAAGTTATATGCATGGGTAATTTTACAGCATTGACAATTGCCAAACCTTTTGTTCCAATTTTTTCCCTCCTTTCCCCTATCCTCTCCCCCTGATGGCAGGTTGATCAATACATGATAAGTATGTTAAAGTATAAATTAAATACAATATAAGCGTACATGTCCTAACAGTTATTTTGCTGTACAAAAAGAATTGGAGTTTGAAATAGTGTACTATTAGCCTGTGAAGGAAATAAAAAATGCAGGTGGACAAAAATAGAGGGATTGGGAAGTCTATGTAATGGTTCATAGTCATCTCCCAGAGTTCTTTTGCTGGGTGTAGCTGGTTTGGTTCATTACTGCTCTATTGGAACTGATTTGGTTCATCTCATTGCTGAAGAGGGCCATGTCCATCAGAATTGATCATCAATTGTTGTTGAAGTATATAATGATCTTCTGATCCTGCTCATTTTACTCAGCATCAGTTCATGTAAGTCTCTCCAGGCCTTTCTGAAATCTTCCTGCTGGTCATTTCTTACTTAATAATAATATTCCATAATATTCATATACCACAATTTATTTAGCCATTCTCCAATTGATGGGCATCCATTCAGTTTCCAGTTTCTGGCTGTGGTTTATACTTTGATTTTTTTTGTATAGATAAACTTATATTAACAAAAATAGGACATTAATGGACTCATAAAAATAATGACATGTATAACTCATAGTAGGTATTTAATAAATACTTGTTACTTTGTCCATCTAATTTTGAGGAAAGCTTTTTCCCCCCTTTTAATCTGCTAGTGGCCTTAAGACTGTTTTGAGATTTATTGCTCTCTAGCACAGTTCTGAACTCTTTAACTAGTATTGCTCTCCCCAAACCTATGAAAATTTGTGTTATTCACTTATTATATTTAACCCATAGTTTTGGACTCTGGGCAGCATGTCCTTGAGTATTATCAACTGTGGAAGACACTTTGAATACATTTAAAAAGGGACAGAATAATATTAATCTCTTTATACTAGCAAACAACTTATACAGTTGTTGGGAATCCTGACTTAAGCTCTGTTGAATGGTACGTGTTATTTGAAGATATCAGATCTGAATCAGAACTACTTTTTGTAGCTGTTAGAGTGTTTGGGATATATAATTGGAATCAGAACCTCTTTTTGTAGCTGTTACAGTGTTTGATCAAGACAAGAGCAGAGAACATGACAAAAATATTCTCAAAGCACAAGGAGATACAAATTCATGGGAAATTATTTTTTAGGACTGTCTTTATTGGAGGAGGCATCTGCTACAGAGAACTTAATATTTCAAAATTAGGACAATAGGAGATAAAAAAAGCAGACTCAGCAGGAACTGAGTACTGTAGACCAAATCAACAACTCTCAAGGGTAACAGTTTTCTTCAAAATTATTTGTCCATGATGTGGCAGAGTCCATCAACTCTTTAATTGGTCTATAAAATCATTACATAAGTAGGTAAAATATAGAAAACTTTTTAGAAATTACCAAAGGGATTTTTTCACAAGGGCTGTTAATTCACATTCTATACTGCTTTACTTTCATTTCATCCACATTTACTTTTACCTTTCTAATACAATAATTCATGTTCATGTGCAGATACATCCATCACATGATTTCCAAGTAAGTAATTTATACCAGACTAGTAAATAGGAAAAAAAAAGTTTGGACTTTTTTTCACAGATAAAAATTAAGTTTTGTAATTGTGTGAAAGAAGTACTTAAAAAACGTGTATACCTATGACATTCTGACTTTGTCCAAACTTGAGGTTATCTGGTAAACCAGAACCTAATTTGAATGGGAAAAATCAAGACAATTGGAATTATGTAACAGTTATACTAAAAGCTTGTACTTTTCCTGTTATTTCATATAACAATTTATTTCTAAGCATTTAGTACTATATACCAGGTAGTGTGTAAATACAGAGGAAGATATAAATGCAAAGAATGGCTCAATCCCTACCTTTAGGAAGTTTATATTCTTTTGAATGAGATAGCATGTTGCCTATATTAATATAAGATTGGAAAGAAGAGCACTTGCAGTTGATGGTTTCAGCAAGAGCTTCATATAGAAGTACTGAGCCATCCCTGGCGGGAATAGAATCCCTTCTGTGAGAGAGGGATGTATGGGAGCATTTATCCTAGGCATAAGTAGTGGAGGTGGGAGATAAAATTTTGTGTGTGAGGAATAAAGAGAATGCTGCATTATAGAGTTTGTAAAGAGGAATATAATATAATGAGTCTGGAAAGAAAGAAAAATTTGGGGTAAAATTGGGAAGGGTTATAAAAGCCAATAGCTTATATTTTATCTTGGTGTAATATGGAACAACTAGAATTTATTAAATAGTGGAATGAACTAATCTGGTACAGACTACAGACTCAAGAAGAATTGTTTTGGCAGTTGTATGAAAGATGGATTGTATGGGAAGAGACTTAGTAGGGAGTCTAAACAGGAAGGCTAGGTGAGAAGTGATGAGAGCCTGAGTTAAAATGAATAGAGAAAAAAAATCAGATGTGAGAGGAGATGTTGAGATAGAAACAGAGGATTTAGCAGAGATAGCAGATGATTATATATATAGCAGGTAATAAGGTGAGGTTTATGTCAAAATATAAACTTGAGATATTAGAAAAATCATGGTACTTTTGGAAGGAATGGGAAGTTTTGAAGGGGGGGGGTGAGTTTGGAAGGAAAGATAAAGAATTTATTTTTAGTTTTGTTGAGTTTGATAAACCTCTGGGACATCTAGTTTGAGATGCCCTATAGGTAATTTGATAATATGGGCCTAAAATTCATGGGAGAGAATGAAACTGTATGTATAGTTAATGTGTAGACATTTTAGTTCAATCCATGGGAGCTGATAGGATCATTAAATGAGAAGTAAGATGGGGGGGAGGGAAAAATCTTGGGGAACATTTACTGTTAGGGCTTTATATGGATGATCAAACAGTAAAGAAGACCAAAATGGAGCAATTAGACCTGTCAAATGCACATTTTGAGAGAGTAATGGAGAGAAGAATATTCAGGAGTAGAAAGTAGTCAGTATCAATGCAATAGCTAGGTCAAGAAAGATGATTACTGAGGAATAACCATCAGATTCAGAGGATTGATAGCTTTGAAGAGAGCAATTTCAATCGGTTGGTAAAAGTGGAAAAATGAATATATTCACAAATAATTTGAGAGGGTGAAGGCAGTGGATATAGCCAGCTTCTAGTTTTGGCTAACAAAAGAAGGTGAGATATAAGACAATAGCTTGAGGGAAAGTTATGAGGAAGTAGGCTAGTGATATATTTTTGGTAAGGATGATGGAGCCCTGGGTATAATTAAAGGTAATAGGGAAAAACAAAACAAACAGGGAAAGGTTGAAGATTTAGAGGGAAGGAGTGATTAAAGTTTCAATCTACCAGAGAAGATTGGAGTGGTACTGATCAAGAACACATATCTAGGTCTTGGCACGAAGAAAAGGTATCTCATTATTAGAAATTGAAAGAGAATTGAGTGGGAGATAATGTCAAGGGATTTGAAGATGAAGGGAAAAGAGGGAGTGACTGGCCTCAAGTTTCTCAGTCAAGTAAGAGATGGGGGGGTCTTCAGGTGAAAGGGGAAGTGGATAACTTATGAAGAGAAGAGGAGGTTTGGAAATAGTTTCTGTAGAGAGTGAGAAAGGAAATCTCTTACAGAAATAAGATTGCCTTGCTGTAGGGAGAGCCCTATTGAAACAGCGAAACTTTTTCTAGCTTCATTCAATAGTATATGGGTGGAAGTAGAAGATGGAGATGTGAGAGTAATCTAGGGCTAGGATTTGGCAGAGGGGAGTGGTGGTAGGATAGTTGGGTAAGGGATTTGGGAATATAGAGTTGAATTGTTTAGAAGTATAACTTCTGCATTGGGAAGATAGAAAAGCAATGTCAAAACACTGTGATGTGGAGGGATTATAAGCAATAAATAGATTTAGGAGAGATGAAGCATAAGATGAGATGAAATGATAGATTATGGTCAGAAGTACATTAGAAGATTTGGTTAAATAAGTAGAATACTTCTGGCTAATGGTGAAATCTAGATTTTTACCATTCCTATTTTAATGATAGAATGGAGTAGTCATGGCAATTAAGGAATTTGAGGAATTAGGGGAGTAGTGTGTTTGAAGAGCATCATTATGAATATTGAACTGTTTTGAAATAAGGGTAAGAGATGGTAGAAGAGGAAAATAGGGAGCTGAATGCTGAACTCTTTTAGAAAAGAGGGAGAATGATCTGGAAATTAATAGAAAATAGCCACCATGAGCTGTTTTTGGTGAGAATATTATAGCGTCAACTAGAAATAAAAAGGAAGTGAAGTTGCTAGGTGATATTGGCAAAGGGAGAAATGTGATTGTGGTAAGCAAGAAATATTTTGATTTTCTCTCCAAGATCAATAATGTGTTAAGAAGTATGAATGAAGGTACATTTGGGACTGGAGAGCATGACTAAGAATACATTGTCATCTGGGAAAGGCAGGATTCAAAGCAAATAGATGGGAGACTTATGAGAAAATGACATCCAGAATGAAAGGGAGTGTTTTTTTTTTTTCCCATTAAGGAAAAAAGTATTTCAAAAGGCACAGTAGAAATGGTTAGAAGAATTGGAGTGAGATATGGATAGCATATTGTTGAGGAGGAAGATGGGAATAATAACTAGAGGTAGGAGTTGGGTATAGTTGATTTCTAAAGAGCTAGTGATTGGGTAATACTGATAGAAGAAAAAGTGATAGAGGGAGGGTGGTGGAAGTTTGCTAGCCACAGAGAGAGTAGTGGGTGACAACCCTGTGAATTACTACAGGTATGTATAATAGGTACCTAGGTTTAGGTACTATGAATACAGTGATTCTTTTTCATTAAGGGGATTGAAAAATTAATAGTAATTCTAATAATAATAATAGTTTATATTTACATAGAACTTTACAATTTACTACACACACATTAATGATTCTGTGAGGTAGATAGTAAAAAGCATTTTTTTTTTTTCAGTTAAAAGAGAATTGGATGTTAATGCTGTAAAGTTACCCATGCATATAACCTGTAAATAAAAAGCTATTAAATAAAAAAATAAAAAAATTTTAAAAAGAGAGAATTGGAAAGAATAACAATGTTTACATTTTTATAGTTATTTAGGATTTTAAAAAACCTCTTACCTATATTGATTTAATTTATGTACCCACTATGTGGTAGTGAGAGGAGAGAAGGAAAGAGGAACATAGATATTATTTCCATTTACTGAAGAGAAAACATTTAGAAAAATCAAAAATCTTGAGTTGGAAAGTTTTCTAAGTTCATTTAGTCCCACCTATACCTGAATAAGAATCCTCTCTACAACATTCCTAACACATAATAATCCATCTTTCACTTGCAGAACTCTAGGGATGTAGAATCCACAAGTTTTTGAGGGGTAGCTGTTCATTTCTGGACAACTTTCTTAAATCAGACCAAAATTTGCCTATGCATTCTGTTATCCCTAGATTTGCTCTCCTGGCTCAGAGAAAGAAATCTAGTCCTTCTTAAACATAGTAGTTTTTCAAATACTTTTTAAGACATGTTTCATGTCCTACCTGTTCTTTTCTTCAGTTTACTATCCCTAGTTCTTAAACTGATCGTCAAATAGAGAGGTCTCAAATTAATTTTAGTTCAGTAAATATTTAATAATGCTTGGTGCTGAGGGATGCTGGGGGATACCAAAGCAAAAGGAAGTTTTTGACCTTGGGAAATGTATAAGCTACCTTGGGATTGGAGGAGGGGGAGGTTTCACCTTCCTAGATAGTTTTCTTTTTGTTGGTGTCCTAAGAGGTGGCAACTAAAACTAAACATAGGATGGTCTGACCCAGTGTTGGGACTGACTCTCCTCTGCCTTTCTTAATATAGCCTAAGAGAACATTGGCTTTTTTGGCTGTTGTGCCTGAAAGTCAAATCTTAAGATCTTATGAGAATATTTTCTAGGCAGATTTCCTCCATCTGATACTTGATATATATATTTTTTCATTTTGGAAAGTTTTATTTAAAAATTGCTAATAAAGCAAAACAATAGTATTCTTTCTTTCATTTTGATTCAGCTTTCAGCTGGAAGAAAGCTGGGTAAATACAGGGTTTAATAAGATTATGATTCATTCTTTTATCTCTGTATACCAATGCCCAAATATTGTTCCTCTTTGTTGTAACTTCAAGTGAAAGGAACAGAAATTTATTAGGTAGCTTCTATATGCTAGGTATTGTACTAAATGTTAGGGATAGAAAGAAAAGCCAAATATCCTTCCCCTCAAGAATCTCACAAGTTTATGACATAGAAAAATCAGTAACTATTAGATTGATATTTATTTAGCTGGCAAAGAAATTCTAAGTAAACAAATTAGTCAAGTAATTTTATAGAATAGAGTAAGCCGAGGTGTAAGCTTTTTGCCCTTTGTGAAAGAGGTGGGGGGGAAGGAGGCAAGGGAAGACTATAATAATTCAAAATCTAATGGTACTTAATATTTTGAACCCAGTATATGACTTGTTACTTATTCCTATTATATTTCATCTTCTTAGATTTGTCTCATCATTCTAACCCACTGAAATATTTTTTGATCCTAATTGTCACATTCACATGTTAGCCATCATCATCATCATCTTCATTATTTACCATATTCATATAAGTAGTAATGGATGGCAGAACCTGAATTCAAATCTAGATTTTCTGATACTTAATTGTTTTAGTTCTTTTCCCCCCTTCTTCTACAAAGGACTTGAAGTGGAAAAAACTTTAGGATTGTAGGTTCAAGACTTTGTCAACTTGACAAAGCATTTAACTTAATTGGACCTCAGTTTCCTCATCTTTTCATTGAGGATATTGTATTATCTAACCTTTAAGGTCCATAAAGGTGTTGTATTATTTGACCTCTAAGGTCCCTTAGAATTCTCAGTCTGTGTTATTAGGATTCTATGATTTTATTTTATTAGGAACAACCTTCTAATATATGTCTATGTTTTCCCTTTTAACTGGTGTTCACTTTAACAATAAAAATAATGTACAGTTATCAATACCAACTTGTCAGTAATTTACTCTTTACTTCTTCCAGATTTCAATGATTGCACATTCTCATATGTATAAGTGCATATTTTTAAAATATATTTTTAAATTTATAGTGCTTAACTACTGCCCAGGAGAAGGGCTGGTTGCAGAGAATGAGCTGAACACCCACTGCTGTCAGCTTTTTTGGATTTCATCAGTGAGTGGAAATGGGCTGCTATTTTTTAATACTTTACTGCCATCTAGTGGCATTTTCATTTCATATTGCTGTGAAGTGCAAGAACCTGAAGTGTGGGGCAGGAAGCCTAGGCATTTATTTGGTCAACAAAACATTTTTCCTTCTAGTCGTAGGAGGGCAGCAGAGATGCTAGAGTAGAGGCTTTGAATGAAATCAAAGTTGCCTTGTCCACACGTGGGCAGTGTAGAGTAAGGCTCAAGAAAGGATTTGTTTTCCTCACTCTCTCTCACAAAAATAACATTTCAGCTTTCTTGTTTTATTAGAAGTAGAATTATAGCACATCTAGGCCATAGAGCAAGTTATTTAACCTTTTTTTGTGTGTCATGGATCCATTATTAGACTGTTTTTAAATGCAAAAATAAAGTATATAGAATAGCCAAGTAGGAAAAAAAGGCATTTAAATTCCTGGATCCAAGGCTCATAGATTCTTTTAGAAAAGCTGAGTGGTTCAGCCTCTTAGAGTGTAGCTCTTTCCTTTATTTCAATGATGAGATCCTAGGGCACCTTTTGTGTTCTGGTCTTAAATTGCCATTGATGATAACCATTTACCACCACCACCACCCATGATAATGACGAAGAAATATTAAATGTTAATTATGTACTGGGCATTGGTAATATAGTATTAGAATGAAATAACCTGTGCTCTAAAGGAGCTTATATTCATGTTTAATCTATACGGTACCAAATAATTCCCCCAATGTATGCAGTTGGCAGAGCACTTTATATTAATCACATTTGAATTTCATAGCAATGCTGTGAAGAAATAGGTACTATAGATTTTATTCCTTTTTTTTTAGATGATGAAGAAATTGAGGCTCAGGGGTAAACTAGTAAATAGCACTGGTGGGATTTGAATCCAGACCTTCTGGATTACAAGCCCAGCATTTTTCCCTACAATATTTCCTATATTTTGTAGACTGCCATTTAGGAGTACACCATAGTATTCTTTTCCCTGATGTGATTTCTACCTTTTTAAGAGGTTAAGTTATTCTTTGTCTTCACTGCTAAATATTCTTGATATAATTTAGAATAATTACTAGGAAAACATTTTCTCTTTCCTGCTGAAAACCTTATCTTCTTGATTATAGTTTAACATAAGGCTTTTCTATTAGAAATTTGTGAAAAGAATTTGTCATATATTTTGTGTGTGTGTGCGTGTGTGTGTGTGTGTGTGTACGTACTTCTCTGGCCTCTTTTTTTCATCTTTGAAATGAAAAGATTGAATTAGATGGTCTTGAGGTTTCTTCTTTGTGCTTCTGTGATTGCTACTTAGGCTTCCTGTGTTCATTTCCCTATCTGTAGAGTTGGTGATTTTTTGTGATTGTTTTCCGGGTCATTGGGGTCAAGTGCAAAATATTTTGGGTGAAAAGAATTACATAATGGAAAACCCACTGATGAGAGGCAGTGTGATCTAATGTAAAGACTAGTTGGTAGTTATTGACTGGTGACTAAACAGATTCACTTAATCTCTCTGGATCTCTGTTTCATCTCCAAAATGAAGGGAATTGGACAGGTGGTCTCCAAGTTAGTTAGCTTTAGCTATAAAAATCTTGTTCTCATGTAAGTTTTCCTTGTGTTTGATGTTTGGTTTGCGCATTGTTTGAAGGATATGGGCTTTTTAATAGCCATTTAGTCTCATTTATCATTTTTACTTATATTCCCATGATCCAGTGACGCTCATTGAGACTGGACAAAAATAAGGGATCAGTTTTGCAACAAAGGGAATCCTAATAAATGAGTATTCTATATATAATGCATAGTTATGTAACATGATGCATGTATGAATCTTTTTGACAAACACCTGTTTCATATTAATTTTGAGTATTCCTTTCATCAAAGACTAATGAAAAAACTAATCATTTTATTGCTCTAAGATGGCAAATGTTGAGCTTCTTTCTCTTTTATAAGTGGCAAAACTGAGGTTATAGAAACACATAAATTAGGACTGGAAGGAACCTAAGATCCTGCTACCCAACTCCTTCATTTTATATTTGAGTAAATTAAGGTTCAGAGAGGTCTTAATGACCACTTTTGCTTTTATTTTTGCAGTTTATTTCTATTGATTGAATCCAGGTGAAAACCTTCACATTTTGACAGATTTTAAAGGAGATCCGGTTTTGTGAGAATTTGTTTGGTAATGCTGTCCATCCAGAACTCACTATTCAAAAGAAAATTCCAAATAGATATGAGTTTGTGAAGTTTTATGTTATATGAATGTAGAAATTAATTCCTTATACATTGTCATGGAATGCTCTAAGCTTATTAGAAGGCTGCTCTAATCACTTGATTTTTTTTCCTCTAGAGATACCTCTCCTATTTTATATTTCCCAGCATTAGGGGAGGGAAATTGTATGTCAGGCTCCCAGCTTGTCATTCTTCTCTTGTGCTATTAAGCTGAATTCAGTTTTATTGCTTTAACTTTTCAAGGATTGTCACCACTTTTGCTTTCATGGCAACATCCTGGAAACATCCCTAAAAAAAGGAAAGAACAGGAGCTTTATTCAGTTCTCATAAAATTGTCATCAAGGAGATTCTTTGTTCCCCGAGTCAGTTTTGCCTTTGTGGGCCACAATGAAGCAAGTTATTCAGAAAGGGACATTTCTCAACTCCTTCTATCACTGAATGTAGAATATTTTATAGAACTTCATTTTGATGAATGAGAAACTCACCATATGTTCTAAACTGCATTTTTATTCTATTTCTCTAAATTTGTTGAGGACTTTTCCTTTGACTGAAATACCCTCATCAATCAGTCTAGTCTTCTTAGTTAGTACTTCTTGGGGAACAGGGAAATGGCTAATCTTGGTGAAATTACATTTAACAAACATTATTTGGTTTCAGTTTGCATTGGCTAGGGCATAACTTTGAAAAGTTGAATGGGGCTTGTTGAGATTATTGTGTTTAATTTAGGATATTGATAACATCATCTGGTACAAAGGTTGTATGAACAATACCTTCATGCTATTCCCCTTTTCCTGATTATCTCCCCTCTTATATCAAATGTGGAGTGTTCCACACTTGTGTATTTTTAACAAAAGCCATTATTAGTGATTTGCTAGAAAGGAAGCACACAAATCAAGAAAATGATAAAATCTTATCTCTAAGCTCTAACTCTGTAGGTCCACTAACATCATAAGATCAGATGGTCTTTTCCCTTCCCTCTTTTAGCTTTTTACCCAGGACAGCAGAGGCCTGAACTATGTGTGAGACCCCAACAACCTATTAGCCTTTGTGACCCTGATCAAATCACCTAGTCTCTTAGCTTCAGTGACTCACAGGGTTATTTATTGTGAGGATCAAATTAGATAATATATTTAAAGTAAATCACATTAGGCAGGGTTACATAGTTACTGGTGGAACCTCTGTCTCCTGATTTGTATTCAGTGGCTTCCCCTGCTGTGAATAAGATTTCCTTGTGTTTGGGATTCATGTCTTTGTAGATTCTTTTTGCCATCTTCCATTCCTGCAAATCACTTCCATGCGCTGATGGAAACACTTTGCAGAGCTGAATTACATCAGTTGTGCATTTTTGAGGTGACAGAGCATGTCTTCAGTCTTTTGGGGATTTTGAGTTTAGAGTAGGGCATGTGGTAGATCATCTATAGCCTCTAAAAGACTTTTTTTTTTATTATAACTTTCTATTTACAAGATATATGCATGGGTAATTTTTCAGCATTGACAATTGCAAAACCTTTTGTTCCAACTTTTCTCCTTCTTCCCTCCACCTACTCCCCAAGATGGCAGGTTGACCAATACATGTTAAATATGTTAAAGTAAAAGTTAAATACTATATATATATATATATATATATATATATATATATATATATATATATATATATATATATACACATGTCCATACCGTTATTTTGCTGTATAAAAAGAATCGGCCTTTGATATAGTGTACAATTAGCCTGTGAAGGAAATCAAAAATGCAGGCAGACAAGAATAGAGGGATTGAGAATTGTATTATGTAGTGGTTCATAGTCATCTCCCAGAGTTCTTTCGCTGGGTGTAGCTGGTTCAATTCATTACTCTATTGGAACTGATTTGGTTCATCTCATTGTTGAAGAGGGCCACGTCCAATGATCATCATATAGTATTGTTTTTGAAGTATATAATGATCTCCTGATCCTGTTCATTTCACTCAGCATCAGTTCATGTAAGTTTCTCCAGGCCTTTCGGAAATCATCCTGCTGGTCATTTCTTATAGAACAATAATATTCCATAATATTCATATACAATGATTTATTCAGCAATTCTCCAATTGATGGGCATCCACTCAGTTTCCAGTTTCTGGCCACTACAAAGAGGGCTGCCACAAACATTCTTGCACATACAGGTCTCTTTACCTTCTTTAAAATCTCTTTGGGATATAAGCCCAGTAGTAACACTGCTGGATCAAAGGGTATGCACAGTTTGATAACTTTTTGAACATAGTTCCAAATTGCTCTCCAGAATGGCTGGATGTATTCACAATTCCACCAGCAATGTATCAGTGTCCTCTAAAAGACTTTTAAAGATATTGGGTGTTTATTTACACATATTCTGTTACTGTTTTTCAGATTTTCACTTCAAGGTTGCTTCGGATAGAAATGACAGAAGATTGAGGACAAGCAGATTTTCATGCTTCAGACTTCAAACTTAATGCAAATATCATTTTATTTTGAAATTTGAGGGGGGAAATACAGAGATACACTTCTCTGATACCCTTCCTCTGAAGTACTTTATAATGAGCATTTTAATACCATGACCTCTGCCATCCCCTCAATGTAATAACCTGTTTGCCTTCCAAATAAAGTGCTTCTTGTTAGTCTTCCCAATGGACTTTGTGTTTTAATTTCATTTTTATCTGGTATTGAAATTCTTTGCTTTAGATGATCCTCATAGCAAAGTTTATGGATGACAACATGCAGTAAATAATAAGCCCACCATAACTTCCCGGTTTTCATTAAATGCAGTAGAAATTGGTAAAAAACTGTACTAAGTGTTTTTGGAAAACTGAAATATTTTGTCATCTTTAGAAGACAGTCCCTTAATAATTAGAATTTCTACAGGCAGTCTTTGATATTATGAGAAAAATGCATCCTAGGAAATCTGATCGTAAAGCAGTGACATACATTGAATTGGCTAAATGTTATAGTGTTCATCACCCAAGGGAGGGGGCAAAAGTGTTAGGAAGTAAAATGCAGCTTTGATTAGGTAATATTGAAAGAGAAAGAGAATGGTGAAATGTAAATTGGAGGAAAGCAAAAATTGTTTCATGGTGGTCCCCTGCTATGAGTAGAGATTCTTTTTGCCATCTTTATACTTTCCAAAAGTGCTTCCATATGCTCTCTGATGCTCATGATTTTGAAGTAAAGGGCGTGATCTCACATTTTGATAACTGAGGGGATTGAAAGCATAAGGTTAAGTGACTTATTTATGTTACTGGGAAAAGTCAGGCTTAGAATGTAAGACCCTGATTATTCTTTAGGACTATTCCCCCTTCACTATGCTGGGAAAACATTAAGTTGTTTCTGGGCTCTTTTCAGAGGAAGCAAAATTATGGTGAAAGTTCCATTTTTAAAACTTGGATGTTTTAGGTAGGCAGCCTTTGTTAAAAATAATATCAAGGCATCCCACAGGTTGGTTAAATAGCTTTCATGTGTCTCTGGCTTGTTTATAAGGCTAAATAGGATAAAAGTGGATACCTTAGATAGACATGGCTTTAAGTTCTATAGTATATTCCTATTGAAACCCAAGATTTAATGGGTTGGAAATTTAGGAATGACAGAGATAATATTTGGTGTGCCCATTATTCCTAAATAAGAATATTCCTTAAGAATGTTCTGGGCTCTTCATTCATTTTTTGGTTTAAGTAAATATGCAGATGACTCCCAATCCAGCTCTGATTTCTTCAGTATCAAAATCAGCTACTTTCTGTACATAGGATTATAGGATTTAAGACTGAATGGGACATTTTAGCTCATCTAATCCATCTATTTTATAAACGAGGAAATTGAGGCACAGGTAGGTAAACTCTGTGTCACACTGTTAACACAAGTAGTTAATGATAAAGAGTTGTAATTAAATCTGTTTATCTTATTCCGAATCCAGTAATTTTGTTTGCATGCCAAACTGCCATATCTCTACCTGATTGTCTCCACCATATCAAAATTTATGCATTTAAAATGGAGCTTGTTACTTCCCTAAATTCACCCCTGCTCTAAAATTCCTGATTTCTATTGGGTACCATCATCTTAGTAACCCAAATTATTACCAGTGTGGAGTCAACCTACACTGTAACATGTCTTGAATCTGTCTCCTGTTTCCTCAAAACCCCTAATCTAGTTTAAAACATTATTACCTCTCAATTGGCTATTGCAGTAGCTTCCTAATCCAGTCTCCCTCCCTTTTTATAGCTGCCAAAGCCCCAGTTAGGCCTGACCATATTACTCTTTGTTCAGAAATCATTAATAGACCCTTATTTCCTTTGGGAAAAAAATGTGAACTCTTTAGTGTACATTTATAGTCCTCACACAATCTATCTTCAGCTCACCTTCCCAGACAATTCATATTCCTCCCTCTTGTTGCATTCTATAAAACTTGAATGACTTGTTTCTAAGACACATTTCATATCTTTTTTGTGTATACTGGCTATACTTTGTGCCAAAAATGCTCTTTCCATCTCTGCTTCCTATGATCTCTCCAGCTTGCTTCAAGGTTCAGCTCTGGTAAACATCTCTTAACAGAAAGCCTTTTTGATCTCCCACCTCAAATTACTTCATATCTAGTAGTTAATTTTCAATGTTATTACCATAGCATGTAAGCTCCTTGAAGGCAAATACTACTCTGTTTCTTTGTATCTCTTGTGCTTAGTTGATTATCTGTTGAATTGAATATTTTTGCAGCAATCACTTGCTTTGGAACTGAGGAAAAACACATGGGAGATACAAGGATGTCTGCTGAGATGCCTGAGAAGAGTGAAATAAAGTCATCCATAGATACAGATGACTGCTTTGTGTATTTACTTGGGTGTTCCAATTAGATTAATTTCTGGAAGTAACAGCAGGTGGGTGGTGGGTGGTGTCTGATTTAAAAGGTTAACAGTGTTCTCACTTAAAATGAAGCATGTCTTTTCTACTTCACTGGTGGAAATTTTACCACAATTAGTTCTTTGGGTTTGGGCTTAATTATATATCAACCTAATGCTAAACTTTGCTTTTCTTCTTGAGTATATAGTGTCATGAATCAGATATCTTGTATTGATCTTCAAATTCAGCTGCACTGGTAACTTAGTATAAATATAGTAGAAAGAACACTGTATATTGAATCAGGACTACCAAGCCAATAGTAAACACTTAAATGACCCTGTTACTTAGTACCTCTGTAGCACTGGGGAAATAACTTCATCTGTCTTGGGCTTTAGTTTGCTTATCTGAACTAAAAGCTAAGATCCCTTCTGGTTCCAAATTCTTTGATTTTGGTTTTGCATTTCTATAATGCTTTTGTACATGGGTATTCAAAATATTGTATTGAATGTTGAAAATAATTGTCTTAAAATTATATATTGGCAGTGTTATGATCTTGCATTTGCAATTGTCTTTGTTCTCTTCTGCATCAATCCAATACCTCTATAGGGTGGATTTATTTTTGTTTAGTGTGCTCTATGTAGGACCGGAAGTATTTACCACAACTCCTATACACAACTTATTCCCTGCTATTCTCTGAAATGGCAGGAAGCCCAGCACAGAATAACTCCTGCCTACACATTTCCTGTCCCCTATCACATGGAAACCATCTCTCTTGTTTTCTTCTTTTAACAGCTGACACCCATGGCCTCCTTGCTGATCAACCTCTTTTATTTCAAGCTTCAAAACATGTTTTTAAAATGAGTGAAAAATAGGGAGTCACCAAAGCCTGTTTTTTTGCCTTTGGAACTAGCAAACTTCCTCAGACAGGTTATACTTTGGGCTAGTAACCTTTCTAAAATCTGAAGTAATTTTATCCCAAATGGTTTTGTTGCTTTCCAATTCGGATTCAATATTGCTTTTAAACTGTGGGGGTCAGAGTCTTTTGGATTGTGTCTTGGGCCATTGCAGTCTCCTAACTCCATAACGTTAAAAATAAGTCTCTCAAGGGTAAAATGATCCTTTGGGAGCTCCCTGACACTTGGGTGATACTGTGAAGAGGAAGAATTCACTTCCCAAATTCAAGAAGTGACTAGTGAGTTTTGTTTCAGCTCAAGAATAAGTGGGTCAGAACTTGTGTATACTGAACATATAGATGAAAAGGAATGGAGGTATTTCTAAAATGTCACTCATTGCTTTAGTTGTGGAAAAGGTTTCTATAATAATAGCTGACATTTATATAGTGTATTACATATATTATCTCATTTTATTCTTGCAGCAGCCCTGCAAAATAGGTGCTATTATTGTCATCATTTTAGAAATGAATAGACTTTGGCAGACAGAAACCAAGTGCTTCACCTAGGGTCACATAATAAGTGAAGCTAAATTCAAACTCAGATCTTTCTAACTCCGAGGCCAGCATTCTCCACTGTGGCATGTAGCTGTCTAAGAGGAATGATGCTGTACACCTAACTGCACATCTAGAGCCACTGGTTTTTAATAAAAAGATCAGTGCAGCTATTGGTGGGTCTTGTGCTTTGTTTTAGGAGAATGAGACCAACGTGCCTCACTGAATTGCTACTGAGTACTTGTCAGTTAAGCAGATCAATCTTTGAAGAATATTTTGAGCCTTAAGATAGTAGACCCAGTAGTCTTTTGTTCCTTTCCTCTTCAATCTTCATGAGTAACAAGAGAAGGGGGGCAACTGATGGTTCTACCTGAGAACTACATTTGAGAAGTAGAATATTTGTAACAAGTCCCATTACCACCATCAAAAAACCTTTATATGTGCCTATTAAATCACTGTGCTATTACTCTCTTCCAGTGATTAGTATTGAGATGTGGAAATAAGGAAGGAAAAGAGCATTAGGCTAGGACTTGGAGGATGTGGTCCAATCTGGTATTTGCCACCCCTCCCTGGGTTGACTCATGCTTCCTCCACCCCCAACCCAAATTAGTACTACACTTAACCTACCTTGCTGAGGCCACTGGGCTCAGAAAAGCATAAGTCAAATATATATCCATGGCTGACATCAATTCACTTTGGGCAAGTCACAAGGAGTTCTTGACTTCCATGAGTTCAATAGTCATTTTTATACAGATGATTCAAAAATTTATATTTAATCACAATCTCTCCTGGTCAGTTATCATTTTGGGTGGCTTCACTCCCAGTTATTCTGTAGTCCTCTCAAATTCAACATGTCTAAGACACTTCGTCTTCCCATTTGGTTCCCACTCCTCCAGTTTGTCTGTTTTACAAAGATTTATAACCTTGGTATCATCCTTTTGCTCTTTTTCATGATCTGCTCACCAAGGCTTGTTGATTCTACTCCTACATTTCTCATATCTTTCCTTTTTTCTACTCGGTCAACACCTCTTGCCTATGAACTTATAATAACCTCCTTCCTATTTGGTTTCACTGCTTCCAGTCTACTCTATTCCAATTCCACACAACTGCCAAAATAATTTCTCTAAGGAACCAATCATGTGATTTTCCCATTCAACAACTTCAATGACTTTTTAATGGGTAAAATACAATTCCTGAGCACAGTTTTCAAGTCTTACTATGTTCTGGTTTCTGTGATGGGAAGATTGCTGGATTTAGTATTAGGATTTAGAGTTTAAATCCTAGCACCAACACTTGCCTGTCTTGACTTTTGCTTCTCACCCCACTGTTCATTTGTAAAATGAGAGGGTTGGATTTCAGGAGTCCTCAAACTTTTAAAATAGGGGGCCAGTTCACTGTCCTTCAGACTGTTGGAGGGCCAGACTGTAGTAAAAACAAAAACTTTGTTTTGTGGGCCTTTAAATAAAGAAACTTCATAACCCTGGGTGAGGGGGATAAACATCCTCAACTGCCGCATCTGGCCTGTGGGCCGTAGTTTGAGGACCCCTGGAAGGAATTCTGAATGAGGAAACTGTTAGTATCAATGTAAGTCAGCATCTTTTCTTTAACTTAGTCTTTAAGAATAACTGCTTAGAGCACTGAGGCTAAATGACTTGTCCACACTTACACAGTTAATAATCTACTATGTCAAGGCAGTACTTGAATCCAGGCCTTCTAGCTTCCAATCCTGCTTTGTCTTATTTTCCTGATTTGCATAATAAGTAGGAGCTTAATAATATACTATTATATTTATATGTAATTTACTGTATATTAAATAATACATGTTGAATTATTCATCTTTTTCATCTCATGGAAATAGTGAAGCACTTTGAAAAAAGTGTGAAATTTTATATAAATATTAGAACATAAGCTCCTTGTATATAGGGATTATTTTATTCTTTGTATTGCTATTTCCTGAGCACACAGAAATTGATTGATTGAATAATGAACACTTTCCTTTGGTAATTTATTGTATTGCTTCACTAACTTCATTGGAAGAAGGTGTCTTCTAAGGTTAAAACCTAATTCCCTTCTAGTGTGATTTCTTATATTCATCATTACACAAGAAAGGGTCCATTGTAATAGTTCCAATTTATATAACATTTTAGCTATGATGTTCCTATCCACAGAAAGTTTAAGAATATATAAATATCCAGTTCATATTTGTCCTGTCCTCAGGATGATAGTTGTTTTTCACTGTCAATGTAATAAGTCTTTCATGAATCTGATGTTTTACTTCTCTTTTCATATTTGTATGTTATTTGCTTTGAATGATTTCATGTCTTTTCTTCTTTGATAAATTTGGTGTTACGGTGAAAGGTGCCTCGATCACCTTGTTCTTAGGATTTGTGTAGGTCTTTGAAAAATGAAAATATACCTCTTTCCTGCATTTGATTGCATCTGGTAGAAGCAACATTCCACCATTTCTATGACAACACATATAGATCCATATAGCTATTTTATATATAATATAATATATTAAATATAATAGCTGTTACATTGCTAATGTGATGTTTTAATTTGAAAACATATCCTATATATCGTGAGTTTAGCTTAGAAAATCCTTCTAAACTCTATCTCACATACATACAGATGAAGAAACTGGCCCAGAGAAATTTGGACAATAAGTGGAGAATCAATATTTGAACGTAATAAAGTGCTTTTCCTACTATTCTATATTTCTTAGAAAGAGAATGTCCAGATTTGAGATCATGAATCTATTGATTTATTCAAATATTTCTTAACTAGAAGATTGATGTACATAGTTCAAGAATCATTAGCCCTATATTATGAGAAAATTGGAAGCCAAGAAAGGGGAAGTGTTTTGTTCAAGGTCACTTGGCTGATAAGTAATAGTAGCAGCAATTACACAGGTCAAATTCCACCATGTTACAAAAGTGCATACCTAAGCCATCATTACACTGAAGTTGGAGCCTCATTATAGCAAATGACTTTAAAATTATAATAAGTGAAGAAGGAATGACAAAAACATTTTAAAAGAAGTTGCATTCATATTTTATCACTTAAACTTGTAACTTTAGAATATTGATGTTATGGCCAAATTGTGCTCAGAGCTACTCTAAGCCTGGGAAACTTCTACTAAATTTAATATAAAGCTCGACATAAAGCTTTATAGCAATAAGAACAATTGAAAAGGGGTGTGAGAAATTTCAGGAGATAGTGAGTCCCTTCCATAGCAAAGGACTTCAAAAAAGGTCTAGGTCACTGCTTGTAGGGTAAATTGTAGAGCAATGGTGAACTAGAATAGACACAGGGCCACTAAACTGCACAGAAGGATCCCTGCAACTGTATATTGACTTAGAAAATCCCATGTTAATATTAGACATGTTCTATTGTATTTTATTAAATATTTCTAATTATATTTTACTCTAATTCTGGTTATAGGAGAGTGTTGTAGGAACCTTAAGAAGTAGTGTGTTTGACACCTTTTGAAGAGGTTAGTATTATTCAGGGTAGCTAGGTGATACAGTGAATAGAATGTCTGGCCTGAAATCAAGAAGACTCCTCTTTCTGATTTCAAATATGACCTCAGACACATACTAAATGTGTGATCCTGGGCAAGTCATTTTATCCTGGTTTATCTGAGTTTTCTCATCTATAAAATAAGCTGGAGAAGAAAATGGCAAAGTACTCTGTTATCTTTGCCAAGATAACCCCAAAAGAAATTAGAATCAGACATAATTGAAATGACTGAATATTATTATTCAGATATGCATTAGATTAAATGGCTTCTGAAGTCCCACTTCTGAAATTGTGGTTTTGACAAGGGTGATGGAGATCAGTAGTCAGGGCAATATGATGAAAGGAATAAAATAGAATTATTTGCACATCATTCCTCTGCTAAAAAACCTTCATTAACATCATTTCTCACTCTTTTTCCTTTCTCACATTCTGAAAGAGAAGTGACTTTTCTCTTTGCTAAGGCTAACCCCTCATATGTGCAGTTGATCTCTTCCCTTTTCTCTTCTCCAACAGATTTCATTCTCCATCACCACTCCTATCCTTGAATCTACTATACCTATACATGTAGTCTTAAAAAAATACCCAAAGCATCCTGAAACAAAACAAAATAACTTCAATAGACCCAACCACTCCCACAAACTATTTTCTTATATTTCCTTCCTTTCTCACACAAACCCCTTGAAGAAGCTAACCACATTCATTGTCTGAATTTCCTCTTCTCTTTTGATCAGTAAAATGTTTTACAACATGGCTCCTAACCTCATCAAGCTTGACAAATCTGAAAGTCTTTTCTCAGTCCTCATTCTTGCTGCAATTGATGTTGTTGATCATTTTTCATTCCTATATATTCTCTTATCTCTGGGTTTTTATGACTTATTACTGGTTTATTTCCGACCTGTCTGAATGCCTTTTCTCAATCATAAACCATATTTCACCCTTTAACTATTCTCCAAGATTTAGTCCTAGGTCCTCTTCCCTTCTCCCTTCACCTCCCATAGCTTTATGAACTCTCCTGGGTTTAACTATCACATTTACTATATAGATACAGATACTTAGTTCATTTCAGCCATAAGCTTCGATTCTACTTTATTCTTTAATGAACTTTCAAATTGGATATCCTAGACATCTCAAACTCAGGATGTTCAAAAATAAATTCATCTTTCTCCACAAAGCTTCCCTCTTACAAATGTCCCTGTTTCTGTTGAAGGCACCACCAACCTTTCAGTCTTCCAGGTTCATAACTTTGGTACTTTTCTCAACTCACTCTTTCCCACAAACCAAACCTTGCTAAACCTTATTATTTCTACCTTCATAACATTTGACAATAGACCCTTCTCTCCACATACACAGCTATCCCCTGAGTTCAGGCTCTCATCATTTCTTACCTATAGTATTGCAAGTCTAATTTGTCCCCTGGCCTCAAGTTTCTTGCCTTTCCATCACACAACTGCCCAAAGTAATTTTTTTAAAAGCAAATTTGACCCTACTCAATCAACTCTAGTGGCTTTCTGTTGCCACCAGGATAAAATATATCTTTATTTTATTTAAAGATTTTAAAGCCCATTATAACTTGATCCTGACCTCTTCTTTCTAGTCTCATTAGAATGACATCATACCCCTCTTCCCATTTCCATACTCTGTGTCTTGTTCAAATTGGCCCCTCTGGCACTCCAACTCTAAGAACCATGCCTTGGCAGTGGCTATTCTGCATTCCTGAAATTCTCTCTGCCTCATATAGTCCCTCTTTCTTTTAAGTTAAAACTCAAATATCATCTTCTGTAAGAAGTCTTTTTTGATCTCACAAATGCCATTACTGTCCCACTCAAACTATTTTGTATTTAACTATTTGCTATACATTTATATAGCATATTTATTCATATTTATTCTGTATGTAGTTATGTAAGATCCTTATAAGGATTGTTTTATTGTTCAACAGTTATATCCCTAGTGCTTAGCACAGGGTTTAGCATATAGTAGGCTCTTAATAAAATGCTTGTTGATTCAGTAACCATGCTTAATGAATAAAGTCAATATTTCTTCGTACATGGTAATATATAGTGCTGCTCTCTTGTATAGCAATTATTGGCATTCAATGGAGTTGCTACTAACAGGCCTCATGTTCAGTTCAGGGCTACAATCTAGGCTGACACTTTGGGCAGATCCTAGCCAGTCTCTGAGTTAGGCTAACTCAGTGTGATATAGGAGGAGCTGAGAAATGGAGACTGAGAATTCAATCCAATCTCTTCCCCTTCTTCCCATCTTTTAGACTTTATGTTAGGTTTCAGGTAGGAAGACAGAAACTAAAAAGTCCCTCCATTTTCTGAGTGCTTACAACCTTTTGTAATTGGCTTTCAACCAATTTGACAGCAGATTATATATCCAGGTGGTGTTTTATAGTTAAATCAGAAGACCTGGATTTGAATCTTGACTTGATACTATGTGACCTTGATCTCCTTCCTTTTGTGAAGGTTTTCCTCCAGGTCTAGAAATGCCCTCTCTCCTTACCTATGCCCCTTAAAATTCAGTTTCCTCCAGAGCTCAGTTTTAAATTTAAAAGGCCACCAGGTTATATATGAGACTCTTCCTGTTGTCTTCCTTTGTTTACTGGCACTTCAGACCCTTCACAACTGCTCCCAACCTACTCTTGCAGCTTTATTACATCTTTCTGCCCTCCACCCCTTTTACATACCATGATTCAGCTAAAGTGACCTTTCTACTATTGGATACTCACTCCTTCCCTCCTTCCCCTCCCCTGTACCCTCATGCTTGAAGTATTCTCCTGCTTTTTGAAATTCTAGTTTCCTTTCAGGTTCAGCTCCATCAGCAACCTCTTTAGTAAAAACCTCTCCTGAATGTCCTAGAATAGTGTTCACTATTTTCCCTCCCCCAATAATTTAGCATATATTTTGCTTATATCCAAACTTTATAGGTTATCCCACTATACTGCAAATTCTTGGAGACAGGGACTATTTCACCTGTTTTTGCATAGCAGTTACTTAATACTTGTATACTTATTCGTTTCCCTCTTCTCTTTCCCTAACTGTAACATTTCTGATCCTTGGTAAATCACTTAATCTGTCTGTCCTTAATCATCCCATTAGTAAAATGGAGATAATAATAGCATCTGCCTCACAGGATTGTGGGGAACAAATGAAATATATATGCATATGTATATACATACATAAATATATATATAAACATTCATATATGCATATATTAAATGAAATGTTTTGCAAACCTTAAAGCAGTTTATGTGTGTGTGTATGTGCACTATTACCACTATTACTAATAGCTTCCCTGTGAAAAGGTTGTAACATCCTTAGGGACAGGCACTGTCTTTATCCCCAGCACCTAATGGAGTGGATGGTACGTAGCTTCCTTCTGTCTCTCCTATATCTCTTTTGTCAATGCTACTCTCCTGGTCCAGGACCTTATCACCCATTGACAACTTCAATAACTTTTCTGGTTGGTCTTCCTGCTTCAAGTCTCTTCCCCACTCGAGTTCATTCTCCACCTGTCAAATTTTCCTAAAGTACAAAGGGTCTGAAGTGCCAGTAACAAAGGAAGACAACAGCACTAAAGTACAAAGTACCTCTCATCAGGTCACCACCCCCATCTCTTCCTAGGAAACTCCAGTGGCTCCTCTTTACCTCTTAAGATGCAATATAAAATCGGCTGGTGTTCAAAGCCCTTAATAATCTGGATTTTTTCTACCTCTCTAACATGCTCTCACATTATTGCACATCCACATACTCTGATGCAGACTCTGCCTTTCCTGCTCCTCCTACATTCCCTTCCACCGTGCCTGGACTTCTCTTCCTCCTGCCCTCCCCTGCATACATCTTGCTAGGACCGCGTTGTTTGCACGCTGTCTCCCCCATTGGACCAGGAATCCCTTTTGCTACGTTAAATCCCGGGGAACATAACTGTGGCACAGAGGCATTTAATAAGGGATTATTTATGTGAGGGTTTAGCACACAGTAGGTTCTTAATAAGTGTTTCTTGAATGCACACAGTAGGTTCTTAATAAGTGCTTCTTGAATGACCGGTTTATCAAGTGACTTTATAAAAGAGAACTCCGGTGTCCTTGCGTGTAAAAAGAAGTCACTGGTTGAGATGACCTTTAAGGTCATAACCTCTGGCAGTCGCGAGTTCTCACGCTCCCCTGCAGTCCAGCCTAACTCTGGAAGGCAGCGCCCCCTGCTGCCTCTATTGCTCCAGACCGCACACCGCCTCGGCGTGGAAGAGACCGGGGACCCCTGGATCTGGGGCTCGCCCCGAAGGCACTGGGGCCCTGAAAAGACAGAAGCCGCCGCCGAGGGGAATGGTCCAGTCTAGTATCGCCCCGAAGAGCCCAGAGGCGCCCCCGCGTCAACCTCGGCCTCCGGCGTTTGCCCAGAGAGGACGCGGGAGGCAATAACGTGGAGCGCGGGCTCCCCCAGGCGGGGCCCAGTGGGAACTGCGCGGGGCTGTGGGCCTCGTGGGCGCCGCTCTCGGAACCCTTGAGGCCTGGTGTTCACACGGAGGGAAGAGCCCGAACCGGGCCATACAGGCCGGGGAGAGCCGGGACCCTCTTCCGGGTCTCCGTAGGTCTCCTGGGGATGAGGGGCGTCTGTGTGTAAGGTGGTGAGATGTCATGGGATCCCGAGCGCCCGACAGCTGCCGTGCTCCCCTTCGAGCCTTGCTCTCGGAGGGGCGGAGGGAGGACGCGAGCTCCGGCAGCCTCCTGATAGTGACGTCACAAGCTGCAGCCCCGCCCGGCCTTCACCCATCCCCACCTCTCTCCCAGGGCACCGGCAAGGGGCGGGGCATCCCTCGTGACGAGGGGCTTGGCTTCGGGGTGGGGGAGGGTCCCGCAGCGCCGCCCTGGCGGCTGCGCACCTGCTGCCTGTGGTTTAACGGCCCTGCCCTCCTCTCCCTGACACGTGGCCTCGGGAGATGGTATCTCGCAGTGGGCCCCACGGCGCGAGCTGCACCTAACGCCTCTGTATTTTTAACTCGGCTTTCCATAGGAAGTGGCTTCTGTGGGGGAGCTTCAAAGGATGCCCTACTTGTTCCTGCTCTTGCCGCAGTGACGTCACGGAAATGGGGCGAGGCCTCTCAGCCCCCCCCCCCACTCTGAGGGGGTTATGTCCCCTCCCCCCCTCATCTAGCACCTGGGAGGAAGTGGTAGCGTTTTCCACTTCCTGGCCTACTTTGGGTTCCTGAGTCTGTCTGTCCCGCGTGTAAATTTAAACTCAAATAATCTATGATGCAATGAGGAAACTCGAATTTGTGGGGGGGAGGGTGAGGGGGGCAGGAACCCCTCCTGTATTCACTTCTGTGTTCTGGCAGGCGTTCCCCGAAGTTCCTGAGACCTTTACTGTAACATTCTGTTGTCAAACAATTGTCAATAACGATGTCCTCAATTCGGATGATGGCCCCAAGTTTCTTGTAGCGCCCGATAGAAGGTCAGACTTCTCACCCCTTTATGATGAGGAAGGGCTAGAATCTCTTTAGAATAACCAGGCAAGCAGTAAGCCCTTGGCAAAGGAGCCACATTTATTGTTGTTATTGTTTTCATTTTTGGGTCCTGGCAGTGATTGGACTTTTACAGATGGGTAATTTATTCGAGCATTGCCTGAGGACACTGAACGACTTGATCATGGTCTGGCTGTATCAGAGGCAGGATTTGAACCAGGTCTTCTTGATCCAAAACTACCATCTGCTATGCAATATTACCACTGAAAAATCCCCCAATCTTCACCTTGGTTCAATTGGACAAACATCAGTTGATGCTGTATTAGCATATATGAGCAATAGCTCCTGTCCTTAAGGAGCATTCATTCTGTTGCAACACATACAGCTTGCTGACTTAAATTTTATTTTGAAGGCTCTGTTATCTCCTCAAACTGGTATTTTACAGAAGGTTCATCCCATGAGGGATGCAAAAGGTGTCTCCCTCTCAACTTCTTGACATTATCTGATACAATATGTATACTATCCTTCAATTATCCTTGCATTTCATCTCCTTTTCCAGGGATAAAACTCTAGTGATATCCTTCCTGCTGCTTTTCCTATGCAATTTTTTACTGGCAATTGTAATTACTCATGTCCACCATATACCTCTCTATTGATAGCCTTTTTCCTTAAAAAAATAAAATAAAAATAGCTTTTTATTTTCAGAATCCAGGCAAAGATAGTTTTCAATATTCACCTTTGCGAAACCTTGTGTTCTCAAGTTTTCTCCCTCTCTTCTATCCTTAGGCAGAAAGTAGTCCAATATAGGTTAAACATGTGCAATTCTTCTAAACATTTCACTTTTATCATGCTGCACAAGGAAAATCTGATCAAAAAGAAAAAAAAAAATTAGAGGGAAAAAAAACCCAAGCAAACAAAAAAAAGGTGAAAATACTATGTTGTGATCCACATTCAGTTCCCATAGTCTTCTTTCTGGATACAGATGGTCCTCTCCATCACAAGTCTTTTCGGAATTGGCCTGGATCACCTCATTGTTGAAAAGAATCAAGTCCATCAGAGTTGGTCATATAATCTTTTTGTTGCTGTGTACAATCTGAACCTTATTTATTCAGAGACTGTGGTATTATATGATCTTCCTGCCATGTTGCATGAGTAGAACATTGATTTTTAAAAGAGGTAGTTTTTTTCCAGAGAGAAGCTTAAGGTTATTAAAAAGTTTTCCACAGGCAATCTAGATCATTTTCCTATTTGATTCTAGACCCAATTCATTATCATCTATAGTGTCTGTCTAAATTATCTGTACTGTCGGATCTGCTTTATGGTTCATCTAACTGTATATGATAGAATGGGCAAAAATCATTCTTCATGTGCTTGGTTTTTACTGTGGATTTGAATTCTTTTGGATGGATCAGATTTCAGGAAAGAAACTAATAACCTGAAGTGGCAAGGTAGCAGGAAAGGCTTCATGTTAAGGAGATACCTGAACTGACTTTTGAAGGAAACTAGTATTTGTAAAATGTAGAGAAGTGAGGAAGGAGTAAGTTCCAGCATGGGAACAGCCTGTTTTGGAGACTAGAGATGGAATGGTGAGTCCGGGGAACTCAATAGAACAGTTGGCTGGAATGCAGAGTTGTGGGAAGAGAAATAACATTGAAAAGTCTTGAAAGGTAGCTGGAAGGTCAGATTGCAAAAAGGTTTTAAATGCCAGATTGAATAATTTGTACTTTTTCTCAGAGCAGAGATCCTTTGCCGTGTGTGTGTGTGTGTGTGTGTGTGTGTGCATGTGCCAGATTTTAGCTAACATTTAGTAAAAATAAAAATATAATTTTTTTTGCATCCAAGCTTACAGATCCCCTGAAATCTATTCATGAACCCATGTGAAGAATTCATATCTTATAGGCAATATGGAGCCACTGACAATTTTTGAATAAGTGACATCATCAGATTTGTCTTAATTTGCCAACTATGTGTAGGATGGATTGGAGCAGGGAAATGCTGGAATTAAGGGGACCAATTAGGAGGCTATTTAGTCTGATGAAAAGGTAATGAGGGGCCTATACTTGTGTAGTTTTAATGTGAGTGGGAGAAACAGATGTGTTTAAGAATTGTTATGGAAGTGAGACAAAATATAACAACTATTTGGATACAGGGATGAGAGAAAAGGAAGCATAGACTCAGGCCAGCTCTCAACACCTATTTTTGTCCCACTTCTGATCATCATTTCCCTCTTCAATAAACTCCAGTGGCTCCCTCTTGCCTTTATGACAAAATATTAACTCCTCTATTTGACTTTTAAAATCCCTCACAACTTAGTTTCAGGCTATATATCTAGCTTTACTATATATTGCTTCTCTTTCCTCATTCAGCAGTATATAGCCAAACTAGCTTTTTCTCTATGTGTGGGACTCCATCTCACATCTACATACCTTTGTCCACTGACTTGAAATATATCCCCATTTTATCATTGCCTTATCAAATCTTTCACTTCCTTCAACACAACATTTCAGGTATCTTCTGCATTAAACCTTTCTTGATCTCCACAATTTCTAGTGCCCTCTTTCCCTAACTACTTTGTACTTAACCATATTGTAATTTATGTAATAGTTTGGATTGAAATATATTGTATTTATTTTATATTTGCATTTAACAATGTTGTATTAGCATGATATTTATTCTGCATATAGTTTCATTTTTATATTCACGTACCTAGAACAGTACTTGGCATAAGAATGTGCTTCATAAACAAATGTTTGTTGATTGAAAATCTATAATGATTCACATATACATATTAATATTTAAACTACTTGCTTTACAACAGCTCTGTGAAGTAGATGGTACAACTGTTTATCTGCTTATTACTAAATATTATTATTCCTAATTATTCCCATTTTGCAAATGAAATAACTGAGGCTCAAAGAGTTGAGTTAAATAATCTGGTCACATCACATGGCTAAGACAATGTCAGAACTAGGATTCGAATCTACACTTATTCTCATTTCAGTATTTTTTCCTCTCAGGCAGTTTCTTTAATACTGTGTTGCTTAAGGTATTTGTTAAAAAGGGCTTTTAATATTCAGGGGGCAATTGCATTTTAATAAAGGACCAGGGAAAACTGAAAAACCTTCAAGATTCACAGGAATAAAGCTGTAATATTGGAATGATAAGTGATAAATGATCAGTGATATATGGGGCAAGGGATTTTTTTCCAGAGTCTCTCAGATCATACCACATTCATCTTCACTTACTCATAAGGTTAATTACACCTCTAGTGAAAATGACCTCACTGGATTATAGCTCTCTTTCTCAGGTACTGTTGAAGTAATTTAAAAACTGGGTAGTAGCTTAAACCATGTGTAGGCATTGTAGAGATGAGTTAAAACCAAATTGAATAAGGTTTCAAACATCCTCACAGTCTTTAGACTGAAATCTTGAGAGATCATTTAGTCTGTTCCCCAACTTTTTCTTCTTGGGTGGATTGTACCTAAATCATTTTGCTAAGAGTATCCCATCCCATCATGTCCCTTTTAACTCTTCCTCCATCAGAATATGCTCACTCAGCTTCATTCTTCCTGTGTTAGCTTCCACTTATTTTCATAGGCAATTGTCCTGTGGAGGAAGCCATTTCTTCCTTTTTGTGACTGGTCTTTTATCTTCTTAGCCTTTTCTTCTCCAGATGAAATAATAATCTTAAATTCCTTACCTCTATATCAGCCTCTCTTGCTTAGAAGGATTTTGCTTCTTGGTCCAAGCTCAGAACCCATAACTCTTTCTTATGCCTCCTTGTTCTCCTTTTAACTACTTAACTCCTATCAGGCCCTAGATCTACTTCTGGGAGAAGTGGTGATCTTGTCACTCAATAGTTGGCAGAAGGTCCTAGGACTGTCCCCTCATTCACTTTTTCATATCACTTGTTGATTGGCTTCATTTTACTCTTGGACTTCATTTACTCTTTGAGAGAAGAGACTCCTTGACACAAACCCTCTATCTATCAGTGACAAGATTTCTGAAGAGACAGTGCTGACCCTTCTCTCGGTGATGGCCTTTGATTTATCTTGATGAGCCACATAAACATATTTAAGCTTAGATGCAGATGGGAGAATTATCTGAAGATTGTCTGAATATTCCAGGCCTAACCTTAACAGCCAGTGTCAGCACTATCAATCAAGCAGTAAACATTTATTAAATGTCTACTTTGTGCCAGGCTCTGTGCAAAGTGCTGGGGATACAAAAAGAGGAAAAAAAGTCTTTGCCCTCTAAGAGTTTATAGTCTAGCTAATTTGCCTTTGGCTCCTTTCCATTTTCTTATTCAAACCATTTCTCCTTGTGTTTTTTTCTATTCTTATCATGTATTTTTTTATAGAAAAGAGCTGATGAAGAGATGGGAAATATAGGGCCATCTTCTTAATTTAAGTCTTCTACTCCCCTTCTCCTCAATCCCCTGTCATGATCCTATCCAGGACTAGCAAGTATCCCTTGTTTTTAGATCAATTTTCGTCTCATGAAACCTTCCCCAGTCCACATCTTATTCCTGCTGAATCCTGCTTCCAGAAAGCTATCATCCAGTGTGCTATAGTAAAAGGACTTGGAGTCAGAAGGACTGGATTTGAATTATGGCTCTGCCACTTTTAAATTAAGTGATGTTGGTCAAAGGAACCTTAGATATCATTTTGTTCAGCCTCCTCATTATTCAACTGAGGAGTTTATGGCTCTTTGGGGTGAAGGCATTGTCCAAAATTGTCCAAAATTATGCAAATAGTCTAATGGATTTAAATTTGAAGTTAGAAGACTGTAAATCTAGTTCCCTTCCTACTACACCCTATTGTTTTCAGTTTCTTAATCGATAAAATGGGGACAATATAGTATTATTGCTCTACAGTCTTGTTCTATCAAGTGATATAACATGGGTAATTGGGACTGTAATTCTTCAACTCAAAGGAATGAATTAGTAATGGTAAAAATCTCTGGGAGGCTCATGGGGGAGATATTTTTTGAGTTAGTATAACCTATCTTGCTCCTTCCTAAATCAAACCAGGTAGATAACTGAGATCAGCTCTGTTGTGACATGAGATATCTTTTCCAAGGCCTTCTCATTTTAATAGTGAAACTTGCTCAGTAGTTCTGATCAGCAGCCTTTCTATTTTTAACTACCATGAGTCATCTGATTGACTATAGCTTTTACATAAAAAACAGTTATTTGGAAAAGATTGATTTGGACTGTGAGGAGAAGAAGATAACAGCAACTGAGAGATGGTGACTAAACTCTCTATTTAGTGGAAGTAGCGCTAGCCTCATGAAACATATGGGAATGGACCTGTGGCGTTTTAATATATGGATTATGTTCTGAATATCCCCAGAAGTTGCCATCATAATTAAATATGTGTTCTCCAATGGGGTGAACCTCCTGCCTTTCTCCTCCCATTGCATTTAGTCTCAGTAGAGTTATCACTTAGAAAAGAAAGTGTGTCTATATTTTCATGAAGAATGAGATAAGAGGAAATAGGATTTAACTCTAAGCTGAGCACAGGAAATTTCTGGCCAATGTGATCTGGGAGATTAGATTAAGTTTTTCAAAGACTAGTAATAGAAATCCTCCTTCCTTGAAAAGATTGATTTGAATTGGTTTAAATATGGAAAAGCAGTAGGATGAATAAAGTGACTTTTATAGTTCCTTCCAGATGAAGTTTCCCAACCCCATGAAAAGATTAGAGTTTTGTAGGATTATGGATCTAGAGCTGGAAGAGACCTTCCAGGTAAACCATATCCAACTCCAAGATTAAGTGATTTACCCAAAGTCATAGCAGCCTTAAGTAACAGAACTCAACTGTCCACCAAGAGATTGAGGGAGGAGGGAGGGTTGGATTAGGACTCAGCCTGGAGGCAGTGAAAAAAAAAACACAACATTTTTTTGGAAGAGAATCTTCTTTAGTAAAATTGCTTTCCTTTATATTCCTGTGTATTCATTTAAAAACATTCTGAGAAAGGGCTGTAGATTTCACTAGGCTGCCTTGACACAAAAATAACTCCTAGGGTAGAAGGACTTGCTTCAGGAACATCTTTTGGAAAGAATGAGTGCCTTGAGGTTTGAGAACATTGGGATTTTTGTACCTAAATCAGAGGGGGTATCTCCTTTTTCTGTTTCTCTCTGTGGGGAATGTTGTTCCTCTGGGGTGGTTCAGATTTTAAGGAAATCCATTTTCTTCAAACCAAGCATGCCTCTAAGCACTGGAGGAGTGCTATCTCCCTTCCTGCATTCTCATTGTGAATTTCTATTCAATAGAATTTATGCTACTTGAGGGTAAGGAATATTTAATTTCATAATGTCTAAAATACCAATTATAGTGCTTCATATGTAATAGATGCTTCTTAATGTTTGTTGTTTATGGAACTGCAGAAGATTTGAGCCTCAGGTTTCTTCTGTGTATCACAGAGGATATGGCTGGCCTTGAGACCATTCAAACCTTTGTCAAAAATCAAATGTTTGCTGAGGCTTATGGTATACCTGTTATACCAGCCGTCATACCAGAGAGGATATGTATGGTAGAGGAGAATAGTGGTCCAACCTGTCTTGAAGCTGGGGCTCAATGATATAACATTTTTAGAAACCACCCAACAGATGGTCTATCTGAAGGGAGATGATGCCAGAGGGCACTGATCTGGTATGAATGTCCTGTATTTAAAGTTTTACTTAAAGGCAAAACTTATTCTGAAACTCATGCCTGTCACCATTCTACTTCTGTCCACTATGAAGTGTCTTTCTGGTCTCCCATTGTTGAAGGTTTTAGGAGATGATGGCCTAAGTTTTAAAACATAGGGAGCATAGCTCTTATGTGGGCTCATAATGGCACTCAGTGGGACATTCTATGTGGGTGCTTTATAAACATTTTGAGTTGAGGTATAGTTGTAAAATCACCATCTGTCTGTCTGGCTCTATTTCAACACTCATATGGGAGAGAGGCTTTCTTTTCTTCCCCCTGGCCTTTAGCTAGTGATCATTTCTATCGAGATCAGTGATACCAACTCAACCCAGAATCAGAACAGGACAATCTTTGCTTTTTCAAAAGCACCTTTAATACAGCCTATCAACCTGGCAAGGTAGTAGAATATAGTACAACTCAGATACATAGTAAAATTGATCTTACCCAATTATATAATCTCTTCTACAACAATAAAAAGAATTAAATGACTTTTAAAATGAACTCTATTAAAAAAATAAAAACATCTTAAAATTCCTACTTATATGGATGTGGGAAGGGGGGTGGAGAAGAGAAGGAAGAGTCATCAGAGGTTAATTTTTCCAAAGAATGAAAGGATTTTGGAGATCTAAGAGACCTTTAGGGACTTATGAATGAGGTCCTCCTCTCATCCATTCTTCTGAAAGTCTTTCAAGAGAGCTGAAGATGCAGGTGTAACATTTCTTCATGGTCATAAAAGTCTCTGGTCATGCCTTTACTATTTCCATTAAATGACAGATATTAAAAACAGCAAGGAAGGAACTTAAAGGGTTGGGCTGCGATTTGGGGAGATTCTTCTATTTTGGTATCCCAAATACATGGTAGGATCCAGTCTATGACATCTCTTATATGCCTGGAGAATCTAGGTGTATAGTTATTCATCAGGTGTTGGTAGGTAGTCTCATCTCATGCTAAAAGTGGTGGGTAGATGAAGAAAAAGGGAGGTGGAAGTTTGAAGTCCATTTGATGCCTTATCAGACCTAAAATGATGGAAGAGAATAGGGAAATCAGTCACTGGAATAATGAGGTCTTTGGCAGGTAGAATAGCTGGAATTGTTTGGTGGTAATAATAGAAATGGTTTAGCCTAGAGTATCCTTGGGGGGTAGGGACAATGTTACCGTATCTATATCTAGACTGCAGAAACGATTAATACTAACATCATATGATAATTTGATTAAGCTGATGAAATAGGAGTTGAAATCTTGGACAAAATACTTTGCCTTAGTTTCCTCATCTGTAACATGAGGATTACTTCTTCTCTGCCTATCTTATTAGGCATAATGTATATGAGTGTGAATTGAAAAAATGTAAAATGCCATGGAAATTTTGAATTTTATATATGTATAATTGTTTATATACATATATATATATATAAATAATTGTGTATTTGTCGGTATAATTGTATATATGTATGCTAAATATATGTATTTTATAATCTGAAATGGCAAAGTCTAATGAGGATTATTATTAGAACTTGGCAAGAATCCATTACTAACCCTTTCCTCCTCTGTAACCCCAAAGATACATTACTTACTTTAGTTTGACCATAGACGAAATGTCATAAGCAGGTTGAATGCCACAGTCTTCAAGAAGATGATACGGAGCCCAATCAGAGACAAGTTTATCAAGTTCAAGTCTTTGTCTAAAACATCAAGTTGACATAGGGTTATTGGAGCTCACTTTGGGAGTTCTGTACCCACTGTCTGATGAGGCCTTACTCCTGTCCAAGGAAGGCCTAAGTCTACCAGGCAGTCAACAGTCTGGTGATGACTGGCCATGATCTCTCTTGGTTTCTCTCTCCTCCTAATTGTGGACCCCATCTTGTTAATAGTCTCTTATCTATTTTTTAAACTATAGTCTGTTCGAGCTGAGAGGGACCTCAGAGATCATTTACTTCTTGCCCAACACCTATTTTACAGGTGATGAAACTGAGGTCAAATAATATGCATGCGATCAAACAACCAGTAAGGGAAAAAAGTGAAAGAAACCCTCACTTCTCTAGTCCAAAGTTTTTTTTCTATCATGTAGTACCTGCCTTCTGTTAACTTTCAGACCTGAAGCATTTGTAGACTCAGGAAAACCCATTTGGTTATTAGGTTGCAAGATGGATTGATTCAAAGAGGCAATGTAACTTGAAGCACATGCATGGTTTAGGTGGGGAATGAATGATTCAGGGGCCTCTCAGTGGAAATGAGTATAACTTAAAAAACAAAACAAAACACAAAACACTCCTCTCTCCCCCAACCAACAAAAAGAAAACCAAGGAGATAATGGTCCTTGATTACTGAGAGGAAATAACCTCAGTGTTGATTCAGCTGTCCAGTGCTCTATTATAGTTTAGCTCATTCCAATCATATCTCATCTTCGCTAATAAGTAATTCACTTTGGCTACTTATACAACAAAGCCAAGATATTTTAGGAGACCTTAAATGAATAAATGGTCTAGCAGGAACCAGCTTTAGAGGGTATGGATACCAAGAAGGAAAAATAATTCAGACTATGGGAGGAAAGTGACCTTTGAAAAATTACTTCATCTCTCTAGTTCTCAATTACCTTATCTACAAAAGGAAGAGGTTGGGCTAGATCAGAAGTTTTTTTTTTTTTTTTTTTGCTTTGTATCATGGACCTCCTTTGGCAGTATAGTGAAGTCTATTGATCCCTTCTCAAAACAGTATTTTTAAAGATCATAATTGAAGGAAATGTCAAATTTCAGTTGAAAATTAGTGAAAATTAAGATGTATTTTTTTCATGCAAGTTTATCAACCTTATGAAATTTATTCATTGATCCTTTACATAGGACCTAGGTTAAAAATCCTTGAGGTAGATGATTTTTAAGATCCCTTCAAGCTCTAAGTCCTATATGATTGTCAAGAAAACAAAAAAATCACTTAGGATTTCAAGTGTTGCTCCTATTCCCTCACTTCTGAGGTAGGTCTTCTGGATTGTAGGGGCACTCCTCTCCTCTTTAGAGTTAATATGCATTTTTCCCTTCATGTCCTTCCCAGTTCTGTATTCAGGAATAATTTCTGGTACATACCTGTTTCAAAGCTTTGTTTCACATCCTTGACATTGCATGTGGAACCTGCAAATAGAAAAAAAAAACCCAATAACTTTCACAGATCCTCAAGTTGATACCTTTGCCCACCCCAAATCATCTATAAGCTAGGAAGATATGTCTAATTAGTGTGCAATATAGACATAGCACCTTTAGCTCTTGCGAGAAGGACTCTTATGTGGTGGTCAAGAGCAAATATTCTCCATGACTTCTCATGGTTGGCTTATTTTAGATGAAGATACCCTCCTACTACTGCACTTCCCTATTTCCTTTTTCCTCCCTCCACAACTCAAAAAGGATTGCCATTGGGCTAGTAGGAAAGGAAAGTTTATTGATCACTCATCCTCTCAGTAATAAAGGTGCAAGTTAAATGCCCTCTTTATTTGGATATAAGACAGAGATATCCAAAAGTAGAGACTATGGGATGGAAATAGATTTTAGAAGCTTTTTATCTAGATGAGAGCCATAGCAGAACCCCTACAGTGTAGCAAGAATCATCTTCTAACCTGAGGGCTGTGTAAAATTGACCAAGTTTTGCAGGAATGCATCTGTGCAACTGAAGGTTGATTTACTACCCCAGGCCACTGCTCCATAGCTCTTGGATTCCATTGTCATCATCTCTAGCACTGTTGGGTTGCTACCATTTGTGTATTCATTTTTGAAGGTTGTATTATAAGAACCAGTGTCTGTGAGGAGGCAGACTGAAATGTCACTTGACTTGGGGCTTGTTAGTTGGTATAAAGCTGGCTCAGGGTTCTTGATATCTGTGAACAAAAAAGACATGGAGTTAAAGAGATGCTGTTTTTATCTCCTCTTGTATTTTCCTACTCCATATTATTAACTCTCCACACTGAGCTGGAAGTGGAATCTTGAGTCTACAAAAGGTGAATCTTCTCTGCTCAGAAGATAATATTTTCAGATTTTTATGAATTAGAGATAATATAAATAATAGATCCTGTGGTTAGTTAGACATTGCATACTACCTCCCAAAGTCAAAGAAAGAAAGGTCCTATACATACCAAAATATAACACTTTTTGTAACAACATTTCAAGCAAAGTAGATGTCTATTAATTGGGAGAATGACTAAACAAACCTAGTATGTAATGGAATATTCCTTCTATATGAATCAATCAGTTAGCTTGTATTAAATGTCTACTATGTACCAGTCAACAATCTAGATTCTGGGGAAGAAGCAATTTATATGATGACTATAAAGAAACATAGAAGACTTACATAATCTGCTGTGCATAACGAACAAAACCAGGAAAATGGTATGAATACAACAATGTATACTGAAAGAATAAGATATATATAGCTGCATGCTATACAATTTTAATGATAAAATTTGGCCTTAATGATAAAGTTTGGCCTTCAAGAAGAGAAGACAGTGTCCTTTTTTCCCTTTCATTGCAGAAAAGAGGAGGCTGACATATAGTCAGATATGTTGGTTAGTTTTATTGAACTTCTTCCTTTCCTTCCTCCTTTTCTCTTTTTTTTTTTGTTCTTTGTTAACAAGAGATGACTTGTGAAGGGTAGTGGCAGGGGAATATTTGGAAACAAAGGTGAAATAAAAACAAAGATAGTAATATGAAATATACTAAGATAGAGTAAGAATCATAGATCAAAATTCCTAGCAAAGACACTGAATAGCTTCTAGTTTGGTAAAGATAATGATTATTATCCAGACTATATAGTTAATTATAATTAGATTATTAACTATGTAAGTTATCAACCACTGAAAATGAATAGAGTTGGAATTAGAAAAGGGGAAAGGAAGAGTATGTTGGGTTGCTTTTGAGAAGTTGTGAAATTCTTTAATTAGCTAAACTCCCTGAAACAGTCCCATTTTTCAATAGAAATATTTATAGGTATTATTGTATGTCTGTCAACCCTATGGTTTTCAAAGAAATATGGTGTCTGAAGAGCCAATACACTGTAAACAAGGAATTAGAGAAGACCTGGAATAAAGGATGATATGAAGGAAATGTCTAGGGAAAAATATGAACTGGTCATGTGCTAGGAATGATGGATGACTGATGAATGTCTTGTTTTCTCCATAGGTGGTCTTGTGATGTCAAAAATGAGAAGAACTAAAAGGTTACATATCAACACCAATTTGGGATGCCTGTCACTAGGAGATTTCTATCTCAATAACATTATGGTATATGCCTCATGGCCCTGTTATAACATTTTAAAATCTATTGTATCTATGTAATAAAAATAGTAACAGTTTGTCTTTACAATGTACTCCTGTGAAATAAGTAAAAGCTGGATTCTCTATTTTTGGGCCTTAAGCATTTTTTAAAAAAATATTCAGGGCTTTAAGGGATTCTCATTGGGGGTGCTTCACAATTTCCTATGTTTAGAAGATAAAAGTAGAAATTTGGAGGGAAAAACAAACACATCCAGACCACCCAGAGAGGCGAACAGAATTGGGGTTCGATTTTCCTGCCCACAGGCCTCCCACCAGGCCAGCATCATTGCCTGCTTTTTTTCTGCTCAGACCTTATACTGCACACACTAAGCCGTTGTGGTCTTGGCTACATAAACATCCTGCAGAGCTGAGACCTGCAGAAACCAGCCCTAGGCATAGATGAGAGAGGCTGAGTCAAAAGAAAAATAAACCAGAGAGATGACCTTTATGCACAGGGCTGTTCTCTCCCTGGAGATAGAGTAGGTGGTGGAAAAGTCTACTCCTACAAATTAGCTTGTAGATATTTGATTTAGATATTTGAAGAATATATATTCATATTCTATTACCTGCCCTGAGGATTATTGTGAGGAAAGTCTGTAAACCTTAATGCATTTTATATATCCATGCGAGTTTTTATTACCCACTGATGAAGTCTATTCTTTTCTAAGTAAACATCCCCCACTTCCTAAAGTAATTGGGTTTGTTGAACTTGGAAAAGATAGGGTTGGGGGAAAACTCCATCTGTACTAATAGATTAAGAAGGAAATAGAAAAGAAGTGGGGAAGATTTGAGTGTTCATTAGAGAGGACTGGTAAGCATGTGAATAGATTATGGAGGAGCCTGTAACTACTTTCCCTTGTAATCTTAAAATGTGGGCTAGATTCTTTTCTACATAGGTAGAATGTGATTGTTTGGAGAAAGAGGTAGCCTCGATGGTAGTCTTTCCTAAACTGTGAACAAAGGATCACTTCTACTTGCAATAAACAACATCAAATACTCCTGCAAATCAAGGAGACAGAGGAAAGCAGAACTCATGCCAGGATTTACTGTGTGGTTTCCTAATTTTTTTAGTCCCCAGGCACAGGGTCACTTGGAAGTCTTCTTTCAGTAGCTCTCTGAGGCTATAACCACTCAGAAGACTAAGCATTCAGGGGCTTATAGACTTGTGTAGCAGCCCCCAGACCCGAGTCACATGGTTTTAACCTCACTTAATGCTCTTTTGTGCTGAAGGCAAATAGGCTAACGGGTCTTTCCACATCTGCCCACTGTTCATTTGGAATCCTAGGACAGACAGAGTTGTTGCTGCTCTAACATTTAATACAGTACACTGGGTGCCACTCCCCAAACTAGTTCCAATTTTTCAGTTTACAGATTCCATTTTCACTTTCATTCTCCTTCCATAAACATTTCCTTTCCCTTTTATACCTCATTCCAAAACTCCAAATTAGTCCAACTATATGTAAAACAAAATGCTGTGATGGAGATAAAAGGATGAAGAATATCATAATTAGTTGTTTGCTTATTGTTTCTTCTGTCCCCCACCATTAGACCACAAACTCCTAGAGGAGAGGAGCTGCATTTGTCTTTCTTAGTATATCTTACTCCTCCCCTCAAGTGTTTAAGAGTGCTTGGCATATAGTTGATGCTTAGTAAATGCTAGTTGACTTGACTCTCAAGTAGTTTACAATTTAACACGGTCAATATAGATTATACTAAAATATATTTAAGGAAGACAAGAAGAGATGCAGATTAAGGGCAATAAGAAAATTGGAGGATTGAGGGAACACTTTCAACTGACTGAGTGTAAAATCCAAACAATTTTTTGCACTATTTGATTTTGCACAAGAACTGGATAAACACTAAGGCCTGAAGCTGTTTGATTTGGCAAGGCTACCCATATTTCTCAGCAGGGGAGTTTACCTAATCTTAAATCCCAATCTACTATTTTAGTCCAACTGCAAATGATTGGAAAGTCATGTTTTAGATCTTAGATATATTGCAGGTGTTTGAATGGTTTACAGCTCACATAATGTTTATGCTACATATAAATAAGTTTATTTAGGCCTAGTTAGCAACACTGGCCATAGGCTTAGACCAAGCTTGTTTCTCAGCAGAATTCTTATATCTCACATAGAATTCATAGAATTTGGAGCTGGTTGGTGTTTAAGTGGTAACTGTCAAACTCATTTTATAGGATTGAGAAATTGATTCCAGGATTAGTGAAATAACTTTCTTAAAATCATATAGGCAATAAGTAAGTGGCAAAGATGGGATTTAAACTTGTCTTACAATTCCAAATCTAGAACTCTTTACTATATCATGTTGCCTTGACTCCTTGCAACCATACTAATGATCAGATCCATGATAGGAAATGAAGAATGAAAATTATATTATAGTCATTTTAGTTCCCTTACCAAATATAAGTTGATTATTGAATCTCCTGTGTACTACTTCTTGTATGTCTATTACAAAAACATCCAGGTATCTGCTCTATTAAATAATAGGTTAACTTCTTTCCAAGGAAAAGGAGAGCAGTAAATGGGCATCGATCACCCTAGGCAACTTCAGCTTCAGGCTGATGCTGTATTTTTATTTCCGGACCTGGCTGTTGCTCTTATTCCTCCTGCTTGGAGAGTTTTGGTTTTGGATTCTTCTGTTCACTTCAAGACCTTGGTGTTCCTATTTCTTCACCTTTGGGATTTTTAAGGAAGTCAGCTTTTCTGATTAACTTTCAAAGACTACTATTACCTTGTTCTATTTGACATTATTTTCAGTATTCCCGCTACGTGTTTCTCTCTCAATCAAGGAAATCATATCACTTGTATTCCCACCTCATGCTGTTGAGCCTAAAATGCATTTTTCCCCCTCTACCATCCATCTGTCATGGCTCAGCTCAAATTCCACTGTCTCCAAGAAAGCTTCACTCTTAACCTCCCAACCCTTCCTGTATAATATTTTAACAGTTTATTGTACTCTTTCTACTCAATGTGTATTAGTTTCGACTCAGCTGTAAGTTCCTTGAGGGAGGGGACCATGTCTTATAATTAAAAAAAAAAATCCCCCACAGTATCTAGTATAAAATTATGCAAATAGTAGGTACTAAATAATTACTACTCTACTAAGATTATTTTTGTGATTCCTGAGGAAAAGTTATCTGTGGCAATTCTAAGCAGTCAGCATTGCTACTAGTGAAGTTGGACATTCCAAAGCTTACCCTCATAGCAGACACTTGAATTGCTTAGCCCACTCATTATACTCTTTTTCCCTCCCCCCAAAACATGAATGGTCAATATACTCAAGAGCTAGCCTATCAGCATTTCATCTTTGAGAGCAGGAATTCCTTCTTTTTTTTCCCCCCACCAGTGCTTAAGATATCTAGTATATTTGGAGGTGCTTAATAAATGCTTGCTAATTGATTTTGACTTGTGGGATTGCATATGCTGACAGCTCAACCATTTGGCATAGTTGATCTTAAATCATGGCATCTATATCCAAATCCTGACTCAATTACTTTTTTACATATGACCTTCGACAATTGACAAATTAATAAGCATCAAGTGCTTATGTTTTTGTACTCCCAGTACTAGATAGAGTACCTGAGATACATTGAATATTAAATAAATATTTGTTGACTGACTGGGTGCCACTGTGCTAGCTGCTTGAGACCCAGAGACAAAAACCAATTGGGTCTCTTAAGTTAATCTCTCAGGGCCTTTTCCTTATCTTTAAAATTAGTGAACTGATCTAGATGGCCTTTACTGGACATCTTATGAGCCTTTCTAGGTCTAATTCCTATAATACTCACCAGACATAACAGTTAATTGAGTGCCTTTCCCCAAAGTAAATTTACCCATAATTCCTATAGTATTCACACCACCAGAAACAGCATTATAAAAAACCAAAAAACAGTGGTCCCATGTATTTCTTAATAGAGGTTAAGAAGTGATTACCAAGTAGATGGTATTGTCCAATTCTTTTCCCCAAGGTGTTCAGAGTTACAGTCCTTGATTTTATTATTTACATTCCTAATATTCAGCCTGAAGATAGATTTTCTGTACTCCCAAATACTGAATTCTGATTTTGTAAAATTTTGGGGCAAAAGAAACATTATGATCTTGTAGTTGCCTCCCTGATGTGCTATAGTACTATGGAAAAGAAGGAAACCCATTACCTTGAGCATAGAAGGATTAATTATTATTTTTCCTTATCCCAATCTACTCACTTACTTGGACAGATGCTCAGCTTGGTCCCCAATCCAAATATCAGACTGCTACCACCGCCTGCTAATTTCTCACAGCGGGGGAAGTCTTTGCAATAACCTTCACAATGATACTCCCTGCTAATGAGTTACATCTCAAGAACCACTTTCAAATTCTTTTAAACTCATTGCCTGGCTCTCTAGGAAACATTTTCCCTCGAGAATTTTAGTGTTAAGGAAGGGAGTCGTTGAGGGGAGTGTAGGGAAAAGGAACATTAGTAGCATTATCATCTCAAAAAGTTCATTCAGATTTAATGTATCCTCTATCCCTCCTTCTCAACCTGTGCTTTGGGATCAGAATCATCCCCATTAGAGGGTCTATAATCTAGGCTTTACTGTTTACTGTTGATCTTGGGCAGGTTACTAAAGTTTTTCAGAACTATAACTTCCCCACCTATAAAAAAAGAGGGGTTAGACTGGATATGACTTCTAAGGTCTCTAGAATTATGATCCTGTGAATACTATTGCTGTAAAATAATTATCACATTGGAAACAGGAGTTAGGTTAAACATGCTTATTATTATTGCCAGAGAATTTAGCTATTCTCTTGCAAGGGCTGAATTTATATTTGCCCATTAATTCATATCTTATTTAGATAATTCCACAATATTCAGATTATTTGATGTTGATATTGGCTTTATTCTAAATCACAGAGCATATGAGATCCTTTTTAATATATCCCTTAATTAAGGCAGGAGTCTGAACTTTTTTCAAAATAAAATATTTTGACAGCTAATATATGATTCAGTATATTATATATCATATCATATAATTTATGTATTTAAAAACATTATTCTGAAACTGAATCACCAGATTCCAAAGGGGACCATGACATACCAAATTGTCCCGTTTTCATTCTTTTACGCTTGGCCTGCTACTGGTGTCTCTTTCTTAGATATGCTAAGTAGAAGTCATCTAAGTTAGTGAATTTCCTAAGAGTAGAAAATGACCGATTCTTATTTGTCATAAATTACCATCTAGTTTTCCTTTTAGTTCTTGCTTTGTCAATTGTGGTGATCATTTGTATCATACTTACAGGACTATATAGTCAGCCTGGTCCCTATTCCAAAAGGCAGTTTTATTATAGCTTCTAAGATATGCATAGTAGGTAACAGTTTTACATGCAGTCTTTGCTTTACCCTATTAGTCTAGATGGATGTGGCAAGGGACATTCTCTGATCTGCTTTCTACTTCCAATCTACAGAATCTCAAAAACCAGTCCTTCCTTTAGCTATTACACCAGGGAAAATTCAGTTATGATGTCAAAAAGGACTTTCAAGCTGCCAGAAACTTACAGGACTATAAATTGTTAAAAACTGGTAATGATTCTTAGAAGTCATTGAATCTATTTCCCTGAAGAAAACTTTTAAAAATAAGAATAAGCATCCATCTGGAGCTATACAAATTGTTAGAAGGAAGAGAATGAAAGCTCTTGGGGGATAGTCACTTGTAGAATTTTTAGAATCACTTTCTGTATTTCACTTATCCATTCATACATTTGTTAACCTCTTATTCTGTGTAGTGCAGCATTCTGTGCACCACTCTTTACCTCACCACTTACTCCTAGAGAAATAACTAGAAAGAACACTGGACCAGTAATCAGGAGAACTGGGTCCTTATTTAGTTACTTATTAGCAAATTATATGGGGTAAATTATTGAACTCTGGGACTCAGTTTCCTGATCTGTAAGACAAGAAAGTTGGATTAAATGATGTCTAATACTCTGTAATTCCAAAATATATTTTAAAAAATTGGTAGTGCTCTTCACATAATTGACAAGACAAATACTTGTGGAATTTAATTGATCATCAGAATTTCCTCCTAATCATTATGATTCTATTCAATCTATTTGATCAAATCACTGAACATTCAAGATTGCTGTGGGGCAACTGCTCAGAGTACATGTTTAATAATTGCTTGGAAGCAGATATTGATGTGGACAAAAGCTGTTCAAAGCAGATATTGATGCAGACAATTAACATGCAACTTATGTAGAACCCAGACACTCAATTTTGCAGTCTACTTACAAGGGACAATGACCACTTTGCTTCCTTTCCCAAAAGTAAGTTTGTAGTCTCCTCCAGTTGCCCACTGTGGAATCATATACTACAAAAACTATTGTGCTTAAGTTCTAAAAAGCTCATTGGTGAGATGCAAAAAGATGCATAGTTTTTGGAAAATCTATCAGATAATCATTTCTCTTTTTGGTCTTGAGAGGAGGAATGGTTACTTACATTTTGAATCAGACCCTCTTTGGCTTTTATGCATCCCTTCTTTGCAGCATTGTAGCATGGCCATTGATGATGAGGAATTTCCAAATTGCACCCACAATGGCTCACCTTTATTTGGCTAAATATGGTATTCAGCTACAATGGTTCCAAATTATCACTCTCTGGCCAATGTGGTGATAAATCTCTTTGAACTTAGTCAAGCTGGTTTGGGAGATTGTATAATCCATACTTCAGGGTCAAACTCAATGTCTTTCTTGCTTGCTAATGCTTATTTTTAAAAATAAGATTTCTACATTTCTCTTAAGATGTGGAATCCTAAGCTAGACTTTGCGTTCTTGTAAATGTCTGGCAAAAGTCAGGAACCTTGAGGAGCTTACTTTTCTCCTTTAATGACAACCAGATGGTGCCAAATAATTCCTAGATTCATAGTCTTATTTTATCCTTGCAAAAACCATTTGTCTCAAATGGCCATGGATGACAAGCCATCGATATGCCAGGGAAGCTGATGCCCTTTACCACCCTTTTCTCTTTCTTCTCTCCCTGTTCCCTAACCATAATAACAGCTTACTATTAGGAAACAACCTTCTTAGGCACAGTAGAATAAGCAGAACTAGGAGAACAATTTGCATGATCACTATAGTCATAAAAAGAATAACAATAAAAAACTTCAGAAACCTTGCCAACAAATTTACCAATCATGACTTAGGAGACTTATGGTAAAAGAGCTTTCTGATCCTAATCCTCAGAGATGTGTTGGACCAGAGATGTTGGAAGAGGCATACATTTTCAGATGTGACTGGTATTGATTTGTTTTATTTGACTGCTTTTTCGATTCTGGGGATTGAGTGGTATTGTTGGAGAGAAATTTATTTTAGGGGTGCGCTGAATCTGTAAAAAGTGAGTATTATAGAATAAGAAAAGAATATCAGTAAATCAGTAAATAAACAAAAAAGAACAGAATATACTCCTTAAACCAGTGACTGAGTGACCAATCTTCACCTATTCAAATCTCATGAATAACTATGAAAAATGAGCTAATAAAACAAAAGCTTAGATAAAAATAATTAGGATTCTCTCAACTCCTGACCAAAGGAGAAGATGAGACACTTACTTTCATGGACCTGAAGCATGGTCCCACTCCCCCAAATAAGATTTCTAGCTCCAGTGTTTGCACTCTGGTTCAAAGCATTACAAAATACCTGCAACTTTGTATGATAAGATGGCTGCCTAAGTCCATCTTCCAAATTCACTATCACATCCCATATACAAACCTATTTCATGGTTGCTTTATTCATGAAATAATGCCACTTTCTATGCCATTTTAAATCATAATAACACCTCCTAAATCCCCTCATCCTCATTATACCAAGTTCTTCCTTGTTGCTTCATTAAATGACTAAAATGTAATTTACCAAAGAGACTGTACCACAGTCATCCAGGCAAAGAAACTCATTTGTAGGAACCGAAAAAGGAAGTATTATTCAGGAAAGCTATTAGAACCCAGACCTGTTTTCCCCTGAGGCAAGGCACCTGTCCCAGTAGAACTTTACTGGCTTAGGATAGGAAGAGAGTTTTCTTTCAGTTTCTTAAGTGGTCTGGAGGCCACTGAAGTGTGGTGGCAAATGTTGAACCTCATAGCCAAAGGAAGGAAGTTTCTTTTCCAGGCCTAATTGCCTGAAGGCATGCTCAGAAACCAATAAATGAAACTCCTTCCCAATATACTCCCAATAATTTCATTAGCTCTGCTTCTCCGAAAGAAAGACACAAGTAAACAGCTCTTGGACAACACAATACTCCTTTATCAGTGGAAAGGGACTTGTCATAGATTGTTCTCAGAAGCTTCATTTCATAATTCTCTCCTTGTTTGGAAAGTTTCCTTTATCATTTCTCTAAAATTCATATTAGGAGTATAGTTTCTCTCCCATGTATGAGAATATAACTTCTACCAGATATACACCCTAAAGGCAGTCTCTGCAATAAACCATCTCACACTACAATATTCATTCTTTCATATTTTCTCTCCACCTCTGAATCTTTCTGTCTCTGTCTCCCTTTTGCCTCTCTATCCCTTTGTATTTCTTTCCTCTGCCCCAAAACTTCATCCTTCAATTTCTTGCTCTCTCTTCCCTATTGATCACAATATGGACTGAATAAAGATTACTCATAGGATTAGATTTATTAACTCAGCCAGATTTCAAGAGTGTTACTTAGAATTGTCTCAGTTGCTCCCAACTTCATTGCAGAAATATTTTTCTTCTTGGGTTTTTGGGGAGTGAAGCTGGATGGATTAGAAAGGGTACATTACTCCTCCATGCTCACTCTCCCAACAGCAGAGGAATAAAAAGAAATAACTCCTGCAAATTTCCTGAATGTTTAGATGTTTAATGAATGTTTAGATGGCATATTGTCATTGTACTGAAAGACTGGGGGCTAGGGCTTTAGTATTTGAGGAAACAATCATTTGGGAAAAGTATCCAAGGGTCCTTTAAAAATGGGTTGAAGGGGATGAGAAACTATTTTAAAGTCATAGTTTGCCAAGGATTATCTCTGAGAGTTCTTAGTTTCCAGGCTCCTTTACCTCATTTTGACTTGTCATATAAATAAGACAAATGGGGAGATAATAGGATTAGTGAAAACCACTAGATTTAGATTCACAGTTTTGTCTCTGTTATCTACCATTGGGGTAATTTTAGGAAAGCTTCTCCTCTCTGGGCTTCATAAAATAAGGATATTGGACTTGGTCTGTAAGATCCTGTCTAAATCCTCCAATCCTGTATGTTTTGTCTAGTCATATGGAGTGCCCGAGCTGGACAGAATCCCAGGTCTTTTTCTCTACGCTACAGTGTTCTCAACATCTTGTCTGCTTCAATGGTTATGTGAAGGTCACTGCTTTCAAACTGCTCCTAAGCTACTTGGAACTTACAGAACAAGATAGTTATTTCTTTTTCTACATTAGTAATTCTGCATCCTATTTGCATCAGTGCTTCAGAGTAGTCCAAGAGATTTTTTGATTTACTGACTTCCTATTCATATGGGGTCCTGAATCATGGTCAGTTTTTAAAAGATTACAAATCTCACAGTTGAGATCAGAGATTCTGCAAGAAGATAAGGGACAGCAGAGATAGAAAAAATATAAGGGAGTGGCAAAAAGCCCTAGAACATGTCACTTGGATCCCCTTTCAGAAAAATACTGGCCATTTCCAGAGCTCACATTCTGGGTCACTGCCTTATAAAAAAGCTAAGGTACCACCCACTGTATGATGGGCTGGAATATGTTAAGCTGTATCAAGAGTTTTAGTTCTCTGCCATCTAGACCCCTACAGCAGAAAAAGTTGATCCTGAAAACCAAAGCATTGTTTGTAATGAGTGATATCTAAAGATGAAAAAACAATGGCTTTAAATTTGTCCATCATACCATCAGTGCTACTATGGGCTGTTATTTTTTCTTAATATGATGTCTATCTGCCCATAAATATAGATTCTGACTATGTCCTGGAAGTTCAAAATTTTGTCAAAACACTATGAGAGAAAATTTGCTATTTCTGTGACTTCCCAAACCAACTTTCCTGGTTTCATTCCCCAATATGTGCTATCCTTCCTGTTAATTAGAAAGGGATCTACTTGAGAATAAGGACTCCCTTTTTATATTTTTATTTCCAGGGCTTAGCATAGTGCCCAGTTCATAGATTCTTTTTGTATTCATTGAGGGCAAAACATATCTCTATAAATTTGGACAGACATTACACCATTTATTTGTCTCATGTCTCACATTTGGTGAAGACGGCACCATCTTTTCACTCTTGCTTTGCCAGGACTGAGGCAGAGTGAGAACATCTTCATCATCTTATACCAAGACATAAAATAAAAACACAAGTGTAGCACGACTTGGAGCCAACGTGTCCTTTTCTATATCTAAATAAATGTCTTGGGTGACTCATGTGCTTCTTGCTGCTTCATTTACTAGAGTAGTCCCCCATTCCTTATACTGGAGGGACATCTCAGGAGAGGATATAGGTCTTTCAGTTCTATTTTAAAAAGTTTTTAAATTAAACTTTTTATTCTATGCCCAAGGAAGAAGTACATAAAAATACTTTGAAAAACTGTAAAAGTATAATGAGAATATACAGTATTGTTATAACTGTACAATATGCTATAAGGCCTAGCAATGGTCTTCCATGTGGACATGACAGCTTACAAAATGGCTCCCTGAAACTGTCCAGAGACTGAATTTTTGTCACCTTTTGATAGCCTTCATTAGATTAGTTAGCATAAAATACAAAGAAGGACAAAAGACAGGTTCTGCTCCCAAGGAGTTCATAGTCTAAAGAGGAAAACAACTTGCAAACAACTACTACAAATAAGGTATTGACAGGATATATTGGAGACAGAATCAGAAAGGCACCATTTTTTTTTTAGTTCTTACAATAATCTGACCCAAGGTTATACATAATACTAAATCTGAAAAATAGGTGTCTCTCACAGAATGTGAAGACTTATTATATTTCACCTCTACTTCACCCAAATCCCTTGACCTGACATAGTATTATTAACATACCAAATTATTTGCTCCAATTTATTTCTTCTTTTAAATAAGATCTTATCTTTTATTAGGAATTTCTCCTTACACAAAATACAAGCCAGGTTGTCTCATAGAACTTACTTGTTTCAACAATCAGTTTCATTCCTTTTCCAAAGGAAGCTTTGAAATTTCCTATGCTTCCCACAGTGATTTTTACTGCAACAAAATAGGCAATTTCATTCCTCCCTTTCTACTTGTACACCACAGCTAGGGAGCTGGTCCTTTTATGGGAAGTAAGGTTTGAGAGATGAAACTATTAATAAGTAGTATTTTTAAACATTTCCTTTGTGAGATATATTTAGGTTTTTAGGGAAGTCTACAGTATGCTATTAACATATGTCCTTCGCTGTTCCCATCTTGTTTCTTTCTCAGTCAGGATGTTTTGTGTCTCTATACTAGCTATCAAAGTAATACCCCTCATAACATCTAACCTCTTCATCTATATTTTTGATGGTTAGAGCTTCTTTTTTAAAATATTATTTTATATTTTCCCAATTACATATAAAGTTACTTTTTACCATTCATTTTTAAAATAAAATTTTGAGTTCTAAATTTCTCCCTTCTTCTCCCTTCCTTTCTCCCCAAGAGGCTAAATCTTTCAATGTTTCAGGTCTTCGTTCTCAGAATAAGAAACTGTTCCACCTCAAGATGGCCAGGGATCTATGATTATGAATATGCCATGTCTTTGGATTTATACAAAGAAATGACTTGTATATGATTTACTCACTGGAGGACACCCAGAGCTGTGTCCCTCTCCCGAAGGTAAGTCCTCTCATGCCAGCATTCCCACTGTATCACAAGACTTTACAGAAACTCCTTAGAAGTGCAGAGGCAGAGTGAAACGAACAGGGCCAGGAGATCCTTATTTACTTCAACAACACTACTATATGATGATCAGTTCTGATGGACCTGGCCATCCTCAGCAATGAGATGAACCAAATCAGTTCCAAAGGACCAGTAATGAACTGAACCAGCTACGCCCAGCAAAAGAACTCTGGGGGAGATGACTAAGAACCATTACATTGAATTCCCAATCCCTATATTTTTGCTAGTCTGTATTTTGGATTTCCTTCACAGGCTAATTGCACAATATTTCAGAGTCTGATTCTTTTTGTACAGCAAAACAATTGTTTGGTCATGTATACTTATTGTGTATCTCATTTATATTTTAATATATTTAACATCTACTGGTCATCCTGCCATCTAGGGGAGGGGGTGGGGAGGAGAGGAAAAATTGGAACAAAAGGTTTGGCAATTGTCAATGTTGTAAAATTACCCATACTTATAACTTGTAAATAAAAAGCTATGAAATTAAAAAAAAAGTGCAGAGGCATTTTTGGTTCCCTGTATTTAACTTCTAACCAGTTATTTGAATTTCTTCTTTGATTCAAGGAAAGCAATTTAATGAAAAATGACAAAAACTGCAAGTATAGTTATTGCACAAGTAAGTTCTACGAGGCTTGAGGTACAGGAAAGTCTGATCTTTGGGAGGAGGACACAGAAAAAGGGAGATAGCTCCTGTTCTAAAGGGATCCTTTAGAAATATTAAAGGCATGAGACAACATTTCTCAGTGATCTTATTGACGAAAAAACTAAAGATAGTCTAAAATAATTCATGTACAATATATACAATTAAGATTTTGAAGGGGATTCACAAACATTCTTTATCACATTTGATTTGCATGACAAGTTAGATAGTGCAAGTGGTAGAAGCTGAAAAAGTTCTGGTTTGGATTCCAAGGTCCTACATTAAAATTCTTCTGGGTCTCAGTTCTTTATTTGTAAATGGGGGTGCTTGCCTTCATGGCTTCTGAAAATTTCCCTTATAGATCTATGACCTTATGATATGTTTATTGATTTATACATTTTACAAATGGGTAAACTAAAACCAAGAGAAGCAGTGATCATGTGCTTTACCCACAGTCATACAGTTATTAATTGTCATGGATTTAATATGTGCCAGGCATTGTTCTGGTCACTAGGGAATAGAAAACCAAAAATCTTCACAGATTCTTTTTAATTATTTTCTTTGCTTTGGAATGTGGCACCCACTTGTCTAGGAAATAACTATAAAGCTTCTTTCTTGTCTTGAGTTACAGAAACACTGGGAAAACTTTAAGGCAAATTATTGGTTATAAACTCTCAAAACTATTTTCCTTGTTAATTGTATGAGTTTGGGCAAGCCATTTAATTTCTATGGACCTCAATTTATTCATCTTTAAAATGAGGTTTTTGGATGAGATGGCCTCTAAAACCTCTTCTAACTTTAAAATTTTATGATACTATGATTTAAAATCCTAAGGCAGCTTTGAAATCATCTTTATAGATAAGAAAACTGATGCCCAAAGAGCTTAAGTAATTTTCCTAAGATCTCATAGCATTCTAATAGTGGAACAGGGACCCCAAATTTAAGTCTAGTTCCCAATAATTATTGGCCATCTCTAATTATTCTGATTCTGGCCACTGGATCCAGATGTCTCTGGAGGAGAAAGTGTGGCTGGTGACTTTGCACCACCTCCTTCATTTAAAGAACTGCACGTTATAGCATCACCTCCCTGATGTCATGGTCCTTATCAAGAATGAAGGACAAACAACAGATCCCCAATTCTCTCTCCTTCTTCTACTCTAATTTTGCTTCTCACCCTTCATCCCCAGTTCTTTTCTTGTCAGAAATACTGATGATGTCCAACACACTGATCAGCTTCTCTAGTCATCTCCTTTGGGGCTCAATTCTATTTTTTTTTCAGATTTCTAATTATGGGGCTTCCCTCAGAGCCTCTTGAGAAAAAACTTTGCAGTGTGATAATGTCTACATCCCAAAGAAAAATAATTCTGGATAATTATTTTATTTTTTCCTTTCATTTCATATTTTTTGCTGTCACCATTTTTAGTAATTCGATAAGATCAAAAGGAAAACTTTCTGTAAACCTGAAAGGGCTTTATAAATTAGCTACAATAATGTAATTATTTAATTAAAACAAGACAATTTTCTTCCCCCCAAAATCCTGTTGTGTCCATCTGATTTTGATACTTACTTGGTTTCACTCTCAGTTGTGTCCCTGTCCCAAAAGTGAGTTTGATTCCTCCTCCCCCGTAAGGCACACAGTGATTGATGCTATGTGATAAACCCTCTGCTTGGTATCTCATCCAATTTCCTGTTTTTGCTATCTTTCCCACCCCTTGAATTAGGGAATATTAAAAACTTAAAAATGGAATTATTTGTCTGATTTGCATAGAAGAAGAAAAAATGTCTCTCTTCTGACCTTCCACAATGAAATAATCTGTATTACCTTTACATGCTCCCTGAATTTACTGAATAATTCAGTTACAATTTCAGCTCACCCTGCCTATGGAGACCTGGCTTCTATGGTAGATTTAGGTAGAATGACTTTTGATTATCCTCCTCTGTGAAAGGAGACCCTGTGGCTATATGGAACAAATTATCCATATCTCCAGTTAATAGGAGGCAAGGAAGGGATAGAAGGAAGATAATGACTGAGAGAGGTAGTAATCCAGATAATAAACATCAAACACTTTTTGCTGGAATTTTTTGGCTGTTTCAGATAAAATAGCTTGATGCCTTAATTATTTTGGTTCAAGGTTTTTGATCTATTTCAACTTGACCAAAGAGACCTGGTCCTATTAGCTTTTCTTCACATGGCTACTTTCAAAGTCTCAGTGTCACATTTAAGGGAAATGGCAACCAATTTTGTCAAACAGAGGTCCAGAGCTCACCTGGAGAGATAAGGAGCTTGGTTCCTTTTCCAAAGATGAGTTTGTTAAATCCAGTGTCTCACCGTGAATCAACACTCTACAAAATGGCTCTGGATATTTGTAGCAACTGAGGAGGTTAGATTAGATGATTTCTAAGATCCTTTCCAAATTTTAGGAACTGATTAAATTGAAATTCCATTCCAGAGAAAGCCTTGAGGATTCATGTATTTTGAGGCATTTAGTTTGAAGGGCATAAATCTAGAAAAAGGGCTGAGAGAGGAAGATCCTCCTCCAGGTCTTACTCAGTGGGATTTTAGCTACAGGAATAAGCAGTTTGGCACAATATAAAAAACACTATATGAATTCAAAAGATGTGGGTTCAAGTGCCAACTCTATCAAATCATAATCGCATATTCTAAGTCACAATCTTTCTGAGCCTCAGTTTCTTCATCAGTAAAATGGGAATAATTTTTTTGACTCTTTACCTCACAAGGATGTGGCAAGAATACAAAGTATTATGATTACCATAAGAGGCAGTTTGGCATGATGAATATAAAGTAGGCTCTGGAGTCAGGAATATCACAGCCCTTGGCTTATCCCAACTAGATGATGATGGACCAATGAGCTAACCTCTCACTGCCCCTGGAAAAACTCTAAAACTCTAGATTGCATATAAGTACCCTATTTTTATCAGTACAAGTTGTTTTTGTACTGGGAGTTGCTTACTCAGTAAGTTGAAGTAAATCACAAGTCTAGACCACCCTATCAAAAAATCATAACAATAAAAATGGTTGTGCTGTAGCCAGACTTCAAACCTCCATACCAAAGATCCAAGTTTATTCATTAATACATGCACCAGGAAGAAACTCCGGCCTAAATTCATGCCTCCCACAATTCCAAACTTAAATGGTCTGACAAACAATCTGGTCCCTTTTTCATAAACCTATAATTGGTTTCTCTCTCTCTCTCTCTCTCTCTCTCTCTCTCTCTCTCTCTCTCTCTCTCTCTTTGTCTCTCTTTCTCTGTTTCTGTCTTTCTCTTTCTCTCTCTGTCTGTCTTTGTCTCTGTCTCCGTCTGTCTCTGTCTCTCTCTCTGTCTCTGTCTCTCTCTCTCTCACACACACAATATGTTTTATAATGTGGCAAAAATATAAACGACTCTCCATAGTCTGTCTCTCTTTGAGAACCAGAGGCATAATCCTTTTGCCTACAGAGATGACCACAAAGGGATTTTCCTTTATCTCATGGATAACACACAGTTCATTTAACTCAATTACAAGTTTGGAACATTTGCTGAACAACACTCATACCACTGTACCACAATGCTTTCCCTCTTGGAGGGCTAGCATAATCTGTTTGAGAAAGATTAAGTCTGGTTTTACCTGGAGGTTTTGGAATGGAAGAAATGATATCTGAAAGTTTCTTTTTCCCTTCTTAGTCCTAAAACCCATTGCTAATTAGAAATGGAAAAATAACTCATTAGTTGATTTCTCTTGTATCCATCTACTCTTGTAATTGTTCCTCTAAGGCTCAGTTCACTTCAAGTCTCTAGTGAGGGGCTTTCCTTGGGGACATCTTGGGAAAGACTTCCCAGTTTCATAATGTCTCCTCATATAAAAGTATGCTTATTCATTTTTTATTTAATTGCATCCCATTTCTTTAAGTGAAATTATTCTTAAAAACTTGGTAAGGTCACAATATACCCATAATTTAAACACAGTGATAACTCTATTTTCTTCTCTTCAAATCACTTCATTTCTCCTTAATTCCAGTACTTACATGGCGTCACACTGAGCTGTGTTCCTGTCCCAAAGATGAGCTTAGATATGGTCCCCTCATTCACACAATGATTGATGCTATATTATAAACTCTTTCCCTCTTTCCTGATTATGCCTTGTTGAAAAGTAAATAAGATTCTCCCTTTTCTGAACTTGCCTAGATAGACAAAGTATTCTCTCTACTCCTTAAAAGAATACAATCCAAATTCCCCTGTATATTGCTGGAATAATTCAGTTATGCTTCAGTTCATTTTGGCCATAGAGACTTGGCTTCTGTGGGGTTTTAAATTGATTGACTTTTGATTGCCTTCATCTGCGAAAAGGTATCCTGTATGTTCATAATGAAAACTCTTTGCTTTAATGTTTTTGACCTGGCTCTCTATTCTGTGTTGCCATTGCCATTTTATTTCTTCTAATGACCATTTCACCAAAGTAAGCCTATGGAAAACTCTAAAGAAGACCAATTCAGATACATTTGTGGAGGGCACTTTAAAAAATGTGGATGACAGATAGAGAATGGGCAGAACATTTCTGGGGAAACTAGGAGCTTGGCCCTTTTCCAAAGATTAGTTTGTTAAATCTTAAATTCATACCAGGCATGGCACAATCTCCTAAAAATGGCCCCTGGGTTTTGCTATAATTTTCTTGAACTGTGTAATGGTGAATTTAGAATCCCAAACAAAGTCATTGAAATTCCTGTGGCTCAAGGCACTTAGTTTGAGGAGAAGAAAGAGCTGAGGAAAAAGATCTGCAATGTTCTATCCTGGTTTCTACTGAAATGGGAGTTCAATTGATATAATGGAAAGAGTTTTGGGTTTAGAGTCAGAAGACCAAGCTTGATACAAGTCTCAGCTCTGTCACTTACTAGCTTTGAAACCTCAGGAAAGATATGACCTTTCTGAGACCCTGGATCTTCATCTATAAAATGAGGAATAATAATACTTTTACTATACACCTTACAAGAATATGATCCCTATCATGTGGTTCTTAACATGAGATCATATATATGAAAGCACTTTAAAATTATAAACTACTTTTCATCTACAACATCTGGTTATTAATAATAATTAGAATAACACTTCTTATTCTAGACTCAGACACCAAACTTCCACTTAAAACATCCCAGTAAATTCATCATCACATGTTAACAGGAAGGAGTTTCAGTTCATGTTCATTTGTTTCCTTATTCCAAAGACATTCAACTTTCTTGATCTGACAAACAGCCTAGTCCCATGTGGTTTACTCTTATAACTTTATATATTTATAACTTTCTACTTCCATAACCTAATGGACTTTCCATTATTTCTTGAACAAATATAAATTAGCTGCTCAAATTCTAATTTTGGATAGTCAGTGACAACATTCCTGCCACAATACTTTCTCTTGGAGAGATTACCCTCATCTTTCCTGAATCTGTTTGAGATAGATTAACTTCAGGTTTACATGGAAGTTTGGGAATGAATAATAACTGATCGCTGATATTTGCTTCTCTCTTAGCCTTAGAATCCTTTGCTAATTAGGAACAGAAAAGGCTTATTAGGTGAGTTTCCACATAGCTGTCTATTCTTCCAATTTTTTCTCTCTTAGGTTCAGTTCAGTTCAAGTCTCTAGTGATGTGGCTTCCATTTAAATATTGTGGGTAAATATTTTAGTTTAATAATGTCTTACTTTTAAGGAAAAACTATTTAGCGCACACCTACATTTGAATCCTGTCTCAGACACTTGCTAGTGTTATTTATCTTCCTCTTACCCAGTTTCCTCATCTGAGTAAAAAGAACTTTAGACTTAATGACCTCTAAGCTTTCAAGCTATGATCTTACATTCTCTCCTATTTGACACCATTTCTCCTGGTGCCATCATTCTTACTCAGTACTCATTATGTACCCATAAATAAAACAATGACAGAAGGAAAGCAGTCTACTAGGGAGATATCTTTGTATTAAAAAAATAAACACAAGTAATACAAAATCTATTTCCAGTCCTCTAGTTTATCACTTTCAAATCTCTTAGTTTCTGATGCTACTACTTACTTGGTTTCACTCTCAGCTGTGTCCCTTTCCCAAAGATGAGTTTAGTGTTTGCTCCCCCATAATTTACACAGTGATTCATGCTAATATTATAACCCCTTCTCTCCTCTTGCAACCTCAAGCTGTTTCCTGCTTTTACCCTTTGTATTTAGGAGATGTTCAATTCTTAATAAGACTATTTTTGACCTGACTTAGGTGAATAAAAAGTATTCTTTCTCTCCAGTAAACAAACCATATTTTCTTCCTACATTGTCCAAATGCACTGAATAATTCAGTTATGCTTTAGTTCATTTTGGCCCTGGAGACATGGCTTCTATAGGGATTGAGGCTGAAGGACTTCTGACTGTTTTTCTCTGTGAAGTGGGAATCTGAAGCAGAATGGAACAGACCATCACATCTTCACAGCTAAAAGGAGTAGGAGTGAGCAGAAAAAAGATAATATCTGAAGGAAGGCAATAATTCAGATAATAAATGCCAAATTAACTTTCCTTGAATTTCCTGGACATTTTAAAGCTAAGGGTAATTTGGTGCCTTAATTATACTGCATTAGGGTTTTCCCCTTCCATGTTATGCTCTGGCCATAGAAATCTGCTCCTATTGCCTTTTTTTGTCCTTGCCATTGGTTTATTCAAAATATTCTCCCTGTGAATGTTCAGAATCATTTTCAAAGGTCAACGGATAAGATAGGGTAATACAGATCCATAGATTTAAATCCAGAAAAAACTTTAAAAATCCTGAACAGCTACAAAGCAAAGAAGACAAAATTCCTCGGGGAAACTAGAAATTGTAACTGTTTGTCACTTTTTTTTAAAAAAATCTCTCTCTGTTGGTTCAGCATCACTTTCATAGATGACAACCAATTTAGGTGTTTAGAGGATATGCTAAGAAACTTTCAAGAGAAGTAGGGGAGATAAAAAAACTTACTTGGAGATACTAGGAGCTTGGTTCCTTTTCCAAAAATGAGTTTGTTTATACCTTGAGTTTGCACTATGATACAACCCTCTACAAAATAACTACCGGGGTGGGGGAGGTTAGCTAGATGGCTCAGTGGATAGAGTGCCAGGTCTGGAATCAGGAAGACCTGAATTCAGATATGATCTTAGACATTTAGTGTGTGAGCCTGACCCAGTTGCTTAACTCTGTCTGCCTCAGTTTCCTCATCTGTTAAATAAGTTGGAATCATAAGGAAATGAAACTACTCCAGTATCTTTGTCATGAAAATGTCAAATGAAGTCCTGAAGAATTGGACATAACTAAAATGACTGAACAACCACCGTCACAACATAGGCAAAACAATGCAAGTGAAGCAACAGGCACCTATGTGGCTTAAGATATTTAGCATGAGAATGGATAAAATTGGAGAGAGAGTATAAGAGAAAAATCCTGCCCTGATGAAAAGAAGATTTCAGGTACACTGAAATTAACACCAATTGCTAGAGTAAAACTTTAAATTGCTAAAGATCTCAGGTTTTTTTTTTTTTTTTATCATTACATAAAATAGGAATACATTTTAGCCTAAAATAATCCTTTTCTATCATTTCAAGGACACCCAACTTACTTGGTCTCACAAAGAGTCTGGTGCCTTTCCCAAAAGTCCATTTATAATTTCCAGTATTCACACAATGTTTCTTACTCTGACAAAAACACCCATAATCCCCTATTCTCTTTCTCCCTTTGATGGCTGGGGATGGGTATAGCTCTTCTGCTTACAGAAATGATCATATGTTGATTATGTTTTCCATTTGGATAACACAAAGCTCATTTGGCTTGAAGACAGAGTTGGAAAATTCACCAAACAACATTTATATTTGTTTGTATTTGCTTCTGTCCCTAGACCTATCATGTTTTTTCTTACTTTCTTTGTTTCCTTTTACTTCTCTTCATTTTTATCTGGCATACCTTTGCATTATATTCTAACTCACAATCTCTCTTTAAGGTTCCTGTCAAATCTCCTCTTAATTTAAGCTTCAATGAATCTGAAACTCTACTATAAATCACTTTCAGGTAATTATGAACATTAAATCTTTTCCCTTTCAGCTAACTCTTTATGTTATACTCAGTTATAGACTTGTGACTTACTTGGCCTTATTGATAACAAACTGATAAAATAAGCTGAATTTATTCTTAAAATACATTTCTCTTTGGTAAAAGTATTCAGCTGGTAAGAATATGTGTATATACTTATACACACATATATATGTATGTACATGGATATATACACACATACATAAAGAAAAAAGCAGAGCTTAAAATACAAAAATATAAATATATATTATATCTATATCTATATATATATCAGAACAGCTTTTTTTCCCCTAAATGCATTCATATAGACACACAAATGTATTAGAATAGTTTCTGTTCTGTAGATATGTCTGAACTTGCACACATGCAAATGTAGATACATACATATATATATATATATAAACAGTTTTTGTGCTCGTCGGATTTGATCCTCTATAGCTTTCTTCTTTCCTCTGTTACTTCGATAGCTCTGGGGTGGGTATTAATTTTTGTTTTCTGCTCTATTTAGAGAGAACACAACTAGGACAATAAAATGTTATTGAATCTTAAAGGGAAAGTAATAACAATAAGTCACATTTCTTTGGCACTTTGTAAACCTTGGAGAGCTGCCCTCACAATAACCCAGTGAAATAGGCAGTATAAATATTTTACTTTAAATGGAGGTCCCTAAATAGAAGCAGAATGGCCACTTGTTTGTTATGTTGTAGAGATCCCTTTCTGGATATGTGATAGACTACATGATTGCTGTGCTCCTTTCCAATTTTAATATTTTAAAATTCCATTAGAACCATTTTATAGAAGAAACTGGAGCTCAAAGAGTTTAAGTGATTTGTCCAGGAAATAATACAAAATTCTCTGGGATGTGAAGGCAGAACCTGGGATTCAGATCCCAGCTCTGCTAAACTCATACTAGCGTGGATCAGATTTGAGATTCAAAAACAAGTGCCCTACTCTTAGTCTGGCCCTAACTCTGTTTAACCTTCTTTTAGCTTTATTTCTCTTCTTCTCCTTCTCCCTTTCCCTCTCTCCCCACCTTTTTCTTTCTCTCCCCTTAAATAAATAAACAAACAATCAAGCAAACAAATAAATATTGGAATAATATTTTGGAATCTAGTTTAGGGAACTAGACTAACCTGAAATAATTTGGAGTCTTGTCCCAGTTCCAAATGTGAGTTTGTTGTTTGCATAATCCACACTGTGATATAGTCTTTAACAAAATGGCTTACCTTTACCTGACACTTTTCATTTGAATAACTGACTATATATTTGACAAACATTTAAAAACTTCTTACCATTATCAGCAACAAAATTTTTTAGGGAGAATCCATTTAACAAAGTTCATTTGGGATGTTCAAAGAGCCATATTTTTATTGGAATTTTTGACCCATATGTCTAGGTTCTCAAATTTTCATTCACAAGTGGCACACTACCTAAACATTATCAAATAATATCACAATCAGCCATTTTTTTTTTCTGATGACCAAAATTTCTTTGTAAGGCAGAGTAGAAATGGGAAGGCTCCAAAATTCTCTCTCTCTCTTCCGAGCAAAATTTTTGTTATGGGTATCCCAGGGATCTGTTACAATGTTATTATGCTATGTAGAATCATAAGAGACTTAGAGATGAGATCTAGGTCAACTTTCTTATTTTTTACATCAGAATCCTGAGTCTCAGAAATTCAAATTTGCCCATGATCACTCATGTAGTAGGTAGGAGAGCTAGAGATTTATACCCAGGTAGATGATCTGACTGTAGAGCTATCATTGCTCTTTCAATCTTTGTTTCACTTTACTATGAAACTTTGCATCTTTCACAATCTACCTTTTCAGAATCTGTATCTTATCTGCTTTCTTAATTGATCCACAGTTATCATTTTTCTACTTTTTCCTATATCTAATTTTTTTTTTTGTCTCTATAAACCATCAGTTTCTTGATATATGAGCCCTATAAACACTGGACTAAATTTAGTTAGCCTAAGTAGCCATATTAATCTCTCCTATTTCAGTGACATATTATCTGTTTATTGGGTCTTATTGATAATCTTGTTCCATAACCAAAGATCAGTCTAACATAATTCACAGTGCTGTACCTCTATTAAAAAGGCCTCAGCTTCCTTAATAACATATTAAAGTCTTTATCATGTTCTTGTTCTCTACCTCATTGAGGACCCCTTACTAGAATTAGGACTAAATAGTGGGAATCAACTTATGAGGGTCTGCTTACAGAGGACAGAATAGTAAGAATGCCCAGGGAAGCTTGGAAAATGTTGGTAGGATATTCTTCTGAAAACTATGCCATTCTTTGTGCCAGTAACATTTGAGAAATTCCCCAGAAAATTCTCTTTCAGGATGCCATTTCTCACATTTTATTTTATGCAGAGATCAACACTTGTGCAAAATCTCCTTCTACTATTATTTGATGAACTAGTTTGGCTGTGTATGATATATACACACATATAAACATAGTATACAAATATGTGTACATTTTTTCATAATTTTTTTTTTTTTTGGTAGAAGGAAGTAGGAATATATATATGTGTGTGCGTGTGTAGTTATAGTATCCCTAATGTGGAAGGGATTAGAAAACAGGAAGATTTTTTTCTTTTTCCTTTTATGACCTTTTATTTTTGACTTAATATCTACTGCTCCTTCAGCCAAAGAAGAAAAAAGATTTGGTTGCTTCTATGATTTCAAAGGACAAGATTGCTATAACTGTACTGTCGTCACGGATAAGCAGAGGGCATACTTACTAGGATTCACTAGCAGAGTAGTTCCTTTCCCAAAGTTGAGATTATATCCTTGAGAATTCACACAGTGACTCAAGGTACTACAAATACTCCATGAAGAACCTTATTCTACCTGCCTTGCCTTTGAAGTTTTAATAACTATCACACTTTGTCTTCAATCTGCTCCAATAAAGCTCTGAATATCTTCTATATCACAATTATATAAATGAAGAATTCTCTGTCAAAGACCAGCCTTGCTAAATATGGAGAAAATTTTTGTTGGGGGAAAGTCAATAGTATTTTTAAAAGTGACTTTGGGGTGTTGTTTGGGTAAACTGGGTGAATGTAGGGCAAGCTATTTATGGCATATTGAAATAGAAGAATATGCCAACAAGAAGTATTATAAAATATATTGGTAAGAAGGAATAATTCGCTATGATAAAGTAGGACTCTCCGAGTTAAGGAGAACCCAATCTTTGCTCCTCACAAATCAGTTTCCAAACAACCAATACCTCAACCAATGAATGAACCAATAAGTTTCTCTAAGGTATTAGAGAGGTCCTATTCCTTGTGAAACTAGCATTATGGATTTCATGGCAAATCTTGGATGGTGTTTAAACGATTTCAGTCTAGTCTGCTTGGTTTAGCAAGACTTCTTTACTACTTCTTGGAATAACTAAGGAAATTCTGTATTCAACATAATACTTACTCAGCTCAACTTGTACAAAAGTACCATGTCCAAAAACCAGCTTTCCTGTATTCACATTCACACAGTGATCCATAACTCAACAAAAACCAATAGCTGCCTCATTTTCAAACACAGTGATTTTTCTAAGAGCCCTAGTTGATAGCATCTGATCTAACATTAGGCACCTATCTCTGCAGATTCACTAAAATATGGAATTTCCAGAGAATTTGGAATGAAAAAAATGACCCAGGGGTCAATTTCAATTCATCTACACCTCTGCCTTCACATAAAACTTTTTCTAAACTACCTTAGACAGATATATTTTTAGGGATCTTGGGAAAAAAGATAATATACCTTCTCTTGGTTATCTGTATAAGTTTATATTCCCTGAAGTTGTCCTCTAAGCTAAATTCTTTGTAAGGTGAAAGCCTATTTCAGCTTGCTCATCATTTTGTTGACTATCCTTAAAGATGACTTAAAGTTTTTTAAAAATGGAATTCTTTTAGATCATTGGTGATCATTTCTTTCCTTATGCATTCACTTTCTATTCCATGATATTTGGAAAGATCTGTGATTGCATTGGAATGGGGATTCTCTTCACCAATGTAGGCTATAATTCTAATATGTATGTTACTATGAGGCATTATAGAAGGAAAAAAAATCTACTAGCCAAATCTCTGGTTGATCATACTCTCTGAATGAAGCAAGGATGAAAAAAGTTATGCAAGTTCTGTTACTATGGTCATAATTAGCCTTTTTAACTTGGGAGGCTCAAAACCTTGGGCCTTTTTGTGCAACTTTGATCCCTTCATCCTTCTGAACCAATTTGTGTTATTACTGAGATGAAGAGATCCCTCCCTTAATTCATTTGGATCATTTCTGGGACAATCAGAAGAAAGACTAGGAGATATGGAAACGCTTTTGTTTCCTAACAATGAAGGGTAGAAATAATATGTGATATGATATACTACACTGATAGTTGTAAATTAAGATAACTTGCCATGGCATAATAAGGCATAAAATCAGTATTTTAGTGGAAGACATTTCCTATGTTATTATTATATTTAAAATACAATTTATAAGTACTCACACTTATACTGATCTGTGTGTGTGTGTGTGTGTGTGTGTGTGTGTGTGTGTGTGTGTGTTTCTCCCTAGAGACCTCTAGGAACTTTATAGATAGCATCTCATTAATCTTCACAATTTCCCTATGAGGCAGGAAGAAGACAAGCAGCTACCATTGTTTCCACTGCATAAATTGGGAAAAATGAGGCCAAGAAAAGATTAACCAGGGTGATGATGACAGATGCTGCAGCTTGCACAAAGAACATCATTTAAAAGTTAGAAAACTTGGGTCCTGCTGTGTGACTTTGATAAAATCCCTTCACCCCTCTGTATCAATTTTTCTATCTATGAGATGAAGAGATCCCTCCCTTAACTCATTCTGATACCTTCTGGGACAATAAGAGAAAAGATTAAGAGATACAGAATCACTTTTGTTCCCTAATAACAAAGACTAGAAATTACATTGGAATATCATTAGATTGTTTTCTCATCTGTAAAATTGAGATAATACTAGCATGTACCTTACAGGATTGATGGGAGGCTCAATTGAGATAACATATATAAAATACTTTGCAAACTTAAAAAATTATATACATGCTGTTACTATTATTATCATTATTATTACTATTAAATTTAATAAGAATAAATGTAAAACAAATCTCACTAGAAACACAAATAATATTTGCCAATGCATTATATATGAACACATATTTCTAAAACAACATTAAATGTCATTATTGAGGAAACAACATAGAATAAATTAAGTCAATAAGAGTCATAAAATTGATAATCTGATTTCTGTTCTTATGTTAAAAATAGAATTGTGGCTTTATTTTCATTACTTACTGGGTCTTATTGTTACTCTGGTTCCTTTTCCAAAAATCAGCTTATTTGCCCCACTGTTGACACAGTGATCTGTGGCCCAACAAAAACCTCCAAGAATGTATGACTTGAATAGACTTTTATAATTAGTAAGTTGCTATAATTCAAGAGGGGTGATTTTTAAGTTAACAGAAGCCTCAAGTTCTAAGCATTTTTTTAGTCCTTGTGTCCCACTTTGATATGTTTAACCACAAAATAATCCCACAACTCCATCCACAAAATCCATCAGGAATATAGACTCTACTTTTCTTAGAGCCCTATCTCAGGGACAGAGAGAGAGAGAAAAAGAGAGAGAGAGAGAGAGAGAGAGAGAGAGAGAGAGAGAGAGAGAGAGTGAGTGTGTGTGTGTGTATAGGGAAAAAAGACAAGAAAGACTATAAGAGACTATGGGGCTAGAAAGTATACTGGACAGAGAAAGAATAGTCTTTCTCGAGACCCAGGATTTAAAGAGGACACAGAGAGGGATTCCCAATAAACAAAGGATTGCTTTAAAATTTGAAATCTTTCTAGGAAATTGAAAGATCTAGGCTCTGAGTTACCATGTAAGATTAGTCTCTCATTTAATTTTTACCCTTCAGTTGTTAACTAATTAATGCTAATGGCAATAATGCTCATAAAATGCTTTGACATACATTATTTTATTTGATCTAGTGACTCTGCTCTTTTTTCTGTTTCTTGACAAGATACTTTATCTCCTGATTCTAAGATTTTTTCCTGGCTGTCCCCCATGCCTAGAATGTTTTCCCTTCTCAGCTTTGCCTCCTGGCTTCCCTGGCTTTCTTAAAGTCTCACCTGATTCTCTTTACTGATAGTGTCTTTCTTTTGTTGATTATTTCCAATTTATCTTGTACTTACTTTGTACATGGTTGTTTGCAAGTTGTTCCCCCCATTAGATTGTCTACTCCTTAAGACCAGAAACTAGCTTTTCTTTTTTTTTTCTTTTTTTAAATATCATTCTTTGTATCTCCAGTATATAGCACAGTGCCTGACACATAGCAGATACTTAGTAAATGCCAGTTGACTGATCCTTACAAAGATTGTACAGCAGGTGCTCTAGGGATAATTATTCCTATTTTTTAAAGATGGGTGATATGAGGCTCAGAGAGATTAAATTATTTGCCCCAAACCACACAGTAAATTTCAGAACCAGGATCCTAATTTGGTTCCTCTTGATTCTAAGTCCAGAACTCAAAATAATTCCTTTAACTTTGTGCTGCTGAATCATTAGGAAGTTTTCTCCTTGTATCCCAGAGCTGCCTCCCTGTAATTTCCATTAATTGCTCTTGCTTCTATCCTCCAGGGTCAAGTAGAATGGAATAAATGTTCTGTTCCAGCAGGTTTCCAGGTTTTTTCCCCCATTACCATCCTCCCCTCACCAGGGCAAAATGAAGCCACCTCTGTATTCTTCTTAACCTTAGACCATTCTCATTGACTTCTCATGCACATCACTTTGTCCACTCTCCTATTTTCTCTTTAACTAAGAGAATGGGGTGGGGGTGGGGTTTCCTGGGGGAGGGAATTCTATAGATTACCACAGTTACCTGTTTCTATATTCTCTATCCCCTTCCCCCTTCTCCTCACCTAGAGTTGAACTGATTTATTGTTTCTGGACTAGCACATTACTCACCTGGATGTACTATCAACTGTGTTCCACTTCCAAAGAACAGCCTCCCCATGAATGTCTCTCTATCGACACAGTGCTTGATCTCATTACATAAACTTTCTCTTTCTTATATCTCTCTAGCTTTGCAGTCTTGGGTTGAAAATTTAGCCTTTCTTTCTTTTTTTTTTTTTTTTTTTTGAATGTTATTCTTACCTCTTGAACCTCCACAGGAGTCTAAGTAGGGTATTTACCAACAGCTAAATTTAATCTAGTGGTCATTGATAATTCATCTCTTTCTCCTCTGTGCCTGCCTTGTTCTCTGACTGAACATCAGGTTTTTCTCCTATCAGAAAGCTCCTTTTGAATGACTTTGGATTGAAGCTAGTTTGATGTAAATTGTCCCCTTGACCTTATTTCCTAGTACAAAAGGTCATTCCATTTATTTGGATTTAGTTTTTTGTTCCTTTTCCAAAGTTGAGCTTTTGAAAATCTGATGCATCAGTCATTTAATAGGTATATCCTTTGCAAACTTCTCTCTTTTTCTTTCTTTCCCTATCTTTATCTCCATCTATTCATTCCACTTCTCTCTTCTCTGACATCTCCTTTCATTTTTCCTATTCTTCTGCACTGTTAAATTATTTACCATCATCTTCTTGCATAAACACCCCATCAAGCAGGCTTTAGTTTGACAAATCCAATTTTTTTTGATGATCAAAATAGAAAACAATCAGGCAGAAAAACTACTTTCATGCCCATCTCTTCTATCCTTTAGACTTGAATCATCAAAATCATTGCATTCTGAGTGGTCCTTATAGGTCTTTTAGTTTAACCTCCCATAAAGAACAGAAATCTCATCTGTGGTCTCTCTGACAGTCCATCCAACTTCTGCTTGAATACCCCCAGTAATTGGGAGCTGTCTCACAAGTCAGCCTATTTCATTGTTAGATAGCTCTGATTGCAAGAAAGTATCTTTTATTTTGGACCAAAATCTGTTTCCTTACAACTTTTACCCATCGGACCTAGCTTTGCCTCCAGGAGCAATATTTTCTATTTGTGTTGTCTTGGGCAATTAATTTAACTTCTCAGAACCTCCCTTTCCTTATCTGTAAAATGAAGGGATTGGATAACAATGACCTCTAGGATCTTTTTCAATGGAAAGAAGTCTATGGCTCTATGATTCATGTCTCCCCCTAGTCTAAGTGTGAAGGCTTGGTATAATGTCAAATACCAAATGGCCTTTAAAGTTCAATTTTTATCTAATAAAGAACATTTATGCCCTCAACAAACACATCACTCTGAAGGTAAAGCTGGGCAGGAAAACAATTAGGAGATGAGGGAAGGGGCAAAGGGAGGCAGAGAAAGATGACTATGGCCCTGAAGGGAAAAAAAGCCACCATGAAAAATTTCTGAAATTTAGTTATTGGTCATTTTTCATTCACTTGGTGAACGCAGCCCTCAGTAGCTTCAAACATAAATCCCCCTCTCAGTTGAAAATGATTTTGGCTTCTCTTTTAACATTTACTTGGTCTTATTGTCACTTTGATTCCAGCTCCAAAGGATAAGCTTGTAGTCCTAGAAGCCACAGTGTTGTACTTGCTATACAAACTCAACGAAGGATAAAAGACATATTTAGTCCTCTCTGTCCCCTTCACATACAGGGCTAGGGGCCTAGTCTTGAAGATTTCCCTCCCTGAAATGCCAAGGAGTCTTTAAATGCTTGAATCGAGTCCAGAGCCTTCTATTATGATCTCAAGCAAGTACATTTATTGCATGGAGACCTATGCAGCCTAGATAAAGTTTCTACAAGCTGTTGTATAAGCGACTGGTCATTCTGCTTGAGACACATGGGTAACATGACAGCAGGATCTGAAACTATTAAACAGAGAGAGACTCCTATCTAAAGGAATGCAGGGAGGGTGGAAGAATATGACTTTTCCTTCTATATACTTACTTGGGTTCACATGGAGTTTGGTCCCAGACCCAAAGAAAACTCTAGAGTTTTGTATACACCATGTTTACCACCACTACAAAAACCTTATGAAGCTTCCTATGCAAGAGCATACATCCCCTCCTAGGACTGCTGCTAAGACTTCCCAGGTCCAGACTAACCTGATCCTGCCAGTTCTTTGCAATTCCCCTGCAAAATCTAAGAACCAAAGTGAGGAATGAACTGAGAAGACACATTCATTATCACCGACAAGAAAGATAAGGGCAACTGATTTTCTTCAGTGGTTCTATTGATTTCTTTCCCTTTATTTGCTGCTTGGATTAATTCTCTTTTCTGTGCTGCATGTACTGAGTATTTGAAATGAGATACTGCATGCAAACTCATTTATGCTTTTCCCCCTTAATTGCAGGTGAAAACACTTGTTGGATACACTTGTGCTGGTCTGTGAGGGTTAAGAAAGATCCTCCTTATCTCTAGGCTATCTATAAATTCTTCACGTCCCCACTGGATCCATATTGTGTCTTAACAGCTGAATTGTGAACACTGCCAATCAGTTCCAGGAATTACATCCTAATATACATTAAATGTTGTCTTTTAACCTATCTTTGCAACACGAGAACACAACTACATATTATTTTCTGTGGCACTTGTTATCACGTAAGTTCATTTACCATATCTCTGACCCTGGCCGCTGATCTCAGAACAAAAGGCAGTTTATGACTATCTCTGTTTCTCTGTTTGCATATTCCTTATATGTACCAAGTGTTCTTTGGTGTCAAGAATAATTTGCAAGTCTAGATGAAACATTATTTATGGACGAAATAATTTGCTGACAATTTCAAGAGAAAAGAAGCAACTTCACTGCTGACTATTACACCACTGGGATTTAAAGGGCTCTCTACTGATGAACAAAGTTATGAAAAATAAAATAAGAGGTGACTTCAGTCTAAGCAAACTAAGCACAAGTTTCCCTGAAGTTTTGGAGGACCAGGGACTTGGTCTCATTGGCAGAAATTATGAACTATGTGTTGTGGGAATACTTAGCTTGAATGGTACCAGAAAGGTATAGAAACTAGACCCAGTTAAAATGCATCACATGGACACCCTTCTTGTTTAAAACACTCTAGAGAATCAAGAATCACCACATCTGGTCACCATTAAGGCTGACTTTAAGTTCTTTCTTTACACAACCACTTTGTTTCATTTGGTGTAATTCCTTTGGAAACAGCACACAAAGCAGAGAATTTTCTCTAGGGCACTGGCATAGTTATACAACAATTTTCAGTTCAGGAAGGTTTACTTTCCCCCTCTTTCTCACAAATCATTCCAAGGAGATCCTTTCACTGATATTCCTATGCATGTTCTCTTTGTCTTTGCTAAATTATTTTCTTCCCATTCTTAAATAGTTACTGACAGTAAATGACACTTCCCCAACACCCTTAAAATAGATATATTATACATTTGGAAACATGAATCCTATAGGGGACCCTTTTGAAATTATTTTTGGTTACAGAGGCCCACCAGATGCAAGAGTAATTGGAAGATGGATCTAGAGGTAAATTTCTAACCCCAGACCTCTCACTATGATAATGACAGTAAGAAACAACAGCAGCAGCAACAACAACAACAAAACCCTCTAGATCATATAGGCTAGATTGACATAGCAAAGAGAGGAATGATGGATGGCATGTAACCATATAATCAGATGTGATGCTGGTTAACTATAAGTTGAATGTCTATGAGATGCAAATTTACAGAATAATCGCTTACCTAATACTTAAGACCTTATAAACTTGGTATTAGAATCCTGATTGCTTTTGAGCATATATTTGTTTCCTACTTCCTATCACTTAAGACTGAGTCCCCACAATAAGCCCATTTCATATTTCTGTGTTTATAGACAGCTAGACAGAATACTTGCTACCTGATTCAGATATTGAAAAGACATGGATGATGGTTTATTTAAATAGGATCACAAGAGGACCAGATGGGGAATTGTTTTCAAATGTCATTGGTATCACTTACACAGTTGGACAGTCAGCTTAGTTCCCAGCCCCAAAATCAGGATCTGGGATATATCACCAAGAGATTTAGTGATTTCAGTGATTTAGAAAGCCTTCAGTCTTTTGGGCTAGGTCTGCATGACTCACTGTGAAGTATAGAGTTGCCAACTCTCTAGCTAATTTGATAAATGAAAACCCATTGCACTGGTTTGGTGTTGAAAACAGTTGTTGGTTCATTAAATCTTTGTTGGATGATTTCCAGTTCCCTTTAGGTTCCAGTTCCCTAATACCAAGGTGGCTTGGCTGCTGAATTTTAAAATGTTTGGGGAAATTAATTTATAGTGGTCCTCAACACGAGTGAACAGTAAATACGATAAAAAGAAAGCGCCCAGTTGGGAACAGTATGGGGATGGACATCATAACATTCTGTGATCTGGGAGGCTACATGGGAATCCTTCATGGGTGGGATTTATTGTTTAGGAGGGACAGACATACCACCTACAGATGTTTTGACATTTAGGTCAGAAAGAATGAATGATGAGATTCTCTCAGGAATTGTGCTTGAAGCCTCAGGGATTCAAAAGCTCCCTCTGTGCCCATGAATATGCTTTTATTTCTTTCACATGTATCCTGGTCTCCTGGATGTTATTTATTTATAGTGTACTATATTTGCTTCAATCAGACCCTATGTCCCTGGTCAAAGAGAGATGATGACTTAAGAGAATTTGTTAGTGAATCAAAACTCTATCCACTTCTATCACAACTAAATATTTGGCTTGGCCCTCAACAAGAAAACCTATTCTACCCATTGAGAAGTGTTTATGAGACCCATTTGTCTCCCAACAAATAATTTGGGAGAGATAGCCATGGAGTTCTCTGAAACACTTTTTATATGATCTGTAACATGTCAGATCTTAACCAAGAGGTACTCTAACCTCACTAAATAATGTTTGTAATTCACTCATCAAAACCAATATCCTCAAGCTACAGGGTGTAATTTTGTAGAGATCAGTACTGGCATTGCTTTATCTAGGGATAAGTTTGTCTACTTACTGGGAATCACAGATAACTTGGTTCCTCCTCCAAAGACAGTTGAGCTTGCTGCATTAGAATTCACACTGTGCTACATGTCCTGTCAAAAACACATCCAAGCTGCCTGAACGCTTTTCTAATCTTCCACATGCAAAACCCGCAATTGCTCTCCCCCACACTGCAGAGTGACTCAGGGCTGCACTCTTTTCTGTGGATTGATTTCTCCTTTATCCAGGGAATAAGGAATTAGACACAGAGGGATTGACAGGGAGGAAAAAAGACTCCTTCTTGGGCACAGATATTACCTCAGGGTCAAATAGCTCCTAACCTAACTTGGCATTTCAGCTGAGTGGCTCCAGATAATACCATTGCCCATGTGAACAGTTTTCTTACTATCAGATCCTCACAATCTTGGCTCAAAGTACTTGCTATTTTGAGGTTAGAATCCAAGGACAGGTGACTTACCTGAAAGGATTCGAGGTCGGGTTCCCATCCCAAATAGAAACTTCCCCAGCTTTTACATTGTGCCAAAATCCTCCCTTAAATGGTTTCTCCAGAGAAGACATTTGCTAAATGAAGACAAACTGTTCAGGAGAAACAATCTTGCTGCAAAATGAGGTAACTAGAAGAGATGAAGCCTAAAAAGGTTCTCTCCCTCTGGCCCTCTCCTCTCCTCTTCCCCTGCATCCTAATTTCTCTTCTTCTGAGATTCTGGGGATGATATGAACAAAGCAATGCAGTCCACCGACATTAGGGCCAGTGAAACCTTTTAAGTTTATGAAGCTCATCGCATCTCCAGGATGATGAAAACCCACTACTATCTAATAGCTTTTCTATTCCCAGTTCTAAGTCTAAAGATCTTTAGTAATTCATACTCATATGGCAACTGATTTATTGCTGAATTTCCATTTAAAAAGGAGTTTCAGGACCTCTAGGTTGTGTCTCAGATTTTAACTCCCTTCACTTTTCTGGTTAGATTTTCCCATCTACAAGATGGAGCTAATTGTATGGGAATCTCTATCATTTGCTAGGCTTATATAAATTGAGTATTTGGCAAATCTAAGCTGGTTTGGGTGCTGAAATGCCAGAGAGACTTTGCTCTAAAATGGTTTCTTTGTAATATGTATAAGACAATTCCATAGCAAAGACCCTGAGGATGAATTTAGAGAAGTTACTTTTTCCTCCCTCTCTGATAGTGTTTTTTAAAGGATACCTGAGATGGTAGGCAAGGATTAGTGGTGGGGTCTAGTTGCCTGTTTAGAGCTCCTTTCAGTCTGAGAAGTCTCTGATTATCTGGGATCTGAGGAAGTGAGGGTGGACCCCGAAAGATACTAGTGATATATATGCCTGGGATCATTATTATTCAGTGCACAATTCAAATTATATGCAACTTACTTGGTTTGACGAGCAGCTTTGTTCCTTTCCCAAAGGTAAAGAAGTCTTGATTTCTCACACAGTGATTATCCTTACATCAAAAACCTATCCAGCTCCAGTTCACACAAACCTACTTTACCCTCATAGAGTCACCTTCCTTAGGGGAATCTATATTTTTCCTCATGTTATTCATATGAATCAGTGAACTTCCTTCCTATACAAATACCTCTCCAAAATGCATCTTCCTTTGCCTCTGGTTCTTGATTCATCTCACATTCCTGATTTCTGTGCTCCCTTTTCTTTTACTGGTATTTCCCTCTATCTTCCCTCCCCTGTATTACAAAACCCAAGCTAGCAGAGGGTCCTTTCAAACCACTTTCATTCCAGGCTTTTGTTAGCAGTCTAGGTAATGACACAAGTCCCTGTTCTTCTCCAGGATTTAACTCTACTTACTGGGTGTCACTGACAATATGGTTACAGGTCTGAAAATCAGCCTCCATTTACTGCCACTCACACAGCTCTTGTAAAAACACTCCAGAGCTGCCTTTCCTCAAGGCAAAACTCAGAATTAGTAGTTTGGGCTCAAGGAGGAAAACTCAACCTGTCACTTCTTGGACATAGAACTGAAAACAAGTTGGGAACTGAACAAAATAATAGAAATGATAAAAACCTGCAAAACTAAATGGAGTAAACCTCTATGTATCAGGGAATTCAGTTCTTTATCTAATATGCTAGCATCTTTTCAGAGAAAGAGACTTTTGGGCCTTGAAAAAGACTTACCAGAGGTAGGGCTACACTTCAGGCATCCTTGACAGATGGGTGTCTGTCTTCCTAAAGTCTCTGGAGAAGGAATTTCTATAGACCCTCTGGTCAGCACTTTTTCATATTTAAAAGTCACTTCAGAAGGGCAACTCATTTAATTCCCTTCCTTTGGACTGATTCCAGTTCTTTTTTCTGAATTTCAACAAAATTAGAGATCTATGTCTTGACATTTTCTGATGAATAAAGTAAGGAATAGATGTGTATGCATATATATGTGTGAATATATATGCATATATATATATATACACATATATGTAAAAACGACTTAAAAAACTTCATATTTCATGACTCCCCCCAAGTGCTCCCCCTATCATTCTAAAGGCTTTACAAATAACAAAAGAAATAAAATATATGGTTCTATCAATGAAGATTAGATGCCTCAAATGATACATGATACGTGATATGTATTTTGAGGTATTCTTCAATTCTGGTCTTTCTATTAATAATCACTTTTTCCTCAGGAAGGCTGTCTCTTCCATTGAAAATCACATCCTTCTTTGTTTTTTCTTATATGATACTCAGAAATCCAGTTACTTTTGGAAAGGGCTGAGAAAGCTAGGAAGAAGTGTCTGTGTGGGTCAGGCTGTACAATGGGTACAAAGATTTGCTCAATACTCTCCTCATGGAATCATGACTTGGATTCCATTTCTAAAGGCAAACAAGAAGCTATAGTCAAAAAGCTGTAATCACAATAGTATTTATAGAAATTTAGTGGCTTGTGATACCTGGATGATTCAATCTTCAAATCAGTCAGAATTATACTTCTCTTTACTTGGAATTCATTCCAAATGTCATGGAAAAATTTTCATATTTCAGATTGACACTAAGTATTTTTCTTTCTCCTCCTTTTCTTACCAACACTTTTCCTGATGTTTGACTTAATTTTTCTATAAAATTGCAAGAGGAAAATTAATCAATATTTATCAAGTGCCTACTATGTGCCAGGCATTGTGCTAAGTACTGGGCTTATAACAAGAGGCAAAGAATAGTCCCTCTCCTCAAGGAACTTAAGAGAACTTTTCTTTGTTGAAGAGTCTAAAGTTGTTCTAGGCTATTGAATTTCCTTTATGGAAAATTTGATTTCAGAATCAATTTAGATAATCCCTTTAGAGATGGATCCAATCTTTCCATTTTACACATGAGAAAACTGAGATATACAAAAGTCAGGTAACTTGCCTAATTAGATTTGCTACCTGCTATTTACAAGTAAATGGCAGAGTTGCGATGTGAACTCAGGTCCTTAGATTCCAGATTTCATTGTGATCTTTAGGTAAAGTAGACTTAATGCTGAAGTTTATATAATTAATTGTAGAAATTTGGTTCTTATCTAAATGTACAAAGTTAGTCCTTTTAAATCAAGGAATTAAATTACCAAAGGAGAAATTACAAATGGAAGTAAGAAAGCACTTCCTGATAGCTAGAATGCAATATGGAGAGAAACTTGAGAGTTTCTTTCCTGGGACTACTTTTTCCCAACCAGAAAGACCCTTGTTTGGTTCAGCTGATTTAGTTGAAGCCTGGCTACATGAAGGGAAAAATGCACGAAGATCCATCTCAAAGGATCGTTGTAAAAAAAGTGCTTTGTAAGCCTTATGGCATTATACAAATAGGAGACATTATTAGTAATAATGATGATAGTATAACAAGACCTCTGGAGATCCTTTCTAGTCCGACAATTTGATGATTTCCCTGGTCCTTTTTTATTCATGTCTTGCTTTGGAAGTTGTGTGTACAATCCCAAAGCCTCCCCAACATGAGAATGAGTGTGTGTGTGCGTGTGTGTGTGTGTGTCTGGCTTGTCACAAGAAAGAGAAGGGGAACCACACAGGATCGGCCTTTAGAGAGAACAGTAACAAAGAACTCAAGCAGATGCCCAGGATTAAAGTATTTTCAGGCGAATGCTTTGATTGATTGCCCAGACCAGCCTAGCTAAGGAATACAACTTACTTGCTTTCACAGTGAGCTTTGTTCCAGCCCCAAAGGTTAACTTGCCCCCACTAGAACCGCACAGTACTCAGTGCCATTGCAATAACCTTGATGAGTCCTTTGGGGAGACAGGTAGAGCTGGAGGTGGGGGTGCAGTGGGGAGGGATGGTGGAAAGGGGAAAAATAAGAGCCAGAATGACTGCTGATGGCCAAAGTAGTAATTAGGTTAGGACGGGTAATGAATACTAATAACAACAATTTTCCAGCTTGATTATATTTGCCTCTGAAACAATAGGGCTTGGTGGAGGTTGAACCTTCCTGAAATCAGGTAAAGAAGTTACTGATCTGTTTGTGGCGCTTCATCATTACTGCCTGCTATTTTTATCTAATTTCTATCTATTTCTATCTAATTTCTGCCTGTCTGCCTACTCCCTTCTCTTTCCCTCTCCCCCTCCCACCATGGTGCATATATTTTCTTTGCTAGATTGCATAGATATTAAAAGTTCGACTACAATGCCCCCGGGGATACGTGCATTAATAACCTTGTTTTCCAACTGGTATCACGAACCACCCAACACAAACCAAGCAAAGAAAACACCACCTGTGTTTTGACAGCTTCTGCATGATGGAAGATGGGCTTCTTGGAAAGAATAATTAGCTGGAAAGAAGAACTTACTCGGTGTCACTGTGAGTTTGGTACCCTTCCCGAAAATGAGTTTGTAACCTGCAGAGCCAGTATCCACACTATTTCCTTGCTTTACAAGAAGCTTGCAGGGCACTGACAGCCAGGATGCCCATGCCCAAGCCAGGGGCAGAGGGAGAGAGCTCATAGAGCCACAAATGCAGCAATAACTGGGTCATAGGCAAAATGTTGCTAATGGTGCAGTGGCGTGTGACAGCATATTGCAGTTGAAAGCATGCTGAATTTGGAGACTGTGACTTCGGTTTGCATCTTAAGTTTGTTACTTGTTACCCGTGTGACCCAAATCTTAGTTTCTTTTGTAAAATGAAGGCACTGGATGGTCTCTAGCTATTTCCAACTCTAAATCTATAATTCTATGATTTTAAGACTGGAGAATAATTTGTGAACTTCCAGCATGGAATTAGACTGGATCACCTCTAAACTCCCAATTTTCTGATTTCAGCTTAGTTTCTCTTTCTCTCCCTCCCTTCTTTTCTCTCTCTGTCCCTCTCTAATCATCTAATCTTTGTCTTTTATACCAGATGAGTTTTAGGGAATTGCCTGAAACACAAAGGTTAAATGGCTTACCCATGGTAACACATTAATGTGTTACAAGTAGGATTTGAATTTTGTTCTACTTGATAGAATAATACTAAAACATTTTAATTTCTAATACAATCTAGTATTAATACTAATCTAATACTATTCTCTAAGACCATGCTACATTTTTAGGAAAGAGCACACTTAAACCAGTCTTGTATTTTTTTTAAGACCTTCAGAGAAGTGGAGGACAATCCCTCTTTAGAAACTTGTTTTGATGTCATTTGCTTTGCCATGCCATATCCTTTGCCTATTTAGTAATCTCATTTTATATTTAATTCATATCCTTCTGTCCTTGTTTTCTCTCCTCAGCAGAGAGAGGGCCACATGTTTCCATTTTCTACATAATGCACTTTCTTGTAGTTAGCTCTTAAATCTTCCACAAGTCCTAATGTTCCTAGGCTAATAAATAATACCAATGACTTTCCCCATGTTAAAACTTATAGGTCTGATAGGATTTGGGAAAGGGATCTCTAAAATGAGACTGGTAGGTGAAGATTATGAGAGGTTATTTCAGGATTATTTTGAGATTATCTCAAGACTGAAACAAAGTGGAAGGTCTAAAGCTAGAATCAACATCTAATACAGTTACTTGCTTACTGTAGATATTCAACATGTGTTTGTTGATTGACTTTATAATTTTTTCTGAAAAAAACTTACTCTTTCTGCTTGAAACAAACTTGGCTATTTTAACCAGAGCTTCTTGGAGTCCCAACAATTCTTCAGAATGTCAGAAATAACTCCTTTCCATCCCAAGGAAATGAGATGTTACAGAATTAACATTAAGAAAGGTCAGAGACACTTACTTGGAATCACAACAAGTTTTGTTCCCTTTCCAAAGACAAGACCTGTGGAGCTGGTAGTCACACAGTGATTTTTACCACAGCAATAACCTAGAGTGCTTAGTAATGGTATCTTTCCTTGGTAAGTCACTTATTAACTCTGTCCCCAAAGAACAACTGAATGACATTTCATGAATCCTTGTGGAATTATCAGGTCTGAGTTAGATTGGAAAATATACTATAGGAAGCTCATTTCCAGCCTCACACTGAACTTTGCCCAATGTGACCTCTGAGAGGCCAATTTTTAAAAAAAGATGTGGATACAGAAAAATGGCTGAATGGACCAAGAAGGCCCAATGTGAGAAGTTGTTCTTGGCTCATCTATTAGTTTTATTGGCTCTGACAGCAAAATAACCTTCCCAAGATATCCCACCTAGTCAGGGAAGAGGGAAATAAAGAGATTGGGGTTAGGACAGTTCTGATAGCAATCAAATAGAGATAAATGGAAACTTACTTGGGAATGTAGGATATGGTAGTGGCCAAGGTTAACTTGGTACCATTTCCAAAATCAGCTTAGGGCTGGTATGCTGGCTTCAGGGATGTGAGAGAAAACATGATAAGGGCTGACCCCAGGGGAATAGCTTTAAACATGAACTTTCTGAACAATGGATTCTGAAAGTATGTTTCCTATGCTACCTAATCAACAAAAGATAAAATTTAATGGGTTAAGAAGGGTAATACAACGACCAAATAAATATCTTCCAGTTTGTCTCATAGGGCAAACTTTGCCATTTGGTGAAATTTTGCCTTGTTGCCAAACTCTATACATTCTGATAGCTGAGCATGGAACTTGGAGGAGGTTTTCCACTAATCTGGTTTTAAGCAATTTGTCCTTTTGATTAAAAGGACTCAAAACTTAAAAAAAAGAAAGAAAGAAAAAGAAATCAATTTTTAAAAAAAGACCATGGTTACTTCTTATTAGAAGCAAAGAGATAAGAAATAAGTGTTAGGGAAGTATATAAACCACTTACTGGGAGAAACTAGAAGCTGGGTTCCTTTACCAAAGGTCCATCTGTTTGCACTGTTCACACAGTGATATGACCTACTACAAAAATGTGAGGTGAGACGTCTCTAGGAAACCAGTTTACCCCTCCACAAAGGTTTCCCCTTCATGGAGCTTATGAATATCCACCCTAGTCTCCTCTACCATGATGCACAAGCTTCATTATCTCCCTAGTTATCTTTATCTTTCTACCTCTCAGTTGTTTTGCTTGAATTTTATGTTGCTATAGCAAATGTATAGCAGGGAAATTGAATGACCTCATCTGACACCAGAGAATGAATAATAAAGCAACAATTCAACAAACTCTTTTCCGATACCAAACAAAATTCTATTATGTTACTGCAGACTAAAGTGTCTGGGCATACAGCCACTGAGATAGAAATCCACTTTCTCTAAGAGCCAAGGTAAGAAGGAGGTGAAAACAAGAGTCATCTCCAAGATACACATCTCCATTTCCTGCTTGCAGAACTGTATAAGATACTCTTGAACCCAAGACAAGTGCATATTTCTTAGTTATATGCATTCTTCTAAATCTAGGATACTATGACTCTTCAGTTACCATTAGAGTCATCATCACCAAGACAAGGAGACTTAGCCTGGACTGCCTTACCCTGCCAACTCCAGTCCTTTCTATGCATCCTGGCTGAGAGTGGACTTTTCTCTCTTTTAATTTTTATCTTTTAGACTGTGGTCAATTAATATCTCTCTAGAGCCAAGTCTGGGAACTGGCCCCAAACTCAATAGTCACAGGGATCATCAAACACCGACAAGAAGGTAATATTGTGTAGCCACCTCTGTGTCCTATATTCTTCTGAGACAGTGAAAGACCAGTGACAAAAGCCTATTACTTCTCTTCTGCTGAACCCGATCAATAGGCTCACAAGACACAGCTTTTCATGCTGTCATTCAGTAAGAATTCAGCACAGATCCAGTAGTCATTTTGACTCGACCCTCAATGACCTTCATAAACTTAGAGTCAGCTAGTATATCCAGCTCTGTCCTGGCAAAACAACTACTAAATTACTCCAAACATACTAGACAATATTGTCCTGAAAGATTTATTGGGTAGGCCATTTCACAGTCTCCTTTATCATAGTTTATAGAGTTTAATAACCTAGTAAACTTGACAGTTTGCATCTCTTACCTTTATACGCCTTTCTTGTTTTCAATCTCTGATCCCCTCCACTACCAATAAGGGTACTCACATATGGTCATTAGTCCAGACAGTAGCCTGGACTTCCTGGCTTTCTTCAAGTCCTAACTAAAATCCTATTTTCTATAAGAATTTCCCCAATTTCCCTTAATGCTAGGATTTTCCCTTTGCAATTATCTCCAATCTAATATATGAAATGCCCCCCCCCCAATCTTAGCACATAGTTGTTTGCATGTAGTCTTCTCCAGTAGGCTTTGAATTTTGGGGGATCAGAGAGTATCTATGTTTTCTTTATATTCCCAGCAGTTAGTATAGCTCCCAACACAAAATAGGCACTTAATAAATGCTTACTGATTGACTGGGCAAAGCCTAAACTTCTTATACCTTCTGCCCAATGACTTGGGTGAATCTACAGTAACCACTTTTAAGACCAGCTGCTTCTGCAACAAAGGTTTGGAAAAGCTGACAGGAGTCCTTGCCACTCCCCAAGCACACAAATGCAGTTAAATGCATTTTTGTCATTTCCCTCCAAGTGCCGTTTATCCACTTTCCCTCCCTTCTACCCCTTTACTCCCCCTTCCTCTTGCAGGAATTGGTCGTAAGGTAAAAAGCTTGCCATCACGTCTGCACATTTCATTTCACATGAATTTCCTTTTGGATGTTTTTTAAAACCATCTGGGCTCATCCATTCATGCTTGGATTGTTTTTTCCCCATTTTAACTGAGTGACAAACCAGATTTTTCAGTGAAATTTTGACAAGCCATGGATAAAGCATGACTATTTGCTAAAATTGGACAATGTCTGCACTTCTTATTGGTTCCTTTAGAATACAAAGTATGGGCAGTAATTGTGAGGAAATAAAAGGCACCTTATAAACATGATTATTGTTTAAATGAGCCTGATTCTCTCTACTTTGAGTGTAATAAAAGATGGGCTTGATGGGAAAAGTAATCATAAATATAAATAATTGCTTATAGCATTCTAGTTTATGGCACTATTGTCCCCTGTCACTCATATATCCAAGCCCAGAAGCCCTTTGGAAGAAAATATAGAGTTATTATATCAAACTAAAATTAAAAACACAAATTAGGATTCAGCCTTCATTGAATTCATTGTCTAGAAGTCACTTGACTGGTTGTCAGGATATATAGGTTCTAATCTTTGCTCTAACTGTGTGGTTTTCCCTAGGAGAGGGTAAGTTCCTGGAGAGAAGGGACTTTTTTCTTGGGGGGGAGGACACATTTTTATATCTTCAGAATCTAGCATAAAACATTTATTTACTTGAATTTAATTATGTAATCATGAATGAGTCACGGTATTCCCAGATCTCATCTTCCTTTTCTATAAAATGAGGGGATTAGATTGTATGGTCTCATGTGCATTTTGGCCTTAAAAATTCAAGAGAATCCAACATCATACCTCTATTAAATTTACAAAGTTCTCATCCTTGTGGTCATATTTGAGTAGGATATTGCACACTTACTGGGTTTTACTTGCAGCAGGGTTCCATTTCCAAATACCAACTTGATGTTATTTGTTAGAACCACAGTGTTCCTTGCCCCAACTAAAACTTGTGGCTATACTACTCATGATTCTCATCCCTTTCCCTTTTCCCCAAATGTACAATATTTGGGCAGAGGGACCTGTAGGCCATAGATACTTTTCTCCATGTCTTTGTTTCTGCCACATAATGCTAATGATCTTTTTAATTTGAAAGGGCCAATTTTATGATTCTTCCTATTAACTTCTCTCATAAAAGAAAAGTAGCTACCAGTTTCCCTTTTATGAGTTAGAGCTAGAATCCTACAATTCTTTTAGTCAAACTCTTACTTTACAAATGAAGAAACAAGAAAGAGGGATTAACACAACTTCACCCAGGGAATAAAACAATAGAATTTAAATGTAGGTCCTGTTATGACTACAGATCCAGTATCTGTTCTACACTTCCCCCCTAACTCTACCATTCATTTATAGGATTTCGACCTGTCAATCTAGGTTAGATAACTTGCTAAAAATTTTTACTTTCTGTATCAAGTTTGGCTAGAGGATTTGAACTCAACTTTTAATGTGGGATAGAGTAAGTCACTCATTTCCAGATGCAGAGGGGAGTGGTATTCCCAATATCATACCTAATGTGTACCCAGTGCTGAGCTCTGTCAGGCAAATTTCACAAAAATTCTGCTCTCCCCCAAAGATGGAAGAAATGTTCATTTAACTTGGAATAGCAGACTATCAGATTATCTTGAAAGAAAGAAGGAATCTAGGAGGAATGGAAAGAGTTAAGTCATAAGATAGTACCCTCACTTAATTATTGGTATGCTTTTTTTTCTGAGGCAATTGGGATTAAGTGACTTGTCCAGGGTCACACAGCTAGGAAATGTTAAGTGTCTGAGGCTAGATTTGAACTCAGGTCCTCCTGACTTCAGGGCTGGTTGTTCTACTTCTGTAAGTTTTGGTGTCTACATCAATAAAATGGAGATAGTGCTTATATTAACTTCCTTATGGGGTAATTGGGAAGAAAGCTCTTTCTAAACACTAAAACACTATATACATATGAGTTAGTATGAAAAAGAACTACATTTATCCTAATGATTGAGCTAGAAGGAGCACCTAATTCTCCAGAACAAAGGCAAACAGCTCTACAACACTGAAGGGCTACCTTTACTCGAGCAAAGGGAAGCTAAGAGTTGAACAATGATCTGGGGCCCCTATGTAGATAATCTATATCAATTAAAGAGAGGAAGAAAACTTTTTCCTCAATCGTTTTCCCCATAAGGGTTATCTACTGAATTAGCCCTGTTCTCTGCTTCCCCTCCCTGCTGCAGAGAGACTGCCAGGATGACAATAGCCTGTGAGAACCTGTCAGAGTCTGCCAGTAGATGAGGATTGAGGGCAACAGAGTCAATCTCATTTCCAACAAATAGTGATCATTACCTCCCATCAGTGCCACAAACACAGAACCAAGCAGACTTACTTGGCTGGACGAGAAGCCGAGTTCCAATACCAAAGACAAGCTTGTTGAAACCACTTTGTGAAGCACAGTCCTAAGTGGCTTTACAATAACCCTGGGGAGTAGTATTTTTTCTTGATGTAAAGCAGGGATCAGGGCTGTAAAAACTGGCATCTTTTCAAACTTATCCAATACTCTTCAGTTTTGTATCACATTCTCTTATTCCATTGATCTACCACGGAGCAACTTTTAAATTCTAGGGTTAGCTTTAAGGCTCTATAATACATGGCAAAAATAGACTAATACTTCTCAAGGTTTTTTTTTTTTTTTTTTTTTTTTGGTTGTTCTTAGGAGTTCTTAACACACTAAAAATTATTGAAGGCTTTGTCTCCCTCGACCTTTTTTAAAAATTTAGGTTGATATTTTTTGTCTTAGAAATTAAAATGTCTTAGTATTATGAAAATAATTTTGACCTTGAGGACTGCTGAAAACAACTCTTGGGAGTCCCTGGACCATATTTTGAGAATCACTGAATTGGATAACTCTGACGTTCCACTGGCTGTGACAAATCAACAGCAAGGATGATTAAAAAAAAGAAGGTAGATTTTTGGGGGGTACTTTTCATCTACTCTATTACAATGGTATCATTTCTTTCTCCTTAAAATTCTCCTTAGAGGGAAAAAAGGCTAGTGTCATCCTTGGGAAATGATATGAATCATTTGGAATTAAATAAAATATTTCCTTCTCCATCTACTTTTCTTCCTAGCCTACCTAAGAAAAACTGGAGTCAATCCATTTATTTATTAGATAATTCACACATATCAATAGGACCAAGCAAATGATTTTGAAAAAACCAAGAGTCAGCCTGTCAGTTAGGACAGAAACTGTTGAAAAGAGGGGGAAAGCCCATTTGCTTCTAATGCTGGCATTATTTTTAAAAATATACTTGGAACCTAATCTATTACTTAATCAGACTCTCTTCCCTCTTATGACCATTTTCCCAGAGACTTACCTGGATTTACAATTAGCCTTGTCCCTGTTCCCCAGTTCCATTTATAGTTGCCATCCCCACAGCCATGAAAACCTTAACAAAAAACACCCTTGTCCCTTCTAGGAAGCCCATTAGAGATCAAACTCAGATAGAGAGCCTGAAGCAAAGCACATAAAACAATGTCAGAATATTGACTATTGAAGATTATTTGCTCATTTAATTACATTTGATTCCCCTGCCTCTAATAGATTCCAGGCACAGATGAGGAAATCTAATGATTAAACATTAGAAGTCAAGAGAGGTCTCTCCACACATAGGGGGAAGCATAATTCATAAACAATTTTTAACTTGGGGGAACTGAACTTTATTTTCCCTGTTGTTTAAAATGGAAATGTGAAAGATAGAAATATATCATTTGTTTAGAATTATAAATATATATATGCTCTAGTCTTCCATTCTCACTGCTGATATGATTTTAGCGGCATTATGACCCAAATTTAAAGATAAAGATAGTTTATTGAAAGCTTCTAGCTATGAGAGATCCTAAGAAAGGCTGGGTCTTGAAAGGTGAAAGGATTTTTCAAGCTTAGGATGAGTCAATTCTATCCTCCTTTAAAGGAAATGCTTTTTACATGCTGGTTGTTTAAATAAAAAATCGCTCTTAAAAATACTTCCTCATTTTTATCTCTTACCTGGGAAAACTTTTAATCTGGTCCCAGTCCCAAAAGTTAGCTTTCCAGTAGATCCAGTGTATGCACAGTGACACAGTCAATTACAAAAACAAAAACAAACCAAAAAAGCCTACTCTATCCTCTTCATTCATGTGATTCAATCCTTTTTCACTTGAGTTGCATTCACCTTCCAATAACCTACAGTTTTCCTTCCAACTTTCCCACAGGTTTCAAACAAACATCAAGCTGTAGAAAATCTCTGGAAGAATTTTAAACCTGTTTATGATGAATCAGCCTTTGTTTCAATTATATGCATTCTTCTCTTCCTCCCCACAAATACCCAGTTTCAGTTTTCCTCTGTTGCCTTTCTGGGCAAGAGATATCCAAAGAAAGTGAAACATTTTAGCTGTAAAAATCTTTGGATCACATCACAAGAGCTTCAAATCTCAATTTTTATTTTTTATTTTTGCAAGGTAAAGTGACTTGCCCAGGATCATACAACTAGGAAATGTTAAGTGTCTGAGGTCAAATTTGAACTCAGGTCCTCCTGATTCCATAGTGATGCTCTGTCTACTATGCCATCTAGCTGCCCCAAATCCTACTTTTTTCACTGGTTCATGGGATTCAGAGCTGAAAGGGACTACAGAATTCACTCTGTTCCTTTTACAGATGAGGAACCTGAGAGTAAGTAATTTGTTCAAGACTAAACATGTAGTAACAGCAGAATTTGAACTTAGGTTTTGTGACTCCAATTTCCCATTTCTGATGCATCATTCTGCCTGATGTTCTGCTTGCAGATGACTTAACCTCTATGGGTAAGATTTTGATATCTGGCCCTGTTTACCTAACAGAGGATGCTCTAAAGATATGGCCCATAAGTCTATTCACGAGAGATATTATCCAAATATATCTTAAGCCACCTGGAAGAAAAAGTGCCTTAAAGATGCAGGATGTTATTAATAAGATAAGAGATTTGCTATTCAAGGCATAAAGTCCCTAAAGATAAATGTAGGTTTTTTCAAATAGTGATGAAAAACAGTTCTTTTATGTTTTCCATCAAATTACAAAATTAATAGTTGAATAGACTAAATGAAATAAATAAGAAGCTAATAGAAGAATATGCTTAGTTCCCCTGTGCAAAGGGGACAGAATTGAAAAAGATCATGTGAGCTGGGTGACTCCTTCTGCCCAAGGATAATGAATTCTCTCAGAATATAACTGATGATGCTTTTAGTACCTTCATGTAGATTACTGCTTCTATATACCATGTTCTTGGAATTAGAGTTGGAAGGGATCTTAGAGGATATTTTATCCAATCCAGATTTCAAACCTAGGTTCTCCAAATTCAGCACTATTTCTATTATATTGTTCTGCCTTCCACTATTCCACTGGCTTCCAAACAAATTAGGCACAAAGCTTCGAGAGTGTAATGGCTGGCTGTACCTTACTGGGCTGCTTCTGAGAATTCCCTCCCTATTTTTCATTACTTCTGAGAACTAAGTGAACAGCTATCTTTTATGGATGTCAGTGTGCTTTTTTAAAAAGTCAATTGAGATACCTTTTAGATTATCTTAATCTTCTTAACATTCAAAACTATTGAGCCTCATTGGTGATTAATTGGAGAGATGAAGAAAGCAGGCCTAAATTCATTTCTAGGTGAGTCAGAAAACTAGCTAACTCACAGACAGATTTAGCCAATGTCATTCACCAACAAAAGGACCTATTGGTCTTTGATCCACATAGAAATAAGAAGATACACTTACTTGGTCTAATCATCAATTGAGTGCCAGATCCAAACTCCATCTTATTATAACCAGTATTTACACAGTGACTGACTTCACAACAAAAACTATGTCTACTTTGCAGTTTGTAATGCTGAATTTTCCTCCCCTAGATGGAAGCAGAGGGTTTGCAGGTATAGGAAACATTCCAACCCCCCAAAACAGGGAAAAACCAAGCATTCTGTATTGGAGGGTCTTAACAATCAATGATTTGATCCCCATCATAACACTAATCTGATTGAGTACACGAATTAACCAAATTCTTTTCATGATCTTTAAAGATATTCTCAGAGCTGGAATGAGGAAAGGGGTAGGAGAGCTGCTTAAGGCAGAAGGTAAGAAAAGAAATAAAATGAAAGCAACTTTAAAGATTATTTTTTATAAATGTACATATTTTCAAATGCCAGAAAATTCTGTTCTCTATGACAATAAGTATTTATTTTAGAATAAATTGCAAAGATTATGGCAGAGGTTTGAAGCTTCCAAATGTGGAGAAATGTGGGGGCCTCTAAATGGAGAAAAATCTTGTCTACAACATACACAAATACCTTGTCCAGGCTTTGTTCTTTGATCCCCTAAAGCTCCTTCTATCCTTGGGCTGGATGGTAGCCATAAACTATCAATTACCCTCAAAGGCCTTCCCTGAAACTCAGCAATATCTACAAATGCCACGGGGCAGGTCTAAGGTCTATACACAAGAGAAATGTGGAGAAAGTAGGAAAGAAGAAAAGGAAGAAGAGAAGAAAAATGGAGAAAGGAAAGGAAGAGAGAGAAATTATGAAGGGAAAGAGGAGAGGTAGATAAAAAATAAGACATGCAGAGGAAAAAGGAGATACTAAAAGGCCTTAGGCACTAGCATTAGTGCCAGAGTTTGACTGCTACCTTTATTCTGTCAGAATAGAAATGTTTCCTGCATGAAATTCAGGAAAAATAAAATTGGGCACAATGCCATTCTTCTTATCTCACCCTTTGTGACAATATCTTTTACAAATTGAGGAGAGCCAATGTGGTATAGCAGGAATGTTTACCTGGAAGTCAAGACACTTGAGATCTGGAGTCCTAGATCTTCCAGTGTGTGGCTGTGTGACTGTGCACAAGTAAATGAAGGGATTGAATTTAGATATGCCCTAAATTTCTTTCCTGTTCTTACATTCTAGGATGTCATAGAATCATTCTAGAAAACTCACAAATACAACAAAGAGATCCCTGTCTCTGTCTCATTCTGTGCCATGTAGTAATCTGACCAAATTCTACCCAGGAGGATAGAAAAAAAAATATATGCAGAATCTGTTTTTCTCTTCTAATTAGGTTGTCAATCTGTTTGGCTAAAATGTCTTATAAAATGTCTTAATCTCTTCCTAGGAAAAAAAGAAGTCATATAAATGCAAAATAGTCACTGCAATAATAAGTCAAATGACTTACTGTGTCTCTTTCCTTTGTTCTGGGAGGTACTGTTTAAAATAAAGGAATTTTCCTTTGCAGAAAGGACACAGAACAGTGGCATTTTTATATTTCTTCAACTAGGTCTATATAACCCTAAGCAAAATGGAATTTAGGCAATTATCCAGTTAATCTGGTGCCTGATTTAGGTCCTAATGTGGAATTTCTTTTTGGCTTGAGTTTTAGGGACTGGCTGTAGACCTTTGATTCATATTAACTGGATAATTGTCATCTCTTTATTTCATTTTGCCCTTTGTCGATCAACATAGCTACATTGAAATCTTGAATGTTCTCTGAGGCAATTGTTTATTCTAAAAAACCCAGCTTTATAAATCCAAATAATAAACATAATGATTTGAAAAAATTTGGCCCAATATTTATGCCTATCTATCTTCTCATTCGGGGCATACAGTCGATAGTCCTAAATCATCCTTCCTCTACATTTCCAGGACTCAAATCTACAACAAGAGGGTGACCTCCTTCCTGGATAGTCTTATCATACTGACTCAGGGAAACTCATCTAGAAATTCATTAGGTATGGTGATACAAAGAGCTAGTCATTACAGATTAAGGTTTTCTCCTCAAGTGATAAAGGGTTTATGGGGAAGAACAGTGAGTTCAGTTTCCTTACAATGGATCAGCCTGTTAAGTGCTATTATTTGACAGTTTCTAGCCAGTAAAATCTCTCTTCTTTGCTATTACCTCTCTTGCCAATTTTGCTAGTGCAAAAAATCTTTCCTGTCCTTAATTATCCAGCAAATTTATTTGTGTGGACAATCCTGAGTTTAGTAGCTTTCTGCCAGCATTTGGCTTGACTTTGCCTGGGAAGAGGCAGCTGTATACGTTTTGGAACTCCAAACTTGGCACAGATCTGCTAGGACATGCTGTGGTTCAATAAATTCTGGTGATCTACAGTGAGACAAAATCTAGCTTCGACCCAGCCTCGTCCCTGGCCTTCCGGAGGTCAGGATCCCTGCTGGATACTTCAACCTCCCTTTCCTTTCTCTTTCCTGCTGCATTGCAGCTTTTTCTTTTCTTCTTTTTTTGGGTTTGTGTCTACCTGTCTGTTTCTTTGCCCAACCCTGTCAGAGAAATCAATACACAGAACAGATTAACAACATCCCCTCTCCTCTTCTGGGGACAATAATAAGAGGGGGGAACTGCATATATTTCCAGGTACCCAGATCTAATTCTGTCAATATAAAACCCCCTCCCAGCCTAGGCCAGAGTTATACTTTGGAGCAAATTCTGCAGATAATAAGGAATCTTAGATTGAGTCTGCAATGGAAAGAAGCAGAGTCAGAGATCTCTCAAATGGGGGTGGAGGGAGAGACACATTTGTTAGGACTTAACGCGAAGACTTACTTGGATTGACTTTCACGTTCGATCCCAATCCCCAAATTAATTTAGTATTGCTGACAGCATTACACTATTACACAAAGCTTTATAGAAACCTACTAGGCCAACAGGCAGCAGGAAATCCCTTTCAATCCTTCAATACTGCCAGTGTGCCTTTTTCAGTTTGTACTCTGGCCAAAGTAGCAGCAAAAGGACTATTTGGGACTGTGGTAAATGCACAGCATCAGGATGAAGGGGTCTTCCGCTGCCCTTTAACTGGCTCAGACAGAAGCCTCCATGCCCTAATTTCAAGACTGCTGGGAAAGGAAATTCTATCCAAAAATCTATATTCAAGCTTCTCTTGGCAACTCATTTTAGCATTTTACGACAAACTGAATTCTAAGCAAAATGGTTAAGGGTAAAAAAAAAAAGAAAAAAAAAGAAAAAAAAGGACTAGGATTCTCTTCCCCCCCTCCCCCGCTAATTATGTGTCCTCCTCCTTGACAAGGCAGCATTTGTGCCCATTTTCACATGTACATATGGTTCTTTATATAATCATTAGAAATGCTATGAAAAATCAATATGAACGAGGATTTTTTTTTTAAAGGACCAAATTGAAGCTTAACATTTTAGCTTCCTTTTGAAATTAGAGCCTTCATTATGGATACAGCACAGATACTCACGGGTTTTGACCATTAACCTTGTTCCCCCTCCAAATGTTAGTGCGTAGCCCGCATTATTATTCACACAGTGATCATCAGCTCAGTAAAAACCTCCCAGAGGCTGAGCTAAAGTTTCCCCTAAAGATCTTCTGGAAGAAGTGATACTATGCGCTCACAGAGAATATTAAACAATCGTTACAGTAATAACCTGGCACAGAACCCCGGTGTCATTGGGGATATTTAGGGCTGTTTCTACACTAGGCAAATGAAAAATCTCTCTAAAATCACCTAGAGTCATCTTAGGAGGGTGGCTTTTTATATAGACCTTGAAACTAACTCTGAAAGTATTAGAATATTCTTTTATGTTTTGGTCAATTATTCTCCCACCTTGTGACTCCCTTGGAGGTTATGGAAATCACAGCCACATCTGGACAAAGTGGAATGACCAGTGGTCAATCTGCCTATGTAGAAATGGCTAGTGAGACTGTTCACAGCAGAGGGGACTGGGGGGGTCTCGGGACTTCATTGGCTAAAACATCAGAGAAATCAACATGGCACACTCCTCACTGGGGCTCTTGCAGACCCACTGGCTTGGGCTCAGGTCCAGGCAACTGCTGTCCAGCTGACTGAATGTTTAAAAGCATGTCACTATTTTTTGTTCCCAGAGAAAGAGATAATTGTAGAAAATAGGCTGACCCAGAGCTCATATACTACGTTGGCTTAAGACCTTTGTCAAATCCTTTTTCATAAATATGGTCACTGTTGATGGGATTTTTTAGGATCATAGAATTATAAATATTAAGGAAACTTAGAGACCATATAAGGAAACTGAAATTGAAAAAGTTTACAAGTATTGTTTAGGGTCCCATTTTTGTTCTAGGAGTGATTTTTACAGCCTTTTATCCCTTTTCTGAGATAAATTTTTGGGGTTTTACTTTGTGAGTCAACTTAAGTGAAAATCTGGAATCAGAAACCCCACATCTCTATATTTCTCATTCTATAACATAATCTCCTCCCTCTTTCCAAACTCCTGACTACTTTCAGGACTAGTACCCCATGCTAGTATAGATATATACTATCTATAGTATAGATAGTTTTAGTATTTTATATTTCCGGAGGAAAAGTAAGAGAAATCTAGAGAGATCTGGCAACCCAAGAATTACTTACTTGGATATACAGTCAGTTTTGTTCCTTTTCCAAAGGATAAGTCATAGCCACTTCCTGTATTCCCACAGCAGTTACCCTCTTTACAGAAACTATACTTCACCCATTTCCTTTCTTAGTTTTATAAGCATTTGTTAAACTGTATACATTCTAGATCTTCTCCATTTAAAACAACGAAGCAACAAAAAACAAACAACAAATTGATTTCTCACAGAAATAGATAAGGACACATTTAGACTGGGTCTATGTGATATAAATTGAACCCAGTACTGAGACTTTTAAGTCCACCACTATCCACCACTATCTACCAAGCCTGTCTCAGTGGTATGAGAGCAATGGGTCCATTATTTCTAAATCCCTAACACGAGGTGCAGCAATATACAGCCTATTAGGAACAGCTAATTAATGTTTTGGTCCTGTCTTATTAGGCCTCTAAGCCATGGGCTCATAAAAATAAATATAGGGAATGAGACGGAGAAAAGCCATTTTAGGTTCCAGTAATAACAGGAAATTTTTGTTTTTTTTTAATTGGATCCAAGAGTAATAATTGATATACATCTATATAGCACCTATTGTGTCTGTGGTGCTGAACTGGATGCTCTAGATTTTCCTAGTTAATGCTAATGCCTTCCTTCTGAGATTATCTCCAAGTTATTCTGCATAAAAGATTTTTTATAGTTTTATGGTCTCTCTCATATTCTAGAGGACATATTAGATACAGTGAGTTTCTTGAAAGTAGGGACTGTTTTTGCCTTTCTTTATATCCTCAGTCTTTAGCCTGATGCTTGGCACATAATAGGCATCTAATCAATGCTTATTGCCTTGATCGGACTTGATACCAGCCCTTTGGAGGCTCAAAATTCAATTGAAGGAGCAGGATATATTTTAAAAGGTAAATTACAATATAAGGGAGCAGTGGTTAAGAGCCAAACGAGGAGAAAATAATAACTCATATTTATATAGCACTTTAAGGTTTATAAAGTGAGTTCCTTTTAATAACTATCTGAGATGAATAGAACAAATAGCTTTTCTCCCCTCTTATAAATTGTAGGAACTGAGGCTCTGGGAAGTTAAGGGATTTGCTAGATCAGTGATTAGCTGATAGATTGTGAGAACTGAGGCTCTGGGAAGTGAAGAGATTTGCTGGACCAGTGATTAGCTGGTTATCCAAGGCAAGATTGACATCCCTGATCTCTCCTCCCTTCTAGTCTACACTATCTACGCTAAGCTAAGCTGTCTACTGCAATATAGTTCAAGGAAGTGAATGATTACTAAAGGCTGGTGAGGTTTGGGAAGACTTTAAGGAAGAAATGGGTTTGAGCTGAACCTTTAAAAGACATTAGGATTTAGATGAGCCCAGAAAGGGTATTTCAAGAGAGGAGAATAGCATGAGTGATAGCATGAGAGAGAAATGTGTAGGGTATGTTTAAGACACTATGAGCACATGACTGCATCTGAAAGTTTGTGTAGGGGAGTAGTGGAAATTTCACAAAAGAAGGCTCTTGAATGCCAGGCTAAGGATAATTTTCAGAAGATAAGGATTTTTTGAGAAGGTGGGTTAGGATTGTAGCAAGAGAGAGATGGAGAGAACAAGACGACATATAAGCTTTAAAAACTTAAGACTGCACTAAGAGTTTTGGGACATTCTGTAGGAATGAAATGAGAAGAAAAAAAGAGAAAAAGAGAATAGAACATCTCAGCCATTTTCAAAGAAACCCTCAAGATCATTAACTAGTACTTTTTTTCCTTAAAGAGTTAGCACAGCTCTAATGACCAGCGGAGTGTACTCCAGCACTGTGAGTGGTCTTCATCACAGTATGCAACATTTACAAGCTTTCTTCTAGTTAGTTCAAAGAGCAGTCATTTCAGCTTTAATATTTCACAATATGACTGCCCTTCGTGACTCCCTCTCGCCTCTCAAGTAGGATTCATTACCTTTTTAAATGAAGTCTGCTTTTTTTTTGGAATACTCACATGTTAGCACTGTCACTCGGGTGCCTGACCCAAAGGTGTACTTGTAGTCCCCAGTGGTGGTCACAGTGTTATATTTCTTAACACAAACCAACTCAGGTTTGTGTTAGAACTCCTTGGAGCAGTTCTCTGGCTAAAAATACTACCTTTCAAGTGAAAATCCCATCTTTTACAGAAAAGCTTTCCTGATTAGCCTTATTTTTAGTGCCTTCCCCCTGTTATTTCCTGTTTATCCTGCCTGTACCTAGTGGTTTATGTGTTGTTTCCCCATCAGATTGTGAGAACAGAGACTGTCTTTTTCCTTTCTTTGTATCCCTATCACTTAGCACTATACCTAGTACGATGGTTGGCACTTAATATGTGATTATTGACTACCTGACTAGTTATGGTCAGGTAGTAATTGGGCTTCTGCTCAATTTTCTCTGTCCAATAGCTATTCAGCCCCTATAATATTGATTTACATTATATACTCAGTAAATGTCTGATGAACTAAATTACTAATATTGTTCAAATTCCATAATAATTTTTTGGGTAGACGTTGTCTTTCTTAAAATTTAAGCAATTATTTATATCTATGATTACTTTCCCCATCATTTTCCTGAGTTCAAATCTGGTCTCAAACACTTTCTAGCTGGTGAACCTGGGCAAGTCACTTAACTCTGTTTTCCTCAGTTTCCTCATCTATGCAGAAGGAAATAGCAAACCACTCCAATATCTTGGCCAAGAAAACCCAAAATGGAGTCACAGAGACAGACACAACTGGAAAAAATGACTGAACACCACAACAAGAACACATTTTCCCCCAAAATATCTGAATGTGTGATGTTACATACTTATTCCATCCTATCTTTTTGCTTTCTCAGCTAGCTTAGGAACTACATAGGAAAACCAGTCTTATTATGTTATATAACTCTCTTTTTTAACCAAAAATGACTATTGAGAATTTGATAATTTAACTTATTTACTAGTCTTAGCTCTTAATTATTTTTGTTTCTGAAAAATCAAATCCATTTCAAAGATCATGATTTGCCACTATCTTTAGACTATTTTAAAGACCATGTGGCAGATTCTAAAGGCAATTTCTAAAGAGGCATTCCAAAGCTGTTTTGAACAATTACAACATGAAAAGGGAGAATTTTTGAAGGGAACACTATTCATATGGATGTAAAAGTCCCAAAATATTTGTTGAGGAAAAAAAGCTGTATTACCATATAGCCACATTACAAGCACAAGGGATATGGCAAAAAGGAGGCCCAATTCCTATTGTAAGGTGGGATAGATGACTTCAAGGACTGTGTTTGAAAGGCTGTAATCTGGGAGAGTGATTAGATTGATAGGATCATGAATCTAGAATTGGAGGAGACTTCAGAAACCATCTAGTCTAAACCTTCTATTTACAGATGTGGAGATTGAGGCCCAGGGAAGAAAAAAGTCATACCTAGGGTCACACAAGGCAAGAAATAGAATACCTGAACCCAGACCCTGATTTTAGTATTATAGTCTTTCTACTACACCACAACAGGTAGTTTGTCATGGTTACAAAGGGCAGAACTAAGATCAATGAGTAGATTTTAACTTAAGAAATTTCTTGATAGTTCAGCTGCCTAAAAGTAGAAAGTAAGGTGATGAGTTCTCCATATTTTTTCAGGTTTAAGTAGAGACTAGATAAGTACTATTTGGGGAATGTTTCAACATTGTTTAAAACTTGATCCCTTCCACTTCTGATTCTCTGATTATTGGAAGAATACAGATAAACTGTGGGACATATGCCATTTTTTGGCTAATGATATGCTGATGCAGAATGTACCATATTCCCTCTACTTCACAAAAAAATAAATATTCTGATCTTGACTAATGCAGAAAGAGTCATGACATTCTTTTTCCACTTCAGTATCTCCCTTCTTGACTGGCTCATACCTTAAGACATTTTCCATTTTTAACAAATTTATTTTTCTTGATCTTAGGACAAAGATATACTTTAGCCTTCACAACTCTAGCTTCCTTTTCTTCTTCCTGTAGGATTGACTAACATAGTTTAAGGACTGGAACCTATATGGGGAAAAAATTGTCTTTTGCTTTTCTCCCAGTCAAATATTAGGGAGTTTGTCTTTCCATGAGAATCAAACTTACTTGGTGTTACAATGAGCTCTGTTCCACCACCAAAAGAGAGCTTATTTCCTCCAAAGTCACACAGTTTTTGGACCCATTACAAAAAGCACTGCCTCTGGGATCGAATTTCTATGTGGAGAATATAATCGATAATTAACTTTGCCCCCCCTTTTTTGGTAAGGAAATTATGGTAACTTGTCCAGCATCACACAACTTGTAAGTGTGGCTGAGACTGAATTTGAACTCAAATCGTCCTGATTTCAGAGCCACTAACCTATCCATATGCTTTCTAGTTGCCCCAACTTTCCCTTTTAGCACATTTTTAACTTTTCAAATCTGTTACATACTTTTGAAAGGGAACTGTGCTAGGAGTTGGGAAATTTGGATTTTAATCCTGACTATCATTAACTGGCTATGTGACCTTCTAGAAAAAGTTCATCTCTCTGAGATTCAGTTTTCTTATCTGTAAAGTGAATAGCCTTTACTAGATAATCTCAGTCTCCTTCTGGATCTAAAACAAAACCAAATATCCATGATTCCAAAGCCCAAATGAACCATATTTATTCTTTTTAAAGACATTTCCTTACAAGTCATGTTTCTCTGGGAACACTTTAGATTTCTCACACTCTCTTTTCATTGGTTTACTGTATACATATCACAAAACTTTTCTTTCCTTAAACTACAATGTGTATCTTATACTGAATAATAAATTATGCAATCACATTAAAAAGAAAACTCAGGACAGGAAAGCTTTCTATTGATGATTTATGATTAGCTATAGCTAATGGTTTGAGAGTATTGCCTGGCACATAGTAAGCAGTTAATAAATGCCCTATCTTTCCATTCATTTATAAGGTGAAATGACTTGCCCATGGTCACTTAGACGATGGCTTCAAAGGTGATACTGAATCTAAGACTTCTTGATTTTGAGTCTGGCTCTCTTTTTGCTATGTGTTGTTGCCTCCCAAATATTAGTACAGTTTATTAGAATGCCCTAGACCTGATCACCCAGCTCAGCCACCAAGGAGCCATAATTTCATATCTGGTTCACACATCTGACAGAGTGAACAACTACCTGATAAACGAAGCAATTAAACTTCAGCTGTGTTTCAACAGATCCCATTGGATTTCTTTCCAGAAAGGATAATTAAGTAAACAAGAGTACTTACTGGGTATGATAGTTAGAGAAGTGCCTTTGCCAAAGGTAAGAGTATTTGAACCTCCTCTGTTCCCACCGTGTGACCCCTTTTAACAAAAAGCTCCCCCCAGAGTCTGAGTAATAACTCCCAGTTATTCCATACCTATTAATTATTTCTCTTATGAGGAAGCGAGGTATATGATCAACAGCTAACCTGGTGCTAATATTTCCCTTTGCTTCCAAATTAAACATTTATTAAATACCTACTATGGGCAAGAGACTTCATTAGACATGGGAGACATGGAAACAAAACCAAAAATCAATCCCTGCCTTCAAAGAGTTTATATTTAATAGAAAGGGATACAATACATAAAGAAATAAGCACACACAAAACAATTTGCAGTGGGAAAAAGCATTAACATATCATATGAGAGAGACATTCTACACAGATCTTATAGGACAATAGCTGATAAAAAAATCCAAGTGTTTCCTTCATCACAATGACTGTTGAGAAAATCCCTTATTTACATAAGGGGGGGTGGGAGAATCATTCACAAGAAGTCACTGAAGGGGAAGGGCCCTTATTTTGTCTTATAAATCCCAATGACCTCCTAATGATTAGTAAAAGAACATGCTAAGGTCAGGACTATGTAACAGACATGGTTTGATAATTTTTCTATTACCCAGGACTAGAGAAACTTGATTATTTCTATTATAACTAGCTATAAACATTCTATAGATCCCCCCACACTTACTTGGCATTATAGATAGTTTGGTGCCAGGTCCAAAAATAAGCTTTTGGGTTCCTCCATAATTCACACAGCCATAGAGGCCCTTACAATATCAGCTGGGTTGAGGTATAGAAAGAGAGAGTGGGTACTTCCCCTCTAGTGGAAGTCTTGACACATTGCTCCTCTGATTCCTCTTTATAATATTAACTCATTTAGGGATCCAGTAATTTAAATCTGCCAAGGACCTTGGCGATCATCTAGTTCCAACCCTTCATTTTGCAGATGAAGAAACTGAGGACAAGAGAGAATCTTATTATGAATATAATAGATTTTTATTAATATCTATTCCCCTGTCCTTCCATGGGACCTATCACTCCCCAGAGACACAAAGGTCTTTGAAGCAGGTCTAGAATTAAAACACACACACACACACACACACACACACACACACACACAGTAGAACTGATCAACACACTAAGAAAATTCCCATCTTATATACACTGTCCTACTCTTATGGACACTGAACTCTACAAAGAAGCAGAGGAAGAAAAGCACAGAGATTATTAAAAACCAATGGCTTACATTTATATGGTACTTTAAATTTATACAAAGTTCTTTACTTACAACAGTCCTGTGATACAGACAGTATAAATATTGATCCCAGTTTATAGAGGAAAAAACTGAGGTTCAGAGAAGTTAAGGAATCTAGTTAATAAGTCTTAGAACTGGGATTTGATTCCATGGTTCTTGACTCCCCATCTAGAGCATCTTCTTCATGGCTATTCTCTAAGATGATGGCCCAACAGTTAGTGTCTTTTTAAAAATATATATGTATTATCCAGATTTATTTATTTATTCTTGTAAAGGACTATCTTTTTCTTCTTCTTTTTAAGCTAGTGTCTTTATTTTGATAAAGAGATCTAGGTAAATGGGCTGACTTGTACTAAACCCCCAAATTGTCAAGGCCACTCTCAGTGAATAAAGTTTTATTAGAACAACCCAAGTCTGAGCTCTGCTTATCTGATAGCAAGGACAGCATCCACCAGGCAGGAGGAGTCAAGTCATTGGATTTCCTGACTTTCCCAAGGATCAGTTATGCTCTAGTTGCTTTATGAATGGTTATTTAAGGGTTCTTCTTAGCTGTCCAACTTTACCTTCCCTGTCACTCTGATTGGAACGGAGAATGTTCTGTAAAATCATCATCAACAATTATTTTTTTAAAGAATGGAAAACTTTATCTTACCTAGATTAATTGTTTAGTATCAGGACTTTTGACTTCTAAGATACCATATTGAATGGAAATAGTTTTTTTAATAAAGTCATCTGCCATTAGCCTAATGCTTTCCTTGAATCAGAGCTAGTGCCTGACCCCAAAGAACTCTGCTTTTGAGTGATGTCCAAACAGGCTCCTTAGCTGCAGGTATTGTGTGGTTCAGACTCAGGAGAGTCCAGGAGATTTAAAAGAGACCCCTACTACTTTCCAGTCCAACCAAGAAATACACTCTCATTTAATTAAGAAAAAGCCCAGGAGCCCCAGCATCCTTCCCTTCTTCTAATTCAGTCTAGTTTCTGATATTTTCTGACCTTGAGCATTTCAGGGGCCATACTTACTTGCTTTTACTACCAATCTTGTTCCTGCTCCAAAGAATAGCATATTGTAGTTCTGGACACAGCAGTACATCTCATAACAAAAACTGTCCTGGCTTCCCCAGGAAGCTCTGCTGAGTCCCCACCATTCTAGGGAGCAAGGAGACCTGTCAAGCATCTTGAAAAATGAGCCTCCAATTCTGCTCTGCCTCGAGGGGACAGGGCTCTCTCATTTATGGAGTTAAGTGGTCACCTGGTGGCCAGTGGAGCAAAACTGACAAGGAATCCAAACGGCGCTCCCCAGAGACACAAAGGTCTTTGAAGCAGGTCTAGAATCCAATTGCTAAGGATAAATAGCTACACGAGGGCTTAGAGTAGGACTAATTTAATTTGGCATAGAAACAGAAACACCATTTCCCTTGGGAATACTGGATGTGAGGTGCTGCTATATGATATCAGAATAGAGAGTTTAGAGCTGAAAGGGACCTTATTCTAGGCCCTTCATTTTTAGGTGAAAGAATAGAATTTGAGAGATGAAATCCCTTGCTTAAGGTAACCCCAGCTAAGTAGTAGGGCTAAGATTTGAATCTAGGTCCTTTTACTGTAAATGTGCTGGTTTCCCCCCCCATTGTCCCTACTTTTTGTGGAGCCTATATAATAGCTGTTTTTGCTATTGGTGCAAAGCAATCATCTATGCATGTACATGTTTCAAATTTCTTGAATAAGGTAATTTGTTAAAGTTTTTTTTGTTGTTGTTGTTTGTTTTTGGTGGGGGTAAAGGCTGAGAGTGATTCTGAGAGCCTTTTTTTAAATACTCCCTGTTAAAATGTAAAAAGCAAAAATAAAATGATTGCCCTCACTATTTCAAGAAAAAGCTATGAACACATAATCACAATTCAAATTTATATAAACTTAAATGTTTGCAAAAATCTTTGCTCACAACCACCCCATAATTTATGAAATAGAAGCAATATCATATGATCATTTTACAGATGAGGAAACTGAGGTTGGATATTTGATCAAGATTATATAGTTAATGATAGTAATAATAATAGTTTATAGTTAACATTTGTACAGTTCTTTAAGAATTGAAAAATTACTTTCTTATGTCATTTGATCCTCACCACAACCTTGTGAAGTAGGTGTTGTTATTATCTTCATTTTACAAATAAGGAAACTGAGACAGAGGTTAAATAGCCCAGCATCACACAGCCAGTAAATATTTGGGGTGTAATTTGAACTCAGAACTTCATGACTCCAAGTCTGGAATTCTCATCCACTGTGCAATCTACTTATCATTAGCAGCTAGTAAATAGCAGAGCAGAGACTTGAATACAGATTTTCCAATTTCAGATTCAATATTCTTTTTCACTATGTAACGCTACCTCCTACATTGAGTCAAGTCCTTATTAATTTCTAAATCACCCAATTCCCTCTCATTCATCCATTTCATAGCCTAAAAAGATCCCAGGATTGTTATAGTTTTCCATTCTCTAATTAAGAGGCATAGTGTATGTCAGGGTCCTCTGTATGTACACTGGGTTTGTGAGAGAAATTCTATTGCCCAGAGTTAGTGTCCTGATGATAAATCAATTCAAAGGAAACACATATAATTACCAAGACCCAAGAATTCTATAGAGAAAGTGAAGGATTGTATTCACAGGTGGAAGTGAAATCTGATAGGAATTCTCAGTCTAACAAGTTGTTTTAAAATCACTTCCCAAAGGAAGGATGGAAAGGAGAAGAAAACTCTGTATTCTATTAGATTTTCCTACTTAGCTGCATATTTGCTATTTTAAAAAAGAATACACACTATCATTAAAAGACTTACACATAGTAGGCATTTAATAAATCTTACTGAATTAAATGATTATTCTTATCACCTACCAGGATTTACTCTGAGTTTGGTTCCAGCCCCAAAGAATAGTCTGTTGTTAGTTCCAGTGTTACACTATGATAAACTCGATAACAAAAACTTCAGGTTGAGTTTTCATTTCGTTCTTACTCTTCATCTCTATTTAGGGTGATTCAGGTATGTCAAAAAGAACAACAGAATGAAAGTCCCATTAAGGATCATTCATTTGTGGGTTTATTGCTTAATATTTCTAAGCTTCAGCTTATTCCATTGCAAAATGGAGATAAAGAATGTTGTCCTATCTATCTCCCAGAGTAGTAATAGAAAAGTCCTTTTGAAAGTGATTTGGGTTCTCCTAAAAAGTAGGGGACCTGGAAAGAGGAAGGTTTGAATTAAATTTCTCCCTTGGATCTTTACTATGTGACTCTGTGCAAGTCATTTAGCCTCTTTGGACCTCAGTTTCCCCACTAGTAAAATAGAGTTAATAAATTAGGTTGTTATGAGGATTAAATGATATAATATTTGCAAATCTTGATTTAAAACCTTTAAACCATTGTTAATCTTAAAGGCTTATTAGCTACTATTATTGCTACTTTCACTTGTGTAGTTTTATGCTAAATGGCCTTGGGTGACAAGGATTCAAAGGAAGCATCATCTTATCTCATTGATTTTAGGTTTTTAAAACTGACTAAGAAGAACAAATGAAGACCAAAACAAAGAAATGCACCAATTGCTATGGAAGTCATATCCTATTCTAGCCCAGATCTGATAATGGAGATGTGGCTGGTCAAGTGACCCATAAAACAGTTCTACATTTTTTGGCTGGTACCAGAATTCCTAATTTAATCTTTGGAAAACTCATGAGAGCAGCAGGGATTTTGAAGAGCTTCTCCAAAGAGCTGTCATATCATTTCTTTTGACTAAAGTTATTAGGCAATTCAAAGGATCTACAGATTTGCAGAAGGAAAGGTGGAAAATCAGGATGAAGTGATAGGAGATCTCATTTAGAGTCTCTTGGAGTAAAAACATTGAAAGAACTCTATGTTCATGAGTTTGTCACTAAGGACTGCATTCACACACTGATAAACTCGAGCTCTATGTGTAAATGTGAGTCCAAAAATTCATCTAGTACTTGTGTTCTGATGACCATTTACAAATCTCTCACTGTTAGAATACAAGTGAAACAATAGTAAGGGAAAAGAGGCCTGAAATAAAGACTGGGGAGTATGATCCAGTGGAGAGAACACTGTCTTTGTAGTAAGAGGACCCTACATCTTATACTTATGAGCTGGGCATCTTCGGCCAAATCACTTACCTAAAACTTAGAAGAAGTGAACTAGCCAGTCTCTAAGATTCCAGCACTGCATCTATAATTCTATGACATGACCTCAAAAATCTTGCAACCCCTTTGACATTTGGGGAGACCTTCAGTTTACTCATCTGTAAAAATAACTCTAAGGTTCTCTAGGGTCTCATCCACCTTTAAATCCTATGATTTTGTGAGATGAGTTGGATCAGGACTCCCATCAATTAGTATTTAAAAGGCCAAAGAAACAACCCCATCACCATAATTTATGAAATATAGCGCTGAGGAATTAGCTCAAATGATAGAGCATTCAATTAGCTTATGAGAGGTAATGTCTGGTTGCCTTCATTTTCCATTTTTTATGGGACTTTACGTGGTTGTTGTTGAATAAATGTCTTATTGAAATGAATGAATGGGGGACTCTTAGAGAATCAAATGTTAAGCTAAAGAAAACAAATTCAGTAAGAGTTCTTATTTACAGTAAGAAAAAATATAAAGAAGATTTTAAATTCCTTTTAGACTTACTTGGTAGGACAGTTAGAGATGTCCCACTCCCAAAAATGAGCTTTTCAGAACTACCCACTTCTCACAGTCAGTAGCAGCTTTACAAAAATGTGTATTGATAGTTATCTCTAATCTATGTCTTCAGAATTTAAGAGCTTGCCAGGGGGTTTCTTTTTATTCTGAGCTTAGAAAACATCCTAGAAGTCCTTGAGTCCCATAATAGTTTAAGGAATCTCCAAATCAGAGAGTTTTAGGATAAAATAATTGCTAATCATAAGATAATGCTTCCGTTTTGTAACTTTCTTCTTGAATATCAGGAATCAGACCTTTTAAAGAACTCAAGGAAGACAGAACTCAAATTCTCAAATTCAAATTCTATTTCAAAATTGTTAAGCAAAAGCAATTGTCAGGTAGAATTAATTCTTAAAAAAAAAATAACAGGGACATTCCTGCTAGTTCTTAATCTGATGAAGATTTTAGTGGCATTACTAATTTTTTTTTTTTCTGTAGAAGCTAAATTTGAAAGATTTCTTTGGTTCTGTAATAAAAGCTTAAGTTGGAATTGGGTGTTTTGCAATCTTCTCATACTTACAGAGTCTAACTCTGGAAAGGGTTCCAGAGCCAAAGATAACTTTGTTTCCTTTTTCACACAAAGACAAAGTTCTCTATGAAAATAGCCTGAGGGACCTCACTTAAAATTTTAAAACAACTCAGACCTTAGAAAGTGTACACATGATCACCTCATCTTGCTTATTAGAACTGGCTGATATTTTGCTAAGAAGCACAAGACACAATGATTGTGGAAACATTTAGAAGCCAAGATGAAAAAAGACCAGTTGTATAACTAACCTCTAATGATTATGGAAGATTTGACTCATAGCATATTTTCTTCCTTGGCTAGAAGAGATTTTACAACTCTTTAGTGGCAAAGTATCCCCAAAGTTTGATATGTCCTTCCTTTTAGGAAGTGCTTGCAGATTTCCAGCCAGAGATCTTCATCCAAGTGCCCCCAATCATATATTTTTAGATGATTTCCTTCAACTTTCAGGTCCTGAAAGAAGGTATTTGCTTTCTCTCATCATCTGTTTTTAACCCATGGGAAACATAAATCCTGCTTAGACTGCTGGAAACATCCCCTGGAAAAATAAGCTTGAAATAGATCGCTTCCAAATAAGTTGCATATATTTTGTCCCTGTGACTATTAATTTGAAATCACTCTTTTTTTCTATAAACTTCTTTGCATGCTGTGAATGCACTTCTTACCTTGAAATGCTTACAACAGCATGCAGAAACGTGACATTTTCCTTGCTTATGCTAAGTTTGTATCCAGACATTGTTCCCCGAAGAACACTGATGATTTTGGATCCTGCTATGGGGAAAAAAAAGCCTGGGCATCCTTTAGTTTCCTGGCCCCACAGCTTTGCCCTGCCACTGATTTACCACATAATCAAGGGCATGTTTCTGGCATACATTTTCCCCATTTATAATCTAGGGAGAGAAATACTTTCTTCTCTGATGATTTACCTGGAGGGAGGGGTATTTTCCCTCTAACACCTAAAACTGCTTTGTTTAGTTTCTCTGAAAGATGCCTTCTGGTAAGAACATCACATTACCCTTCCTGTTAAGAGATTTCAATCCTCTAAATTCACAATCCTTGCTCTTCTAGTTTCGAATAGAGGGGAAAATATCTCTCTAGGATATGATTGTGGTTGAGACAGATATGAAATCTGAACTTGGAAAACTTTCTCACATCTCATTTTTTTCCCATTTGGATTTTGCTTTTCTTTCCATATTATTTTGAAGCTGTCTTTAGTTACAAGAGTGGGCTCATTCAAATGTTCCGTACCATTCCTTTTGGGTTTATTGTGTGCATTATGTCTATCTCCCTGTGCTTTGCATGCACTACTGTTCATTAAAACAAAATAAAGCCAAGATTCACTTACTTGATTTCACAGTTAACTTTGTTCCCTGCCCAAAATGCAATTGATAAGTTCCAAATTGTAGTTCCACAATGATACCCTACTTTGCAAAAACTAACTCAACCTTTCCAAGTGAGATTTTCCCCCCTTCCAGTGAGATTGTGTCTTCTCCCTAGAAATAGGGAGCATTCCTGATGCATAGTATTTAATTCTCATTTTCCTGAAAATTCCTTTGCTACCAGAAGACAGAAAAAAAAAAAAACAACAACAACAAAGAAAACCTCCACAGCCAACAACTAAAACCAATTTTGAGAATACATGCTTTCTAGATACCTCTTTATCTCCCTTGATTTCTGCCTAAAGCTTGAGATAATTCAAAGTAAATTTATCACATAAGATGAAAATGCAGAAGCAATCATTCTACTCTAATACGCTTCTCTTCACATTTGTAAATAATTGTAGGGGCAAAACCAAAACAAAACAAAAAACAAAGGCAACACCCAAGCACTGGTCAAAAATAATCTTTCATTGTTGTGAATATTATTTTGAGTTTTAAGTTTTAAGTGTTCAAGACTGGATTTCCCCTAGAAAAACTTGGGTTTCTGACCTGTTCTAATTACCAAAAAGAAAAGGTAATACGTTTTTGTAGCTATACCATATGCAATCTGGTAAAACCATGGCCGATTACACAGATCGCCTGAAAGTTAACTGTGGTGTATAAAACAGGAATTAATAACCTGATTTCCTAACCAAGGATAAAGGACTTACTGTGTTTCATAGTAAGACTGACTATCATTCTAATGATGAGCTTTTCCATCAAATTACCAAATACATTATTTTAAGTCATAACAAAAAATACTTTCATTTTAAAAAAAAATGAAAGTTCTCCCCCCTCCACTTCTTTTCCTCTCCCTAATGTTTTCTGAGAAACATAGTCCTTCTCACTTCTACATCATCAAAGTTTCCAGGTGACCCTTTCAGATCATGCTCTGCTGGAGCAGTGGAGAGAAACTGAGATTAAAGGCTTTAATTAAGAGATGCCAGACATGTGTAATCTACTGTGATTCTACCAAATACTTCTTCATGAGACAAAAGTAGGAAGAACAGAAATCTCTTCGGATGGTATCAGTGAGTCTAAACACAAAACTTCTGAAAGCACCTGATAGTCATTTCTTTATCATCTTCTCATACCTCAAAGGTTTTCAATTTTCTCTGAAATCACCTAATTTTCCTGCTCTAATATTTTCTTCTTTTCTCTACTCACTTGGACACCATTCTAGCTCAGATCCTCATCATTTCTTCACTGGACTATTGTCCAGTACCTAATGGACTCTCTGCCTATACTCTCCCCCTCCTCCAATCTATGTTTTAGATAGCAGTAAATATAATCTAAGTCACAGATTTGACCCACATCATTTCACTGCTCAGCAACTTTCACCAACTCCCTATTCTCTCTGGCTTAAAATACAAACTTTTTAGTTTGCCATTTAAGGCCTCAGGATAGATAGGTGTTGAAGTGGATAGAATGCCTGGAGTCAGAAAGACTTATCTTCCTGAGTTCAAATCTGATCTCAGCTTCATAGTAGCTGTGTGATCCTGTTTGCCTGTTTCTTCATCTATAAAAAAACTGGAGAAGGAAATGAGATCTCTCTCTAGTATCTTTATCAAGAAAACCCCAAATGGGATCCCAAAGAGTTGAACATGATTGAAAAATGATTGAATAACAACAAATTTAATGCCTTTCATATTCTGACTTCAATTTACTTTTCTAGCCTCATTTCATATTATTCTCCTTCATGAATTCTCTATTCTTGACAAGATGAATTACTGGTTTTGTCCTGAACTGAGTCAACACTTTTACCCTTATGCATTTGCTCAAGTAGCACTCTCTGCCAAAAACACAAGCCTTCATCAGAGTCTCTCAAAATCCTCATTTCAAGCATTAATCCTTGTACTAAGCTCTCCCTGTTAAGGATCCCCATTATCCTCAGATTATTTTATAATATACTTATCTATCTACACATGGCATTTCTCTCCCTTCCCCCTCCAAAAAGCTCTTTGAGGCCAGGGAATGTTTTATTTTTGTTTTTATATTTCCAGCAACGAATATTAGCCTATACAAATAAGAAACTGCACAAAATGTTGATTTCTTTGAATAGCATCTATCCCCAGTTCCTAGCTTTGAGAATCTACCCTTTTCTCTTAGCCTACACAAATGTGGAGATTTAATCCAAGTCTCTATTACAGCAGTAGATAAAGAGCCAGGCCTGAAGTCAGGAAGATGAGTTCAAAATCTAGCCTCAGATACTTACTAGCTGTATCACCCTGGGCTTAACATCTGTTTGCCTCACTTTTCTCATCTGTTAAATAATAACAACGCCTATGTCTCAGGATTGTGGTGAAGATAAATGAGATAATAATTGTGACTGCTTAGTACAGTGCCTGGAACATAGTAAATGTTATATAAATGTTAGCTGCTGCTGTTGCTGCTGCAGGTACACCAGTCTGCCCTTCCATCAGCAATCCTCAAGTAGGGAAATAATAAAAACAGCAACCATATTTTACCAACCTCTCTGTACATTTGGTCCTAGAGACAGAGGTTTAAAGTAGGTGATCTCCCACCTGTTCTTCTCTAATTTTTCTGCATAGTATATTAATGACTGGTTGACTTACTTGGATTGACAGTTAGACTTGTTCCAGTCCCCCAAAAAAGTCTTTGGTTATTGTTTACACGGTGATAGGAAACTTAACAAAAACCAGGGGTTGGGGGAGGGCAGCAACCTGCCACATGACTATTTTTTCCTTCAGTGCTGGCTCCTGCATGGGGGACACCCCAGGAAGGAGCCTCAATGATTGAAACAGCTGTGGCCATCATGCTGATGTGGGGACTGATTCCTATCCTGGAGCAGGATTAAAAGAAAAGGCATTTATTGCTTAATCAGAGCTCCAAGACCATTTGTTTTATGGTCAGTTCATGGTTTGTTTGTAATCCCTTTTTCTTTTAAAATTTTATTTCTCTCTTGATGATCATGTGATACTGAAAAGCATTTTAAACTGGTCTTCTTACATCTTTGGATCCTAGTAACTTCAATTTACTTTTCTCTGCTAAATTACTCAGGCCCCACATTTTCTCCCAGAATCACTCAGCTTGGGGCTCTGATTCTCTCATTCATTTCTAACTTTTCTCATATCCCTAGCATTCCCCTATTGTGTGAACTTTCCACCCCCAGTTTTCTTTTGTTCTCTACCTCTCCTTCTGCAGATACTAGGAATGTGTGTGCATGTCATAGAATAAGCTCTGTGCTCTCTGTTCTGTCTGTTAGCCTCATGCTGTTTTCAGTCAGGTTCTACCTCCTTTAGTTTTCCCTTGCCTTTGTTCTCAATCTGTTAATAAAGGCTCTCCATTCCTCTAGCTTTGTGCACCTCCACAGCAATCAGAATGCTTCAGACGCCCCTTCTCTCCTATCTCAGGAGGACTAGCATCATCACCACAAATAGCCTTTCAGAAGACACCCTAGGAGACTGACTTACTTGCAGAAACTGTTAAGCTTGAGCCTTGCTCAAATGTCAGCTTGTCGTTATTATAGGACACACCGCCACCCAACCCTTTGCAAAAATTAGCAGTGAAGTGACACATCAGAAAGCCGCCTAGATCTCAAACCCTAAACTCCTCCCGCCGTCCCTGCTATCTGCTTCTGCTTCCCTTTCCCATATAGGTCTGCTCAGAGAAAGTTGGCTGTCATGGAAAGAAAGCACATTGTCTTCACGGTCCAGAGCCGGGGATTCTGATTCTAAACCTGATCCTTAATAGCTGTGTAATCATGGGGAAATGACTTTATCTTGGGATCACTATCACTGACACCCACATGAATCAACCAGCAGTACATATATTTATCACCCATTCTGGGCCAGCACTGAACTAAGCAAAGGGGATACAACAAAAGGATAAAAAAACCCCATAAAACAACCCGACGTTAAGGAGCTCATCTTCTAAACAGGAAGACAATATACACATATATCTGTACTCATAAGATAAAGGTCGCGGGATTTCAAGCCGGTCCTCTGTCTCCAGAGGGATGGCTCTTTCCACTGTGGATCTCATTGCATCCTCAACATTATGAGACCAGTGAGCTAGGAGCTCGTACCTATAAGCGGGTGTTCCAGGAACCCGCCTGTTAATCCGTGCCGCGGAGGGACGTGGGAAAAGCGTTTGAATCTCATTATACTTCCTAGACAGGCTGCGGGTTTTCAAAAACATCATTCCTCCGCAACTCTTCTCCTCCCCCCTCCGTAATTGTCCTCCCATCCTCACAATATCCCCAATCTACATCTCATTTTCATATCCCAGCTCTCATTTGGATGGCACCGAGTCCCTCAGGCACCATTGATCCAGCCCTCCCTGAGACAGCATATGTTCAGTGAAACGCGCCGTGATTAAAGGACTTGGAAATGCCAGAATCTCAAAGGCTGCGCTCCTCGGCCCCTCGTTCTTTATCTCCGGTCAATATGTTGTTCTCATTTGTCTGGCTAATGAAGAGCTGACCTTTCTGCAGCGGTGGGTGCGTTCTGCAGACATAACAAACACTAGAGAGCTAGCAGCAAACGATCAGGGCTGAAGGGAACTTGTTCTTTTCAGGCGTCCAGGTGTTTAGTTAGAAAGGTTCCCCGGACCAAATGTCAGCCCCTGGCTTTCCGTTCCCAATTGACATGGTCTTCAGAGAGAAGCTAATCCGGCCAACATGCCCTGGGCTCGTTGGTACCACGGATCAAGACTCATGAGAACTGTGTTCCAGTCCCAGCTGTTACTTTTGTAGCCTGTGTGACCTTAGACAAGTCATTTACCGAATCAGTCATAGAATATTTAAGAGTTGAAAGGGAGCTGAAAAGGCATCTATTTAGTCCCACTTATATAAGATAGCTCACCACCTTTAGAGGCAGCTTATTTTATTTTTTGGCCAGCTCTAACGGTTAGGGTTTTCTTGGCTTCCAGTATAACTAATGTGGCCTCTTTGCATCTTCCACTATTTGCTCCTGTCCAGCCATCTGGGGCCAGATGGAGCAAGTCTAATCCTTCTTGCATGTGACAGCTCTCCCTAATTGGTCCCTCTGAGCTTTCTCTTCTCCCAAATAACCCACTCAGTTCCTTTGAGCAATTTTATCATGACAGAGGCTCAAGGACCTTCACCATTCTGGCTGTCCTCCTCTGGACACTTTCTGGCTTATCCAAGTACTTCTTAAATTGTGATGTTCAGAATTGAACACAGCACTTCAGTTGAAATCTGACAAGGACATCAGTTTTAGCATTTTTCTTTTCTGTGAATGCATCCCATGGCTGACTTGGCTTGCCCTTGCAGTCCACTAAAACACCAGGATCTTTTTCAGAATTACTTCCATCTGACTATGCCTCTCCACATTACGCTTGTGAAGATAATGTTTTGTATCCATATTTAGGACTGCATTTATACCTATTAAATTTTAATCTTATTAGATTCAGCCCAATGCTCTTTTGGATTCTGTCCACACAGTATGTTAGCTATCCATCCGCAAATCAGATGAGCATAGTCACCTATGACTTTATCTAATCCACTACTATAAATATTAGCAACACAAGGCTAAATACATACTTCTTATCCCATTGATATGAAACCATTAATAAACTCTTTAATTCTAACCACTGAACCAGTTTTGAATTCATCTGATTGCATTATGTTCTAACTCATGTCTCTTCATCTTTAACCTCGATGAACCTCAGTTTCCCCTGAAGGACTTGAAAGTACTTTCTGTGACCTTCCCACTTCTTGCAGTATAGGCAGTGTGTCATCTGTCTAATCAATAATGCCCTGGGAATGTGGGGAGGCAAGTGAGAAGGGAAGAATAGGGATTCCTAAGCAACTGGGGCTGGCTCCCCACCCTTGGAAACTATGACAAGGCTCCATACCCTAAACTGAACACTTGGGAAAAAATGTAAAATATGCTATGCAAATATTTACTGGAGAGCCAGCTTCAGCTCTTCTGCCATCTACCACCCATCCCAATTTGACACCAGGTTATCAGTCTTCAGTGAAAGAAAGATATTTCTCTTTTTCTTTTTATAAATGGGCTTTCCCCTTTCTGTCTCAGACTAATTCCAGTTATTTTTTATACTCATGGGATTTCAAAATTCTCCTCTAGTTTATTTCAGCTTACCCTATTAAGGCTCCTGTGAGTGGACCAGAAACTTCAATAGAGGACTACAGTGAAACATTCAGAAGTAGAGAATTTGCTTTTTTCTCTCCATCCTCCCAACTTACTTGGTTTTATGGTTAATTGTGTTCCCATTCCAAATGTCAGTTTCCCATAGTCATTCCTCACACCACAGCAGGGAGCTTTACAAAAAATGGCAGAGGGAACTTGAATCTTAAAAGCCAGTAGTCAGCCAACAGAGTTTCCATCTCTTCCAAAGAAGCCATCAGCAGTGGCAGACACACACACACACCAAAGCCCAATCAGCCCACATCTTCCTTATTTTCTCTCCTTATTAGCACAGAGAACTGTTATCACACGGAAAAAGGCACTAACCATCATATCCGGGTGTCTTTGAAGTGAGTCACATTCCTTTGCCTACTAGTTTCAGAAATAGGGAAAAGACTTACTTCTATTCTTTCTTTCTCTTTATTCTTAGAGGATCCTAATGGATGTAGTCATTTGGGCAAGAATGGGGCTTGCAAGGAGATGTTAGGAAAGGGTGACTGATGGAAGTTGGGGAATCTCCTTCCCTGCAAATCTGTGAAAAATAATCAGCATATGTCTGTCCTGATTTAGGGACAACTTTGCTTTGTAGAAAAGGTATAGATTGGAAGACTGTTAGAAAAGTAACCAGAGTAGTCAGAATATTGGAAAGAAAAAGGAGATATTTTGAAGGAACCATATTACCCCCAATTAGATGGTAATCCTCAATTCATAGCTAATTAACAATAATAATTTAAATATTTATAAAATGCCTTAGTGATTTTTAAAAATACAAAAAAATTATACAAATATGATTTTATTTGATCCTCCCCACCCCTTTGCAACATAGGTGTTACTGTTATTTTCATTTTATAGATGGAGCAGCTGAGAATTAAGTGGCTTATCCTGGGTCACACAGTCAGCAAAGGGCTGAGGCCAAATTTGAACTCAGGGTTTCTTTACTCCAGGTTCAGCATTCTATCCATCAAGTCACCCCTCTGCCCTGGTGAGCTTGGTATCAAGGCTCACAGATCTGAAGTTGGAAAGAACCTTAAATCAAATCCAATGCCCTTATTTTAATGATTTGGAAACATAGTCCCAAGGAAGTGCAATTACTTGCCCAGGGTTTTCCTATGGATCAGAGCAGAGAGGGGCATAGTCCTCTGAAAACTGACCTCCTATTTAATTTGGGGGTGAAGTTCCAGGGGGTCTAATGAGCTCTCTTGGGGCACTTACTTGGCATGATTGTTAAAGTAGTCCCTGGTCCAAATTTCAGATTCCCAAAACTGGCACCAGAAGTTAGCACTGCCCCAGACACCTTTACATAAACTCCTCAAGAATGCTTTGACTCTTACAGTTATCCCCCTTCTCCCACAACTGGGGAGGAAAACACTGAGCTAATGGGCCCTTAGATGCTGGGGATGGAATGAGTTCTGCCAAAAGGGTCACAGGGAAGAACATTGTCACATTTGATTGTGTGGTGCTTCCTTTATCCCGGAGAGGAGCCTCCATCTGTTCCCATCTTCCCTCGCTTCTATCTGGGGGTTTACCGAATTCACATGTTGAGCATCTCTCTCTAAAGGTCTCATTTCCATTTTACAATATCGTTTTCAGGACAATTTCTCCTGTCAGTGTAAGATGTGCCCTTCCCCTCATCCGTACCCTGAAGTGTCACAGGTTTCTGATGACAATGAATCCATGTTAAAGAGAGGGGGAATTTGGAAGCTTTGTGGTGGCTGAACAGAATGGAGGAGATTTATTCTCTCATTGCATCAAATAATCTCCTCTCCCTAATACTACCCCTGCCCCCTCATTGCCTGCTCCAGTGCCAGAAATGGGAGGTAGGTTACATTTCATGGATCCTTTCATGCTTATATGTTTTTTAGTATCGGTCTAGTTCAATCAGCAGAAGGCTTTTTTTTTTATTACACTACCATCTCAGAGAGCTTTACACACAGCATTCTATGGTGTCTCCTAACTTCAGATTCCCTGACATCAGAAGATGTTGGCTGGGGCTTGTCTGCCTCTCAGAAGGGTCAAATTAAAGTGACTTAGCAAGAAGACTTTAGAGTTTTATCTCTCAGACTTACCTGGGGTCACTGTCACTTTGGTCCCACTACCAAACACAACCTTTGTTGTACCACTAGCATCCACAGTCCCTGGAAGCTTTACAAGAACCTGAGCTCCCCCAGCAGACTGTTGCCAACCAAACAAGCAAATGAATGAAAAAATAGGCTGACTTGTTATTTGACACGGTCTTGCCAAACTCTGGATGTTTGGGCCGAATTCAACTTTTACATTAACAGGATCATTATTATTTCCAATTGGATCCAGTTAAACTACTTTGACTGAATTCGGACCTGGATTCTCTGCTCATGACTACAGGCTCATTAATAAAGGGTCAAAGCCTCACCCCACTTATCTACAGCTTCCACGAAGGGGAATTACCTGTAGTTCTATCTCAGCATTTTGTCATTTTCATAAAGCAGGAGCTCATTTTCCTGGAGCTGTCCGACCACTTTAAGGGTGGACTGCTGTGATTCAAATGTGTCTCCTCACCTCTTTCCCTTAGATGTTATTCATTGTCTGCACAGTCGCCCCCGGCACCCCCCCCCCCCCCCCCCTTTCCCATCCACTACAGCGCTTAATTAAAGACCAAATTGCCTGCCCTCAGCTGAAGCCTGCACACAATTGTGCCCCTAACTGTTGCCTTGGCAATAATCTCAGCCTGCAAGGAAGGATGGGAGGAAAGCTGAATCTAATCATGTATCAGATGGACTTTCTCTCCCCCACTTTCACCTCCCCTTTAAGCCTTTGAATACTGAAAGGAGCCGATTGCATAGAAAGGCTGAAGCCTATTAGTGTCAAAAGCATTGGCTGGAATGGTGGGTGGGAGCAAATAGGTATTTTTCCTTTCATATTTAGAATGACTGTTCAACTCCTTCTCTCCCTTGATGTTAACTTGTAGCTATTGCTTCACTCCATTATTACAGAGACCATTCTAAGGAGCTGGAGATGTCCTGACTCCAGATCAGGGCATTTCTGAATAAGTCCACTGATCTCTTTCTGCCCCTGTGTTTTGTGCCTCGATTCCCGAGAGTTGGAATGAACATCTCAGGGGTGAATTAATTTAGCAAAGCCCTGGAGACTGTTGAATTTATGGGTTTTAACAACATTATGTATTATTCATTGCTGCTCAAAGCTTTAATTTTTGCTGCAGACGTGTGCTGATCTTACCCCTGCTGAGAAAGACAATTCTGTGCATTATAACTTCATAGCTAATCACATGCTGTGTCCTTTAGGCCTATGCTTGCATTTCAACTACATGGATGCTCAAGACTGAAGAGAAATGAGTAATGTTTGGGGCAGCTGCTTTCGTCCTTAATCGCCTGCTCCCCCCTTCATTCTCCTTGTGACCTCTCACTTCTGCATGGAATTACAGGGTCACACAGATACTGGTTGGATTGCATCTCTGGGGCAGCTCAAGCTGCTGTTCCTCCCTACCTAAACACACGTTTTACTCTCTCCAGATTTCAGAATGGAGATCTGGATCATTAAAGCAGTTTGCAGCCTTACCTAGCTTTCAGTTGTATTGACTCCATGCCCTAGTTTTTTGTTGGAACACTTTCCCGCTTTAGGGGGAAAAATATGAGGAATATTATTGATGTTTTCTAAGAGTTATCTATATAGTTTCTTCCATTTACACCTCTATTTATTATTAGGTTTCCCCATTATCATTTTATAATCAGAAATTCCCATTTACAAGAATTGCTGATAATTATCACTTACTTTTGTAGAATACTTGTGACTTTTTTTTTTTGAAGCACTTTTTACCTCTATTATCTAATTTTATGGGTAAAAGGAGGAGGGGATAAAGGTATTCACAATCTGATATCCTTTGTATCTGCAGAGAAAATTGCATTGATATTCAGTACTTCCTCTACCTTATATCAAATGTAGCTTATAGCCAAAGGGGAGACCAAACACAGTTACCTGGGTAACTCAGGCAAAGCTAGGGTGTTTGTTTAAATTAGCCAGGTAGCTATCTATGGAGACCAGATCAGAGCTCAAAGTAGAGAGATTTCTATTATTAGAACTTTGGGTTCTGATTTGATAAACATTCCTTCAGAGAGAAATGGGTGAAAATAAAAAGAAGAGGTATATCTTCAAGACCCTCAGTATTGGTTAATTACATCATGGCATTCCAACATTTTAGACAATGAATTTAGGGGATTTAATATCAATGTCAGGAGATTTAATTTAGCCCAATGAATTTGCATATATACAACATGCCAATTTTCTTTCTATCTTTTGGGCAAACATTTCTGGGTTTAGTAAAATCCCTTAGGAGTCAGTATTCAAAATTTCTTCCTTGTCCCAATAATCTTATTTAAGATGGATGACAGGAATATTTTCAGCTGAAGCTAATTCAGTCTTTGTAGCAACCAAGTTCTAATTCCCCAAGATGGGGGAAAAAGCAGATCTCCAAGTGGCCAAAAAAAAAAAAAAAAAAAAAAAAAATCAGATTTAGAAGCTAAACTAAGGTGTTTAGAGGTAGCAGTGGTTTAGATATGAGGGAAAGTATTTTTTTTCTTTTTGTTTTCATTCTTTCAAACTTACCTGGTTTTACAGTTAAGATAGTTCCTTTTCCAAATGTTAGCTTATTGTTGGAACTCCCAGTATACCCACATCTAAAGGAAGCTTTACAAAAACAGGTAAGGTAGCTCTTCTCAGTTGGGGGACCCCTGCTGTTCAACTTGGTCTTGAACTCTCACCCTCAATCTTAACTAAGGTACTTGGCCCAGAAAAACTCAGGACCCTAAGTGGCTGGGCTGACTGCTGAAGAAAACCGAGTTTCTATATGGAACAGTACCTTGTTTTACGAGTAGCCTGCTGCCTCATTTTGGGGAATCCATTTGTTTTTTCTTACTTCTCCTAATTGCCTTTCCCTGGCTGGTACTCACATCATTTCTACTTTATGGCACGTTGGGGGTAACTATTTCCTGGCTTTTTATTGAAATTGCTCTCATCATCTCACACGATTCTGGTTTACTGGAAACTGATTGAGAAAAGGGAGGAAAACTGGGGATTTTAATAGTCCAAGGTTTAAAGAATGTTGCTTGGGGGAGGAGTGGACATTTTTTTTCTTTCCTGGGTTAGAGCAAAGGACTCAACTGTATCCTTCAACCAGAAGGTAAGAAAAAGAATTAAATAACAAGAGAAAGGAAGTATTTGGTACCTACAGATAGTTTAATCTGTTCCTACTTACTTGAATGGACTATCAGAGTCACCCCTTGTCCAAATATCAGCTTTTCTCCAACAAAGCCTTCTTCACACTGTCATAAGCAACTTAAAAAAAAAAACAAAAAACTTCTCTGGATACCCTTCACCATGTTTCCCTCAAGTTGAAACTCGCTTCCATCTCAAAATTACCTTGTCTTCCTGGGAGAATAGTCCTGATCCAACTAATCAGAGCCTTAGGAGAAAATCTCTTCAGACCAAAGCAGTATTGATTAGGAGATTAGTACAGTTACCAATATGCACCAGAGTTCCTACTCTTTCACCTATTTGACACCCCAATTTTTAACTTTCAGGATTTTAATGTCTCCCCCCTCCAATTATAGGCAGAACTCTTCCTGTCATAATAACTGATAATCAGAAAGGATCTGGAAAGATCCTAGGTCTCCCTGTGGGAAATTGAACTCCCATTCTTCCTAAATTTACCAGCCTGAATTCTAGGGCTAGGCCCACTGGGGAACCCAACCCATCACCGAAAGACATAAAGATTAAAAGGCAATATGGAAAATCCGGGGGAAATCCTGCTGTGAGAGCTGGGCTTGTCCTTTCACACTTACTTGGCTTTATTTTCAGGCTGCTCCCTATTCCAAATATCAGCTTATTGCCAGCACCTGCCACTGTCATGGGGTGCTTTACAAAAAACAATTACAAGAGCCCACCCAGCCAGATGTCCTTTGAGCCTTAGAGCTGACACCATTTCCTCACCTCTGCTAGGGTGATCTGATCTAGAGAAACAATTTCTAATGCTATAGAGTAAAGAGGATTAAGAGAAAATCTGTTTGCCTATTCTCCCATCTCTTTCTAGCTATTTATAGAAATATCTCCTTTAGGGTTAGAGAAATGGTGCCAAGTTTCTAATCTCTTACTATTGGCTTGCTTGCAGTCACATATTTACAATCTAAATTTACATCTCATTTCCATTTGCTGAAGTTTTTAATACATTTTGCGATTACTTCCAGAACACTTTGTATAATGATAAACTCAACCTAAATGAAGATATTGCAAGGACTTTGGAGGGCTTGTATCTAAAGGGCTCTGATTCTTTACTACTCAAAGCTAAGCAGGCTAGGGCTGCAATAGGTGTGCTTACTCTCACAGCCCCCTTGACTCCCAAGGGGCCATTTCAGTGAAACCCACCTTGAGGAGTTGATGTCTATAGTTTCACAGTCATCATTATTGTTTCTAAGGATTAATTTGGATTTCCTTTTAAGCTAGTCCCCAAATGTCAGCCTCCTATCATTCTGGCTCTTTCCATTTTGCTGACAAGGAAAGCTTAAGATAAATCTCATGAATGCTTTTTTTTGAATTTCAACTTGGATTTCTTTTCTATGCCCATTTTAGGGAAAAAATGCACACAAAAAAGGAATGACTATAGTACCTCCAGGAGGTACTTTCATAGAAATTCCTTTGAGGATTAAAAATAGAAACTCAGTGGTGTTTGTTTTTGCTGATTGCTACTTCTAATACTTAGGAACTATAAGAAGCAAATCTTATTTTCATAGAGGCACAGTATCTTAAACTGGGAATGGTTTCAGAGCCCAGTTCTGTCCAACTATTTTACAGGTGAGGAAATTATAAAGAGACTTATCATAAGATTTAGAATTAAAAGAAGATTTGGAGATTATCTTATCCAACTCGTCATTTTATAGATATGGAAACAAATCCAGGATGCTGAAGTGATTGGCTCAAAGTCATACAACATAATTAGCAGCCGATTTGGAATGAGAACGAAAGTCTCCTGAAATGTAGAACAAGGCGCTTGTTGCTACACCTTCAAATCCCTTTCTCAATTCTTGGTCCAAGGATTATTCTCATTCCTCAGACTTTTCTCATTTTTATAAACTAACAAACATGCAATAATACATTTAAAGGCATTGAGTGAGGAGCCACTGAAAAGCTACAAGTGTAAGCAATTCTTGTAAATGGCTTGACCAAAAGAGAAAAGTACCAATTGCAGCTGAATTTCAAATAATTATAAGAATGGATATTTTTTTCCTTTAAACTTACATGGTTTAACAATCAGAGTTGTACCTTTCCCGAATGTGATCTGATTGCCCATATTCTTACACTCTGCAACAGAGCTTTGCAAAAACTTTGTTTATGCACTCCATCCCTGTACAAAAGAGATTCACTCCATCATCCTTCTGATACAACTGATTCTTTACTATTCAGGGACTTTCAAACTAGTTTAAGCCACTCCTTTTTTCCTACCTTGAAATCACTGTCTCTCTGAAAAAGTCACAGAGGGAGGTTTCTTGGAGGACATCTCGTACAACCTATACTTGAATAGAATACTTGTGACTATTTTAGGGGGCAGCATCTTTACCTCTATGATATTATTTCATGGAAGAAAGAAGGAAGAAAGAAAGAAAGATCATGGATTTGAGCAAGTGGGTACGAGCCTTCTGCTTAAAGACCTCTAGTTATGGAGAACCCATTATATCCTGAGAGAGCCCATTCCACTTTTAGACATCTTTAGTTGATGATAAATATGCCAACAGTTACTCATAGCATTCCATTTTAGTAGTTACCACTGGGATTAGTAATCCCATTTTATGGAGAAGATAAGAGGCTCAGTGAAATAAAGTAATTTGCAATACAAAAAAACTACACTGAGTAGAAAACAAATTTTTAAATGCTTGACCTCAATACCCCTTTCCATGGACTTGTAAATTGATAAAATTCATAAAATAATAAAATCTCAAAGATCAAAGGACCTGAATAGTTTTGTCCACCTTCTACCAAAAAGCATAAATTTCTTTCCCAACCTTCCTTTATGATCTAGAGCCATGTTGAAAACCAAAGTGGGAGACTCAGATATCAGGGTTCCAGAGAGGATTTGGGGATAAAGACTGTTAAAACTTACTTGAGTTTACTATCAGCCTTGTCCCTTTTCCAAAGTTAGGCCTTTGATAGCCAGACTGAATATACACTACCACAAACTGCTTTACAAATATTGCCAAAGCATTGCAACCAGGTGTCTTGTCTCACATCCAAGACAATCTTTCCTCTATGCTTTACCAGCAAAGTTACAAAGGCATTGTTATGGAAGAAACAAGATTCCATGTGATGAAATAATTACCTGGTTATTCCTGCTAAGGGAAGAGTTAGAAAAAAATTTTTAATGGCTAATTTTTTTTTGTCTGGAGTCTCATTAGATGCCTGGCTTTCATTTCTTTTGCAGATGTTTACTTGAGCAATATTTAAGTAGACACACACAGTATGCTCAGGCATGCATATATCCATTGTTCTTGAAACCATTCAGGTAAGAAACAGATGCCTGAAGAAAGAGGAAACTGGAAGGCTTCATTTTTCTTGAATATAATGATATAGCTTGAAATTTCAACTGTATTTGAGTTTTGGTTATTTATTTTCAGAAATAAAGAATATTTATTGAGAAGAAGAGACCTCAATAATTCTTATTGCTTATTCCTCTATCCTTTGGCAGTAATAAATGACAACTGTCCCCAAACAAATGGAGATCTGTTTTAGCCATAAGAGCACATTTCCCACTTTGGTACTTGGCCTTAGTCAAGGATTTTGTGACCTTATAGCCAACCTTTTGATGATGAGTCTTTCTGAATTTAGGTAGGCTTTTCTTGGTAATTTTCAGTTATAGAACCTTTTCTCACTTTTATATGATCTATTAGAATATGTTCTTTGCTAGTTCTTTCTGGAAGCCAAGACCTCTTCCATGCTGTATTGAAGCATTAGGAGGAGGACTTTTGTGTTCTGTGTCTCAAACAAAAGGAAATTCACTTTATTTCTAAGAGTACATACATATCATGGTTTGCCATATGAATGTTATCATAGTATCTGGCACTTAGGAAGCACTTAAAATGCTTTTTCATTCATTCATTCATCTTTATTTATTATTTTTTTCTGAGGTTATTGGGGTTGCCCAGGATAACACAGCTAGAAAATGTTAAGTGTTTGAGGTCACATTTGAACTCAGGTCCTCCTGACTTCAGGACGGATGCTCTATCCACTGTGCCACCTAGCTGCCCCATTCATCTTATTTTTAATGTTCCCATAAAAATTAATTTTTTCTTCTCTCTAATCTAAATGTTTCATTATATTTTAAGACATTCCTTTTATTCTGTTTTCAGATGGATACTACTTATCCACTTTCCACTCATTCATTGCCTTGAAGACTTTAGAGCTCTCACTTCCTTTTTTGTTTTTTCTCAACTAAATAGTTTCAGTTCCTTTAATCATGAAATGCTCACATTACCTACTGACAGAGAAACTGAGGATCTTTCCACAACAATGGAGACTCTCCGAAGACAGGAATTCTCACATACAATTTGTTTCTACAACATTAGGATAGTGCCAGGCACATAACAGCTTGCAAAATCAATGCTCATAGGTTGCTGAATTGGTGGGACTGGGTCCCATACATCCTCATGTACAGGATCTGGATCAAGTTAGAGCAAGGGTGGGAAATGTCAGGTCCACAAGCTGTAGAAGGCTTGTGAAATCATTTGATTTGGTTCTGACACTGCAATCTCAAACAACGATGAGCTGAAAGCTAGATACATCAACCTCCCAGTGCTTGAGTTTTTAAGTTTATAATTTTGTAGGCTCTCAAGTGATGTTGTAAATAGCCAAACGGCCCTTGGCAGAGAAAAAGGCTCCACACCCCTGGTATAGAGCAAAACATAATCGTTGTTCAAATTTCAACAACAGGACTGGGTTTTATCATCTGATTCATTTCCCAAAGGCATTTCTTAAAACAAAGAGCAATTAATTTCAAAAGGAACCAAGGTGAACCTAGAGATTCCTCTGCTTAGGATGTACTTTATACCTCCAAATCTTGTTTCAAGTGAACTTCTTCCCTCATACAGATAAACTAGTAGGAATGTATGGAGGCAATAAGCCTCATTATAGAGTAATGCTTGTGGTCCTTTTGTGTTTCATTGAAATAGAAAAAATTTAGGGAAAAAATTCAGATCCTTAACCTGCAGCATGGCTGAGCCTCCTCACATAGAGAATATCATTGTGCCAATTAGTTTCAAAGATATTGGCATTTTTTTTGGTCTAGGATCCAAATCTATATTAATATACATATATGTAAATTGCATCACTCACTCCTAAATTACATTCAAGTATGGGGACTGTGTTTCTGATCCACTTACCAGGACTCACTGTAAGGTATGTCCCCTTTCCAAATGTCAACTTGAAACCAGCATCCTGATTAACACTATGCATAAATGCTTTGTAAAAACCAATGGTGACTGTTTTCACTTAGCCCAACTTTATATTCTAACCCAAGGTCCAAGATTTCTCCTGACCTGTCATAATCTAGGAAAAGGACATCAGATATCTTCCTGGTGATCCAAGGTTTCAATTCTGATAAACATATCTCAAACTATCAAAATCTAAGGTAGATTGTGCTTCAATCTACGAAAGACTCAGATCACTAAGTGATAGAGAAAATGATCTCTATCACAGTATATATTTATCACTTGCAATAAAATGCTTCTGAAAATCTGTGTGGGTTGTAGTCTTCATAATAAGAATAGAATGTATGGCAAAATTGAACTAATCCCTTCATTCCCTGCCTCCCTCCCCTTTTGGATTCTGTCTTTATTCAAGAATCACCTAATATCACCTACAAGAGATCTTTTCAAATCCTCCAATGATTAACATATTATTTCACCTCTGAAATTTCTTACAGCTACTTCGTACATATATGAGTATATATATATATATATATATATATGTATGTGTGTATGAATACACATATATACATTGTATATACATATGTATATATATTTATACATATATTTGCATGTACTTATCTGTGCATATACTATTGTTTCCCATAAATAGAATGTAAGCTCCTTGAAGGCAGGGTCAATTTTCAATTTATGCCTTTGTATCTCCAATGCTTGATTCCCAGGAGATGTCTAATAAACACTTGTTGAATTAGATTGAATTTTGCTAAGGAAACAGACCCAAAGGGTGCAATGACTTATTTGGCCAAGGCCACCCAGGTAATAATTAGCAGTACTCTTTTTAGTCTGCCTCATTGCTTAATTGTATGTTGTTTTATCATTTACCAAATGCTGTGACTTATATTATCTCATAAATGCCTCTAGTCAAGGGGCCATGCCTGTTTAAGCCATGCCATCTAGCACCAAACACTTATGCAGGAATATCTAATGATCATGGCCACTACCTGACAAGAGCAGCTTTATCTTCTCATGCTTTGTGTCATTCCCTAAATCAGCTTAAAGATTGCTTTTGTCCCCAATTCAAGTATCTGCAGTGTTACTGAAGCAATTCACCTGTTCTCCTTGCCCACTTTTTTTTTTCTCACTAGATATACAGTGAATTGTTTCTGTTCCCTTGGGAAGTCAACAGTTCCTTGCCAAACTCTCAGCACAGAGTGGGCAGTGTTTGGAATACTCCAAACCATGCTATCATTAATATTAACCACGAAGAGAACTAAAATGCTATCCATTTTTGACTATTAATATGATGAGAGCAATGAATTATAATAGCCTGAAACTGTCTTGGATTTCAGAGTGTGTCATTCATCTTGTCTGAACCCCAAATTTTTCATTTATAAAAGGACAGGATTAAGTGAGATGATTCCTAAAAACCATCTAACCCCCCAGGTATTTTAACTCCATAATAGAAATGGAACTCAAAATATCATCGTGTGTCTCATTGTGATGTCTCTCTCAGCCTTGGAAAGACTGTGTGCTATTCCTGAAGGAGAGGAAGCTCAGATATGACTCAACATTTGACCATGAAGTCAGAGTTTCTAAATCTATTACATCAGGAAAAATACTCAATTTTGTTTGGCCCCTTCTCTAACATTCAAATCCCAAAATAAACAAATTTGTTCTTCCAGTTTAAAGATAGTCACTTACTAGGTTTTATTCTCACCACTGTTCCAATTCCAAATGTAACTTTTCTGTTTCCTTCCTTCCCACAGAAATTAATCTTTTTACAAAAACTATAGGCTCCCTACAAACCAGAAGGAAGGTGGTTTCTTCTCATGGATAAGTGGTATTCACATTCAGATAAGAATTACTACCCTCACAGTTACTCAGGTCATTGGTATAACCTAGAGATATAGTTAAAGTTGTGGGTTCTGGACCCAAGCTTCTTATCCAGTCCCATTGTCAATTGTGTTCCTTTTCCCAAAGTGAGCTTCTTGTCATTCATTTCATAGTTCTTGGGGCCTTTACCAAAACTCCCTGATGCCAAAGACAAGGTCCTATTAACCATTTCCCCCAGTCTGGTAAAGCCTGTGAACCTCTTCTCAAAATAATATTTTTAATGCACAAATTAAATTACATAATATGACAAAGAAAACGAATTATATTGAAAGTTTTCAAAATATATAAAAGAAAATTCACAGAACTCAAGATCAGTATTTGAGCATCTCTTTGCAGACCTATAGGGAAAACCATATTTCAAATAGGGACACCCACAGGCCAAGGAATCATCTGGATTTACTATATTCTGAAAGATTCAGATCTTGAGGATGATAGCGCCAACCTTACCCGGTTTTACAGAGAGCCAGGTTCCTTTTCCAAATTTGGCAGCGTTGTTGCCTTGCTTCACACATTGCTCTACTCCTTTGCAAGAACCTGCATGGACCTAAGGACATAGTCCCAAGCTCTAAGCTTTGAGATATGTTCTCTATGAAACTGAATCCCTAATTTCATCTTGACATTAGAGACATGACCCCGAGGGATCTCATGCCAACTGCCAGGAAAACCTATTTCAATAATTCATAATTTTTAACTAGCATCCCCCCATGTAGTTATATGACCTGAATTCTAGTCCTGCTTCTGTTATCAATGACCCTGAACAAGTTAATTAACCTTGTTAAATCTTAGTATCCTTATCTGTAAAATGGGGTGATCACATTATATTTACATTCTATACCTCCAATAGCTACTGTGAGGAAAAAATGAGATCATGTTTACTGAGTACATGGTAGCAATACTGACCTGCTTTTGAAATCACATGACAAAATGTAAAAAAAAAAACAAAACACTGCGAAAATCCTGGAACATTAGACAAATGTCAAATTATTAACGATAATAATATTAATAAAAGAATAACAATAATAAATAATTACAATAAATATTATAACCTTTGAGAGGCACTGAGAAATCAATGTGAGAAAAATACTCTCAGGAAGGCAAATGTGTCTTCCTTCTCCTATCCCCTAAGTATTAAAATAAATGTTGAAATTAAAACTGAAATTGTTTGTGGATTGGCTCTTGTTTAGGATTATTCATTTCATAGCAGACAAGGTCTCTGAAAATGAACTATTCACTCAGCCTCATACTTAACTGCAAAGGCAAATCTATTTTTGTTCTAATCATTAGGCTTAAAAACAATCCACTCCCCCCTAAACTAAAATTCCTCCCCAGTTCTAAATAGTGAAAGTCTTTCCCCAGGGGGTTGATTTCTGAAACTGACCCAAGGATATTTAGGGAAAAAAAGTTAGGAGACTAAACAGACTCATACCTAAAGAACTGTAATTGTACACATATTCATCTTCCTTGCCTATTCTTTGAGGAGCTGTTCTAGCTTTTCTTTGATAACATTTGGATGAAAGAAGAATAATTCTGTCAGGTATTACTTACTGAGAATCACATGTACTCTAGTCCCAGCTCCAAATGTTAGTTTCTTATCTCCCTGATTCCCACAGGAGTGAACATCTTTACAAAAACAATACACATTAATTTAACTTAAGGAGATATAGTTTCAATTTTGCCCTATAGGGGCAGTATTTACTGTTAGTCACTCACTAGTTTTTCCAAAGGGGTCCTCCATTTTATAGTATGGAATGGGGGGAAGTGAAGAAATTTCAGGCCAAAAGGAGATCAAGTAAGATAGTAAAATGTTTTCACACTCTACGAGATTTTTTTTTTTGGGTCAAATTGATATTTTCCCCATAAGCTATTTTTGTTGATTTGCCTTTATTGGAGATAATGATAGCCAGCTCTTAAGTTGGCATCTGGACACAAGCCCTCAAGCTCTGATGAGTCTGTAATATATATTCACTGGACCAAGAAATCATTCTGCTCCTCAAATGAAACTGCTATTTTTGCCTCTTACCAGGAATCACACACTGAGGGAGGAAAACGCTAATGATGTTCACAGATTAGATCTGTAAAGAATCATAGAATGTTAGAGCTGGAAGAGACCTAAAAGATCATATCAATTAAAAATCTTAATTTACAGATAAGGAAAGAGAAGCTAAGAAAGTTAACTTCCTCAAGATCATAGAGGTCATAAGTCAGAATTCAAACCCATCTCCTATGACTGCACATTTAATATTCTTTCCACGATAAAACAGTTATAAGCCCACCTGGTATGCATTTAACTCCCTCCGTATTAGCACAAGATGCAATTTTCAGGTTCTTCTCACTGAGTATGGGTTCATTTTTCATTGCTTCTGATTTGGAATAATAACTGTCTTCTGTCTCAATTTTTCTTTAACCCTAAGAAGGGAAATGGATGACCTTCATGCATTCTTTCCAAAGTTCCCCATGACCCCCGGTTCCTCTTCTGTAGGACAATTTTCTTCCATTTTGTCAGGGTGCTGCTCCATCACCTTAAAGTCACTGTTTTCTTCATTGCTTTGCACTAGGGTCAACAAACCATGTGCCTTTGGGCTAGGCAGAGAAGCAGCTGTCAGCTGTAGACCTAGAAGGTGAAGGGAAGCAGAAAGAATAGACTTTAACTCAAGTAGCTTATAGAGAGAATTTTCCCTCTTTTGACCTACTTTCTGTACATCAACTTGCAGCTCATATGTCACCTTCTACATGAATCCATCTTGCATTTCCCCAAGAGGATGAAACTTTTTCCCTCCTCTGAACTCTTGTAGCATGCTGATGGACCTAACACTCTTCCTTGTGCTGCAGATTCACAGAATTTAAAACTAGAAGGGACCTTAAAGATCATCTCTTCTAACCTTTTCATTTTAGAGATGAAAAAAGTGAGACTTAGAGAAATGAGGTCATGTACACAAAGCAAAAGTGATAATGCATAGTAGAGCTGTGATTCAATCCTAAGGTTTCTGATCCCAAATTCTATTTCTGGCTTTGTTCACCTTTTACCTCAAACCCCTTTACTTGGTAAATTCCCCAAGGACAAAGATTGTGTTAGTCTGATAACTGTTCATTTCCCTGACAGTAAATTCAACAGAAATTTTTGTTGTTCTTCAGTCATTTTCAGACATACCTGGTTTTTCAGAACCCTATTTGGAGTTTTCTTGCAAAGCCCCTGGAGTAACTTTCCATTTCCTGCTCCAGCTCATTTTATAGATGAGGAAACTGAGGCAACTAGGGTTAAGTGACTTGCATAGGGTCATACTGCTAATAAGTGTCTGAGGCCAGATTTGAAATCACAAAGATGAGTCTTCCTTGTTGAAATTTTCTTGTGGAAGTTAACCTTTCAAAAAAATTTTTTTTAATTAAGCAGCCACTGTGTTAGCTACTGGGGAAGATACAGCTATAGAGAAAATTTGGCCCATAATCTCACTGAGTTTACAGTCTAGTAAGATAATTCACATGTGAATAATATAGAGATAGTGGGTAACTTGAATTAAATTGAAACCCACAGGATGAAATGCCTGCTGCAATGGGAGGATTCAAGCAGTAGAGGGCACTCCAGAATAAAGCAACCCCATCCCATTAACCCAAATCAAAATAGCACACCAGTCATGTACACTTATAAATGGTGGGATCTCTAGGACCAATTCCAGTCCTGAGATTCTATGAATCTCAAATGGATTCTGGAGTTTCTCTCCAATGTACGCATGAGTAGAAACCAGGGCATGAAAGAGAGGGCAGAGGGCATTTCTAGAATCCCTTTGGAAAGTGTCATTTGCTTCTGGTTGTCATATTTCAACAAATCTTTATTGAGTTGAAACAGGGCAACCTAATGAATCAAGGGACTAGATTATAAAATTTAGCACTCGAAAGAACATCAGATATTATATGTAAAATTGAGGTCAATTTGTCCAATCTGTACCTCACATTTTAGTCCCATGATTGGATTAAATTGTAAACTCCCTGAGGTAAGAAGTTTGTTAACTCCTAACTTTAAACCCTTAACCCAGGTGTTCAACTTCATTGTACGGAAGAGGAAATTGATACTCTTAGTGGTGAAATACCAAGGTCATATAACCGGTAGGTGGTAAAATTTGAATTCAAAGCTGTCTTTGGACTCCTGGATTCTGGAGTGTTAAAACAATTATTAGTTTTTCAGTGGGAGCATATATGTGCTACAAGTCAAGGCTTGATTTATTGTGGATTGTCTAGATTAAAGAAAGTGATGGAGAAGATGTTACTAATGCAGACTAAATTTAAAAGTACTTGGACATTTTTCCCCCTGGAGAGCCAATTGTTAAATATTTAACAATATGTTCTTATTCTTCCTCTTCTTCACTAACTTCATTTTGGAACTTACCTCCCACTGCCAAGGGTTTTACAATAATAATATCTTTGTCTCTGTTTGGACATGAGGCTGAGCCTACAAATTCTTCAGAAATACCTTGTCTGGAACCTTAACAAAAAGAGGAAAAAGGTGGAAGGGACATCATAGGCTATCTCTTTCAGTGCCGATTTGAACAAGAATCTCTTCTTGTTCATAATTTGATCACCAACAAGTATTCATCTTGTTTCAATCTGAAGATTTTGAGTGAGGAAGGTCCCCACTCTCTTTTGGAATTTGAAGAATTTGTTATTAGAATAATTAAAGGGGGATTATTTTACAGACTGGTCAGCAAACCCAGCACTTATTCTGATAAGTTGTTATAGACTGAAATTATAAATAGTTTCAAGAACATATTTGTCATATTTCTTTTCTAATCTTAAACCAATCAAATGTTCCATATTCAGTTCTATCTATTGCTTTTTGACTTATATACAGATTCCTTAGGAAGCGAGCAAAATGGTCTGGTAATCTCATCTCTGAGAATTTGCAGTCAATGAAGTAGAAGTAGATATTTTTCTGAAATTCCCTTGCATTGTACACGTTCCCAAATGAAATCCATGCTCTTTTTCTCTTATTCAATTCTGGAACCAAGTCATTGTCCCATTGTAATCCTTGACCCATATGATACATGTATGCATATATGAAAATAGAAAAACCCGGTGTATACATGCATGTTTACATACATATGTAGACACATTCTAACTTTGTGTGCTGGAATTCTCATCCGAGTACAGGTAATGGTTTGGTAAATAACATTTTTTCAGTGTGGAATTTTTGATTGATTTCTTTTGAGTAATCATGAATCTCACTGGGGAAGCTCTGTAATGTTCTGGAACTTGATGTAATCAGCACAACAGCATCTATAGATAGGAGCATCTAGGAGACCTCATGACTAATGGAACATCTCTCTTTCATTTGAACCTTGTGTAGAACATCTTTCATGATAGTAGGTAAACAATTTGGGCAAACATACACCTCTCCATTTTATGTTTTGATGTATCTTCATAGTAATTGAGCAGTTAACTGCTGTTGCTTTGATCAAAGAATCTAGCATGTTCTTAAAGACATGCAAAAAAGAATTCTTTTGAGTAGTTTTTGAGACATCCTTTACTCTAAGTTAAACATTTTTCTTTTTTCGGTAGTCCATAAATAATTAATGCAATAGAATCTTGTATTCTTGGCTACTTTCAGTCCATTGTGTTATGGAAAAGATATGATGTGTAAAAACCTACCTGTTTCTTTCTCATATTTTCATTCAGCATATCCTCAAATGTAACTTACTTTCGTAGATTTTATAAAGATAAGATAATAGACATATGGATCAGAAATTATTGATTTTTTTTCTTGTCTTGTTGTTGAGGAAATAATGAGATCTGTTCAATCCTAGGTTTAGACTAAAAAAGTTCTCTTTTTTAGCTTTTTTTGGGCACCTTTCTCTGAGTTATTTTATAAAAATGATCCCTAAATTCTTTCAATGTTTTATGAAGCACAGATTTCCTAAGTATATTTGGTCCATTCACCATTCCTGATTTTGTCAACTAAGTACTATTTCTGTACCCTAAGTAGTATATTGGACTTGAGGTACTAGAATCCAAATCTGATAGTTCTTCTTTTTTTCAATGATAAAGTTAGATTGTTACAGAAATGTTGACAAATCCATTCCATTTCCATCTGTTTGTTGTTTTCCTGCCAGTTTAATCTATGAATGCTCTTGGGATGATGTGACTCATTTGGGTTTTGTGCCAAGCTTTCTAGTAGACTTGTTTTCTCTACCCTGCTGTTCACACTTTCATAAAAATGTATTGTTTGTAATCTTCCACCATCCACCTACATGTTGTTTTATTTTTCATCTTAAAGTAGTATTGCTCTTGTCTGCCATATCTTTTCATTTGCCAAATTGGTAAATTGTTTTTTAGTCTCCTTTGGCCTCCTTGCTCTACTCACAGTTTTATGCCAGTTAAATTTCTATAAGAAATATTATTAATCAAGGTCAATATCTTTCTCTTTTCTCATTATCCTTTTTTTGGAGGTATTAATAGTCCATTTGAATCAGTCAATCTGATGCTGTTACAACTGTTTATGGAGTCTTCTTATCTTAACTCTTTCTTTCTAATTTAATGTTTGTTGATTTTGACTTTTGCTCTAACTAGTTGATGATCTGACTATACTCAGGCAGCTGAAACTGATGACTTCTGCATTAGGAAACAGTCATCTCTTAATTTTAAGATATAATAAATTTAATTATTTAATGATTTTATTTGGTATTTGCCATGCCCTATGCCTTTTGTCTCTTGAAAGTATTCATGTATATAAAGGTAAGTCTTCCAAATGCTTGATAAGCTTTTGGGTTTTTTTTTTTTGCCATCTGCCCTCCCAGTGAAGTTACCAAGTGCCAAACATATTGGCCCCTGATTTGAAGGGTCTTTGTCACGTTTATCTATCTTTTCATTTCTTCAATGTATGTTGGAAATTAATTTATGGTAGGGATCTTTTTGTTTATGGACATCATAAGTATCAAAAGCAAGATGACTGAATATTCCAAGAAATAATATTTTTTGATGTTTGAGACCATAATAAAACCAGGTTGGTTAATTCCTCAGTCAGCTTCTTTAAGGAGAGACATTTGGTTCATTTTTATTTTTGTATTCCTAGAATCCAAGAATGCCTTGTATATAGTAAGTATATGATACATGATTGTTGCATTGGTTTGAATTCTTCCAATTACCCTAAAAATCCTTTTGTCTTCTGGTTTTGTTTATTGGGAGGCTATCATTAGTAATATGATTCAGTTCTTTAAATATACTATCATTTCTTGGCATTAATAAAAATGGTAAAATAATATTCATAATAGCTAACATATAATACTTTCATAAAGTTTACAAAGTGCTTTACTTTTATTTCATTTGATCCACTAAACAAAGGCCAATATTTTGGAGCCCAACTATATGCAATGTTTCAGTAGAATATATATCCAGGTAATTAAAAAAAATTAAAAGGTAAACTTTTATCAAATATTCAGTCAAAAAAGTTATTTTATTTATCAAATTTATCAAATAAATTAGAGAAATGAAAATTAGATAATTATACAAATTAACAACTAAATTTTACTTAAAAAAGAGATTCCAAACACCATTTTTGGAAGATCTTAGGGTATGCTTAGGTGCTCCCTGCCTCCCTGCTGCTTCTTGACTTATATATAGATTCCTCAGGAAGCGAGTAAAATAGGCTGGTAATCTCATCTCTTTGAGAATTTGCAGTCAATGAAGTAGAAGTATTTATACTAGATAGAAGTGTCTATAATTTAAAGCAACTATAGTTAAAATTTATAGACAATCCAAAAAACCCCCATGTAATTCTGAACCCTTTGTTCTTTTTTCCTGCCATTTTTCTAGATTGAGTTCATACTGCTTCCAGTTTGGAGTAAGCTAGCTATCTGAGAGCCAACTTTGCTACATATATAGAAAATTATAACTAGGAGATAGGGTGAATTCTTTGGTTATGGTAATTCACAGAAAAGAAAATAAATTAAAATGATCCTTTGTCTCACATGGCACCCATCCTTTGTGATTGCTCTTTTTTGTGGGTGACAGTTTTATAATGAATTCTTTAGTATTTGGACACTTTCCATGCAAGATCAATAATGGGACAACACTCCAACAATATTTTGACCTAAAATTCTAAATGTCATCTCAGTTCACTCATGATCAATGTGATATCTTGTGATAATACTTAGCAGAATTCTGGACCAAAAGGATACATTTCTCATGTAATTATACTTATGGAGAATAACAGAGGGCAGCTAAGTCTTTGGGAATACAGAATTTGGAATGACACATTCATAGCTAAGTATAATTGGAAATATGTGGGGACTGAAAGTGTTGTAGAGTAAAAAGAGAGTTGGATCTGGATTTAAAAGGCATGACTTCAAATCTTGACTTTGTCATGTAATAACACGGTAATTTTGGCAAATCACTTAATTTCTGAGGGTCTCAATTTATCTATAAAATGAGGGCATTAGAGTAAAATGCTTGAAGTCCCTTATATCTATAGGTGTTTGCTTCTATGGTTCATATACCATTTTCTAGATCTCACAGCTTTGTTTATTAGACTTATTTGGCATCTCTCCCCTGAAGAATTTGGACAAATAGAGAATGATGGGAAGTCAGCTTGCCCAATAATAATGACTCACATTTATGCTGTACTTTCCTCACAATAATGATGTTGTGAGCTAGTGTAAATATGATCCCCAGGGAGCTTGAAGTCTAACAGGGACATAACTTACTGTCTAGCAGATATGGACATGCTCAGAATATATAATGTGACATTATAAGTGTCTTACAAAACAAGGACCTCTTTCAGGTCTGAGCTGAAAGGGTTGCCATTTGGGGATTTACAGAAGATGTGGATTTTTGAATTGGAATTTAAGATATAGGCAATGAAAAAGAAAACATTTAGATATTGGGAAGGTAACAAACATTTATTAAATGCTGACTCTGGTGCCAAATGCTATTATTATCCAAGTAAGGATTCCGAATAAGGTTTGGGATACTGGATGGAATATCATGCTTCGTTGGTTGGCTGTATGGAGCAGAGGGATGATTAGGAAGATTAGGATAGATGCTAGTAAAGCGAGAACTCCGCCTAATTTGTTGGGGATAGAGTGTAGGACTGCGTATGCAAATAGGAAGTATCATTCTGGTTTGATGTGAGGGGGTGTGTTTAGTGGATTTGCTGGTAAGAAGTTGTCTGGGTCTCCGAGTAAGTCTGGTGAGAATAGGGCTAGAAGGAGGAGTACTAGGAGTAGTAGTATTAGGCCTAAGGCGTCCTTGATGGTGTAGTAGGAGTGAAAGGGGATTTTGTAATTTTTACAGTTGAGGTAACTGAGTCAAAGGTCTAGTAATTTGCCAAAGTTCACAGAGCTATAAAGCATCTGATGCTGAATTCTTGACACCAGATCCAGTATTCTATCCATTGCGTTATTCAGTATATCCACTATGCCATTTCACTTTAAATATGAAGAGAGATGTAGGGAGCAGAAGAGAATTGGGCTATGTTTCGGGTGATGAGTTTAGTTTGATTCTATCAGAGAGAAGGGCAATGGTTGAAAAAGGCAGGAAACATTATAGAGGACCTTGAATGATTAAATTGTCAATTACTTAACGTCAAAGACACATTAGATTAGGAAAAGGATCCCTAAGTCTTTCTATAAATATTCAGTAGTGCTTATAAGCTTTGTTCAACAGAGGCTGTAGACAGCAGATCAGGAAGAGATGGCCATTCAGAAAGCAGTGACCTTTACCCAGAGGGGGCAGTGTTTGACCACACAGGGTTCAGGTCAACAGTGATTTTCACTTTATTGATGTTGGGGTTATCAGTTTTTAGGCTGCACCTGCAATATGTGTTAGACCCTTGGATGTATCAAGTCCTTCTCAAAGGAATGAAAGTCAGGTTGGATTGTTCGCTGCCAGGCTTTTTACACAATGATGAGTTTCATGTTTGCATAATACCTAATAAATTTAAAGAGTAGTATGAAAAGTCAAGTGTCCCAGCACTTGACTCAGGAGACTTTGATGTCAGTCCTAGATAGTTACTTTATTTAGTTGGGACTCAGTTTCTTTATTTGTAAAACAGAAGGAATAAAACTTGCAGCACCTTTTTAGAAGAAAGCTATTTTTGTAAACTAAAGCAGTGTATAAATTAAAGGGTGATAATGATAAGAAAGGCAGCCTGGTGTACTGGATAGAGAACTGGTCCAAGAGTTTAGGAAGTCTAGAGTTTAGGTCCTACTTCTGACACATATTTCTGGGTGACCTTGGGCAAATCACTTTACCTCTCAGTACTAGGCAAATTTATGAGAGTATAATTTGCAAAAAAACCCTGCTGATTTGAATTGGTAGAAGGATTTTCCTCACTGGGAATTCATTATACTGATGAAATCATGAGCCTGAACAGAAAATCACAGAGAGGCAGCATGACATAATGCATAGAAAGCTGATTCTACCTCTGAAACATACTACTTGTATGAGTGTGGACAAATCCCAATTTTCCAGGCTCCTAGATAGATTTTCAAGGGAAGAGGTTGCTAATCTCCATTTGTAGAAAGAACTTCCTGCACTGGTAAAAACAGGTCTGAAGCTGACCCTGTCCCTCAATATGATTCCATTGCTCTATTTTTGCTCTCCTATTCCTCACTAGAAAATAGGTTGACTCTTATAGAATGATCAGCTTTCAAGTCAGTGTCAGCTTATGAGTCTGTCCCATATTTTTGAGATGGGAACTCAAGTCCAAATAAGTATGTTACCCAGTGAGGTCACTAGGTAGGTTAAGTTCCAGGGGCTTCAGAGACAAAGGCTTTATTTATCTTTAAAGAATCACAAAATTAAATTTCAGAATCTTAATCTAGAATTTGGATGGGGTCCTAGAGGTTATCCAGTGCAACCTAATTGAAGCAGGAATCTTTCTACAGCTTCTTGCTCGGATATGAACAGTGACCATTTACTCATTAACTTTGGAGTCACATTATGCTTTTTTGGAAACAATTCTAGGTCTTAAGACATTTTATTCAGGAAGCTCAGATATCTCCCTGTAATTTCTTTCCTTTGGTCTTGGTTTTGCCCTCTGGAACCAAGCTCAACAAGTCTATTCATCTTCTACATGACAGTTCTGCAAGTATTTGTAGGCATCTATCCTCTACCTCCAAGTCTTTCTTCTCCAGATTCAAAACACACAGTTCCTTTAACTGACATTTATATGTGAATTAGTCACCTTATCATAACTTTTCTACTGTATTGCCATTCCCTGAATATCAATAAGCTAAAAATATCAATAAGTGTTTGAGGGGAAAAAAAGCATTGAAGTCCTATTTACTCTGACATTCCATAGGATGATAGATTTAGAGCCGGAAGGGATTTTAGATTTATCTAGTGCAACCCCCTCTTTTTTTGCAGATGAAGAAACTTAGGTTCAGATAGATTGACTGGCAAAGGTCACATAACTGGTAGCCTAAATTGGAAATGAAGTCCTCTGGCTCCATATTCCTTCTTCCATTGACTGCATCATGATTCTACAAGGTATGCCAAAAGTCTTTAAGGCTTTTGGGACACCCCATCTATGAAATTTTGGGAAAGGCACTTAATTTTTATAGGCTTCCTTTTTTCTTAATATATATGAGGGAGTTATATTAAATGATTTCCAAGGTCTCTTCCATAGTTTTGACATTCTGCCATTTAAAGGAAAGCTGAATAATTAAAAAAAAAATCATTATTTTCTAAACCCTAGGTTCTTTTTCATCAGAATTCCTGATTTTGTTTTCCACTAGGTGGCACAAGTGAACAAATAGGTTGATCTTTCAAGTGTTTTCTGTGGACAGCTTCTGGCTGCTGACATGAGCTAAGGTAAGATGACAAGAAATGAAAAGTTGGCAATTTTAAGGTATCCTAGGATTTAGAACTAGAAGGGACCTTAGAGTCCATATAGTCCAATTTTCTCATCTTGTAGATGGGGAAAGACAGGGTTAGTGAGACTGTGAACTTGCAATCTAATAGAGATGATATGTAGACAAGCAAATATAACACAAATTAGAATATGGAAAGCAGATAAAACCAGCACAAAGTGTTTTGAAACTGGATGAGGAAAAGAGCATGTCCACCTAGGGGGAAATACAGGAAGGTTTTGTGGAGGAGGCAATGTTTGATCCGGGGCTTGGAGATCATTTTTAGATGAGCAAATCATGAAATGAAATGTGAAGTGCTAACAGTAGCTCTTATTTGACTTTGAATATATATCCTAGGTGGATACAATGTATATCCAGATAAACACAAAGTATACATGTGGTAATTTAAAGAAAGAAAGAACATTAACAGCTGGATTGGCAGGGCTGATAATTAGAAAAGATTTTATATAGGAAGTGACATCTAGATTGAATTTTGAAAGAAGTTTGGGAATTGAAGGAGTACATGTGAGAAGGGGAGTACCTTTCAGATTTGGGAGAACCATCTATACAAAGGGGTGGAGGAAGGAGAGGAGACATTGCATATGGGGAACATAGTCGGGGGTACTAGCCACAGTTAGCCTGGAACAGGGAGAGCATGATGGAGAATAAGATGAAGAAAAAATGTAAAGGTAGGTAGCAGCATTAATTATAGTGAGTTTTAGAATAGTATTAGATTAGAATTTTGTATTTTATCTTTGAGTCAATAGAGAGTCATTAAAATTTTTGAGTAAGGGTACAGACTACGTTTTAGGAATATTAATTTGGTAGTTGGGTGCTTGATAGATTAGAGAAAGGAAAGAATGAAAGCAAGAAGACATATTAAAATGTTATTGCAATATTTCTGATGAGAGGTGAAGATAATCTGCACTTAGGGTAGAATTTGTGAGTAGATAAAAGGCTATGTTTGGAAGATATGTAGTTATAAAATAAATGAGTTTTGGCAAGGATGACTGAGAGACATGGCTGAGATAAGGGTCTCATACTCACTCTGCTAAATGTTTTACAACTGGATCTCTCACTCTCCCAAAATGTAAGTAGGACATGCTTTTCAACTTAATCAGCATTATTAACATTTCCCCCATCATTTCTCTAAGTCTAGCAAATCAATCCAATAATAAATCAAGGCCTAATCTATAAATTTTGCTGATTTCTAAGGTATAAATGTTTATGCTGAAAATTTAACAATTGATTGAAGGTTCAGTTCCAGCACATCTTGTTCCATCCCTCCCCCACCTTCTCCCTTTAGGCTGTTACCATAGGTGTCATTTTTTATGAGCATGTAGATAGTAATTTTATTTGTGATGCTGAATTAACCTTGAGGGATCTTCTGTTGGTACTGCTCATATTCCAATGCTTTTCTGTGAACAATTTTTTCCCATCATTGATTGGGGCTAGTCTACTGTATATGAAAAATATAAGGGAGGTGGGAGGAGAATCTCGGACCAAATGTCCAGTCCCTATCTGCAGAGTCAGCTTTGGCTCCAGAGGCCAGAACTAGAAACAATAGGTAGAAATTGCAAAGAAACAAATTTAGGCTTAAAGAATGGGAAAACTACCCAACAATGGATATTATCCCATTGCTTCAGAAGATAGTAAATTTTTAATCACTGAAGGTTTTCAAGTAGATCCTGAATGATTATGTGTGGGGAAACATTTTGGAGGGGATTAAGCTGGACTAAGTGACCTATAAATTCCCTTTCCCCCAACTTTGAGGTTCTCAGTTGTGATAGCTGATTAGGGATATGTATAGTGGGTATATGTTAAGAGGGGGCATCTTGCTAGTTCAGGTCCCAAGTTAAGATGAAATGAGGCAATCTTGGCTATTTAAGTTAATTCAAGGAGATTTATTTAGCCCAGCCATAGGAAGAATATTCAACTTGCCCCCCCCCCCATTTCCATATGAAAATGCTTCTATTTATCATGACAGGACACTAACTTGATTGGTCTCCTGGCATTCACTGAATCTGAAGGGCCCTGACCCCACCTTTTCTGTACCCAAGAAAGCCATATCAAATCATTCAGAATTGATGAGAAAGCTGTTAGAAGTAGTTTAAGCTTGCTCCATTCACACAGGCCTCCTCTTTTTGTTAGAAAACCTTTAGAAAAATTCAAGCCTGATCAATGTTAGAACAGGGAGGGGATACATTAGTAGATATTTGTCATATTACAACACAGATATTATGAATTCTTTGGAAGTTGGTACCTGTGTTTGATATGTTTGGTAGCTTCTATGCCACTTATCGTGGGTAGAACTAAATGGATGCTCTTGGAGTTGCTAAAACAATCTCATGTAGTTAATATTAAATAATATAGGGTCCTGGAGGGATGGCTTATTAAAGCACTTTCCTCCCTTGTAATTGAGATGAAGGAGATCAGAGAGTTTTGCTTTACAAACTCCCCTCATAATAACCCTTTGTGGCCAACAAAGATAGTGGATGGTGCCTGGTGACTAATACTAGATAATCAGAAGCTGAATTAATTTGTTATCCCCTTTGCCATGGCCATTCCAGACTTTGCTAATGAGATACCTGGTAGCGCAGTGTGAAGCTAAACAGTATGGGATTATTGATCTTGCTACTAATAGTCCGGCAGTTTTTTCTTATGTAGGAGTTCAGTATACTTTCACTATCATTCTTCAGAGTTACTTAAATTATCCTTCATATTGACACAATTTGATGAGCAGAGACCTGAAAGAATCCCCACTTCCTGACGATATTGATATCCATTTGTTAATTTCCAAGGTGTAAATTTTCACTCCTCAAATTTAACACTTGCCTTTTATGTATCGATTTCTATTCAGACAGCTAAGAAGTGTCTGAAGCAGGCTTGGAACTCACATCTTTCCAACTTCAGGTTTAGAGTTCTAGCTATTACACCACATGCCCTCCTTTTGTTACTAGAACATATCAGTAATAGGTCTTTCTTGGTCTGCTTTTGCAGAACTCCAAGGAAAGCCTGTCTTTATTTTTTATTACTTATCTTCCATATTAGCTTGGTTGCTACTTTTTATTCATTGTTGAAACTGAGGATTGACCCACGGGGAACCATTCAATTCTTCCTGATTAAGCTTGCTTACCCATTATCAATTAACTTTTGAGGATTAGCTATAGAGTTTATATATGTAAAATATTATATATAGTATAGAAATTTAGCATAATAGATGTATGCAAATGAAGGCTTTTTCTTCACAGAGGAAGAGAGACATGACTGCTAGTACAGGGAGAGCCCCTGTGTTCAGGAAAATAAAGCTTGGTAGAGTGAAGAATCTTAGGATCAGAACACCTAGATTCTGGTATGGCCTTTGAGACAAATGATTCATCTCTCTGAATCCCAGTTTCCGTGATGATAAAATGGGAAAAATATACAAAAAAACCATATTGTTTACCTTAAAGGGTTGTTGAGTGTGGTGTTCTATAGACTTAAAGCATAATGTAAATAAGTTATTACTACTATTACTACTACAATCACTACCACTACCACTGTTACCACAACTATCACTACCATTACTATTTTTTTCCTCCTTCTTTTCCTACTACCAACACTACTACTGCTGCTACCATTATCACAACGACCACCATGACCACCACTACTACTGCTACTACTACTATACTACTACTACTATTACTACTACTACTACTCTGCTACTACTATTACTACTACTATTTCTGCTACTACCACTACTGCTACAACTATTATTACTACTGCTATGACTACTACTACTACTGCTACTACTACTACTACTCTACTACTACTACTACTATTATTACCACCACTACTGCTTCTATTACTATTACTACTATTCTACTACTACTACTGCTGCTGCTGCTGCTGCTGCTGCTGCTGCTGCTGCTGCTGCTGCTGCTGCTGCTACTGCTGCTGCTTCTACTACTACTACTACTACTACTCTACTACTACTACTGCTACTACTTCTGCTACTACTATTGCTATTACTACCACCACCACCACCACCACCACTACTATCACCACCACCACTACTACTACCACCCCTCCTATCATCACCACCATCATGACTACTACTGCTAATGCTGGTGAATAGATTCTGTGGGGTTGGAGGATGCTTCCCATTCTCCTCTTTTATTTTTGTGCCTCCCTAGTGTTTCTTGAATCCATCTAGTAATTTCCTAGAGTATTTTTTACAGTTTATACTTAGCATGGATGTGGATCTAGCTCCTGACTCTAGCTGGAGTTCATCCTGTCCATATGATATCATTTGGGTCTGGGTGGGCAACCTGGGGAAGAATTCATAGATTTATAGATTTAGAGGTAAAAAAAGTTGCTTCGTAACTGCTTTGTGCAACAATTCTACAGATGAGATAAGGCTCAGAGAAATGAAGTAAGTTATTTAAGGTTATCTAGGAGTAAATATCAAGGTAAATATCAGAGTCAGAATTTGAATCCAGATCCTGTGACTCCAAATTCAGTACGTTCTCTCCCCAAAACCTTAAGGATTTCCTGATAAAAACAGTGAAAAAATCTTTGAATATTGTGAGGTACTCACTATACATCTGAGCTAAGGAATAAAAATTGACTGATCATTTCCCCATGATGATATATTCTAAAGTCCCCAACCTTAGTGCAAGCAGGATGTGACAAGAACACTTTGCATATTCCTGTCTAAGTCTAATGAGCTTCCTTTCCTAAGTGTCTCACCCGTGCTTAGCACAGTGTGTGTCTCTTTTAGTATTTCCCTCTTTCTCTATGTATACCAACCCCCTCCTCCTGGTTCTCCTTTAACTGGTCACAATAGGAAAATGAAGTTTATTTTTAGATAATGATTTCCATTTATCTAGTGCTTTAAGACCTACAAAGCAATTTCCTCACAAATCCCTATGAGGCAGGTAATAACTCAAATTTATATAGTCCTTTAAATTTTATGCTGCATTTTCCCTTACAATAACCCTTTGAGGTAGGTGCATGTAATATTATTAGCCCCATTTTACAGATGATCTATAGAGAAGTCTTATTGTCAGTTACACAGCTATTCAGGGGGAGAGACAAGATTTGAATGCAGGTCTCAACTCCAAATTCAGAGTACTCTTCATTATGCCATACTACCTCTCATTTAGAACCACACCAAACAAAATATGTATTTATATATTGAGTAACATTTCATGCAACAATTTATGAATTTAATAATTCATTTAAAAAGCAGTTGTTACATGCTCTCTGAGGGGGAAAAACCAATAAATGAAGTCTCACTTAACTTTAATTGATTTGTTTCTGTGCCTGTGGCCCCTGATAAGGAAAAACAAAATCTTTATTACTGATCTATAAACACAGTTGCTAGGGTGGCAAATGTATGCTTCTACTAACAAAATCTGAGAATGTAACTTTGGGCTTTTGGTTCTGATCTCCAGAGAGAATGGTTGGTTAGGTCTGGGCAACACTGAGAGCCGCTGATTCAGAAAAAGGAGCAATTTGTAGCTACCCTACAGTTGTTCTTTATTAGCCCAGGCCACTGGAGGGATGTATGTGTGCTCCTAACAGTAGTTACGGGTGCTGGTTTGGGAAGAAAAGGAAACAAATGTTTGTTAAGCACTTTCTTTGTATCCAGAAGAGGCAGCTGGATGGCTCAGTGGATAGAATATGAGAACTGGACTCAAGAAGACCAAGTTTAAAATCTGGCTTCAGGTACTTAGTAGCTGTGTGACCCTGAGCAAGTCACTTAATCCTGTTTGCCTTAGAGACAGTTGGATGGCTCAGTGGAAATGAAAGAGAAATTAGACCAAGACCAGGATTCATAGTAAGGCTCCAGAGGGCTATTCAAAGATGAGACTTGGGTTTTAAGCTGCTTGCAAGGATTCACTAATAGGCAAGTCATGAGGATTAAGGTAGAAAAGAAGCAATCACCATTTGCTGTGCTTGCTTCAGCATGGGCTCATGTTTTAGGTTCCTTTGTGTGTGGTGGGCTTTGTTGTTCAGGGGCTGGAGGGTTGCTGCCCTCATTTTGCTTCACCAGATGGCTATCAGGGTCCCTCCCACCCCCAAATTTTCAGAGTCTCTGCTCTATATAAAAAGAGTGTGGATCTGCCTCTAAGCTCTGGCTGGATTCCATTTTGTCCATAGGATATTACTTTGGTTGGAGTGAGGTGACCCAGGGGGACAATTTGTAGAGTCACAGATTTAGATGTAGAAAGGGCTAAAATATTTAGTCCAAACATTTTACAAAGGAGGAAACAGGCCCAGAGAGTTTCTGTGGCTGACTTCAGGTGGAACACATGCTAGATATGAAATTGACTCTCCATACCCTTCCAACTCTTTTACCTTCTTCCATTCTATTCTTTTCTTTCATTTCCTTGGCCTCTCTGTCCTATTCTTCCTTTTATTCCTTGCCCCCATTACCATTTCCTCCTACTCTCTGTTTTTAACTTTCTCTTTCTTCATTTCTTTCCCTTCTTTCAAAACCACCACCTGGTTTTGAATTCCACCTAGAATTACTTTATTTTTTTTTGGGGGGGGGAGAGGGTGCCAGGGGATAAGATTTGTGATTTCTTTGTGATTGGGAGCTACCAGAGAGGAAATTTCCTCTACCAATTTAGATATGTTACCTGTGACGCAACCTGGAGTCTTCTAGAGTTACCTGGGAGCACTAAGTGGCCAAGTACTTTTATTCGGAATCCTTCAACCAATATGCCTCAGAACTGGATTTGAATCCAGGTCTTCACTCAAAGACCAGTTCCCTCTCTACTATACCTCTTATTTGCCTTTTAAATCTTCCATAATAACAGAAAGATCAAAGGACAATAGATTTAGAGCTGCAAAGAATTTTAGAAGGCATCAAGTCTAGTCCTCTCAAAATTTTGATTTCTGAAGAAACTGATTTCCATACAACATTTGCAGAGAGCTGAAATTTGAGCCTGGTCTTCTGACTTCAGCTTGTACATAAAAAAACCTGTTCTAGGCAATATCTCAGGATAAATCTGTTGCTTTTTTGCATCTCTGGGGGCAAAGGTTCTCTCAAAATCTTTGTCTTGACTTAGGATGGGTTACTTCTTTTCCTGGAAAAAGGAGCTTTCATTGGTTTGGGGCATCTTGTTCATACAGTTACTTACTTATTGTGCCAAGTGCCTGTCAGGACTCCTACAGTGCCACCAGCTTTCTATCAGAAGTTGACTTGGGCTGGTAGCGGTTCTCAGGAGTTCTGCCTTGTTATTCATCCTTGATACTGACAGAGGGAAAGGAAATGTCTTTGATCTTGGCCTTAAGTTTTGTTTTACTTTGTGAATAAATTTATATTGTATATATTCCTTTTGCCTCTTTGCTCCAATTGCCTTTTTTCTTCTTCTATGCTGCCTGCCTCTGATCTTCTCCTCCTCCTTCTCCTCTTCTTTTTTCTTTTCCTCCTCCTCCTTCTTCTCTTCTTTCTCTTCCTCCTCCTGTTTTTTCTCTCCCTTTCTTCCTTCTACTTCCTTTTCCTTCTTGTTCTTCTCCTCCTTCTCTTCTTCTTCCTATGTTTCCTCTTTTTTTCTCCTTTTCTGCCTCCTTTTTTTCTCTATCACCTCCTCCTCCTTTTTTTTTTTTTTTTTGTTCTTTTCTATCCAGTACTGTCTCAGCCTCACTTAACCCATGTTAACCTTTCTTTCCAGCTCAATTTCCATCATTGGATTGCTCTCTTCCCTAATTTCTTTTGCTTTTCTTCCCCGAGTCCTTCTTGGAACTGGATTTGGCTTATGATTCACTGAACTGATCTATTTTTTGCCTGGAGCAAAAAGTTTTCTGGTGCCTTGACACTTCAGGGAATTTATCTTTTTTTCTCAACTTTTCTCTTCTGTCAATTCACAGACAAAAGCATCAGGTATGACCAAGTGATCTAAAGTCCCCCATATCAGATGGTAGTATTAAGCAACAAAGTGACTCTATTCTGCAGTCATGAGACAATTTAAAAACCCATACTTATGCTGGTATTGAGTACGGTCTCTCTCTTATATCCAGCTTATCTAGCATGGATATGCCTTTGTAAATAGACCTTCTCCTGTACATTAGACTTATTTTTTTGTTTATTTTTTAATAGCCTTTTATTTACAGGTTATATGTATGGGTAACTTTACAGCATTGACAATTGCCAAACCTTTTGTTCCAATTTTTCTCCTCCTTCCCCCCACCCCCTCTCCCAGATGGCAGGATGACCAGTAGATGTTAAATATATTAAAATATAAATTAGATACACAATAAGTTGTATATAGACTTATAGGAAAGTTTTCTTTTCAGCCTAATAACATCTAGAAAACCTTTACTTGCTCAGAATCACCCAGCCAGTAAGTATCTGAGGCCAGATTTAAATTCTTCTTTCTGACTCCATATCTCTGTGCTACCTAGCTGGCCCCATATTACCCAGAAATAGTCTTTTGAAGTCCTTTCACCTCTTTTCATTTCAGCCCCATTAGTATTTTCTCTACTTTGCTAGGAGTAGAAGTTAGGATCTATTTTTTTTTTCTAAAGAAAAAATGAAATGGGCATGCTAGGTAGATAGATCCATAATCTCATTAGAGCGGGTACACTTTCTCTGGTGTAGAGCACAATCCTTTTATGCCTTTTAATTCTGTGTGATTTTTTCTGGTGTTTCAGTTAATCCTCTACCTAAAATGCTAGAGGCTTTCCTGTGAATATTTTAATATCTCAGAAATACAAATGTAACACTTGGACTGGATTCTTGAAGGCTATAGCAGTGGATGGGAACACTGGAAAATCTTACCAAATTGGAACGTTTGGTCCTGACATGGAGTTTTTTGGATAGCTAAGTTTTAAGGATAATTTAACTATCCTTAGTTAACTGAACTTTTTTGACCTGAGGTGACTCTTGAATCATAAGATAAACTTAAAAAAATCTTTAAAAATTATTTTACCTTATTTTTATTTATCTTTTGTTTTAATAGCATATTAATTTCCCAATATATTTCTTTCTTCTTCCTTATGCAAGAAGCCATTCCTTGAAGCAAAAATTATAAAAGAAAGAGGAAAAAAAGCAGCTCAGTAAAATTAACATATTGACCATGTCTGACAGTGTATGAAATATTACACACTCATGGTCCTGTGCAGTAAAAGTAGGGAAGTGAAATATTCTCAATTCTGTTTTAAGGCCAGATTTGGTAACATACTCACAAGTATTCAGTTTTTTCTTAAAAGCATTTGTTGATATTATTCTTCCTTAGTTTTTAAGTCTCTATTTTCCCTCTCTCCCATTTTCTCCCTTTAGAGGACTGAGTAAAAATCAATGATTCAAAAGTATTAAATTTGGAGCCAGGAATTTCACTTAAATTTTGATTCTATTATTGACCTTTATTTTTTCTTGGTAAGGACTATGACCTCTTTGGCTCTCAGTTTCTTACTGAAAAATGAGATACATAGCCCAAAAGAGAGGGGGGGGAAAGGATATGAAGCTAAATTATAATTGTAGTTATGTTCTGCCTCTAGGGGACACCATGCTTTCATTCTTTGCCCTGAAGAACTGGTGGGGTGGTAATGAACTAGAATTATAGCTTGTTAGATTTGGAGATTATCTAGTCCAATCACCCATTTGGCATATAAAGAAAATGAGGTCCAGAGAGTTTAAATGGCTTGTTCAAAGTCACATAGGTAGAAAGTGGCAGACCCAGGACTAAGCCTCAGGTCCTTGGATTCTATATTCTATTGAAGGATAAGAAATAGAAAGGACCTTAAAGGATATTGAGTGCATCTCTTCTATTTTTCAGCTGAGGAAATTAAAGTCCAGAGAGATTTAAACAGAAATAATGAATTCTTGACCTATGACTACTAGATTTTGTGGAGAAACTGAATTATATTTTGACTGTTGACAAAAGAGGAGAGGAGACATGTATACATGGATTGTGGACTAATAGTATTTATTGTCAGTACCATTAACATTGTTAAATATAGAATAAAGCTTTGAAATATGGAAGAATCTTCATTTCTATATAGATATGGGGTTAAAGTGAGAGTGTTTCTACATATTTCCTCTTATCATTAGTGACTCCATCTTTAAGCCCACCTCTGCTTCCATATCAATGATCAGGCAGGTCTTATTTCTTTGGTTTAGATTTTCTCATTTTGCCTTTCTTTTGCAATTTGGCTCACAGAGAAAGAACAGGCTCATTCTCTCCCAAGTCCCCAAGGCTAACATAGATGAGCAAGGACTTATTCTCCCTCCTTAAACACAACAAACTGCAGTTCCCAAGGCTAGTTCAAATAGTTTGTGATACAGACTAGTGCCTCTCATTTTTCATCAACACTCTATATATTCTGCTTAATCATAACTTGTGAGGAAAGATTGCTTGAAAGGCAGAGGAATACTGTCCTTTGTCCAACTTTTTCAAATCATATTTTATAATAAAAATAGAGCTTTCCCCCTGATATACCCAGATTTTGGGGTTTGGGTCTCTTTACAATGACACTGGTTTTTCTGGAAGCTGACCTTTGCCTAAGTTTGATTAGGAACATGTTGGGAGCACTTGCAAACAAGGGATCTAAAAGTAGAACATGCCAAAGTTAATTGCTAACACCTCAATGTTCTCTAGTCTAAGCTGACAGCCAACTGTGCATCATGAATGAATCACCTTTTCTATGATCTGATGTCAGAACTGACATGCTCCCTGACCTTCATCTATCACTTGCAGCCTCAGGCTAGAACAGGAACTGAGACCCAAATGAATTCTCATGGGGCTCTAGGAGCCCTAGATGTTCCAGGGCTGTAGTTGTTTACTCTTTTTCTCTCCACTGAAGCCCTTCCTAGCTACAGGAGGGGTGAGGATGCTCCCAGAATTCTATGCATCCTCTTTCCTCTTGACATCCAAGGTGACTTAGAAGCATGTCTATGAAGACCTAATAAAGAAGTGAGTCACGACTTCAGCAGAAAGTATTTTGTTGTTTCACCAACCTTCCCTCTTTAGGCATTTCATTTTAGGAGAGACATTGAAAAACTGAAGTGCAGCCAGAAGATGATGCATTCAGTGTATCCAGGTTAATTTGGCAAGGACACTTGAAACAGTTTCAGGCAAGGAAATAAAGGAATAGGGAATGGAGAAATGAAAACTTGAGTTGGGCATTGTAGTTGCCTGCAAATATTTTAAAAGTTGGCTTCTGGAAGGGGGAAATCAATCAATCAATAAACATTTATTAAGCATTTAATGTGTTGCAGGGATGATGCTAAGCATTATGGATGCTAAAAAAAAAGGCAAAAGACAGCCCCTGCCCTTAAAGAGCTTGAAGACAAGTGGGAGGGAAGAGGAAGGGCAGATTTGTCAACTAGCAGTTGGGTAGATAATGTCTGGTTGATTGCACTGGGTCCCTTCCTTAACTGGAGGGTCTGTGAGGAGTTTTGACATTTTTCCCCTTTACCAATCTCTCTCAAATCAGATTTTTAAAAAAAAATTCTAGATGGTAGATGATTGAATTTAGTTTCATGAAGACCTGAATTCTAATTTTATCACCAACACTACTAGCAGCATGGTCACAGGCAAGCCATTTAATGAGACTCAATGTCTTCATTTGTAAAATGGGGACAATAATAGATGTGGCAGCTATGTCTTAGCTTATAGTGTTGTTGTGAAGCTTAAATAAGAACACACACACACACATACATATATATTGCCTTGTAAATTTTATAGAGTTACATAAATAGCTATTTTATTATTTTTCTTATCTCTAGATAACAAAATTTCATAGAGGCTTAATGAAGGAACTTGCTAGATTCCAGAATAGGTTATTGACAGATATTATATGATTTCTTTTTGTTTGGAGGCCTTTAAGACAGGATAGGCTCTTATCTGTAGGAAGGTACATTATCTCAAATTGTAGACTGTGGACTTTTGGGAGTCCCTGAGACTTTCTATTTTCATAATTCAAAGACGTTATTTAGTTTTTAAAAACTCTTCTCTTTTCCCATTTACACAGTTATGGGCTCTGATTTTTACATATACTTCAATCAAAATAACATATAAGTGCTGACTGCAAAAGTATATATTAGAATCTAATTGTCTTCCATTAAGCACGACATTAAGGAGATTGCCAAAATATGCAAAATTGTGTCCACTCTTTTCACTAATTATTTTGAAAATAGGATTATTTTTGTAAATGTTATTTATGTTAACATACAATAGATACTTGTTATTGTTATTTTAAAATGGCATTAGTTTTAATTTCTAACATAGCAAAAATCAGTTGCTAATAACACATCTAAACAAAAATCTCTTTGGGGTCATAATTTTAAAGATTATAAAAGAATCCTGAGACCAAAATGCTTGAAAACTACTGCATTTGATTATAAGCTTCTTGAGCGCAAGGACCATGTGTTGCTTTTCTTTACATTTTTCAGTGCTTAGCACATAGTTGATATTTAATAAATAATAGCTGACTGGCTGGTTTTGGGATAAGGGATAACCTCCTCAATCTAGGGAGGGCCTTACTGAAATGAATAAGAATTTATAAGCCTATGATATGGGAGGGGGCTTTTCTCGGAAAAATCAAAGCCTGCTCTGATAGTTGAGATGAACCAAAGAGCAGTAAAATTAATTATTCAGTTTAGGACAGTTGTAGCCAGGCTCTATCATCATTTTAGGGAGGAAACTTATTCCAGTGGAAAGAAATCAAGGTTGAGACTTTTAATATCTGGATTTTCATATCCTTGCCTTACTGTGACTTCATGCAAGTTAAAGAGCCTTTCTTCATATCATCGTGTCCCTTTTCTCTCACCCCAACCAAATGAAAAGATGATATACTCTATCTAGCTATCTTCCTATAAACCCTGACTATCTCCTAGCACTATTGGGAAAAGTGTCCTTCTCTGTAAAGTGGGAATAACGACACTTACAGGGTCTGCCTCATGTGGTCTTTGTTAGGATTAAATGAAATAAGATGGGTAAAGTATTTATCAAAATTTGGATGCTATCTAAATGCTGGTTCTTGCTGCTCTTGCTGCTACTACAATAATTATGGATTCAATTATTTTTAATTATGTGTGATTTTTTTTATGAACCCATTTGGAATTTTCTGGGAACAGTTTGCCATTTCCTTCTCCAGCTCATTTTACAGATGAGGAACTGAGACAAACAGGGCTAAATAACTTGCCCAGGGTTAGTAAGTGTCTGAGGTTGGATTTGAACTTAGGAAGAGGAATCATCCTGATTGCAGGCCTGACATTCTCTCCATTGCACATCTAGCTGCCCACAACTAGGACAGATATAAATATATTTTAGAAGATGCAGATAAGGCAGAGCACTAGTTGGATAACTGAGTTGTTTGGGCCTGAATGATTTATATTAGAAATTTAGAGTTTAACTTTTCTTATACTAAGCACTCCTCTATCAATCTGATAAAGGCTACGGAGTCCTCAGAATAATGATTTTGATTTTAATACATAAAATAAAACAAAATACCTAGGATTACCTCCCCCCCCCAAAAAAAAGATTAGTGAAATAAGGTTTTTCCCTATTCACATTCTCAGACCTCCTAAAATTTATCCCTGATCCTTTTTGGGTTCTCAGTTAAGAACCACTGTTCTAGGCAGTTTTGAGTTCCCCTGATTAATTTGTTTTGGCTGTTTAGACCTGATCTGAAGTCTAGTGGCTCAGTGTGAAAATGACCTTATATGGCTACTTCTTACTGATAACCAGATAATTTTTCTTTCCCACTAGCCTTTACCATGACCCCCAATCTTTGAGGCTTTGATGTCAGAGTGGTTAAGCCCGGAAAGATCTGCAAACTTGCTGAGGCAGGGGAAACAGCTACTTGTGAGTCACATAGAGTGATCTTGCTATTGCTGCTACCAGAAGGAAACCTGGCAGCTGGGTCTCCGGAAGCTGTGGTGTGACCTTGGGCTACTCAGCCCTGATCCAGCCTGACTGGTGGTGAGCTGAAGCTTTGAGGTCCACCCAGTCCTTTGACTGTAAATGACCAGAGTTCCAGGAGGCAGGAAACACAAAACACCATTTAATATATGGCATGTCTTTGAGAAACGGCAGAAGGTGCATTGATACCTTAAGCAAAAGAATCAGGACCCATTTTCTCCCATATCATCTCTGTGCTTAGAGTCCTTGTTGGATGAGGATCTAGCCTGAGTAACTGTCATCCAAGCAGAAGTTGTCAAGGAGAATGTTGGTGAACTTGCTTCTAATGAGGGAAATTCAGGACCGAATGTCATGACCTTCATTTCTACTCTGAGTTAACTAACCTCTGGGAAGTAAGACACAGTCCTCTCTCCTTCATGCACCAGTCTCTCTTTGGAAACATTAAAATAAATGTCTGCCTAAGCTTTTTGTTGAATCTGTAATATGTTCAGAGGGTGGCAAGGAGGAGGCTTGATGTCATTTTGTCTGAGAAGAGCGAAGTAAATTGAAAGGTCTTAAGAAAGAAAGAAGAGTTTTGGTGGGTTGTAGGTTCAATATTATTCTCAACCAGAGTGACATGACACTCAAACTAGGTAACATCAATTTGGGCTGCACTAATGGACATAACAGTATTCAGAATGGGAGATTTCATTATATAATATGAAATTCTGTCCTTGAGGGATACAAACAAAGAGGAACATTCCCAGAAAGTGATCAGTAAAATGAGAATCAACAAGTCAAATCAAATTTATTAAATATCAAAAAATATTTATCTCAAGTACTATATTAAACTCAGAGAAAATAAGGAAAGCTGCAAAATACAAGTAGACTATAAAGTAGACCATACAAAAATTAGTTGAAGGAATTGAGGGTATTTATCATAGAGAAGAAGAAACTTGGAGGCAAGGGGAACTATAAGTATATTAAACTATTTGAAGGGCTGTTATATTGAAAAGAGATGAGATTAATTTTTTTCAGCCCCTTTAGAAAGAGCTGTGGGGGGCAGTGGGTGAAGGATTAAGTGAGGCAGATTTTAGTTTATTATAAACACTTCTTAATGATTAGGGATATACAAAAATTAAGTAATACTAGAAAAAAGGAAGGGCGCTTGGAGGTTACTGAGTACAACTCCATCATTTTACTGAAGAAACTTAAGACTAAATAAGTTAAATGTGACTTTTGCACAGGGTCACATAGCTAGTTAAGTATCTGAGTCAGAATTCCAATCCAGTTCTTCCTGTGCCTTAATACTCTGTTTCCCTTCCACTATTCCATGGTGCCTCCAATGAGCTACCTGGTGAAGTAATGAGCTCCTCATTGCTAGATGACTAGTAGAGGCTAAACAGTTATTTCTTAGGGATATTGAATCCATGCTGCAAGCAGATGTTGGTTGAAATGATCTCTGAGGTCTTTTCTAGTCCCAGGATTCTAGAAAAAAGAAGGTTTCTGACATTATCTCTTTTGTGGCTCCTACCATGAGCACAGAGAAGATAGACCATTAAGATGAATAAATGTGGGCTTTGGGACAAAACTGAGTCTTTTTTCTTCCCTTGGTTCAAGTTCTGGAGCTAGCAGAAATCAGAAGGGAGAGGAAATACTTTTTTCAGATGTTTAAGTCTGACAGTCAAAGTGATGAGACGATTTCATTTTCCTTTTCAAAGTTACAGAAACTGTACAAAGAACTGGAATGATCAGCCATCTCCTCCAGGGCTGTCTTTCCACCTGGCTTTGAAAAGAATTGGGTCTAATTTTTCCAAAGCAAAAGCAGTTAAGAAAAAAACCTTCTGGTCAAAATAGACACCCAGAAAGCCATTTACATCACAGCAAGAGGAAGCCAAGGGAAAACATCTCAGTGAGTCCTTGAGTTCTCTGATCACTTTGGGGTAGATGAGCCTGCAAGTAAAGGAGAATGGTGTGTCAATAAGTTGTTCTTTGGAAGTCCCTTAGTGTAGATGGAAAATTTTAAAATATTGGTTTAGCACAGCCTCCCAAGTCAGAAGTTTGGAGGGCCTGGGGATAGGACCTAGGAAGACAAGGGAGCAAGGAAGTAGAAGTTAAAGATGTATACTAGTCAATGGTCCACTGGTCCTAGCAAGTGTTACATGAAGTAAGCAATTCAACTAGCTGACTCTTATGTTGCTTCTTTCATGAGGGTCTCTCAATTTGGGTGGAAAGAGGGTAGTGAGTGTGGCTGAGTTTTCTTCTTACCTGACAGTAAAAAATACTTGATAGTCAAGAATAAATTGACAGCAATGCTCTTGGCGAGCAGCACACGGAGCCCCAGCAGGGTGATGGACAGCAAGTTCAATTTCTCAATTTGCACTATAAAGAGGAAAATTAAGGGAAGTAGCATCGGTGGTGATGAGATTCCAGCCTAGAGAAAGGCACTCCACAGTGACTTCGACTTTCCTCTGCCCTGAATCACTCTTTTGTTCCCTTCCTATAATCACACTTATTCTTGAAATCCAAGTCTCTGCTGTGGTAACCCCAATCAAGAGTTTCTCTAGAATTCACACAGATAGTCCAAGGAAGTCTGCAAAGGATGCCAGAGGCTGGAGATTCAGGAGGGACTTCATTTTTTTTAGTTCAATCCCCTAATTTTACAGATGAGGAAAACGAGGCACAGAAAGGTCAAGTAAGATGTTCACTCATAAGAAAACAACAGGATAAGACAGGATTTGAATCCAGGTTATCTGACCCTAAAATCAGCACTCTTTTCACTGTTGCCTCCTTTTTTTTTTAAACAAGTATTCATTTGACAAGCCTTTATTGAGTGCCTATTGTGTGCTGGGGATATAAAGAAAAAGAAACAGATCTTGCTTGCTAGGAGTTTATATTCTGTGTTGGAAAATTACACACACACAGAAAGTTAGGTTCTATCTGTCTGCCTATCTATCTATCTGTCTGTCTGTCTGTCTATCTTGAGGCAGATAGGGTAGTTAAAGTGTTGGACTTGGAATCAGGAAGACCTGCATTCAAATATGGTTTCAGATCCTTATTAAATGTATGACACTGGGTAAGTCACTTAACCTTTGTCTCAGTTTTCTCATCTGGAAAATGGGGCTGACAATAGCACCTACCTTCTACATCCTTGCTGTGAGGATCAAATGAGATGATATTTGTAAAGCTCCTTATAAATATTAGCAATAATAATTATATACAAACACATACACACCCAGAGTGATTTGGGGAAGTTATTACCAAGTGTGGGGGATTAGTTGCTATAGTCTCCCATATTTTTTTTAGGGAGACTGTAGCAATTAATCCCCCATATTTCTTAGGTAAAGTTTCTTTGTTGATTTCTAATTTTGGCTGTTTTTAATCATTCTCTCAGTCCTTATGGGGGCTGCAGATTTTGGTCTTAAATTTCTCTTGCCCCACTTTTTAATCTCTTTACTTAAACTTACCTGTGGGTTTGTGGCACTTTGGAGAAGATAATTCCTGGTCACTGTCTTTCTTTAGGTCTGGAAAGAATGAAATAAAAAAATTAGAGGCTCTATATTCTACTTCTAGCCAAGGAAATCATAGAATTTCAAAGCTCAAAGGCAACATCTAATCCAACCCCTTAATTTACAGATAAGGTAAACAAAGTCTAATGAGGCTGAGTGCCCTTGGAACATCCTATCTCCTTTGGGAGCTCGCTCTATTAATCATTACTCATCCATCTTCAGTTGCTCCTTCTCTGCTGGCCCTTTAATTACTTCCTATAAAAATTCTCAGCTCTGTCCTAACCCAAATCATTCTTTCCCTGACCATACTACCTTCCTATTTTCTCACCTGCATCCCTGAAGTTCTAGAAGAAGTAGTTTATATTATTGCCTTCACTTTCTCACTTTTCATTAATTAGTTGATAAGCATTTAATGCTAGATGGCAGAGAAAATGGATAGAGTACTGATCTTGGAGTCAGGAAGACCTGAATTCAAATCCAGCCTCAGCTACCACTAGCTATCTGATCTTAGGCCAGTCACTTAACTCTGTTTATCTCAGTTTCCTCATATGTAAAATGAGCTGGAGAAGGACATGACAAACAACTCTAGTATCTTTGCCAAGAAAACCCCAAATAAAATCAATTTGTCAGACCCCAAAGAGTCAGACATGACTGAAACAACTCAGCAACAAGGCTTTTATTAATTGCTTGACAACAGCATCATTAGCACAATCACCAACAGCTAGTGACATTTTATAGAGCACATTAAAGTTTGCAAAGAGTTTTACTTATGACATTTCATACTACGAGTCAGTCACTGTGCTAAACATTGAGGCTGGCAAGGAATGAAAAAAACCTAGCTTACAACGAGGTACAATACACATGGAACTAGCTACATATAAGACATGTAGAGAGTAGATAGAAGGTAATCTTGGAGGACCTTGCTAGGAGGAACAGAAAAGATCTCATATTGAAGATGGTGCTGTGTTGAGTCTTGAAGAAATCCAGGAATTCTGAGAAGAGGTAGCCTTGGAGGAAATGTATTCCATATAGGAGGATCAGTCAGTACATGAAGACAAGAAGAACCATATATAATGTGGTTTCCAAACTAACAGGAAGCTACTTTTTCAAAGTTCTTCACTGGCTTTTTAGTTGTGAAACACCAACATCCTTTTCCTCAGTTTTCATCATTCTACTGTAGCATTGACTACTATTGAATTCTTCTTCCTCCTGGAAATCCTACCCATTTTTGACTTCTGTTATACTTCTGTTTCTTTTACTTTTCTGACTGCTTTTTTCAGTCTCATTTGCTGTGTCATAATCTTACTAGACTTTAAGTCCACATCCCCTGCAAGGATCTGTCTTGTCTCTTTGGGATTTGTTCCATTCTCATGGCTTTACTTATTATTTTTATGCAGGTAAGTACCAGTGCCATTTTCACCAACTGCTTGATGGATAGGATGTTGTTATAAGCATTTTAAATTCAACAGATCCCAAACTGAATTTGTTCTCTTTCCTTCATAAATCTGCCCTTCCTCTCCATCTGTATCTTTCTCTATAGAGTACAATCATCTATTCAGAAATATAAGTTCAAAAACTTAACTTATTTATTCTTTGATTCTTCCCTTTTTTCCCCATCCACCAACTTAAATTAGGTGCCAGTACCACATAGTCCAGACATAGAGTAACTATGTTTACAATGTCTTTCATCTATCTATCTATCTCCCTTCTTCTTAACTCACTGCCACCATCTTGGATCAGGCTCATTTTACCTGATTCATTATAGCCCATGAACTCTTTACTCATGTCTCCCTCTCCTTCAATTTATCTTTCCCAAAATTTCCAGTATTATTTTCCTAATACAAAGGTCTGATTGAGTCATCATTGGCTCCCTATTACCAATAGGAAAAATATAAGTCCTACAGCTTGGCATTTCATGCTTTTTAGTTCCAACTTAGATATTCAAACTTATTTCATGTTGATACCATCCATGTACTCTACATTCCAGCCAAAATAGATTGTTAGTTGTTTTGTAGTATCATTCTGATATTTCCTTTTTCTTACATGTGTATGAAGGAATTTTGCTCTTCTGTAATACCTCTTTTTTTTCAAGGTATAATTCAGGTGTTATTTCCTGAAACTTTCAATATCTCTCCATCTTAAATTGATCTTATTCTCTTTTTTCTAAAAATATACTTCCATATTACTCATGTTGTGAAAGAAAAATCAGAACAAAAGGGAAAAAACATGAGAAAGAAAAAGCAAACAAAAAAGGTGAAAACTGTACGCTTCAATTTGCACTCAGTATCCATACTTCTATCTAAAGATATGGATGGCATTTCTCATCCCAAACCTATTGGAATTGTCTTGGATAACTGTATTGCTGAGAAGAGCTAAGTCTATTTTAATTGATAATCCCATAATCTTGCTATTAATGTGTACAATGTTCTCTTGGTTCTGCTCATTTCACTCAGCATCAATTCAGTATGCCTTTCCAGGATTTTTTGAAATCAGCCTGCTTATCATTTCTTATAGAAATTTATATTTCTTATATTTCATTACATTTATGTACTATAACTTATTTAGACATTCCCCAATTGATGGACATCCATTCAATTTCCAATTCTTTGTCACTATGAAAAGAACTGCTACAAACATTTTTGCATAGATGAGTCCATAAATTTTATATCTACTTCCCAGTGTTGAGAAGAAAGGGCTTTATAAATCTAAAAATGTGAGTTATTAATTATTCTGACTTCTGGACCAACATTTTCTTTTACATCATGATTTCAATATCTCAAGTTATTTGGTTGACTCTATAAAACATAACTTCTGAAGGAATTTCTGATGGGTTTCTGATAGCTAGGACAGTTTGGGTTGCTTCCTGTTGGGGGTCAGCACCAGTCTAGATTGTACAGTGTCCACAGATCATTAATCTTGAGGAAAAGACATGGAAAGGGCTGATTGACTGGTTGAAGTTCATAGAGAAAATGAAAATAATAATTTGCCTTTAGAAAACACTTTATAGTTTCCAAAGTACTCTCCTCACAAAGCACTCTCCTCACAAAGCACTCATTATTTCCACCATTTTTACAGATGAGAAGATCACAGCTAATTGCAATATTTATGGTCACAGAAACAAAATAAGTGTTAGAACTGGGGCTCAAACCTAGTCTTCATGTCTACTGTTTTTTTTCACATCTTATAAAGATTTCCTTCCAGTGTTCCAATTACTGATATAGAAATGTATGTGATGTGAGTTTTCTGGGGCCATGTACTTGAGCTTTCCCTCCTGTTACTTACTCTTTTAACTCAGGCACAAAATGTTTGAACCTAGAGCTCTTGTCTAGCTATCCATTTCCAACACAGCACCATTTTGAGGATGGAGATGTTTAGTATTCCCTCCCATAACTTCCCTTATTCTTTTCCCATTCCCGGTTTTCCTGAGATCATACCTGAACTCTTCTCAAAGGGCCTTTTGTAAGAAGCCACCATGGTCTTATTGTTATGCCGAACTATACAGTTAATTTGTTCCAAATCTTTCTTATATTGGCCAAGCTTGATAGCGCTGAACTTCCCATTGGCAATGGTGACCGCTCCTTCTTTTGTATTGTCTTCTGGATCGAGATGTATATCCACAGTCTTGGGGTAGAAGTCCTTCACCAAACATGCAACATTGGTCCCATTTTTCATGACAAAGACTGAGGGCATAGAAGGTTCTTGGAGTTCTGAAAAATATAATCAATTTCTCTGTGAGGTGACTGACCAAGGCATGATTATAGAAATAGTTAACTCAAAAGATCAACTTTCTACCAATGATCTGTTTTTTTTAAACTCTGCTATCTGTTTGCTGATTCCTGAACACTTGAGAGGATGGGCAGGGGAAGCAAAAAGAGATGCATTATATAAATGTTAGCTATTATCATTACCAATGTCATGTTTATGTGGCTAATGAAGGGATGATTATGTTACTCACAATATTCTGATTCAGCATTGTCATTCTTATTGCCACAGAATACAGGATATAGGAGTCATCCATCATCCTGCCTTTGGCAGTACCATACCTAATTATCTTCTGAGTCTTAGTTGTTCTCTCTATGGCAGCAGCCAATTAGCAATAGGATATTGGATAGTACGGACAAAAACCCTCTGCTGATGGTGCCATTTTAAGCCTGGACTATGGCTGATAAGTTTGACTGAAAGTTATGTTCAGAATGGCTCAGAGCCATTGCTGAGTGGGTAGAGAAAGAAAATTAGTCCATGGCTGAATTAGGGCCCTGGACAAGAATATCTGTGCCTATTCCCTTGTTAGTTCAGAGTTTCAGTCAAGTAACTACAAAGTCCCCTTCACTGAGATTAAGGGCTGGTTGTGTGAATTTTCTTTTACCTTTGAAGCCACCATCACGTCAAGTGGTGGGAATCAAGTAAGGATGCTGAACATGGAGTTTGCATTGAAAGGATCACAAAAGCAGGACTAAGAAATTCATTAACATTTTACTCTTTAGTGGTTCTCAAGATAGTACCTTTATTTGCCAATTCAGTGAAATGACTATCAGAAAAGAGTCAATACAGAGAGCAGCATTTTAAATGCCTTTAAATGCCAAGTGTAGAATTTCTTTTAAGAACCAGATGTCCAAAGTATTCCTTGAGTCAGGGAAGGAGTTCCTAATGGATGGACCTTGAATTTTGGTCTTGACCATGGGCTCCTAACCAACTCTATCAGACAGGTCATAAAATTTTTCCACTGAAAATTTTAGTATAAAGATATGATTCTGTTATTTTTACTGAACACAGGAAGAAGGTTCCCAAAAACCTAACTTGATATTATCAGCTCCTCATCATTAGAGTGCAAATACCCCTCCTTTTGTACTCTCCTAGCACCTGCTTTCAAACACCCTGGTACTACATGAGAAATCCCTCATCTTTCCCTGCTTTAGCTGAGACCAACTGACAACCTCAGTATTAACGGCTAGAAACCACACATGACAAATGGCTTTCTGTTTTCCTTCCTCACTCACCCCCTTCTCCCTTCCATTCCATATTTTCTCCTTCTCACTCCCCTTCTCAGCAGAGATACTTCAGTTTGGTCTCCCAAGTTTGATCTTGGACTGAAATATATTTATGTTGGTTTTTATGGATACTTAATTTCCCTCTCTGTAATAATTTTTCCACTAATTCCAGCAGCCAAGATCTTGACTTGTTCTTAATAATCTACCTTAACTACAGTCATATCCATACTAGAGAAACAAAACATCCCAACTAGGGAAATTAGATCCCCAAATGAGGGAGATATAGTTTCTGGAGTCTCAGATCTAGAACAAGGATCTCATAAGTTGGGACAGGTGATTGAACTAATAAAGAAAAAATCATTTACCACCATAGACTTAGGTCTAAATAGCTATAAAAATGCAGGTTCCTATATTTGTTTTGGTCAAAAGTTGCTAGAACTGAAAGAACTCAGGTGCCTGGATTTATTTGGGCTGGAGCTACCAAGCAGAGACCTCCTTGGGCCCAAGGAAAGAATATCTAATTGGACATAAGGTGATCTGGTTTTGATCTGGTTTCTTCTATTAACTTCATTGTAAGCTTGGAAACTGTCCTTCTTTTCATTTCCCTAACCTATAAAAATGAAGTATTTGGAACATATAAGATTGAACATTCTATAGTGTTAGGAAGTCAAACATTCCATTAACTTGAGCTATGGGATTCTGACCTGAGATTCTTGATTCTAGCTCAGGAGAAAAGTCACAGAATCAGAGTTGGAAAGATCATCTAGTTTGTCTTGTACCTCAACAAGAATCCTCTTTACATCAAACCCATCTTTTGCTTGAAGACCTCAAGTAAGAGGGAATTCATTACTTCCCAACACAGTCTATCTCATCTTTGGATAGATCTAATGATTGAGATAATTTTCCTTATGGAAGGTTTAAATCTGGCTATTTGCAATTTCTACCCAATGCTTTGAATTCTACCTTTTGGGGGTCAAGCAAAAAAAAAAAGTAATTGTTTTTTGCAAAACCCTAATGTATATGAGAAAAGGTTATGAAAAACCTAGGGAATTATAGTCTACTTTTGAATACTGTCAGCATGTTGAATTTGACCACAATAAACTGATTTTCTAGAACATTTTGTTATGATCTGTCTTGATTGATGACAGGCCTAATCAATGATGAATTAATAATAATTGAGTAAATGGTTAAGACTAATGAATAATTTTCAATGAACAAATATTCAATCAAAAAGTTAAAAGTTCAAATCAAGTTGGATTAAAATAAAACAAAACCAAAAAAACCTTAAATATGGTTAAACATGGTTCAAATGTCTAGACACAAATTGGTGCTCTTTTTTGTGTGTGACGGGGACCCTTTTGGCAGTTTGTGGAAGCTTATTGATTCTTCTCAGAATAATGGTTTTAAATGCATAAAATAAAATGCATAGGATTACCAAGGAAATCAAGGACATTTAAATACAGTTATCAAACTACATTAAGGAAACAAGTTCATGAACGTCAGGTTAAAAACCTTTGGTTAAGATGCTACATTTGGCTTCAATAATAATAGGTGACATTTCTTAGTGTTCTAAAGTTTACAAAACATTTTCTTCTTAATCTTATAAGGAAAGTAATGCAAATATTATTTACCCTCATTTTATAGATGGAAAAAACTGAGGCTCAGTGATTTGGTTAGGATTACATAGCTAATAATTACTGTAGTTTGTATTCAAATACACATCTTATTTGACTTCATGTCCAATGCTCAAAAAATTGAAATTTGAAGTTGCATATGTCATTTTTGGGCTTTTCTAAAAACTACTATGTATTATACTTATTTTTGTATCTTTTTTACTTTTTTAAAATTACAAACTCTTTAAAAGTTGGAAATTGTGTCATTTTTTCACTGATAACATTACTGGTTCTTAATGGTGCCTTGCATATAGTTGGCACATAATAATGTTTGTTGAATTAAATGAAATTGAATTATATTGAATTGAAATGTGCTCTGAATGTATTTCTTTTGAATTTTCTGATCTTCTATACCTTCCCTTTCTTCAAATAGAATTACATTTGCTAGTTTAAAAATGCAATTTGTTTTGAACTTAGAATCCTACTTTTGGTCTTTCCCATTTTCATGGCAATCAATTCAGAGTTAAGATTAAACTGTCAGACAGAACACTCAAATAAGCATATGCTTCACCTTGAACTTGCCTTATTTGCCTGGAAGCTTAGATATCAACATATCTGCTGCATTTCTGAGAGTAGTGAGTATACACAGGGTGTTTTATGTAGCACTGTGCCTGAAGATTTCAAAGTTACCAAGAAGTTTAGGATATAGCTTCAATTTCAGATCCCAAATATATTCCATACGATGCACCACATTTGTCAAACAATATTTCTGCAAGGATTTCTAAAGCACAGCACACATTTTTAGGCTAGATCAGCATGGCTAAAGGGATGTGGACACGTGAGACAAATCTCTGGAGAACTGTAACTAGAGTGTGTGTGTGTGTGTGTGTGTGTGTGTGTTTTGTCCTGACTTTAGGGCAACAGTATCATACTTCTTCCACTTCCTTTTGTCTATGCTTTCTGGCTGCTCTGAAGATTTCTAAAACAAAAGGATTGTTTTTTAAGCTCCTAACAGAGTATCTCTTGCTTGATACTGTTTTAAATCTTCAGCTTGCCATCTCTTGTAACATTTCCCTAAGGAATTTGACCACCAAAGTAAAAGAAAACCATTCAGAGAGATGAAATTAACCTAAGAAACAGACAAAAAACTGTAACTTACCAGGCTCTACTGACAGCTCTGTACCATTTCCAAAATACATCGCTCGGGTGTGCCAGGAGCACTCTGCTATACAGCCATGCACGTAACTAGCCCACTGCTGACTTAGGACCCTGGGCAAGAACATCTGTGCCAGTTCTCCAGCTAACCTGGAGCCTCAGTCAAGAAACCAGACAGTTAGGGAACTACAGAGTCACCTTTATTGAGGCCACAGGCTGGTTGTGTGAATTCTCTTTCACCTTTCAAACTATCACCACTTTAAGTGTCAGAGATCATTAGAGATGTTGAACATTGAATTTACATCGAGATGATCACAAAGGCAAGCTGAGAAATGGAACAAGATGAGGGTGACATTTTGCCCTATAGTGCCTCTAAAGATAGGAAATTTATCTGCAAGTTTAATGGGATGGATACCAGAGAAGAGATAATATAGCTAGAAGGCAGACAAAAAAGAAAAATTTTTAATGGTTGAAAAGTCAGGGATGGAATGATTTAGAAATTTGTCCTATTTTTTTACTCTGATGAGCAGGACTCTCTCTTGGGTCATAGAGATGGCTTTTCCATTAGAAACAAATTATCTCTCCTCCCTTTCCTTGCAAATCTCATCCTCTGTTCCAAATCACTTAGAGTCTTACCACAGGTTTGAATCTGTTTTATGATTCACTGGGCCGAGTGAGGTATTTTCCACTAAACTCAGAGCCTAGAAAGGAAATCAGGAAATTGCCTCTGTTGGATAGTGCTTTCCTTGCCTATGTGGCATATTTGCCTTGTAGAGAAAATTCCTCTTTCTAGAAAGTATTAAAAAATTTCCATGACATCTAGACTTGGATACAAGTCTCATGAGGTTTCAGTGTACATGGGAAATTGAACTTCAGAGGGCACTCAGGTCATACTTTATTCCATTACTGAAAAATTGGTGTCTGGGCAGAGGAGGTTGGTGGTTAAATGAGAGGTGATATGTTGTGCAAATCTCTCTGGGGCGAGAGATTTGATTAGAAGCACAGACTTCACACTCTTTCAGTTTCACATTTGTTACCTCATATTCCATACTTTCAGAAAGTATATGTCTCCACTAGTGGAAAACCAAGTGGAGAAGATGGTGCCTCTGGGTAATGTGGATCAGCTCCATTGGGCAGGCTAGAATCCTTCATCGTTCTCCTCTCTTTCCAATCCTCTGAAGGAATACACTTAAATGTTTGATACAAGTAATTCTTATTTCCAAGCGGAAATAAATTAAACAAAAAAGTCAAATATTTACATTTTTTTCTCATCTACAATTTACCAGTCTGAGATATTCACATAGCAATTAACTATATCTCTTTTCTTTCTCTTGCCTTTCTCCTTTGCATTGCATTTTCTCTTGTTCCTTAAGAGAGAATCACCACATTCAGCTAATAGAGATGAAGGCGTTGAAAGAACCCTATTACTATTTATTAGAGAAGTAGATACACTATTGAATATCAATCTGAATGATTGCCTCATGCTTCCCAGTCTATAGCATCGGTTGAGAAACTCAGCAGGACAGAAGGTGACTACAATGAACTTGCTGAGTTTAGGGAATAGGCTATGTAACCCCCCCATGGTATTTAATAGTGATGGAGAGAATCCCCGCCCTTTTGGCTCTATTTTCCTGTTTATAATGTCCTGGGGCAGAAGTCCTATTTCAGGAATGAGGTGTGTTTTTTTCCTTACAATTGAAAAGGATTTGTCTACAACACCATGCTCTGAGACAGACCTGCCAAGTTCAGTAATACTTTCTTAAGATAAATCTAATAGGTTTATCTTCAGAGTTTAATCAACTCCCTTTGCAGAGAAACAGGGATCCATCTAATATGTCAATGTGAGCCTGGCCACAGAAATATGCTTCATAGTGAATCTTCATTTTCCCTTGGGTTACATTAGCTATGGATCAGTGGAGAGACCCACTTCATTGGACTCTTCGCACTCTGGAAATGACTTAGCATTAAAGTACAATTACTTTGTGTGGACCATTCACAGGTCCTCGGGCAATAAAGGAACCAACAGTTAGGTTGCTATAATGGATAATCTCCTGCCAAGGATTGTCTTGCACAATGAAGATCATCCCTTCCCTTTCCCTTAGGTCTCTAAACACTTCCCCTGTGGTTCAAGAGTCTCCAGAAGCCATCAGCAATCATTAGCCTGCGTAGTCAAATTGGAGTCTATTCTAAAGATAAGTTTAATAGCTGGGTGCCTGCTGCCAAACTGTTAGGCTGACTCCCCTAGGCTCATAGAGGTAACAGACTAGGCAAGAAGGGATCTGAAGTGTTGATCGTGGCAGATGCTGCTCTTTTGTTGCTTTCTGAAACCTGAAAAGACTAATTATCATGAACAGCTCTATGGAGGCCAATGCTCTGATCTCCCATTTTTGTGGGGTCTTTGAGTCTGACTCTAGGTGCTTTGGTGTAAGACAGCCTTAAGTAATGATCAGAAAAAAGCACAGGCCTGGATATCCGAACACCTGGGTTCTAGAATCAATTCTTCAACTAACTCACTGTTATCATTTCAGACAAGTCATTTTCCATTTTTGGGTTTCAGTTTCCTTATCTACACAGTGAGGAAGGTAGATTAGATTGTTTCCCACTTTTTCTTATACTTTTCACATTCTTTCATTATATGGATTGTGACAAAACACAGATATAGTAGCATGATGTTCTTCCTTTCACCTGAAAGAGAAAACATCTCTCTGTTGCTACCCACATACCTATGTACTTACCTACCTACCTACCTATCATCTATCTGTCTATCTATCTATGTGTTTATGTGTTTATCTATCTATCCTTTCTCTTTCCTTTCTTTCTTTTTTCATTGCTTCTTAATTCAGCTCTTGACTTTTGTGTTCCTAAGCAGGATAGAAAACCTTATCACTTCTGGCATTGCCTTTCCATTGGATCTTGGGTACGATGTCCCCAGCCAGAAACCCTAATTCAGAAATGGATTTTATTTAAATGGATGTAAAGGGCCTGTCTGCCAACACTGAACTCTGGAATAGGCCTGCCAAGTACAATGACATTTCTTTAAACTAAATTCAACAGGTCAATCTATAGAATTTAATCAACTCTCTCTACAGGGAAGGGTTTTTCTTTTAGAGTTTTTCATCTCCCCAAGGAATTTCAGGTTTTCAGGACTGTAGGAAGCTCTTTTTCATGGAGGGACTAGTGTCTTGTCTCTAATACTAGAATAATGGAAATGTGTGATACTTGGTTCCACAATAAGCTGAATCACTTTTCCAAAGATGAGCTATGTGCAGCATAGGCACTGTTGAAAGCCTTATAAAAACACCCCTGCTGCATCTTTGTCTTCCATTAGTTTGGTTGCACAACTCAAAAAGGGCAGCGCAAGGGGCTGAGTGGAGACCCACAGACTTATGGGGCTTTCTGAGATCTAAGCACATATGTTGGTATCTTGTTTGAAGTCTGGTATCATCTGGATGCTAACATTTTTATAAAATTCCCCGGGTTTCTTGGTATCTCTTTTAGCCTGCCATCTTTGTCCATATCATGAAAGGAAGACTGTCCCTGGTTAACTCTCATTTTCCTCCTGACCTCTGCCCTTAAAATCTCATTTGCTCTCATTTTCTGTTAGAGCTGGAAGGTACATTTTAACTTATCTAAACCAATCTCCATATTTTAAAAAATGAGGAAAAAATCCTGTAGACTTTGATGTAACTTCCAAGACCACAATAATGTTATACTAGCGGAGAGTAGAATCTTTTTGATTTTGCTAGAGAATTTCCCAGTGGTCACTGCTCATTGAGATGATAAAGAATTCATTCCATACTTCTTGTCTCTCTGATCATTGCTCTTTCTACAACACAATACCATTTCATTACAGGTATATTTAAGATCCATTTATTTGCTGCTAATTGGATAGTACCTCTAAAGTTTGTCAGAAAAGAAAAGAGAAACAAAGAACATTCAGGGTAAGATTGGTGATCATGAAATAATCTATGCATTCTCTCTGTAATGCCAAATTAACTTGAGAGACAAGCCTAGGAGAAACAAAGCTTTTAGTCACTTACTAGGAATGCCCTCCAGTTGAGTTCCTTTTCCAAAGATCCGTGGATTTGTTGAATATGAAGCACTTTTTTTCTTATTAACTTTTTAGCACTTCTTTTCTTATTAATCTAGCTGCTCCTGGCATCAATAACCAGGTAGATGGATTTTCATTTCCCTAACCCCAGGTTTTTAGTCTTATCTGATTTGACCTCTTGACACAAAGCCTTAGGGAAGGTCTTTTTAAGAATAAGTATTAGAAAATAGAAACTGATTTTATTTTCAAATACAGTCTGAAAAGATTGTTATCCATACTTTTTAGCTTTCCTATGCTAGAGGGAATAAGATTTGTGTGGAAAGGTTAATGGAAATAAAAATGACATTTATTATTATTATAATTATAACTATATATCACATTCTAATCTTCTACTTCATTGATAATGGAACTTCAAATGAGAAAATTACTTTTATCAATATAGGTTGCCAAATACTCTCCAATTTATAGTCATAAATTTGTTTGGAGCACTAAGTTAAGTCAAATCAATGAGCACTTATTAACCACCTACTATGTGCTGGACAGGCAGCTAAGTGAAACAGCAGATAGAGCACCAGATTTGGAACTGGAAGACTCATCTTCTTAAGTTCAAATCTGATTTCAAACACTTACTAGTTGTGTGACCCTAGTGAAGTCACTTAATGATAGTTGCCTCAGTTATTTCATCTGTAAAATGATCTGGAGAAGGAAATGGCAAACTACTCCAGGAACTTTGCCAAGAAAACTCCAAAATGGGGCATGGAGAGTTGGATATAACTGAATCAACTGAATAACAACAACAAATATGTCAGAAACTAGGAATGCAAAGAAAGGCAAATAGCAGACTTTGTTCTCAAAGAGCTCACAGTCTCATTGGAAGATAACTTGAAAACAACTATATACAAGGAAGATATTTCTATATTTATGTGAGAAATGGAAGATAATAAGCAGAGTCTTAGCATAATGACACTAGTATAAAGGAAGATTGTGAAAGGCTTTGTGTAGAAAGTTTGATTTTAGCTGGGACTTGAAGGAAGCCAGGAAATAGAGATAAGGAGGGAGAACATTCTAGGCATGGGGGACAGTCAGTGAACATGCACAAAGACAAACCATAAGAAGACAAGTGTCACTGGGTCATAGAGTATGTGAAGGGGAGCAAGAAGTTTTAAAAGGCTTTAAAAGGCAAATTGAAGATTTTATTTTTAATCCTGGAAGAGATTGGGAGCCACTGGGGTTTATTGAATGGGTGAAGATGGGAGTGAAATGATCAGCTCTGTTCTTTAGGAAGATCAATTTGACAGCTGAATGGAGGATAGAATAGAGTGGGGAGATCAACCAAGGTCATACAGTTAATATCTGTAAGAGGCCAATCTTAGATTAGTTCTTCCCAACTGAAGCTGTCTCCATTGATGATACTGCACTGCCTCTTTAATGTAGAGTACATTAAATTTTGTAAAAAGCATTATATACTTGATCATATTTGAACCTTATGAGAATCCTGAGGGGTAGGTTCTATAATCATTAATTGTTCTATTTTATAGATGGGGAAATTGAGGCTTAGAGAGGTTATGTGACATGCTCATGGCCACAGAAGTAGTAAGTGCTAGAGATAAAATCTGAATCTGTCTTCCTATTCTTTTGTTTTTTGTTTTTATGGCCTGGAAATAACCAAGTATTTAGTTTCAAGGCTGTACCCTCTCCATAATGACATTGTAATGCATGTGTGTGTGTCTTCCTAATTCTAAACCCAAAGTCTCTCCACAATGCTATCTTGTCTCTTAAATGTGTTTAAAGGAGTTGGGTTTAATTAGACTTGAAAGAGGAAATACTGGAAAAGAAGGTTAATGACAACATTTAAAGGAATCTAGGGATTTTATTATGTTGAAAGGATCTCTTTATTATTAATATTCCTTCTTGTGGTAGTAAATTATAGAGAGGATGGTGCCTGCTCATTTAGCAAATGAGAGAGAATATACAAGAGCAAAAAAATACTTACTGGTCTTGGAGTCAGAAACTTTAGTTTTGAGTCCAAAATCTTACATTTATTAGCTATGTGATCTCAGTCAAGTCACTTAATTTCTCTGAGCTTCAATTTCTTCATATGTAAAATGAGAATAATGATATTTAGGTAAACTACCTCAGAGAATTTAGTATATTTACACTTAGCACAATGATTTTGAATATAGTAAATACTTAGTAAATGTCTCTCTCATTTATTCACTCATTCATTCATTCATTCATATATTTCAAAGGAAAGGGAGTTAACTAAAAGAGCCTATGGAAATAGAAAGAAGTTTAGCAAACTTCTTATTTTACAGATGAGTAAACGACAGGGAGATGAATGGCACTTGCCTCCAACTCCACAGGTAATTAGTGGCAGAATTGGGATTAGAATACAGGCCTCCTCCTCCCCCTTTCACTTTAAAGTACTCCGTCAATATAGATATTTTAGCATATTTATGTGATTTCTGCCCACTTGACTGAACCCTAAAATATGACAGGGAAAGAAGGGGAAAAGAAGGGAGAATAATAAGTTTAAAAGGGAGGGATGAGGAAGTATTACAGAGCAGAATGAATTGGGAGAAACAAAATCAACTTGGTCTGTTGGAAAGAACATAATATCACCATCACTCACCTGGCACGACCTCCAGGCGGGTTCCTTTCCCAAAGACTAGTGCCTCACTGCCTGCGGTCCCAATACAAAAATCTCTCTTTTCTTAGTATCATAACGATCCTGGCAACTGTACCCAGGCAGCTGGGCTCACTCATCGCCCTTCCTCCCCCTCCTTCCACTTTTCTGCTTTCAAACATGCTTAAAAGAGTTGGGTTTAGTTAGATTTGGAAGGGAGAAGCCTGAAAAGGAAAGTTAATGAGAGTATTTAGGTGAATCCAAAGATTTTATAATATAGAAAGGAGCTTCCAATGCCAATGCTGATGATGCTTATATGTTATCACACAAGAACAAGTATGACATTGTGGAAAAGTACCATTCTTGGAGTGAGAAAACCTGGATTTGGGTCTTGTTCCATCATTTAGCTATGGGACTCTGGATATCTTAACTTCTCTGAGCTTCCAGTTTCTTCATTTATAAAATAGTGAAATTGATATTTATTCCATCCATTTCCCAGTGTTGCTGGAAGGAGCACTCTATGTGAAGTGAGCTCTTATTCTTATCTTGCAAAGGAGATTATCATCATCATCATCATATTATTATTATCTTCTAAAGGAAGACATGGGCTTAAATAATGGAATTTTATTAGCCAAAAAAATGTAACAGAGTTGGAGAAAATCGTATTGTAGAAGTTTTTAATTTTATAGATGAGAAGTCACTTGCTTAAGGACATATAACTAGTGACCTTAAGAATTAGGATTAGATCTCAGATTTCTTATCTTTTATACCTGGGATCTTTTTTATGTATCACTGCTTACAAGTAAATTTGAAGATGCATGTTCACTGCTCACTGGATTGAACCTCTAAAGTTTGGCAGACAGAGAGAAAGGAAAAGAGAATAGTCAAGGTAAGATGGGGTGAATATGTGAGAGTTGCAGGGAGAAAACTATCAATCTCCCAGAAGTAATTCAAGAAATGTACCTAGAAGAAACAAAGCTTGATTTTCAATCTTAGAAAGAACCTAGGGTCATAGTTACTTACTTGGCAGGACCTCCAGGTGGGTTCCTTTCCCAAAGGTGAGTATTGTATAGTACACTGTGTTTTCTCCCAGCACAAAAACTCTCTTTTTTATTTGTTGGCATAGAAGATCTAGCATCAACACTCAGGCAGAAAGGCTCTCTTGTCCTGGCTCCCCATCGTCAGCTTTTTTAGTCCTGTCTGGCTTGACTTCTTAACTCCTCCTTCTCAAAGGAGAACTAGTTAGGAGAAATCTGTGATTTGGTTATTTGACCAAAGTCCCTGAGCTACTTAGTGTAAGAATTGGAAATAAAATCTAGGTATCCTGATTCACACCTCAGGGCCCTTCTATATCAATGTTATCATATTCAAATAGAAAAGAGGTTACTGAATAGTCCATAAGGAACCCTGTAGACTTCATATTGACTTAGATACCCACATATTAACATTCTCTTTTTCTACTGAATTTTTATTCATTTTGTTAAATATTGTTTTATTTATTTTTGTTAAAAACTTTCCATTTTACATTTTAATCTGGTTCTCGTTGCACTCAGAAATGATGGGTGCAATGTAGCCTGTGAACCAGATATTTGATGTTTCTTTTCTATGTCATGCTGTATCAAATCAGCTGCAGTATGGGGTCAATTTGATAAGAATCATGCAATCATAGATTTGCAGTTGAAGGGCCAGCCAGCCTAACTTTCCATTTCACAGATGAGAAGACTGAGACTTAGTGAGTTTAAGTGACTGGCCTTTAGTCATGCAACTAGTAAATACCAAAGGCAGGATTTGCACACAGGGCTTTTTGACTCTAAGTAGAGAATACTTTGCATTATGTTTTACTGGCAATTAGATTGCTGTGTGGAGTGGACAAATGTTGCCTCAGATACTCACTGGGAGAGTGCTCTATGACCCTGGGCAAATCATTTAATCTCTGCTGCCTCAGTTTTTCATCTGCATAGCTCCTACTTCTCAGGGTTGTTGTGAGGATAAAGTGACATAATATTTACAAAGCACTTTACAAAAATTAAATAGTTATGTATGTGATGATGATGATGGTGATGATGATGCCAGGCTGCCTTTCACCTGCAACTTAATGGGCTGGTTAAACAAATAGAAAAGGGAGGTGAATGGAGAATATTCAGGGGAAAAAGGTGATCATAAGGGCCAATTGTCAGCACATAATCCACATTAGATAGTGCAGGAGATTCTGCCTTTGTCTGTCCCTGGCCCTTCCTTTGTTTCTCTGCTATCCATCTGATAGGTTGAAGAAGAGAGGTCTTTAAAAAATTTCTTTCAAAGATATCATAAAAATGTTTAGAACTCAGTTTCAAAAGCATCTGTACTGCATTTGAAGCAAACAAAAACAAAGTCACAATTACTTACTTGGTTCCATTTCCAGAAGGGTTCCTTTCCCAAAGATCATTAAAAGATCATACAATCCGTGTTCCTAACACAAAACCTCTCTCCTTTTGTCAGCAAGATTGCCCTGACATGAGCTTCCAGGCAGGTGGTTCCCTCATCTTCATCACTGACCCACTCATTGCCCTACTTCCTTTGGGTTTGACCTATATTAACACCTTACCTCCTCAATCTTTAGAGGCCCTTTATTTTGCATTAAAATTCAGTCCAAAGATCTGGTGGAATTACATTTTGTATTTTGTCACTCTCTAATAGTTAAAGAACTTGGAGTTGGGTAATTAGATCTGAAGAATGGAAGGGAACATTGATGGCAAACTGGAAGTACACAGAAGGACATTTTGTGATATATGATGTGATAAGATTAAAGGAAGAGGAAATGGTCTTAAATTGCAGTAGGAGAGATTTAAGTTGAGTGAAAACAGAACACATAGATTGATAGAGCTAGAAACAAACTCAGAGACCACCTAATGCAACCTCCATATTTTTCAGATGAAGAAACTAAGTCTGAGAGAGATTAATTGATTTGACTGAGGTCGTCAAGCTTGTGAGTAGGAGAGTTAGACCTAGAAGTCACAATAGTGAGGGGCTTTAGGCACTGAAATAGTTTGTTGGGTGAGGCTATGGAGCCTTTGAAAACCTTGAAGAATAAAGAGGATGCACTTATCTCTCTGAGGTGGTTGAGATACACTTCCTTCTTAGGAATGGAGGTCGGGACTAGATAACCCCTGGAGGGCCTTTGCCATCACAAAGAGTTTTTGAGCAGCCAAGAGATGAAATCTCAAATTTCTGACTCCCATTATCTAATGATTTTTGTCATGCTCACCATGTCAGTCCTCTACACCTTTTTCTGATTAAAGGGCTATTGGTAGATAAAATTTACCTCCTTTTCAATATATCCTGAATTCTGTTTGTTGAAGAAATTTAAAGTAGAAAAAAGAAAGTTGTATCGACCAAAGTGCTTGAGATGGATGAAGAATAGCAAATCTATTTTGCCCTATTATTCTCTCAATATTACTAAATAAGTGCTTAGGATTACAGAAAAAATAGATTTGCTCGTGGACAGGACTTTCAGAAAACACCTATTCTCATTCTTACTACAAGACCATCTATTTAGTGTTGGAAGGCATCCCAGATATCCATGGTATCTTAGAAAGGGACTTCAGAAGACCAGCTTATCCAAATCTAGGATCCAGAGAAGTTATATGACTTATTTAACATCACACAAATACTAAGGAGTAGAGTTAGAATTAGGTTTTCTGACCCCTAAGTCCAGCATTTTAACCTATATTACAGGGACATTGAGCTGTAATATAGGTAGCATTATCATTATGTCCATTTGTAAATGAGTAAACTCCAGGCTTATAGAGCTTAAATCACTTGCTTCATTCATATCACTAACAAGTAAAAGACCTAAGCCTAAAAATCAAGTACTTGACTCCTTGCCAGTGATCTTTCCATTGTATAATTAAGGGAGTCTAGATGATGATGATGATGATGTGTGTGTGTGTGTGTGTGTGTGTGTGTGTGTGTGGTGCACAAGTGGTATTTCAGAAGTGGGATTAACTCTCTGAAAGGGTCTCCTGATGCTCAGTATTCACAGGAAATGACTTGAGAAGTCCTTGATCTGTGGGAATTTTTTTCCTATAACCTCATAAATGAGTATTTGGAAATTGCTTCAGAGGATGGGTGAAAGGATTGGGAGAAAGGCCTCCAGAGGAGAAGATAAAAGATCTGGAATTGTATTATTATTAATGCAATTAATATTGTTTTATAAATGAATCATTAATTTATTTGTTAATTAATGCTTGGATATTGGGTTATCCAAAAGATTATATAATTCTGGAAAATTTTCATCTCCAAGTAGTAAACTATTTTTTAATTAACATAGAATATTTGCAAAGCAAATTCAGATTCCAATTTGTTTAGTCCATTGAATTTTAAATTAATAAGAATTTACTGTAAATGAACCTATTCTTACTACCATAGTCTGGAAGAACCTCAGAGAGGCATCTAGAATCATAGAATTCTGAAATCATTTAGTCCAACATCTTCTTTATATATAGGTGGAAACCTATAAGTAAAGGGGTTTCCCCATGGTCAGGTCAAAGAGTTCTTTAATTACATAGACTAGAACCAAGGTTGGTAGCCTGATACTGAGGTTACTGTTCTTTCCACTATACCATTTTGAGTGTGTTCCAAATAATTTAATGCATGGGATATTTATAGACTCAGAAGATTATATGACTTTAAGAAAAATTATACTAAAAGATGTTAATTTTTTCCTTTCCAAATTCATGAACTCTCTGACATCAATCCATAGATCTATGAATCCCAAATTGTTTTATACAAAACCTTTATTGATTCCCCCAGTTGCTACTGCATTTTTGCCTCCAAATTATAGGTAGATAAGTGGCAAAGGAATATAAATTTCTTCAGCAATATCACTGATAAATAATTATTCAACCTCCATTTAAAGGTCTCCAGAGGAAGGGAACTTTATCTCTGAATTTTTCTTTCTGCACCAAGGCTACTCATCTCATATTTGGACAGCTCCAATTTTTACGAAGTTTTTCTTATGATTGCTCCAAAATTTTCCCTCCTATAATTTTTGTCTCATGGTCACAGGTCTACCCATTAGATGCAATAGGTCACGAGATCATAGATCTAAATCTGGAAAGGACTTCAGAGCTTATTTAATATATTTTGCAGGTGAAGAAACTGAGGCTAAAGAAGGCTAAATAATTTGCTCAAGTTCACATATATAAAAATAATTAGAAGTGTAATCTGAATCTAGATCTTCTCAGTGCTTCTAATAATTTTCCTGTATTATAACAACTCTTCAAGTAGGTGAAAACAGCTGCCAGATTTCCCTTAGATTTTCTTTTCTCCCCCAGACTTCAAGTTCCTTCACACCAATTATCGGATAAGGATAGTATAAAGTTCCTTTATTATCCTGGTTGTCCTTCTCTAGCCAATAATCAATCAATAAACATTTATTAAGTGCCTGCTCTGTGCCAACACTGTACTAAGTGCCTCACTCAATGTCCTATTATGAGTCCCTGCTCTCAATGAGCTCACAATCTATTGGACAGCATGTAAATAGACAAATACAAACAAACTATAAATACAGGATTAATAGGAGATCATTAACAGAGAAAGGGCTCTAGAACTAAGAGGGATTGGGGAAGGCTTACTGTAGAAAGTTGGATTTTAGTTGGTGCTTAAAGGAAACCCCACCAATGGTATTAATAACAATCACAGCAGTGGCAGCAGCAGCAGCAGCAACAACAACAATGATAACATTTATATAATGTTCTAAGATTTGTGAATACCTTACAAATATCTCATTTTATTTGTAATAATTTTTACTCCTTTTTACCTGCAACAACCATGACAGGTAAGGGTCATTGTTAACCTTATTAGAACTCACACTTCATGATTCCTATTTAGTCCTATGCTCTGCATTATCTATGATTTTATCAGTGATTCTTTGAGCAGACAAGTAGCAGAATTGAGTGAGGAGAGTCTTTTCCCTAGTTTATTGAGTTCATGGCCAACCTCTAAAACTGGAGATACTTTAGTCTGGTGCTTGATCAAATCTACCATAAAAATTATGCCAAATGAGGAAGGTTCTCCCCCCTCCCCCATTATTTTTGAAACAGCAAGATTCTGTTTTTATTTAAATGCCTTTCAAATGACTTCAGAAGATGATATCCTAATTACTGTGGAACCTTTATCATGCTCTATTTTGCAACCATTAATTAAAGAGTCTGCACTATCTCTTATTGGAAGGGAGATAAACAAAATAAAATTACTCTTCTTGGTTAGAATAGAGAAAAATTTTAAAGAGTTCTAAAATATTAGCTTTATTCTGCTTGGAACTTAGTCTCCCATTTGAAAACAGGGAAGTCAATTAAAGTTTTTGAGCATACTTTATCCAACACCTTAAACAAGAACGAATACCTATCTATAATCCATTTTTCTGGAGCCATCATTTTCCTCCAGTGAGAAATAAATATGATATTGGGAAGAAGACAGACATTACTTATTTGATATTCTAAAGAATGCAAGTGAACATTGGCCCTAGTCTCTAATGCTCTCACCTTGGACACTGCTTTAGTTTTGGGTTGACCAAAGGAGTATATCTGTCTCAGGGCAAGTTCTAGGGTTCACTCAGGGCTCTCTTATCTTTTAGGAGAAAGAGACTGACCATGAGTCATTCTGGTGTGAGATATATTCAAAATTTCGGAGGAAAACTTTAATGACTGTCAATTCAAACTTCTTTTTTAAAGAAAAGGAAAATCAGGCTGAGAGAAATTATTATTTGTGAGGATCATAGAACCTGTAGGTGTCTCAGGTCAGTCCATCCTGACTACAAATCCAGTGTCCTATCCACTACACCACTCTTCTTCTTGTTTGGGAGTTGTCTTCTTTGGGTGGCAAGGTTCAAAAAGTAGAATATGTTGACTGGAGCAGAAAGTTCAAAAATTTAATCAAACTTTCTTTGACTCTTTACATTTCTTTTGAAACTGTTCTGGTCTCTCCAGAATCCTAAATACTGAGTGTGATCTTAAGTCAGTCCTCCTAACTTGGAGGATCAATAGATTATCATGTCCTTAATAGAATCGAAGTGTTATATTTGAAAGGACTTTGGAAAACAAATAGAGCACTTGCCTGAATAAGAATCTTCCCCCCACCCTAGCATGCTTGACAAATGATTGTAAAAGCTTAATATGAAAATTTCCAGTGGGATGGAATTCTGTCTCCAAGAAGTCCCCTTTCTCTTCCCATCCTCCAGATTTTTTCCCCTATTTTCCATATTCATGTTGCTCTTTTCTCTTTTTAATTTCCCAACATTTCCCCACCATACCTACAATGAAAGTTTTAGAAAAAGTGTTATACTGATATCAGTGAGCAGAAAGAATGGGTACTTACGTGGTTCCATAGTCAATTGGGTTCCCCATCCAAATGTCAGTTTCTCTGCAGCATACACTCTGATAGAAAGGTCTCTAAAACTCCACAAATTTCTATTTCCCATCATTTATTGGACGTAGACCCCAGTCAAGTTTCACTTCCATGCTTAGTAGAAGTTAGTACTTGTTACTTACTGTGTCCTAATTGCTTCACTTGTGTTCCAATAATTGCACTGGCATAAGAATTAGCTCAGGAGAGGTTAACATCCCTTTAACTTTTCTAAAATGTTAATGTTCCATTCTGCAATCTCCCCTTTCTTTGGCTTCTCTAGCCTGTCATGATTAGTCACTCTTGTCCAAGGAAACTTGAAGAGTCAGGAAGAACATTAGAATGAGGGACTTGCTTTTATCCAGTATTGAGATTCTAAAGGATTAGGAATATCAGATAATTGTACATTATGAATAATCAGGTCAGAAAATGACGGGCATATACTTTTCTGATAAGTCCAATTTTAGAACAAGCAATTCTTTCCAAGCTCTCCTTTCCAGAGTAAAAGTTGAGATGATGTCATTGGGATTTTCCAGAAGCAGGTATCTGTCCATAAGGTTCTATCCTGAGATGGAATGAATATATTCAACAGTTTTCTCTACTTCCATAAGAGCTGTAGCTATTATTTCCAAAAACATATTTCTTTGAATTCTTTCAGGTGCAGACACAAGAAAAGACACGGATATTTTCATGGATCCATCAACCAACAAACATGACAAAGAATCTCCGAGTTCAGGAAATAGTTCTCTGTCTGGGAGAAAACATTCAATATAACTCCATTGGAACAGAGTGGAGTCTGATAGGCAGATAAGAAGGGCAATAGGGATCCTTCTCTGTCCAGTTTCTCCTGAAGTTGCATTCTTGGCATATGGAGCTGGGAGCAGTTCCAATGGTATGGCTGCTTCCTGGGACATTGTGATTAGGTCAAATATTTTCCATGAAAATGCATTTTCCTCAAGTTGATTTTTTGTACAGGTCCCTATGAAGGATGTAACACTGTGGGTATCCCACCAATCACAGTGCTACAGAGCTTTACAAAAACCTTCCCAGGGTCTCTGACATGCCCCTATACAGTGGTTTCTCAAAGCAATCTCTGGTGAGATCAAAGGGTTTTCAATGGCAGTTGAATTAAAGGCAGATTTCTCCAGGTGTAACTGTAAAAGATAAACTTGATATGGTCACGTAGACTTGAAGCAGCTAACTCCTCTGCCTGCCTGGCTAGCCGAGTCATGGAAGTTTAAGGTTGGAAATGACTGTAGAGATCATCAAGTATCTCACTTTTTGAAAGGTCTATCATTAAATGCTTCCAGATAGTCATCTGTATTGATGACTTTCTAGTACTGTCAATTCTTTATTTCCCATGTATGAATTAGACATATTAGGACTTTTGGGAAGAAAATGTTTGTCAGTATAATTTCTTTCTGTCCCCAAACCTGTCACCAAAAACTGTCTTTCTCTTGAGAGATGTGTTCAAATGAATGCAAAAGTGGTATTAACATTGCATAGTGAGATAAAGCTTACTATGTACCAGGGACCGCACAAAGCAAAAATTGGGAGCAAAATTGGTTGCGAAAAGTTTCCTCTCATGGAATATATTCCAAAACCAAAACCAGATGACTTGTGTGAGTTCGCCACAAAATAGTTTCTGTAAGCTTATATTTGGAATTTGGGCTACATGGCCATCATCAGAATGGTATTCTTTGCAGTAGAGTTTGAATGCTTCCTCAAGTCTACCTTTTAGAATTTCTAGTTTCCTTCAGCATTTACCTCAGATCTCACCTCTTAAATGAGTTTTGTTCAAAACAAGAATAGGAAACATCTGGCCTGCAGGCCATATTAGGCCTGCAAAATCATTTGCTAAGGCAACCACAGGGGTTGATGAGCTGAGAGCTAGGTACAGCTACCACCCACTGCTTTAGCTCTGTAAGTTAATAAATTGTATGGCCTGCAAAAGATGTTATAAATATCCAAATGGGCCTTGGCAGAACAAAAGGTTTTCTACCTTATTTTAGAATCTAGTGCTTTGTCCCTTTCTCCAATCATTTGCTTTGATTTTGTATATATATTTTACATATTTTTATGTGTGCATATTTTCTCTCTCGATGGAAAGTAAACTTCTTGAGGTCAGGAACTCGCCTGCCTTTATATTTATATCCTTAGCACTAAGAACAATGGCTGGTTCATGGTCAGCAATACTAAATATTTGTTAATTGACTTATTAGTTGATTAATTAGTTGAACATATATAGGAAATACATGTTAATGGATATGGAGCCAGAAGATTTAGATTTGAGTCCTGGCTTTGTCCAAGTCCTGTGACTTGGGAAAACCATTTAATTTCTCTGAACCTCAATTTCCTCACGTATATAATGGGCTTAATAATTTTTGTACTACTTTCTGTTACAGGGTTCTTGTGAGGCAAATACTTTATAAAACATAAAGCGGTATTTCAATATGAGTTATTATAATTGTTTAGGTTAACAACAGCACTTGAGACTATGTCTTTCTATTGCCACACAGACACTCCGTTGTGGAGGCTTATAAGAATGAGGCTGGGAGACATCATAGTATAGTGGAAAGAATGCAGGTTTTGGGGATAGATCTGAGTTCAAATCTTGCCTTTGTTTAATTTTGTAGGAAGAACATAGCTCAAAAAAAAATCTGACTGAGATAATTAACTTATTCATCACCTAAATTTAGATGAGGTTGTAATAAAAAAAAATCAGTTGGATCCTTTCCCCAAAGGGATTCTGGGGAGGAGAGAAGATATTTCTTTTGTTCCCTTTCTTAGATATGCCTGCAAATTATTCTAGCAAACCAGATGACTATGAAAGAAGGACCTAGATATAGCCATTAGAGGAACATGGGAGACCAATTCTTGTGAAAATTCTTGTGAAAATTGTCACAAATTCTTGTGAAAAGAAGAGTTTCTGTTGGGGCACTTTTTTGGTTCCACTAGATTATGTTCTACTCTTCTCCTTTTGCAATCTGTGTGACATGGAACAATAAAATGTATTCTGGCATTGTATGCCAGTACTGATTTGTGCCCATAGAGATCTTATTTAACACTAGCCCGTCATTATTCAGAGGAGAATTGAACATTAGTTTTCAGAGAAGTTTTCCTTGAAATATCTCCTGTAGCTTGGAAAATATCTGTCCCTGGTAGAAGATTTGACTTTGAACCTAATAGTAGCAATATATTGGGTTTTGCTATATGCCTTAGATTAGAAGAAGTGCTTTAAGAAGGAAGGAATAGTTATGTTTGGGGAAAATCAGGTTTTCTCTGCCATAGAATTAGACCATTGCTATTGATAAGAAACTGAAAAGGTAGGAAAGGCTGGTAGTTTTTCAACAAGATCTTATTAGATCCTGATTACTGGGGTATGATATAGAGTAATACAAAAAATTTTTGCACCTCTTTTGACATTTTACTCCTAATTATCCTGTTTGGTGTTAAAGCCATTTGCAACAACATGGGCTCCTTCCTCCTTTTCCACTTTCCTTACCCTTCATGCTCATTTCAATATAGTCTATGATCCAGTGTTCTTGTCTTTCCTTACATATGAAGCTCCATCTTCCCTGACAATGCCTCTGTACTGGTTCTCCCTCTTGTGTGGAATGCCCTCTTTCTTTCCTACTACCTTCTAGCTTCTCTGGTCTCCTTCAGCTCAAATTCTACCTTCTACAGGAGGTTTTACCTCATTTTACCCACTGCTAGTCCCCTTTCTCTGAAGTTATCTTCCCTTTGCATTGGATGTACATAATTATTGCCACATTATCTCCCCTGTTAGAATGTGAGATCCTTGAAAGTGGGAACTAGTTTTGCCTTTCTTTGTCTCTACAATGCTTAGAAGAGTGCTTGGCTCATAGTAATTACTTAATAAATGCTTTTTAATTGACCATTTGATTCTGCTCTCCAGAACACCTCAGGAAGAAGATTGGAAAATGAGTAGATGCCCATCTGTGGGGGAATCTCTGAATTAAGTTGTGGTACATGAAGGTAATGGGATATTATTGTTCTATAAAAAAACGATGAACTAGGTGATTACAGAGCATATTCTTATATTCAGATAGGACTAGCACCTTTGTTGTGGGGCTTGCTAAGCTCTTTTCAGAGAGGCTCATCCACTTTTAGTGAGCACTGGTTTCTTAACTCTCACCTATGGCTCTAAGAAGCTGGAAAAGGCACAGCATCCAACCCCTGGCAAACCATCTGGGCAGAAAAGTTAACCAGGTTGAAGGCAACCGATGGGTTTCAAACCAACCAGAGAGTTATGGGGGTGTTTATCCCAAGCATGTGAAGATTTAACATGTTGGACTTAACATGGTAGAACAGGCAGATGAAAGCAATCCAATGATCATAGAGGCAGCTGAGAAATTGTGGAGCTTAGTTAAACAAAACCATCCATTGCATCCCAAGTCATTACCAGTCATCCTGACTTTTGTCTTGCTACTGGAATTCACTAACCAGAAGAAAGAGTGAGATTGAAGACTTTGTGCAACTCTGTTTCATGTAAATCCAATTCTTCTATGAGTCAAGATATCACCCTGTGATGCCATTGGTCCTTTTCAAAAATGAAGGAGAAATAACAACCTAGAACATATCCTTGTGACTAAATCCTATAAGAAGTAGTCATAGATTTACATGAACTGAGGCAGAGTGAAACAAGCAGGACTAGGAGATCATTATATACTATATGATTATCAATTCTGATGGACTTGGCCATCCTCAGCAATGAGATGAACTAAATCAGTTCCAATGGAACAGTAATGAACTAAACCAGCTATGCCCAGAGAAAGAACTCTGGGAGATGACTAAGAACCATCACATTGAATTCCCAATCCTTATATTTTTGCCTGCCTGTATTTTGGATTTCCTTCACTGGCTAATTGTACAATATTTCAGAGTCTGATTCTTTTTGCACAACAAAATAATGGTTTGGTCATGTATACTTATTGTGTATCTAATTTATACTTTAATATATTTAACATCTACTGGTTATCCTGCCATCTAGGGGAAGGAGTGGGGGGAAGGAGGGGAAAAATTGGAACAAAAGGTTTGGCAATTGTCAATGCTGTAAAATTACCCATATATATAACGTAAATAAAAAGCTATAACAAAAAAGAAGTAGTCATAGAAATGAGCTTTATAGAATGAAAGAATCTTAAACTTGGAAGGATATTCTTTAGTCTAATCAATGGAGAAATTCCCTCTACAGTATTACAGAAAGATCATCATAAAATTTCTCATTGAATGTTAGAACAAAGGTGGGGAATTTTGAATGAGAATTTTTCCTATCTCACTCATTGTGGTATCTGTAAATATATCCACACTGATATACCATAATACAAAAACCATTCTTCCATCTGCCATTCCTTGGCATACTGCCACTCACCACCCTCCACTGACTAGATCAGCTCAGACTGTTCCTTACCCAGAGCATATTCTTGTGGCTAAATAATAAAAAATATCAAAGCACAAAAAGCGGGCTTTATTGAATAGTAGACTTAACCTTGGATGGATTCTAGATATTAACTAGTTCAGTCAAGAACTCAATATAAAGACTTCCATTTTGCAGTAGTATTATGGGAAACTCACAAAGTGTCCCTATTCCATTTTAGGACAGCTTTCTTTGATGATAAATTTCTCTTAGATGATACATGTTCATAAACCCTGAAGTCAGGAGGACCTGAGTTCAAATCTGATTTCAGACACTTAACACTTCTTGGCTGTGTGATCCTGGGCAAGTCACTTAACCCCAATTGCCTCAGCAAAAAAAAAAAAAAAAGAAAAGAATATAGATGTTTTGGTGCTTCTAGTTCATAGTATATAGCTTAGTGTATATATAGGAGTATGTGTGTGTATGTATATGTGTTTGTGTGTATGTAATAATATTAATTTATATACACATGTACACAATACACCCATGCATGTTCTCATACATGAAAATATACAAAAGTGTACACATAAACATACACATATGTATGCATATTTAGCTTTGGCTACAACTTCATTGATGTTGGGAGTTCCTGATGAGAAATTTCTTCCACTAATTCTGAAGTAGCATGTTCTCTGCAACTTATAGTCTTAGAGAGGGGGATATAGCATATAAATAGATAAATATTTACATGATGCTTTGAGGCAAATGAGAGCACTAATCTGTAAGAGCAACAGGAAAGGCTTTCTGTGAGAGATGGCACATGGGATGATCTTTGAAAGAAGCTAGAGTCCAGTAGATAGAGGTTAGAGGGAATGTGCTCTAGACATAGAGCATGATCTGTGCAAAAGCATGAGAAGGGGAAATGGAATAACAAGTTCAGATATCAGCAAGTAGAGCAATTTGGCTGGAAGGAGGCTATTGTGAAATGAGTATTTTATTATGGAACTAGACTGTGAAAGACTTTAGATGGTAATCTGTGGAGTCTGCCTTTTTTCTTAGAGGCAATAAGGAGTTACTGAAGTCTCTTGAGTATCTCTTGGTTATGCTGTGGCTTAGGAGTTTTCTTTTGTCATTTGTTTGAAGAATGTGTCAGAGAGGCAAGAGACTGGGAACTATGAGTAAAATGAGAGCTTGTGATGGCAGTTCAGACGAAGTGATGAAGGTCTGTAGTTGATGTATGAATGGAAAGAAGAGAATAGATGAGAAGCTTGATGTGGAGGTAGAATTCACAAGAGATAGAATTCACAAGAGTGGACAACTGATTATATATGGAGGCGGATGAGAGAGTGGGAAGAACCAAACATGATTCCATGATCATGATCCTGGGTGACTTATAAGAGGGTGATGCACTAACCAGAAACAGCGGCATTTGGATGAAAGGTAGATTCAGAGGAGAAGACATTGAGTTTAATTCCGGACATGCTGAGTTTGAGATGCTGATGGGGGATATGTCCAAAGGGCAGTTGTTAATAGTTGGTGATATTGGACCAGATCTCAGGAGGATGATTAGGATTGGATATAATTCTAGGAGACATCACCAAGAGAGAAGATATTGAAGTGAAAAAACAAGAAGGCTCTGGATAGAGTTCTGGAGTACAACTGTGATTAGGTGTTGGAATATAAATGTTAATCCAGCAAAAGACACTTAGAAGGAGTGATTGATTATCCAGATAGAACTAAAGATAGGAGAGAATAGTGTCTTGAAAGCTGAGTGGAAAAATTATCCAAGTGGATGGGATGGTTGTTAATATCAAAAGCTTCAGGGAGGTCAAGAAAGATGAAGACTGAGAAGAGAATATCATTTCAGAAGGAAGAGATCAAAAATAAATGATGATGGTAGTTTCAATTGAGTAATTTGATTGGGAATTAGATTATAAGAGATTAAAAAGTGAGTGAAAAGAGGGACCCTTTTCATTGATTCTTCCACAGTAGACTTCTCACTCCTACTTTCATTTTAGGCAGCTCCAGGGAATGAAGAAGGACATTCTTATCCCTTCTGCATTTGGAAATGCAGTCATGGGTATAAGATTAACTGTTCCTTGACATTAACCCAAAGACATTCCTAATGTCATATCCAGTGAAATTTGCAAAAATATTCTTTTCAATATTAGTTTTTCTCTCTCTTTTTCTTTCTCTCTCTTTCCTTTTTCCCTTCTCCTTCCCTCCCTCTCTCCCTCCCTCATTCTCTTTTCTCTTCCACTCCTCCTCCTTTGTCTTCATATACACTGTAAAAAAGAAGCAATCTGAGAGAGATCACTACCAGTGAGATGGGAATGGAGAGTAGAGACTAGAAAAGGCTTTCGGCAGAAGGTTGGATTTGAGCTGAATTTTGAAGGAAGTTGGAAAAGGCAGAAGGCAGAGATGAGGAGTTTTTCTAACGTGACAGAATATGTCATAGATTATATTCTGGTGACACAGATTTTAAGAATTTAAAGTTGTTTCCTTGTCATGATAGAGCACTTGGTCAGACTTCTTAATTAAGGCACTAGTCTTCCAGGTGTAAGGGAAATTTGTACGTTTTACCTAGCTACATTAAAAAGCATAATACTCAGTTCGTGACAATTCCTTTAACTCTATAGAGGGAGAGTGATAATAAGGTCTTTAATTCCTAATAGAAAAGGGAAAGTTGCTGAACATTCTGGGGTGAAATTCACCAACTCTTTTCCATCACATTAAGGTTTTTAGACTGCTGATTGAATCAGAAGGCTGGGAATGACTCTGAAGCTGATTCTCATGCTTTTCTCTGCTGGCTGCTTTCTGGGTAGATAGGTGGCAATCAAAATTCACATCTGTTAGTGAGTTGGCTCTTAAGTCAGCAGCTTTTGTTCTTTGAGTTAGAAAGGAAATTAAATGTGAGATGCTTTAAGGAACCTGGGAACCACAGGATTTTAATGTTCTGTATACTCTGATGGCCCATCAGGATGTATGTATGTGTGGATGTGTGTGTGAAGTCAGGAAGCGGATGAAAACAATGAGTCACCAACAAATACAGACAAGTTTCCCATCAATGACTTTCTGCTTTCTATAGCTTTCTTTAGAACATGACCTGGTATGGCAGATAGAGTGGTGTCCTTGGAGTGAGGAACCCAAATCCTCCTTTAAAGCAATATTTATTAGCTCTGAGACCATTCAAGGAAAACTTTCTTTGGTTCATTTTCTTTATCTGTGAAATGAAGAGTTTGGACTTGATGGTCTCTAAGTTTTGGCTCTAAGTCTATGACTGTAGTTCTGATCTTGCCAAGTGGATTCAGAATTGAGCAGAGTCTTTTTTAATTTTTGAGTGATAGGGATCAGTAGAAAGGTACTGATTCTCTGGGGGAGGAAGGCAGAGAGGTGGATTAAGGGAAAGCAAAAAGGACTATATACTGTAAGTCAAAGAATTCCTTCCTCTCCCATTGGAGACTGTAGAAATGGGACTTTGAAATCAAAGAAGCCACATATTTACCTAAATAAAATTATACCTAGACAATTGACAGCCAAAATCTTCACATAGAGGACAAAGCCTGGGGGAAAAAGAAGATTTCCTTTTTGCTTTTCTAATTCATCAAGTTAACAGACATTTCTTAAGAATCTACTAAACTTCTACAATGAATGTTAAGGCTATTAAATCTGGAGAGGCAACAGCAACTTCTATCACCCAGGCTACAGAACTTATTTTTTCAAAATACATTTTTGTTGGTATGTTTTGTGTTTTACAAATAACACTTTCCTCCTTGACAACTAATCAAGAAACATTTATTTATTAAATGCTTATCATATGCCAGGCATTACTCCTCTCTAGCATCCTAGAAAGCCACATTAAATCACCTTAAATAATTCTTTTAAAAGGAAAAGGGAAAATTGGGTCATGTGACTAATAAAGTGGAGGACAAGATACTTTATCTGATTCTTACAACTTCTCAGAATACAACCTTTCAAGAATAGCAATTATGAATAAGATAAAGCAATCTCAGTGGTCTCCCCCATCTAAGGCACCAAGAACTCTAATGAGGTAAAACCCCAGTGAATCTCCAGCAGAGCAGAAGGGCTCATCCCTAACCCCTAACATTTTTGCTCAGTTCTCCCTTGCCTAGCAGCCACCATGCTCTGTCAGGGCTGTACAAACTGCTCTACAGGTTTGCAACAGAAATCAACATTCTTTCTACTCCCAAACCAAAGAAAACCAAAAGGCAGAAGCTTGCTCTGGCTAGAATAGCAATGTGGTTGAACCTTGTGCTACAATAGTGCTTAGATATAGAACTGAGAACAGAGCTTTAGAAAGCTAGAAGGAAAGGCTCCAACATCAAGCTGGAGTCACTTTTATTCTCCTGCAAGTCACTTGGGTTAGAGAAGTTGGTCAATGAAATGTTAATTCCCCAGTGAGGAAAGAAATTGAGACAGTTTTGAAGTCTAGCCTCTAAAGTAACTACCCTTATAGGAGAAAGAGTCAGAAAGTGAGAGATAGAAACATATAATGAAAACATCAAAATTAACTAAGGTATGGGCAGGAGAAAACTCAAAAACTCATTAGTGAGAAAATATGGACATCCAATAAAACAGTGATGTTCAAATCATTCCTAAAAGGAAAACCAGAGTTGAACAAATTGCTTGCAAATACATCAGATGAAAAAACACAAGTAAAGTCAATAAACATAGGGTCCAATGAAGGGACAGATGACAAAATAAGTTACTTAGAAAAAATAACAAAAAAATCTAAAAGATAACGACATGTATGGGTTCAACAACAAGAACAAAAATAACAAGAAAGTTCATTAATAGATTTCTTTCAAAGTATTTAAGGAGCTGTTTGAAAGTAATGGTGGAGAAGCAGGCTTGAAACATTATGGACTAAAGCTCACAACAGCTTGCTTATAGATGAATCAATGCTTTTTGTGGGACTAAACTGAAGAGTCATAGGACACTCTTATAAAAGGGAAGAGAGGAGAAAGAAATAGAGAGGAATATGTAACATACTCAAATCAAGCCAAAGGTTAACAATAAAGGGAAAATAACTCCTGTAGTCTTTCAGAAAGAAGAGGGCCTACAAGAAAACAGGTAAGGAGGCAAAGGGAGGAATTGAGAGGGAAAAAGGAAAAAATATTTTCAATATTTGGGAAGGGATTCTACTGAAGAATAGTTCTATAGGCGAAGAGAGATAGTCACTAAATTGGGTACCTTATAATGGGTATAATCTGTGATTAGTGATTCCATATATTCTGTCTCAGAAAAAGGGGAATCAGAGCTCCTACAGGTATCTGACACCCAGAAGAATTGGGGAAAATGGATTCACAGAGGAGTTTTTTTGGAAAATGGGAAAAAAAGTGATCATGAAAGAAGGCAAAGAGTAATAATGATGGTATAATTGGGTAAATAGTAAAATTTGTAACATTTGGAAATTAACAAACAAAATAAGTTGAAGATGAGAGAAAAGAGATTTTAGTTGATTAACCTAATAAAAAGAGAAACATTTAGATACCTAGATAAAAAGAAGAAAGGAAAACAAACTAGTTCCAAATTTTTCTCCTTCCTTTCTCTCTATTCCTTTCACCCCAAGATGGCAAACAATCTGATATAGGTTATATATGTGCAATCACATTAAACACCTCCATATTAAGTCATGTTGAGAAAGAAGAAACAGAACAAAAAGAAAGGAATATTTAAAAAATACAAGAAAATGAGCACAATATGTTTTGAACTGCATTCAGACTCCATCAGTTCTTTATTGGCAAGAAGATAGCTATTTTTTTTAATAACTTTTTATTGACAGAACCCATGCCAGGGTAATTTTTTTTACAACATTATCCCTTGCACTCACTTCTGTTCCAATTTTTCTCCTCCCTCTCTCCACCCCCTTCCCCAGATGGCAAGCAGTCCTATACATGTTAAATAGGTTACAGTAGATCTTAGATACAATATGTGTGTGCAGGACTGAACAGTTCTCTTGTTGCTCAGGGAGAATTGGATTTGGAAGGTATAAATAACCCGGGAAGGAGAACAAAAATGCAAGCAGTTTACATTCATTTCCTAGTGTTCTTTCTTTGGGTGTAGCTGCTTCTGTCCATCCTTGATCAATTGAAATTGAGCTAGATCTTCTCTTTGTCGAAGGAATCCACTTCCATCAGAATACATCCTCATACAGTATTGTTGTTGAAGTATATAATGATCTCCTGGTTCTGCTCATTTCACTCAACATCAGTTCATGTAAGTCTCGCCAATCCTCTGTGTATTCATGCTGCTGGTCATTTCTTACCGAACAATAATATTCCATAACATTCATATACCACAATTTACTCAACTATTCTCCAATTGATGGGCATCCATTCATTTTCCAGCTTCTAGCCACTACAAACAGGACTGCCACAAACATTTTGGCACATACAGGTCCCTTTCCCTTCTTTAGTATCTCTTTGGGGTATAAGCTCAGTAGTAACACTGCTGGATCAAAGGGTATGCACAGTTTGATAACTTTTTGAACATAGTTCCAAATTGCTCTCCAGAATGGCTGGATGTGTTCACAATTCCACCAACAATGTATCAATGTCCCTGTTTTCCCACATCCCCTCCAACATTCCACGTTATCTTTCCCTGTCATTCTAGCCAATTTGACAGGTGTGTAGTGGTAGAAGATAGCTATTTTCATTATGATTTTTTTGGACTTGTGTTAACTTGGTTTAAAAAAAAATAAATACATTGGATATATTTTCCTTTGTAATTGTTTTTATTTTTTTAGTCACTTTAGTCAAGTCCCACTCTCCATGACCCTATGTGGGCTTTTCTTGACAAATATTTTGAATGGTTTGCCATTTCCTTCTTCAGTCTATTTTATAGATGAGGAAACAGACAAACATAATTAAGTCACTTGCCCAGGGTCGCATAGCTAGTAAGTGTTTGAGGCTGGATTTGAACTTAGAGTGTTGAGTCTTCCTGACTCCAGGCCTGGTGCTCTAGCTATTATGCCATCTAAAATACCATTCTGACAAAAAAATCTGTCTATAACACAAAAAGTTAAAAAACCCTGAATTACATGGAAATATAACATAGCTCTCCGATTCTTAAGTTTTACTAAGTGCTTTTATTTTGTCACATGAATTTTGTGAGGTTATTCAGGCAAGTATTGTTATCATTATTCTACAAGACAATGAAACTAAGTTTATAAAGTGAGAAATGAAGTGAAATGTCCAAGATCACCCTGTTAGCAAATAATAGAATCAGGATATGATCCCAGCTGTCTCCTGACTATATATACCCATTTCTCTTTCCACCTACACTATGCTGTTTGAATCAGTTAAATAGTCATTGAGAAAGGAAATTAGATTCTAAGGATTCTTAGGTAGAATTATTATATTTAGATATATTGTTCTGGAGACGAGAGAAACCAACTACCTTGGTTTTCAATCAGTCACACAAAGCTTTTATTAAGTAATTAATATATACCAGGGGCTGTGCTAGGCATTGGGGTCATGAATGCAATCCCTACCCTCAAGAAACTTATATTTTATTAAAATGATTTCTATTGGAGACAGAGACAACCTTCATTTAAGATATTGGTGATCAGTGGTAGGTTGTTGAGTCATTTGCTCAAATCCATGCAGGGTTTTGGGCCTGGAATCAGCTTTCTTCCCCTTGTTGTGGCACTCCACAGTAGTACACAGCTGAGTCTTCTTGCTTCAGGTTTTTTATTTCTAAGTAGAATAGTTTTCGGGAGATATCCAGAAAAATGTAGGTCTTCCTTTGCATTATGTCTGAGACATGTACTGTTCTTCCACCACCTAACACAGAGCTTATATACTCCATTGTCTTTCTCTCTGCCTGGCAGTACCAGAACATCCTGGTAATATCAATTCTGAATTTTGATACATTATTGTCCAGTTGATACAAAATTGTCCAGTTTTTTTTTTTTATCTCACTTCCACTTTGCTCCAACTTAATTTGTGCCCAAATATAAATGTTGAATCAGACTTCTTTCTCTCACCAAGGACATGTGAGTTCAATTTCAAGTTGAGGAGCCAAAGTAATTTTCTCTTAGTACAAATCTAATCATGTGACTTTCCACTCAATCTATTTAGGGGCTTCCTTTTGCATGTAGAATAGATGGTAAATTCATTTAACTTTTAAATCCTACACAACTAGACCTTTATCACTCCTTCCAGCTTTAATGGATAATACTATCTCCATGGTACTTTGTGATGCAACCACCTTTCTGTTTCTCATACACAGCATTACTTTTTCCCCATTCCTTTTCATGACCTGTCTTATTTGCCTGGGATACTTTCCTTTCTTTTCTCCACCTCCTAGAGTCTCTCTCTTTAAGATGCAGCTCACATACCATATTCTAATTGAAAACTTTCTTGACATTCCCAGCTGCTACTGTCCTCTTCCCCAAGCTACTTTGTGTTTAACCATTTTGCAGACATTTTCATTTGTGCTACTTATGTATGGATGTCTCGTTTCTCCCATTAGAGCATAAACTTTCTGTGAGTAAGGTTGTTACATTCTTCCTTGCCTTGTTCCTGGAACATATTAAGACCCTATAAAATATTTGATTGGTTGCAAAGGGCAAAGTTTTATAAATAAAAACATAAAGGAGATTCACTTTCTCTTTACTAGTAATTCTAGAGTATTGAATTCTGGAGTTCTGGTAGCTTTGCTGTCACTGTAAATCTTTTTCTGGTAACCTTTTTCTTCACCCATTTACCCCAGAAGCAGGACACTTTGGAATCTCCCAGGTCTGAGCCAAGTCCTTCAGACAGCTTTACCTTTGTAAAGACTCAGGATGACAATGAAAACCAGCTGAAACCCCATACTAATGCCTTGGGGACAGATTGCAGGGACATCTGCAAACTTCTGCATGGTAGTGTGATGTCCCAGATTTAGGGAGATATGAGTAGAAAGGTGGAGTGGTAGGAAGTGGAAAGGACTGGTTTGCCTCACCACAATATTAAGAGGAAAATGGTTCACAGTCCAGGATTCTGGTAGTTGGCGGAAGTCAGACTGATGGAACCGAATGGAAAGTGGAAAGATAGACTAGAAAGTCTTCTTTGTAAAGAGCATAACAAAACCTCAGAAGTTTCTTTGAGAAAGAGATAATGTCAATAGAAAAGGAGAGGTCCAAGGGAAAAGTCGTCAGATTTTTAATAAGAGAGACCTGACAAGAAACCAAATGAGTGATTGGATGCAAAGTATCAGTCCCATTGGCAACATCTTCTGTTTAGTTAATCTATTAGCTCCCAATTCTTTTGAAATCTCATCTATGATGGCTCAGTGGATAAAGCACCAGACCTGGATTCAGGAGGACCTGAGTTCAAATCTGGTCTCAGACACTTTGACACTTCCTAGCTGTGTGACCCTGGGCAAGTCACTTAACCCTAATTGCCTCAGCAAGAAAAAGAAAAAAAAGAAAAGAAATTTCATCTATGAGCCCCTTATAGCAGTTCAGTGCAGTGAATAGTGTCGGAGGAACATTGTCCCTGGAGAACCAATAGAAAACCAACTAAGTGACTGGCACATGGACACTGCCAAGGATAAAGAAAGAGTTATCAATTTTGAATGGGCATGCAGTGGAGAGTGGACATGGAATTAGAGCTTGGGATATGGAAGTAAGCCAGAAAACCTGAGGGAATGGGAAGGAAATTTATTGCCTAGCAAATTGGCATACAAGCCACAGAATTAGACTTAATACTTTTAGTTCATTTTGATTCAGCTCAGTTCAATTCTATTCAATCCAACAAGCATTTATGAAGTGACTACTATATAAAAGTCACTGTTCTAGGTGCTGGGGATAGCTAAAAATACCTAAACAATCTTTGCCTTCAAGGAGCTTTCAATCTACTGGGGAACTAATAAATACAATTGTATTTATAAATTTTTGTTTGTAAATTGTTTAATGAAGTTTTTGTAATTATAACATGAATTAAAATAAATTGAAAGTAATTTTGAGAGGAAGACTGACAACTAGGTGGATGAAGGATCAGAAGAGGTATTTGAATTGAGCATTGGAGAAAGCTAAGAATTCTACAAGGTAGAGGTAAAGTAGAGAATTCCATGCCTGAGGGATAGTTTATTATATTTATAACATTAATATTTTATTTTAAAAATATTTTAATAAATATTTTTAATTTTCAAAAGATATGCATGGATAAGTTTTCAACCTTAACCCTTGCAAAATCCTGTGTTCCAATTCTCCCCCTTCTCCTCACCCTTCCCCTAGATAGCAAGTAATCCAATAGCTGTTAACATAATTAAAAAATATAACAATATTTTAATAAAAACAATAATAACTCACAGGTAATGAATGCTTCATGTTCACAGTAACTCAGTGAATCAGCTAATGCAAATATTATTACCCCTATTTTACAGAGAAGGAAATTGAGGCTCACTGATTTGCTCAGGATTGTATGGATAATGTTGAAACCAGGACTCAAATCCTGGTGTTTAGATTAGGCACTAAGAATTAGGCACTTAATTATAAGATATTGTGGATCTGGGTTGAGCTAACTAGGTTTTTTCAATTTGAAAAAGATAACAGTTTTAGTCTAATCTCTGATTCTGAACAGTAACACAAGTAAAATTTGAGTTGTCTTTTATTTTCAGGTCACTGATTTGCAAATGTAGGAAAGTATTTATATTGTTTCTAGAGACAGTGTATCTTTCCTTCAAAATAGGTGTGTAATTTAGTATTCCCATTAGGGATAACATAGGAGATTCTTTGATAGCAGTCCATTCAATAATCTATGATGTTGAACCCCAAAGCTATATAGGAGTGCTTTTAGAGACAACCCCTCATTTTTTAGCCTGTTCCCATATTCCAACTACTGCACTTCTGTCTTGATGCCTAAAAGTTAAAAAAAAACAAAACAAAAAACAATTAGAATGATTTAAACCTGCTATAACCCACATTTCCCTGCAATGTTCTAAAGTAGTCGTACCAAACTCAAGTAGAAACAGATCTCTGCAGCTGCATATTGACTTAGAAAACCACTAGTTAACCTATTATATATAACCTATTACCTATATTGCATTTTTATTTGTTTTGTTAAACATTTCCCTATTCTGCCTTAATCTGGTTTAGGCCACACTCAGGGAATTTTGTCTGCTGTGTAGGACCCACCAGGGGTGAGTTTGACACATCTCTAAAAAACTCTAATGAAGTTAGGTGGTGAGTGAATAGAATTCCAGGCCTCAGGTCAGGAGGATTTTTCTTCATGAGTTAAAATCTGGCTTTAGACACTTCTTAACTATGTGATCCTAGGCAAGTCACTTAATCCTATTTGGCTCAATTCTTTATTTATAAAATGATTTGGAGAAGATGCTCCAGTATCTTCACCAAGAAAATACCAAATGGGGCCAGTAAGAGTTGGACACAACTGAAAAATGACAATAATTATAATAAGAGCTTTTTGAAGACAGAGGCTGTCTCATTTCTATCTTCACACAGTAGGTTCTTAATAAGTGTTTCTTTGTCAATCTGTTCAAAATAATTACCTCAGAAAAGAGTCAGAATAAAGATGAGCCCTACTTCAAAGAGCATATTTATGAGCTAAAGTCATGCTTAAGACTGGGAATATGAACAGCTGAGAACTATGGCTTCTTTTTCCCCTCCTACAACTGCCAGGCGAAGACCATGACAGAGGCTCAACAGGAAGCAGAATTGCTCTATTTGCATATCTTTTTTTAATACATAAAGGAAAAAAAAGCCTTCAACTTTGAGCTTCAGAGTTTCAGGATGAAGTTGGAAAGGAGGGGATATAGAAGCAGAGTCCTGGAGAGGAAAATCAAGGAGAAGTTAGGATTTGAGACAGGTGTTGAATCCCAGATTCTTCTTGATTGGCCATGAATATTTTTCATTTGGTTTCTTTTTTATGTGACTGCCACATCCTCTATCCAAAGGATATGCCCTTGGGAAAAGAGAGGTTTCTTCTATGTAGCAATTTCTGGATAAGAGTCAGGAAGGTTTTTTAAAAAGCAACTTTTTAAAAAACTGCTAAGCTGAATTCTTTTATCCAGAAGATGCTTCTGTCTCTTCCTTTATAGGGCTTGACTTCTTTAGATATTAATTTCCTTTCTGTATCCAGGGATTCTTGAAGTGGGATCCATGAATTTGTTTTTGTATATAGTTTGATAACTTTATGTCATTATAATTGTCTTTCTTTGTAATCTTAAGTATTTTATTTTATATATTTAAAATATTATTGTGATAAGGGCTCCACGTGCTTGATCTGTCTATTAAAGGGATTCATGATACTAAAAAGATTAAGAACCGCTGATGTAGAAAGGATGTTTCATTCTGTGATCTGCTGCTAGCAGTGGGTGAAAGGAACTCATCTCCAAACTCAGAAGTTTTCTCTTTTCTCTACCTTATCTCTACCTTACCTTACCTTACTTTTCTACCTGACCTCATGCTCTGACTATAGGGACATCTTCCATCTTTTCTTTGTCCATTAGCTTCATTTATTTCCAAGAGCATGGGGGTAGTCAGGACTGAATCCAGCACACCTTGTTTCTAGTAAAAGAGCACTTAGAATTCTGAGCACAAGGCAGCCCTACTTCCTCAGTTCCTCTAGGACCACTGATTTCATCCAGAATGTGTCGGCTCTGTAGAACTGTGAGCTATTATTATTATTTATCCATATGGGAACTTACTTCAGCAATGCAGATTGCATTTCTTTGGCACCTTTGTAGATAGATGGTCTTCATGGGTTACTAAGACTATAAAGTGGCTCATTCTTTGATGATGAACTTCTCCAAAAATTAGCTAGGCTGATCTCCAGCTACAGGCATGAAATCTTTCCTGGGTTGATACCTGAAGCTTTTCTAATTTGGAAGGACCTGGAAAAGCTTGTATTCGTTTAGAATAGCCTAAAGGGATCTTTGTCATCACCTCCATGCCATTAAGAAGGATGAGAATAAGATTTAAGAAGAAGTCGTATCTCCAACCATTAAATAAGGTAGCCATCAGTACATCATGATGATTCCTAGAGAATACCTGCATTACTATATCTTGACATTATTTGGGTAGCATCATAAAGATTGAGGAAGCCTCTGTAGGCTTTAAAATTCAATCCTTTTATTGAAGTTAGTTGTTAGTTTCGATACTTACTACTCATGTATCCATGCACAGTCGTGCTGAATTTCAATGCTCTTGTCTGTAAGATGGGGACAATATTGTACTACCTGCCTCACATATCTGTACAGAGGTTTTTAAACTTTGTCCACTGGGCTTTTTTGCCCAATTTTTTGTTACCCCAGTATATAGAACTATAAGAAATATAACAGGTACATAAATCAAACATTTACTAATAATCACAATTTCATGATCTCCATATTCAGTTATAAACACCATATGAGGTCTCAGCCCACAGTTCAAGAAGTTGGGTAATAGGAAAGTGCTTTCCAAACCTTAAAATGCTTTATAAATTGTTGGGGAACAAAAAAAATTATGAAAGTGTCTTGTACTTACAGACTTTTTTATTGTATTCTGAAAAAAGGAAAAAATGTGGAAGATTTGGGCAGTAAGAACATTCTTAATATTTTGAAGTATATCCCAGTAAAAAGATGCTGAGAAAATCTCTTGGTTTTTAGAAATGTCATGACAGACAACAATATGGTGGAATTGAAAGAGAGACAGAAGTTAAGACTTATGTCAGAGGACCAAATACCACTGTTGACATTTTCTAACACCACAACCGTAGACAATTTATTTAGCCTCTACTAATCTCAGTTTTCTTTTCTGTAAAATGAGGATAATAATATCTGTAGTAAATTCACAGAGTTGTTGTGAGGCTTAAATGTAAAGCACTATATAGATGCCAGTTATTATGATTATTATCCTTTGCACTCAGTAATGGCTCAAGACCCTAACAAATGCAGAGCTCCATGTATAAAAGGGAATTCCATATGGCATCTCTTAAAGAAAAGCTATATCTCTGTGTGTATATGTGTGTATTTGTGTATATACAATATATTTTCTAGGTATGTACAGATATAGATTATATGTTCATATACAGTCTATATCTGTACATATTTACAATATACATATATAGTATAAATATGCAATTATTATAGCTATATTTATATCTTAAAGATGACAACATTTATTTTGAACTCAGTATCACAGTCAGATACATGTATCCTAGGACACACACAAAAATGACATATATATACATATATATATATATGTACAATTATTAAACTATGTTTTGAACTCTCTATTTAGTTTTCCAGTTCTCTCCTTAGCTGGGCAGCTCAGAACTGTAGAAAAACTCTGATTCCATGGAAAAGGCTGCCCAATTCTAAAAAAAAAACAAAAACTTGAGAGTATGGCCTATAGTCACTATATCATATCATGGAATGAGCAATGAACTAGGAGTCAAAAGAGATGGCTTGGATTCCCTGTTCTCTCTCTTACTAGAATTATGTTGAATGACAATTTCTTCCATCTGTAATTGTGTCAAGTTCCCAGGTTTGTGAGAAAGTTGCCTTATAAGACTTAATTTGCTTTTGAAATATGACATTATTATGCTTACTTTTAATTTTTTTGCTTTTTTTTGCATTTTAAAAATCATGTCAAGAAAATTTTTAGCATTTATTTTTACAAGATTTTGTGTTCCAAATTTTCCTCCTTCCTTCCCTTGTTCCTCTCCCCTCTTCCAAAGATGGTAGACATTTTGATATAGGTTATACATGTGCTATCATGTAAAAATTATTTCCATATTAGTCACAGTTATGAAAGAAGAAATAGATTAAAAATATGAAAAAGAATAAAGTGAAAAAAAGATGCTTCAATCTGCATTCCAACTCCACCAGTTCTTTATCTGGTTATGGATAGCATTTCCTTTATGGGTCCTTTGTTTTTGTCTTGGATCATTGTGTTGCTGAGAAGAACTGAGTCAGTCATAATCATCACATAATATAGTTAATACTGTGTACAGTGTTTTCCTGTTTCTGCTCATTTTACTTTGCATCAGTTTGTACAAGTTTTTCAGGTTTTTCTGGAATCTGCCTGTTCATTTCTTATTACACAATAGTATTTCACTGTGTTCATATACCAAAGCTTGTTTAGCCAATTGATGGACATTCTCTCAATTCCAATTATTTTGTCATCCTACAAAGAACTGCTATAAGTATTTTTGCACATGTAGGTTTTTCCTCCTCTTTTTTATGATCTCTTTGGGATACAGACCAATTGTTGGGTCAAGGAGTAGGCACAATTTTATAATCCTTGTAATTATAATCCTATAATTTAGTTCCAGAATACTTGGATCAGTTAACAACTCCACCAATAGTGCTTTAGTGTCCCAATTTTCCCACATCCTCTCCAACATTTATCATTTTCCTTTTTTATCATTTTAGTCAATCTGATGTTAATGAGGTGGCACCTCAGAGTTGTTTTAATTTGCATTTCTCTAATCAAAAGTGATTTAGAGAACCTTTTCATATGCCTATAGATAGTTTTGATTTCTTCATCTGAAAACAGCCTGTTCATATCCTTTGACCATTGATCAATATCATTTGGAAATGACATTTATTCTTATAAATTTGACTCAGTTCTTTATATTTTTGAGATTTGCTGTAAATCAGAGATACTTGCTGTAAATATTTCCTAGTTTTTTGCTTTCCTTTTAATCTTGGTGGCTTGGGTTTGTTTGTACAGAAGCTTTTGATTTAATATAATCAAAATCATTTATTTTTCGTTTTTAATGTTCCCTATTTCTTATTTGATCATGAATTTTTCCCCTTTCCATAAGTTTGAGTAATTTGTTTATGTTGTCATTCTTTATGTGTAAATGATATACCCATTTTGATCTTATCTTGGTATACTGTGTGAGATGCTGGTATATACTTGGTTTGTGTCCTATTGTTTCCCAGTTTCCCAGCAGTTTTTGTCAACTAGTGAGTTTTTATCCCCCAAATGGGGTCTTTGAGTTTATCAAATACTAGGCTACATTTGTCATTGACTACTGTTTTTTGTGTACCAAGTCCATTGTACTGATTCACCAGTCAATTTCATAGTCAGTACCAGATAGTTTTGATGATTACAGTCCTCTATTGTAGTTTGAGATCTGGTATTGCTAGATCTTTGTATTTTTCATTAATTCCCTTGATATTCTTCCAGGTGGATTTTGTTGTTATACTTTTCCATCAGAGGTTTTTTGATAATTGATTGGTATGTCACTGAAGAAGTGAAATACTTTAGGCAGAATTGTCATTTTTATTGTATTGACTTGGTCTATGCATGAGCAATGGATATTTTTCCAATTGCTTATAATTGACTTTATTTGAAATAAAATGAAATATTGAAATGTGAAATGTATTTTGTAATTGTGTTATATAGTTCCTGGGTTTGTCTTGGCAAGTAGGCTCCTAAGTATTTTATATTGTTGACAGTTGTTTTAAATGGAATTTCTCTTTCTATGTCTTACTTCTAGGCTTTGTTAGTTATGTAAAGAAATGTTGATAATTTATGTGGGTTTATCCTATATTCTGCAACTTTGCTAAAGCTGCTAATTATTTCAAGTATTTTTTTAGTTGATTCTCTAGGGTTCTCTAAGTAAAAAAAAAATCATATCATTTGCAAAGTGTGATAGTTTTGTTTCCTTGTTGTTTATTCTAATTCTTTTGATTCATTTTTTTCTTCTCCTATTGCTATAGCTAATGTTTTTAGTGCTATATTGAATAATAGTGGTGATAATGTACATTCCTGATTCACTCCTATTATTATTGGGAAGGCTTCTACCTTATATTCATTAGAGACAGTATTTGTTGATGGTTTTAGATAGATTCCGCTTATCACTTTAAGGAATGATCTCTTTATTCTTATGCTCTCTGGTGTTTTTAATAGGAATGGGTGCTGTATTTTTTCAGAAGCTTTTTTAGCATCTCCTGGGATAATCATATGATTTCTGCTATTTTCTTGTTGAAATGGCCAATGATTTTCCTAATATCAGACCAACCCTGCATTCATGATATAAAACCCATATGATCATACTGTATAATCCTTCTGATATATTTCTATAATCACCTATTTAATGTTTTGTTCAAACTTTTTGCATTAATATTAAATAAGGAAATTGGTCTATACTTTTTTTTCTCCATTTTAGCTTTCCCTCATTTAAGTATTAGTACTATATTTGTGTCAAAAAAGGAGTTTGGTAGGGCTCCTTTTTTTGCCTATTTCCCCAAACAGTTTATATAGTATTGGAAATAAATTGTACTTTAAATGTTTGGCAGAATTCATTCATAAATCCATCTGACTCTGGAAATTTTTTCCTAGGGAGTTTGTTCATGGCTTGTTTGATTTCTTTTTCTAAGATGGGCTTTTTTAGAGTTCCTTTTTTCTGATATGTTAATCTAGGTAATTTCTATTTTCATAGACATTTATCAATTTTACTCAGCTTATTAGATTTATTTACATATAATTGGATGTAATATTTCCTCATACTTGTTTTAATTTCTTCTTCCTTGGTGGTGATTTCACCTTTTTAAATTTTGATACTGGCTATTTGGTTATCTTCTGTCTTTTAAAAAAAGTAACCAGTTGCTCATCTATTTTACTGTTTTTCCCCCATAAAACAAATTCCTAGTTTTATTTATTAGCTCAATAGTTGTTTTTACATTCAGTCTTATTATTTTTGTTTTTGATTTTCAGGATTTTCAATTTTGTGCTGAATTGGGGATTTTAAATTCATTCTCTTTCAAGTTTTTTTAGTTGCATGCTAATTCATTGATCCATTCTTTTTCCAATTTGATGGCGCAAGAATTTAGAGAAATAAATTTTCCTCTAAGTATTGCATCCCATAAATTTTATGTCATCTCATTGTTGTCATTCTCTTTAATGAAATTATTGATTGTTACTATGATCTGTTCTTTGATTCACTTTTTCTTTAGGATTAGATTATTTAGTTTCCAACAAACTTTTAATCTATCTTTCCATTGCCATTTGTTGAATGTGATTCTTGCATTATGATCTGAAAAAATACATTTAATATTTCTGCCTTTTTACTTTTGATTTTGAGGTTTTTATGCCTGATTACATGGTGTATTTTTTGTGGGGGTGTCATTTGCTAATGGGGAAAAGGTTTATTCTTTTTTGTGCCCATTAAGTTTTGTCTAAAACTCTGTCACATCCAAATTTCTTATATTTTATTTACATCTTAATTTCTTTCTTGTTTATTATTTTGGTTGAATTTATTGAGTTCTGAGAGGGAATGGTTGAAGTCCCCCACTAGTATAGTTTTGCTATCTATTTTTTCCTGTAAGTCACTAAATTTTTCCTTAAGAATCTGGATGCTATACCACCATATGTGTTTAGTACTGATATTGCTTCATTGTCTATGCTACATTTTTGCAAAATTATGTTTCATTTCTCATTTCATTTAATTAGGTCTGCTTTTTCCTTTTGCTTTTATATGAAATCAGTATTGCTACCCCTGCTTTTTTTAAACTTCAGTTGAAACACAATAGATTCTACTCCAGTCCCCTTAATCTGTATGTATCTCTCTGTTTCACATGTGTTTCTTGCAAAGAACATATTATAGGATTCTGTATTTTTACCTACTCTGCTATCCATTTCTGTTTTATGGAAGAGTTCATTCAAATCACTTTCACAGTTATGAATGCTACCTGTATATTTCTTTCCATTCTATTCTTCCTCTTTTTTATTCTCTTTCTTCTTTCACGCTTTCTTTCCTATCAGTGCTTTGCTTTTGTCTCCCATATCCTCTGATCTGCCTTACTTTCTAATAGTTCTCCTCCTCTTCCCTTTACTTAATCTTCTCTCTTACTTCCCTGTGGATAAGATAGATTTATATAGTCACCTGACTATGCATATTATTTTGTTTTTGAGCCAATATAGATGAGAATAAGGTACAAATGCTGCTTATTTCCTACCCTTCTATCTTTCCTTCACTGTAATAGGTCTTTCACCCCTCTTTATGTAAAATAAGTCATGCCATTCTATATCTTTTCCTTCTACATCCAGTGTAACATCTCTTTCTCATTGTTTATTTTTTTGTCATTCCCTCAAATTCATCTTTCACCTGTGCTATGTGTATCTCTTCTAGCTATACTATTAATAATACAATTATTAAGAATTACAAGTATCATTTTCATGTGTATGGATATAAACAGTTTAGCTCTATTGAATCCCTTGTATTTTCCCTTCCATTTTTACCTGCATATGCTTTTTTGGGGTCTTGATATTGGAAGTCAAATTTTTGGGTTAGTTCTTGTCTTCTCCTTATAAAACTTGAAATCTGATTTTATTGAATGATTATTTCCTCCTCCCCCCACCCAATTTAAAAAGCTTAATTTTGTTGGGTAGGTTATAGTTCTTGATTATAGTCTTAACTTTTTTGCCTTCTGAATAGCAAGTTCCATGGCCTTTGGTCCTTTAATGTTTCAGCAATCAGGTCCTCTGTCATCCTGATTGCGATGTCCCTTCTGTCCACTTGTAGTATTTTTTTCTTGATCTGATCTGAAATTTGACTATAATGTTCTTTGGAGTTTTTATTTTAGGAGGTGTTTGGTGGATTCTTTCAATGCCTGTTTTGCCCTCTGGTTCCAGGATATCAAGGTTGTTTTCCTTAATAATTTCTTGGAAGATGCTCTCTAGATCCTTCTTTTGATTATGGCTTCTATTATACTAGGTAGTCTAATGATTTTGACACCGACTCTCCTGAATTTATTTTCCAGGGCAGTTGTTTTTCCCATAGGTTATTTTATATTTTATTTCATTTTTTCATTCTTTTGAATTTGCTTGAGTGATTCTTAATGTGCCCAATTCTAACTTGTAAGGTGTTGTTTTCCTTTATTAGATTTTGTATTTTCTTTTTTGTTCCACTCTATTATTTAAGGAATTGTTATCTTCAATGGATTTTTGTATTTCATTTTCCATTCTAAACAGTTTTTCAAACTGTTGAACTATTTTTTTTATAATTCTCTTGAGTTCCTATCATTTCTTTTCTCAATCTTTTTTTTACTCCTCTTATGTAATTTTTTTTTTTTTTTTGCTGAGGCAATCAGGATTAAGTGACTTACAAAGGGTCACATAGCTAGGAAGTGTTAAGTGTCTGTGATCAGATTTGAACTCTGGTCCTCCTGACTTCAAGTCTGGTGCTCTATCCACTGCACCACCTACCTGCCACCTTTATATGATTTTTAAACTCCTTTTTGAACTCTTCCAGGGGTTCTTCCTGGGCTTGAAATCACTTCCTATTTATCGTTGAAGTTTTACCCATAGATGTTTTGACATTGTTGTCTTCTTCTGAGTTTGTGTCTTGGTTTTCCCTGTCTCTACAATAACTTTCTATGGATAGATTCTTTTATGTTGTACTTCTCTCTCTGTCTCTGTTTCTGTTTCTGTCTGTCTCTGTGTCTCTCTCTATCTCTTTCTTTCTTTCTCTCTCTTTCTCTTCTTTTGGTCTTTTTCTTTTCTTTTAAATTGAAGCTCTGCCCCCCTGGAAGAAATGAATACTGTCTCAGACTTCTTATGCCAGTGGTTACAGGCTCTGGGTATTTACCTGGTGCTGCACTGATGTTTTTCTGAGGCCCATGGGGGACCCAACAAATCTGGTGCTGGCTGAAGGGGTGGGGTGAAGTGTGGTTGGAGGCTGTAGGCTGTAGGGGTCTTCTGCTGAGCTGGGGTCTCAGTGGTGATAGGCAGCATATGCTGAGATCAGGTGAGATGTTTCTGTGTTTTCTCAGAGTTACAATGAAGCAGGTGGTAGTATGGCCACTGGAGAATGCCTCATTGTTCAGAGCTACACCAGAGCATGTGATGAAAATTGGAATTAGAGTCCTCCTACTTCCCTAATTTTGCAAAGTCACTTGGGGGTCTTGGTTTTGATGTTTGCCTGCTCCACCACCTTGGAGCACAAGATCTCCTGCTAATTTGCCGAAATGGTACTCACTGGGGAGCTTCCTATTTTGGAGTGCATTCCCCTCTTTTCTCAAGTGAGAGAGGAGGGATACCTCTCCCTCTTATCTTCCAAGTTTCTTGAGCTAAAAGATTGTTTCATCCTATCTCCTTGCTGATTCCATTGTTCTAGAACCTGTCTTGGGCAAAATTTTATGGTTTCCCTAGAGCTGAATGTGGTAAGGTTACAGTGATTCACTGTTTGCTCTGCCATCTTGGCTCCTGGAAGTCCCTATGGGCCCTGAAGTGTGGGAAAATACAAAGAATGGGAGTGTGAGAAAAGGGCAAATCAGTGTCACAGTTGATGAGAGTACTGGGTCTAGAGTGAGCAAAACTCATCTTCCTGCTTTCAGAATAGGCCTCAGAAACATATTAGCTTTGTGATCCTGGCAAGTCATTTAACTATTTGCCTCAGTTTCTTATTTGTAAAATGAACTAAAGAAGGAAATGGCAAACCACTCCAGTCTCTTTGCCAAGAAAACCCCAAAAGGAGTCATGGAGAGTCAGACATAATGAAATGATTTAATGAACATGATTCTTGTTTCCTACAAGCTAACTCTAGGGGCTCCATAATGCCTCTATTGTGAAATCCAGTATCTTTTATTGACATTTAAAGCTCTTAAAGCTGAAATCAGATAGTGATTTTAGCCTATGTTCCAGGATTATCATATCTTACTCTTTCCGTTTGCACATGTTAGTTGTGCTGTCATTCACATATTATTTTCTACCTCCAGCTTTCTTAGAATAATGTTTCTAAGTATATAAAAAATACATAGAGTTACAAAAATAATTATATTAACATATGATTATAAAAATATGAAAAAAATTAGTCCACAATCCCATGTTAAGAACTGATTTAGAAGTCACACACTGGGGTTAGTAAGCAATTTTTACTTTAGTGTGCTATTGTCTTTAGTGTGGAACTGACCCTGGGTTTTTTTATTATAGCTTTTTATTTACAAGATATATGCATGGGTAATTTTTCAGCATTGACCCTTGCAAAACCTTCTGTTCCAACTTTTCCTCTCCTTCCCGCTACCCCCTTCCCTAGATGGCAGGTAGACCAATAAATGTTAAATATGTTAAAGCATATGTTAAACATGATATATGTATACATATCCATACAGTTATCTTGCTGCATAAGAAAAATCAGACTTAGAAATAAGGTAAAAATAACCTGAGAAGGAAATCAAAAATGCAAGTGGACAAAAACAGAAGGAGTGGAAACACAATATTGTGGTTCACACTCATTTCCCATAGTTCTTTCGCTAAGTGTAGTTGGTTCTCTTCATTATTGAACAAATGGAACTGATTTAGTTCATCTCATTGTTGAAGAGAGCCACGTCCATCAGAATTGATCATCATATAGTATTGTTGTTGAAGTGTATAATTATCTCCTGGTCCTGCTCATTTCATTTAGCATCAGTTCATGTTAAGTCTCTCCAGGCCTTTCTGAAATCATCCTGCTGGTCATTTCTTACAGAACAATAATATTCCATAACATTCATATACCACAACTTATTCAGCCATTTTCCAATTGATGGGTATCTATTCAATTTCCAGTTTCTAGTCACTACAAAAAGGGCTGCCACAAACATTTTTGCATATACAGGTCCCTTTCCTCTTTTAAGATCTCTTTGGGATATAAGCCCAGTAGTAACACTGCTGGATCAAAGGGTATGCACAGTTTGATAACTTTTGGCCATAATTCCAAATTGCTCTCCAGAATGGTTGGATGCATTCACAATTCCACCAACAATGTAACAGTGTCCCAGTTTTCCCACATCCCCTCCAACATTCAGCATTATTTTTTCCTGTCATCTTAGCCAATATGACAGATGTGTAGTGGCATCTCAGAGTTGTCTTAATTTTCATTTCTCTGATTAATAATGATTTTGAGTGTCTTCTCATATGACTAGACAGTTTCTATTTCTTCATCTGAAAATTGTCTGTTCATATTCTTTGACCATTTATCAATTGGAGGATGGCTTGATTTCTTATAAATTAGAGTCAATTTTCTATGTATTTTGGAAATGAGGCCTTTATCAGAACCTTTGACTATAAAAATGTTTTCTCGGTTTACTGCTTCCCTTCTAATCTTGTCTGTATTAATTTTGTTTGTAGAAAACCTTTTTAATTTGATGTAACCAAAATTTTCTGTTTTGTGATCAATAATGAACTCTAGTTCTTCTTTGTTCACAAATTCCTTCCTCCTTCACAGGTCTGAGAGGTTTGTTTTTTAAATTTATTTATAATCTCATTTTTTATGCCTAGATCATGAACCCATTTTGACCTTATCTTGGTGTACAGTATTAAGTGTGGGTCAATGCCTAGTTTCTGTCATACTAATTTCTAATTTTCCCAGCAGTTTTTGTCAAACAGTGAATTCTTATCCCAAAAGCCGGGGTCTTTGGGTTTCTCAAACACTTGATTTCTGTAGTTATTGACTATTTTGTCCTGTGAACTTAACCTATTCCACTGATCAACTAGTCTATTTCTTAGCCAATACCAGATGGTTTTGGTGACCTCTGCTTTATAATATAGTTTTAGATCTGATACTGCTAGGTCACCTTCATTTGATTTTTTTTTATTAGTCCCCTTGGAAGTCTTGATCTTTTGTTCTTCCAGATGAATTTTATTGTTATTTTTTCTAGGTCATTAAAATAGTTTTTTGGGGGAGTCTGATTGGTATAGCACTAAATAAATAGATTAGTTAGGTAGTACTGTCATCTTTATTATATTTGCTCAAACTAAAAGCACTTAATATTTTTCCATTTGGTTAGATCTGATTTTATTTGTGTGGAAAATGTTTTGTAGTTTTGCTCATATAGTTCCTGACTTTCCCTTGGCAGAGAGATTCCCAAATATTTTATGTTATTGGTGGTTACTTTAAATGGAATTTCTCTTCATATCTCTTGCTGTTGGACTTTGTTAATGATATATAAGAATGCTGATGATTTATGTGGATTTATTTTGTATCCTGCAACTTTGCTAAAGTTGTAGATTATTTCTAATAGCTTTTTAGTAGCATCTCTAGGCTTCTCTAAGTATACCATCATATCATCTGCAAAGAGTGATAATTTGGTTTCCTCATTATCTACTCTAATTCCTTTAATCTCTTTCTCAACTCTTCTTGCAGAAGCTAGCACTTATAATACAATATTGAATAGTAATGGTAATAGTAGGCAACCTTGTTTCATTCCTGATCTTACTGGGAATGTTTCCAGTTTATCGCCATTACATATGATGCTTACTGATGGTTTTAAATAGATACTACTGACTATTTTAAGGAAAAGTCCATTTATTCCTATCCTCTCAAGTGTTTTTAATAGGAATGGATGTTGGATTTTATCAAATGCTTTTTCTGCATCTATTGAGATGATCATATGGTTTTTGTTAATTTGGTTATTGATATAGTCGATTATGCTAATAGTTTTCCTAATATTGAACCAGCCCTGCATTCCTGATATAAATCCTACTTGATCATGATGCATTATTCTGGGGATGATTTTCTGTAATCTTTTTGCTAATATTTTATTTAAGATTTTTGCATCAATATTAATTAGGAAGATTGGTCTATAATTTTCTTTTCTCTGTTTTCAACCTGCCTGATTTCGGTATCAGTACCATGTCTGTGACTCTGGGTTTTTGAAAGCAATATCAGTCAAGTAGAAGGTAAAATAGCTTCAAGTATAGGGCAAGTGGTTGTTTGTTGACATTCATTTTCAAAGAGGACCAAAATGACATCACTATGTCAGAGTAAAGTTACAATGTAATGTTCGGGCTAGCTTTCTGGAGGGTCTTGGGACCAGCCTTGGCTTTACCTGGATAGTCACCAGTCCAAAGTCTTTATTGTCTCCTTCAGTCTCCTAGTCTGAACCAGTCTCCCCATATAGTGCAGGAGGGAGGAGAGCCACCATGAGGATAGTCAAAGATAGAATGTTTGTAGCTGACTTTGTCCTCAATTTAAATACTCTATTATATATTAAATATCCTAAATACATCAATTGTAGAACTATTACATCACCATGCTAAGTACTAAGTATATATAAACTTGATAACCATTGTCTCATCAATTCCACTGAGTTAACACCTTATTTCAAGTATAGTTTTTTCAAGTATATTTCTCCAAAGTTCAGCCCTCTGCAAGACACAAATAGTCCCTATGAAGATCTGGAGTTAATTCTTTAAATTTGCAGATCTCACCTTTCTTCTGACCTGCTGCAGTTCTACTTTGCTCATAAAGTACAGTGCCTTCTCTGATGAGGGCATGCTATGTTGGGTATCTCCTTTGTATGCAATCAGTTCTAAAACTCTTAAGAGAAACTTTGAGAGTGTCCTTGTATTGCTTTTTCTGACCACCATGTGAGTGTTTACCCTGTGTGAATTCTCCATCAGCACTGTGTAGATGAGATGCACTGTATGTCTATGGCCCATAAGTAGCTTTTAGGACATCATAAAAATGTTTTAGATTGTTACTCTCAGCCTAAAACTAAATTTCATCTGCCTTTTTAAAAAACCAAGCCAAAAATGCTGTATTTCTCTAAGAGTTGTTTGTACTTTACTTTTGATGGAATTAAATGCTGCCTTATTAGAAATGGATGAACAATCCTGCTGGTACATCCTATGGAGTTTGCCTTTTTCATTTAGCAGCTTCTAAATTTCCCTATCATTTCATCAAATCAGTCTTGATGTTTGCAAGTATTCTGGCCCAGATGTGTTGTACAACAAATCTCTGATTTGCTCCACTGTTGCCAGCTATGCATTGTCTCAACTTTCCTCTAAGTTAACAACAAACTATTCCCACTCAGAAAAGCACTCTTATCTGTTGACCTTAATTCTTCTGATAGTCTTTTTGTCTTGGGGCTACCACTTTTATTGAATGAGAATATTTAGCTCAGAGAGAATGAGTCTATAATCAGTCCAGCACTCTATACCACATATTGCTTTCCTTTACTCTCACATCCTGTCTTTCTCTCCTCCTTACAATCACATAGTCTATTAAATGCCAGTGTTTGTTGCAAGGATGCATCCACAAGGTTTAGGAAAATGGAAGACAGTGTTGGTGGTAAGAAGGTCATGCAGTTGTAAGTGACCATTGTTGTTGTTGTTCCCAACTCCATTCCTCCCAAGAACTTCCTGCTATGTCTGGTAATCTGACATTAAAGTCACCCAGAAATATAAGCTTGTCCTCTTTTGGAACATTGATAATAAAGGTCTCCAGGTCTTCATAAAATTTTTCTTTGACCTCATCAGTGTTTATCATAATGGGAGTATTGGCATTAATGATAGTATTGTGGCATTTTTCTGCAATTGTATTGTAGTAAGCCTGTCATTTAGTACTTTTGGTATGTATACAAACTGGTTGACTGGATTAGTTTTGATTGTAAAACATACCCCAGCTTTACAACATTTCTATTCTCTGTGGTCAATCCATAAAAATCTGTATCTGATTTTGATTTATCAGGCTTTACTCAGACTGGCCTTCATTTGCCAATCTTGTTTTATTCAGAGCTGTTATTTGGATGTGATTCCTGCTGAGTTCTCTGGTAACAAGAACTGTTCATCTTTCAGATTTACTGGACTTTGTGTGGTCTATAAACGTGTACACATTCCATGTACTGATATGATTAGAATCAGCTTCAGAAGTTTTGTACATTGTGTGTGTGTGTGTGTGTGTGTGTATGTGTGTGTGTGTATGTTTTTGTGTGCATTTTGGCCACAGGATAGGATCCCCATCTGCCATGGCAGGTCAGGTTGGAGACCTTTTTAGGGCACCTTTTCTGGTCTCTTCCTCACACATGGTCCTCTTTAGGACATGAGGAGTTAAATTGTTCAGACACCCAAGGGCCTTCTGAATCCTACTGCTGCTTCCAGTGAGAAGATGGCGCTATGGCCTGGGCTGCCAGTATGCAGAGTTGTGACTACAACTTTCAGCGTGTTTGTCACTTGCTTGTCACCCCAGGATTTTGGGAAAGGTAGAAATGGTCAAATGGTAAGGGTGATATCTTTTGACTCATACATAAATATTACTTAAGTGAAGCAGAATTGCAGGAAGTCATTGGGCCTCATTCTCACTTCCAGAATCATCATAGTCCAGTGACAAGACAGAGTCAAGATAACTGGTGAAGGCTCAAGATGCAGAGGATGATCTTGGCATTTTCTAGACCCAATCAAGCTCTGAGCACTCCATAGCACCTGCTTCAGCTGCCTTCATGGCCATTGGAAGAGATTGTTCTCAAGTGCCCATCCCCCAGGTGAAATCTTCACGTACTTGGGGTAGACACCCCTCTAGCTCAGGTTTGAGACCCTTGGTTACTCTTAATTTGATTTAGCCTGTCTGCCGAAATGATTTGCCAAGGTGTGGCCACTTTGCATACTATAGCTTCTTGAAACCCCAGGTGAGAGTCAGGTGGATCAGGTGGGCCCCCAAAGTGGAAAAAGGGCAGCCTTTGCACCAGAGGTACTAGTCTTCTCTGAACATAGGGCAGGTGATAGAATAGTTCAAAGACCAAACTATTCAGTTTGGAGAAGCTCATAGCTACATGACTGGTCTTAAGATGGTAACTTCTTTTGGACAAAACAACCCATGAAGACTAAGCTGGGTAGGAATAGTAATTTGTGTTGGTGGGAGAAATGCCCATACTTGAAGTAACAATGTATACTCCTATAAGTATATAAGGTCCATGAGGGCAGGGGACATGTCTTACCTAAACTTTTTTTTTTTATCTTCACCCAGAATCTAATACTTTTTCAAAAATTAAATTGCTGGATAAGATGATATCTAAGACTTCACAACTCAAATAGTCTATGAGATTTGTAGATATTATTGTAATCTGATGGCATTCAATAATTAACTATGAGTTTAGTTCTCCTTTCCTAACCCTAAGAGGACATCAGAAATGTATGTTGTAGAGGGGACAAAAAGTCTGTATTCTCAACAATAGTAACATTTACCTATTGAACAAAGAGGAGACTAATCTATTAGTCTCAGCTTCATTTAGGTTGTGTGGCTGCCAGTAGGGTAGTATAGCCTCATTATTTCCCAAATGAATATAGCCATATTCTTCCTTCAAATTGTGATCATATAGAGAAATCCACTTTGGTGCTTTTACCTTCTTGCTCTGCTTGAGCAATTCCCATGGTTAAAGGAAAGTAGGTCTAGAAATAAATATTTAAGTAATTGGATGCTACACTATGAGCAAGTCACTTTATTTTTCTTGGGATATATATAATAAGAGATGGACTGAATTTTGTACAATTTTCAGTTTGACTTCCTAATAGGAGGCTGATTATTAGTCAGAATCATCCAATTACATACTAATAGGATCTTTGAATTGGAGGGAACCTTATAGTTTATCAAGTCCAATGTGCACTCAAGAAGAAATTCCTTCTAAAATAACCTCAACAAGCAGTCATCCATACTTTATTTGAATACCTGTAGGGATGAAGAATTTTCTACAAATGGATAAAATCCTTTTTCCTTTTAGACAGATTTTGTTAGAGATTTTTTTCTTTATGTATGCCAAAATATAACTCTTTCCAACTTCCACCCATTATTCCTAATTCTGCTTTCAGTAGCCAACCAGAATGAATCTAAGACTTTAAGGGTTAAACTAGTATAGTAGAAAGAGTGTTGGATTTGGATTCCAGAGAAAGAACTTTAATTCTACCTCCAAAAGTAGTTATGTGACTAGGAGTAAATGATTTATCTAACCTCTCTGAACCCAAGTTTGCTCATCTGTAAAATATAGATTGTCTAAAACGTAGTGCCCTCTTCATAGTGATGTTGTTATAAGAATCAAAGTGAAATAATGTATGTGAAGTGATTTGTAAATATCCAGAAGATGGTACCTGAACTGAACCTTGAAGGGAGATAAATGTTTCAACATGTAGAGCTGAGTGGAAAGCTCATTCCAGATATAAGGGCATGATCAATATGCATGAATAGAGGCAAGAAGAGAAGAAAAATAATTCAAATAATGGCTACTAATGCATTTTTGCTTAAATGTGTAATGTTGAAATGAAATTGGAGTGGGGTGGAAAATATGAAATAAGAATGTAAAGGCAGGATAAACTTGGTTGTGACTGGTCATAAGTGTTACACTTAGGAGTTTGTTATTTTATCCAATAGGTATTAAAAAGGAATTTGTATTTTATCCAATACTTATTAAGAAGCTACTGAAGGGTTTTGAGTTGGAAGTGATATGTTTGAATTTGACCCTTTAGAAGATTATGAGGAAAAGAAAAGTTCAGTTTTGGACATGTTGAATATGAGATGCTATCAGAATATATGAATGGAGATATTCAGTTGCAGTTAGAAATATGGAACTGAATTTAGGGAGAAGATTGAAACTGGTGGTGTCAATATATTTGAGAGACATCTCTATGGTGATGATAATTGAACTTATGAGGATAGATGTTCTCAATAAAAGAGAGAATGCATAAGTAGAGAGAAAGAAGCCAAGAACAAAGACATGGGGGATACATAAACATTTTTTGGGAAGAAAGAAGATGAACTAGTTAGGAAGAGGAAGAGAGAGAAATCAATGAGTAGAAAGAGGGTTAGGAGATAAAAGTCTAGTAGAAATTAAAAATGAAGACAATACAGTAAAAGAGAATTATCAATAGTATAAATGCTGTAGAATGTATGATGAGGATGGGAATTGAGAAAATATCATTGAAATTATCAATTAGAAGATAATAAATGACTGGAGAAAGAAATTTCAACAGGGTGGTGGGATCAAAAGACATTATAAAAGACTCAACAGTAAGTGGGTATACTATTCTTTTTAGAAGTTTAGTGACAAAAGGAAGGATATTGGACAGTAACTTAAGAGATTGATAATTCGACATTTTTATTTAGGAAGGGAGCTCTGATTATATTTGCAGTAAGGAAAGAGTTATAAAATAGGAAGAAATTAAAAATGAGTAAGAAAGAGAAGGGAGAGAGAGAAAGAACAGAGGAATAGAGAGAGGGATGGAAGAGGGGAGGAAAAAAGGGAGGGAGGGAAAGAAAGGATGAAGAGAGGAAAGAGGGGAGAGAGACATACATAGTCAAAAAGACACACACAAACACACACACACACACACACACACACACACACAAAGAAGAGACAGAGAGAAGAAAGGAGGGAAGGAGGAAGGAAGGGAGACAGAGGGAGGGAGATAGAAGGAGATGGAGACAGAAAGGCAGAGAGAGACAGAGAGAATGATAGATCAAGTACCTGGAAGAAACTGGAGGGAATAGAACTACACTCATACCATTTTCTTTTGGCCAGGCAAGTGACTTCATCCTTTAATAAGGGAGTAAAATAAGAGAAGACACATAAAGATGCAAAGAACTTTTAAAATGTGGAAAAGAGGGGATGGGATGAAAAAATTGATGATATCAGGCCCAAATTGTTCCATAGAGACCATCTACTGAGAGGATGGATTATGGAGGGTATGAGGAGTTAAGGTTCTCAATTCTTTCTACAGAATCTTCTCCCTCTCCTTGACCAGGAAATGAGGTCTTTGTTTGGACATAGATTACCTTCTGATATTAAAGAGAGGTGGTTAATACTGTAGAGGGTCGCAGATAGTGGGGGAACTCTGCAAATACCATGGCAATAGTTGTAGTGCAGCTGAAAATTTTTGTTAGAGATTTTTCAGTGAAGTGGTGAAATTTACTGACAGTTTGTGGCTATATTCTAGAACCATTATGGCATGTGAGGAAGGGACATTGCAGGAGATATTTAAGAAGTACTAAGGGTTATTAGCAGTGTCAGTAGATAATGTTAAGTTGTCTTACTTTTGTACTTTTTGTTGCTCTGGATTATTCATAGAGTATATGGTGAAATTCTGGGTATTGATATCTAGTAAGGACTTTTATTATTTTGAATATTCACCTTATCACCTATTTTATGATTAAAAATTCTTTCAGAAATAAATTAGTTAGCATTTCTGATATGGCTCTAGTTCAGAGACTATCCCACCAACCTGAGGGTGTATTTGGGAGTTCAATCACAATACCTGGGGATTTTTCCTACTTGATTCAGTCTATTTAATCCTAAACTCAGCAGTCTATTTGCATTTTCTCAATGAATTGTTAAATATTTCTCTTACTAATTTTGAGTATTGTTTTTTATTTCCATCAGTACTGATATAGGAAACATATTTCTGTACCTATTCCAGGCTTGATGGTATCAATGTTTCCTGAATTCTTTGAAGTTGAAACCAGAAATAATGATAGAGATCATTAAAGATTCTCCAGCTTCATTAATATTCTCTCAAATTTCTCCAGTTGTATCCAAAGAAAAACATTGAAAATTACAATGAGGTGAGTGCACAATCATTTCAACTTGAACTCATTCCCCATCTTGTCTAAAGGATAATTCAGGGAGGAGGGATAGAAGACAGTTACACATGTAGGTGAAGATCCTGTTTCTCTTCTAATGCTTTTGGGGTGAAATTATCCTGGGGACTGAACAGAAAACTGAACCACTCAATTTACATTGGGAGTCAGAAAGGCAGTCATGGTTTTAGGAAGGCGGTATAGTACAGAGGAAAGAGTACTGGGTTTGGAACGAGCACTCTTGAGTTGGAATAGCTCTGAGTTACTATCTGTGATCTGGAGCAAGTCAATTAATTTCTGTGAACTGCAATTCCTTCATTTGATTTGCACAATGTGGAAAGTGACATTCTCACTCCCTCCTTTACAGGGTTGCCATGACTTTCAACAGGCATAATACTATATATATGTGAATGATGACTTAATAGTAGTACTTGGGAATGAAGACTCGTGGTCTTATAGATTTTGTCAGGAAAATGGGTAAAGGATACAGGGGAAGAAACTTCGATTTCAAGCAGATTACATTTTGTTCCTTTTTCATAGCACCTAGTGAAGTCTACTGTCAGGGATTATTCCACTCTCCTCCCCAACCCTCCTAAAATAAAAGAACATAAAATGACATTATGGGTCAGGAAGTGCTTTATGTAAATTATTTTATGAGAGAAGTAACCTCCTTTCACCACTGGGTCTCATAGAAAAGTTATATGAATTGCCCAAGATCACAGTTTATTAGCTCCAGAGCCAAGCCTCAAAATTGACTTCATGTCTTTGTACCCATTACATCACCTTTTACATGACATGCCCATAAAAAGGGCAAGCCAGAATGATCAGATGTCCTTTAGAACCTTGGGCACCTAGAGATAATCTGATGTCATTTATTCATTGGACTTTAGCAAATGCTAATTATTCCTATTATTTATCCTTTTAAGTGTCCTGTCTCCCAACTAGATTGTAAGACCTTTCAGAGCATAGAACATTTCCAAAGAATACACTATGGCATAAAATAGAAAGAGTACTGAGCTTGGATTCATTTATGAGCTTGGATTGTTTTATGAATGGGCCCTCTTATGTCTACTTCAATAATTCCAAATATGGTAGAGTAGGAAGAATGATGAATTTGGAATCAGGAGTACTGAATTTAAAATGAAGGTTTCTTCTTTCTATTTGTGTAATTCTGGACAAGTTGTTTTATACTCGTAATGACTTAGTTTCCTAGTCTGTAAAATGAGGGAATTGGATTATGGAACCCTAAGTATTTTTATGATTCTAATATGATTTATTAATTCCACTGTTTCTCCCCTATATTCATTCTTTCACATGTCTTTGAAATCAATATTCTCAATTCTCTCTTTTTATCTCTCTCTACTTCAGATTTAAATCTATGATCCTGTGATTTAATCATGTCATTCTGCTGTCTCAAACCCTCAATGGATGACTGTTATTTGCTGAGTGGTATTCAAGTTCTTCCAAATGTCATCATTACTTTCCTTTTTCAGTTTGATCTCATGCCATGCCATCCCATCCCAAGCATTATATATTATGTCATGATAATTTATTCACCATGTTCTGTAATTATCTCTCATCTTTATACTTCTGCGCCTTTTTGCACAGACTACTTTTTGTAGTCTATACCTTCAAAGTCCGTTCCATTCCCCCACCTGTTGACATTTTACCTATATTTTAAGGAAGTCTAATGAAAATGTTATCTCCTTCCTGAAACACTCTTCATTTCTCTAGGTTATGGTTTAGCAAATTATGCTTTTCCCCTCCCTCCTCCATCATTTTGCTCTGGTGGGTAATTAACTGTCCCTTCTTTGAACTTGCACCCAATACCTGCTATTACTTTGGTCATTTGTCAGTTATGCAAAACTTTTTTTGACCCTTTTTTGGCAAAGATACTAGAATGGATCTTTTCCAGATAATTCTACTGATGAGGGAACTGAGGCAAGAAAAGTTAAGTGATTTGCCCAGGTTGTAGGGGTCTTGCTGGTCTGAGACCAACATTAATTCATGACTCCAGGCCCAACACTCTATGCACTAAACCACAGAACTTCCCCATAACACACTTAGTGACCCCTTACTACATTTAGCATTTTGTTGTGCATTGCGCTCTCTTTAGAATAATTATATTTTAGGGACCACAGCAAAGTTGATTTGATTATGCTTCCAGAACTGGATGAGGAAATGGTTAGGAGCACAGCAGCAAGGTGGTTGATGAGGCTGGCGAGAAGTTGGGGCAGTTGAGAAGTAGAGAGTGAAATGGAGAATGATTGGATCCTTCCTGAACTCGAGCCAAGTCATGCATTCACAAAACATGGTACTGAAGCCTCAGAGTAGATTGACTTTCAAAGGAAATACGGGCTGAAGAAAAATGCCTTATATATGGTGCCCCCAAATTTGCATGCTCATGTTCTCCCTTTATCTGAGAAGTATTTCTCTCTATTTGGGGATCATTACTGTACCCACATTTTAATGCTTATGCTCTGTATGATAAAGGCCTGCTATTTGTCCCAACATTTGTGATAGTATGGTGGACATGGACTTCTTTTTAGAAAGAGGGAATCAGAATCATAGACTTTAGAGCTGAAAGGGAAATTAGAAATTATAGTCCAACCAGATCACTTTTCAAATGAGGCAACTGAGGCATAGAAAAGTTAGATTAGCCAGCCAAGGTCATACAAGTAATATAGTGTTAGGATTCAAAACCAAAGTCAGAATTCAAACCCAGGACTTCTCTCATATTTTTAAGAGGAGATACTTGATCAACCCAAATTATATTGGATGACTCATCTGGTAACTTCAGCTGCCGACACCTAGGTCCATAAAAGTCCACAACAGCAACAATTCAGAAGCCCCATATCAGTGAGTTGATGATGGATAAGGGCTCATAGAAGGAAAGGCACTTTTCCTTGTGACTTTGAGCAAGTCACAAACTCATTTTGTAAGCCTCATTATTCCCATCTGCAAATTAAAGGGGCTAGAATAGGAGATCTCTGAGGTTCTTTCCAAATGAAGAGTCACAAAGAAAAAGGCAATATGGATAAAAATTGCAAGAAAAAAGTCTTGACCTTGCTATGGCCACTCAGTGTTATGAGGAGGAATTATCAACAGTTATTAGGGCAGTCAGAATAGCAGAAACTATTTAAGAAACATGCTAACTGGGGCCATTCACCAGCTTTCTCTTTACCTAACAAGGGCGAGTTTTGCTTGGAGCCTTTGTCACACCGTGTCCCAAGCACAGTAATATACTGCTGTGTCTTCTAGTCTCAGGTGGTTCATTTGTAACTATGCAGAGTTGGTGGTGTTATTTATAAAGCTGATGACTCTCCTGTTCACTGTTTCAGAGTAAAATACTTCTGAGCCAGAGAAAAAGTAAGAGATAAACATGGGTGCTTCCTGAAGAGTGTCACGGCACCAAGATATCCACGCTTTACTTATTTTGAAACCATTTACCTTGCAGGATATCTGGAGAGTTTCTCCTACTCTTCTTATATCACCCCCGATTCCTGGAGCTGAATCTCTGTGCCCATCCCTGTGAAATTCATAAATAAAGATTCCATGGGCTCATAAACCCATGGTCACCTCCAGTCTCCAAGGAAATTCAGAAAGAAGATTACCTTTGAAAAGCACCAGAAGGAAGAGGAGCTCCCTGTCAAATCTCATGCTGGTGATCTGAGTAGAAGAAAATTTTTTGGGAATATAATGAAAAGGAAGTGGTGTGAGAGACAGTGGGGCCATAACTATTCTACTCAAGTTTAGGGAGAGAGATGTTTCTGGAGAAGGACCAGGAAGCCAGGCAGACTTTCATTTGATTGTATTGCATGTGACGGTATAAAGCTCCACCTATATCTAGGAGTTAAAGAGAATTGCACCCCACATAAAAATGTTTAAAGCATCATGTGGCCTCTGAGATGGCCAAAGTTAATCAGAAATTGACCTTAGGGATTTTATCCTTTGGTATATTATTTTTTCAGACTTGAAAATAACTAATCAAATATTCCAAAGGATTTTTAGAAGACTCTTGGAGTTGAATACTAATTTAAGACATTGGAATTTTCTCACATATTGGTTACCTGAAAGTGACCTTGTGTCTGAAGCACATTATAGGTCAGCATCACTCAGAATCAAACTCTAACAACATAACTTTTTTTAAATAACTTTTTATTGCCAGAACCCATGCCAGGATAAATTTTTTACAACGTTATCTTTTACACTCACTTCTGTTCCGATTTTTTCCCTCCTTCCCTCCACCCCCTCCCCTAGAAGGCAAGCAGTCCTATACATGTTAAAGAGGTTACAGTATATCCTAGATACAATATATGTGTGCAGAACCGAACAGTTCTCTTGTTGCTCAGGGAGAATTGGATTCAGAAGGTATAAATAACCCGGGAGGAAAAACAAAAATGCAAACAGTTTACATTCATTTCCCAGTGTTCTTTCTTGGGGTGTAGCTGCTTCTGTCCATCATTGATCAATTGAAACTGAGTTAGATCTTCTCTTTGTTGAAGAAATCCACTTCCATCAGAATACAACAACATAACTTTTTAAAAAACCAACCAAATAGAGGACATAACAATTCAATGTAAAATACAATTTACAGTATATCAAAATAAGTGACAATAAAGATTCTCTCCCCATGCATACAGGGTCACTCTCTCCCAAAGAGAAACCACTGTTAGCGGGGAATACAATATAAAGAAATGTGGGGAAATTCACTATTGTACTGTTGCTACAGGACCAGTGATGTTTTCTGGTGTTCTCTGTTGAGCTGGGATTCTTTGCTGGTCTCCTTTCTCTTCTGTGCTGCTCTCTATTGGGTGTCTCCATTGAGCTGCTCTTTGCTAGTCTCTTGATCTTCTGCTTCCTGCAATTAGCTGCTATTCATCAGCTGCTATACAAAAAACAGAAATACACACACACACACACACACACACACACACACACACAGTGAGAATAGACCTATTGGATCTTTCAGTTAAAAGCCCAGCTCTTTTGTGATGGAGATCTCAGTTGACTACAACCAATAAGCTAACTAGAGAAGCCTCTAGTCATTCAAATTGACTTTTCAAACTGATTTCGCTTTTCTGTTTCACAGTCTACACTCAGATGCTAGTATTCTATTTTTTGGGGGGGTTAGAAAATTCCTTGCAGTGGCAACTGTAGTCTAAGCAAATTTCATCCAATACAGAAAAGGGTTTGTTGGATCTGGCAATCTTTGTCCATTTTCCCTGAAGATTGTAAAGTTATTATTCTCTTTGTGTTAGAATTATATGATTATGGAGTTGGAAGTCACCTAGTTCAACTTCTTAACTAATGAAGAGGTATTATATGTATTCACATACACACAGTTTTGATTTGTGTCCTCTTTAACCTTTGAGGGGGCCCTGAAACTGTGTTCCCTTTAATCTGTGAAAGAAGAGTGATTTGGGGTCTCAAGCTCTCCCCTGAGAAAAGTACACCTTTCCCAGACAAATCCTTCCCAAGTTAAGTGGTCTCATTCAATTGGAGATCTTGGCCAGGGACATAATCACCACCCTCTATTGAATTGGAGATTAGTTCCTGGGAACAGTTGCTCCCAGGTCAGGGCCTGGGAAAAAACCCCAAAAGCCTCAGAAGGCTAAATAAAAGGTGACTCTGAACCCCCAAATCTTCACAGATGTTCTAACAGGAGCTTGCTCACTGTTGAAGATATTTTCTTCTCAGTGTAACTCACCTTTGCTATATTCCTTACCCACTAAGAAGTCTGTCTTCCTAGCAAGCTGGCTTTTTAGTGCAAATAAATTCCATTCTCTGCCATGAATCTCTTGTCTGTATTTATTGGTGTTTTTGAATTCTTTTGCAAAGCCTGCCACCGACCAAGGGGATCCCATTGCCGTTAGGGGATTTCTTTCTCTATATTCTTGCACCTCATCAGTTTCATGCTCTACATAATACTCTCTCTATATATATGTATATTAGGATTTTAAAAACTTTTTCTATTCATGATACCTTTTTTGCCCAAGAAATTTTTATGACCCCCAGGTATATAAAATAGACATATAAATCAAACATTTACTGATAATAAATCATAATTTAATGACACCTACATTCAGTTATGAGACTCCTTATGGGGTTGCAAACCACAGCTTAAGAAACTAGACTCTATACAAAGATATTATACTCATGTATATATGTATGAATATACATATACATTATCAACCTATCTACAATTCTTTCACATATGATCATTGAGCCTCTATTTACCTATTTTCAGACTATTATTCATTTCACACTGTACTTCATGCTTACTTCTTTGACAGACAGTTCTAATAATTAGAAAGTTTTAACATGCTAAATTCAAGTCACAGTTGTGGTAACTTCCACTAATTAATTCTTCTTAGTCAGAACTTAGCTAGGAATGTCAATTCTACCTCCCCTTCCTCTCCATTCTCCTAGCCATCACTTTAGCTTAGGCCTTCATTATCTTGTCCCTGAAAAATGATGATATTAATCTCTGTATTGAGCTCCTAGCTTTAAGGCACTCTTCTTCCCAATCCATCTTCCCCTCTTGCTGAAATGCTTCTCATAAAGCACAAGTCTGACCATGTTTATTGAGCAGATCATGACCTGCTCAATAAACTGCAGGGCTCCCTATTTCTTAAAAAATCAAACATGAATTCTTCTGTTTGACATTTAAAGCCCTTAACAATATGCCTTTTCTAGCCTATTATACTTTATCCTTCCCTCTTCATTCAATCCATTCCTGCCAAATCGTTCTATTTACTATTACTCACATACCACACTTTATTTTTAGTTTACCTGCTTTTGTACTGACTGTCCCCTATGCCTAGGATACATTTTCTCCTCATCTCTGCCCCAAAACTCCATTGGGTTAATTTCCTTAAAAACTCAGCTCAGATGCTATCTCCTTAATGATTCTTTTCTTGGCTAGTACTTCCTGGCCCCCACTCAATTACTTTGCACATTTCTTGGGGGACATTTATTTAGTTTTTATCTGTTTGTACATGTTTGTTCATGTTATCCCCTCCTAGAAAATGTAACCTCTTTGAGGACAGGGGATGTTTTATTTTTGGCAGGAGACTAACAAATTCTTATTGATTTATTGATTGTTCTGGACACTTTTTGTTGATACAGCCTAAAATCACATTGCCTTTTTTTTGGCTCCTACATCCCAATGTGAATGCATTAAGCTTTATGTCTTTTTCACATAGAGTTGCTCTCCAGCCATGTATCCTTTATAATTCTCTTACATTGTTGAATTTTTGAGCCCAGATACAGAATTTTTCATTTATCCTTATTCAATTTAATTTTGTTGGTTTTAAATTCAGTGATCCTTTTTTGAATTGACAAAACTGGCCAATATTCACGACCACATCACTGAAATAAATGTCAGTTAAGGAGGGACTAGACTGTCCTGGATCCACTAATGAATACTTTGGGGTTATAGTGGTTTATCCAGTTAAAAATCCATGTAATTTGCGATAATCATTGAGACTATCTTTCTTTTGTCTTCAAGAATATGATGGGATTTCCTTTCCGGAAATCAACACATACTCCCATGTGGCACTTTGGTTCTATTACACCCATTGTTTGGATATTTTCACTTTCCCACAAACCTTAGGATTTGGCTCACTGATGCCTCTTTCTGGTGTTTTGATGCCGTAAGCTCTGCTTTTAGAATCTGGCTCCCTCCCACTCCAACTTTGTTCTGTGAGAACAGATCTAGACGAAATCTAGAACTTACACATATACATATACACACACATATTTAATCAGGGCTGCTGCTAGATATTCTTCTTTTTAAGAACATGCTTTCCTTATTCTGAACTTTGAGTTTGAGAGCTCTTCATCAACCTAATTATTCCATGGCCCTGTCAATACTGCTTTTTTTTGTCTTCAAGTCTCTAAAAGACTTTACCCCATTTCAAATTCACTGGTTATGGGGTCATGTGTCCTTTATTCTTAGTACTTAGGGTCACAGAGTTTTTTCTCTAGTCTTTGAAATTTGTTCATATATTAGACTTACAAAACTATCCCTTTATTAGGAGGTATAGCTAGGAAAGATCTTCTATAGATAGTAAGATTAGACCAGAATCTTGAAAGTGAAACCAACAGGCAGATGTGAGGAGGGAGAGATTTCCAAATTTGGTCTATTTTCTTTTTGTTTGTTTGTTTTTAAAATTTAAAATTTTTCTCAGTTAATTAATTTTTAATGTATATTTCTTTATGAATAATATTGGGAGAGAAAAATCAGATCAAAAGGGAAAAACCATGGGAGAGGAAAAAAAAACAAAAAATAAGTGAACATATCATGTGTTGGTTTATATTCAGTCTCCTTGGATCTTTTTCTGGATGCAGATGGCATTTTCTACCCAAAGTCTATTGGGATTGCTTTGGACCCTGAACCACTAAGAAAAACCAAGTCTTTCCTAGTTGATCATTGCACATTCTTGCTGCTATTGTGTACAATTTATTTCTAATCCTGTTTCATTCAAATTCAGCGTATAAACCTTTCCAGGTTTTTCTAAAATCAGCTTGTTTATCATTTTTTAAAATAGAACAATAATATTTCATTACTTTCATATACCACAACTTACTCAACCATTCCACAATTGATAGATAATCTATTCATTTTCCAGTTCTCTACTACCACAAAAAAGAGTTGCTGCAAAGATTTTTGCACATGTGGGTTCTTTCCCGTCTTTTATGATTTCCTTGGGATACAAATCCAGTAATGGCACTACTGGGTCAAGGGATATGCACAGCTCTTTGGGCATAGTTCCAAATTGCTCTCCAGAATGGGTTGGATAATTTGGTCTACTTTCTATCATAAAGTCTGTCTTTTCTTTAGAGTTCTAAAATTGTATCTTTATTTGTTTTAAGAGATTAGTGAGAGATTAGTGAGATGGTTCTTCCATTGCTTCAAACTCAATGTGTCAAATTCAATATATTATCCCTCCTCCACTCCCCACCATTCACCCATTTTTTTCACTTTCACAATCTTGATGTTAGTGTGACCTTCTCTTTTCATAACTGGTCACTTACTTAGGCCTATGATCTCACTTCTACAATACCACACACATTCTTCTCTTCCTCTTCCTAAATTCTTCTCTTCCTCTTCCTCTTCTTTTCTCTTCTCTTCCTAAATATTCCTGGGAATAGTATCCCTGTACAATGTCTTAATGGTGATGAAGAGCTGCTCGGTTTTTAATGTCCTTGAACTGTCCTCTATTTCAGTGGCAAACTAGCTAGCTACTCTCAACTTTACCTCAATCACTATCAACAATTTTAAAATATGTTGTGGTCCATTTAAATATATAAAAACTTTACTAGATGCCATTTCATCGGTTTGGCACTTTTGTACCTCAAGCAGTAGGGATCAGAAACCAAGGGAATGGAAAGAGCCAGAGAGAAAGAAGGATCACTTTTTAAAATTTATAGGTTTTTAGCTGTGGTAGTAAGACTTTTGGGCTCCAGTTAAAATTTTCTGTCCCAAGTGCTAGATCAAAGACTCACACAAACAGTGGTTCAATGTTTGGATGATTATATCTAATACTTCTCTTTGTAGGAACAAACTCCAGTAACATAAGTGACTTTCCCCAGGTTTCTTACCATTTCTATATGACTAGTTCAAGCTAAATTCATAGAAACTTATCAGAGTAAAATTCTCTTCACTGCTTTCTATACTTTTTGAGATAAATTGTCAAAAAAAAATCAAGGAATTTATTGGATATTCTGCTTTTAGTATAATGAAACTTCTACCATATGTTCAGGTAGTTGGAAGTTTCTCAATCACTATTGTGATTTGTCTTTGAGAACATTTTAAAATTTGTATTGGAAAGCCATATTGTCTCTCTATCCAGGTGATTAATATATCTTCTATTTCACTTTATTTTTTTTTATATTTACTCAAATACTCTCCAGTGTAATTCTATTCTTATATTTATTGATTTTTTTTAGCATGAAGAATTACTTTTCATTTTATTATGTTTCTTTCTTTTGCAGAAGGCATTCTCTTTCATTATCCTAGTTTAGTTACAGATTCCACCCCATAAAATTTGATGTTACCTATGAAAGCTAATAGTATTTGCATCTTTATGCAAATTTAAGTTTGCTTTGTTTATTACTCATACTCCATGCACTCAATAGCTATGAAAGTGATATGGCTATTATATGTATATATATTTCATTCATTTATTTAACCTCTTGTTCCAGAAGAATTCCAGAGAATTATTAAGTACATTATGCACTACAGTTAGTTGAGATTAAATGGAGGAATGACTTACAGATCCTAATGGAGAGACAGATAAAAGTTCTGGAAGAGTTGGTTTTATTAAATATGAAAGCAAGAAACAATTTCTTGGGGCACTTGATTTTCTTATATTGAAATGATCATGATGAAAATTTGTTAATAGTGAGCCATGAAAAATTTTTTGATTTACACACTAACTTCTTTGGTTTTACACACTAACTTCTAATATTAGATAAAGTATGACAAACTTAAAAGAACCTTCAAATTAAATCAATGTATATTTTGTGATTTGATTATTTCAATGCAAAGGTGGGAGTGACAATGAAAAAATTATGGAAAAATATGAGTCACTAGTGAGAAATGAAAGGATTTTGCAAATGACATAAGTTTTTGTCCTATATATCATGGCTATTTTCTCTTAGAAGCAGGTCAGGAAATAGTAGATCTCCCACAAAATCTTACTTCCCAATTCTCTGAAATAAGGTTATGGGAGAAAGACCAGGAGGAGAGATATAGATTTTATATGAATAATAAGAAGGAGGAAGTTGTAAAAGTTATTTGGAGACATTTGGACTTGTAAAGGAGGCAACAGCTTGAATTTTGTGAAGATATATATTGGAGAACTTGAGGAAAATTTGAACAACTTGAACTGCAAAAAAAGGATTTAAACTAAAAAAAAAAGATTTGATAGGAGGGAATAAAAGGATTGAATATAAAAACCTGCAAAGCTTAAAGAAAAGGAAATAAAGAAGATAGTTGGCAATGAAAGTTAAATAAGAAAAGGTAAAAAAAAAAGCAAGTTGTCATATTAAATTGGCAAAACAAATGAAAGATTAGTAAGAGATTGAAAGGAAAAGGGGTATGACTTTCAAATTATTAGGCAATAGACAGAAGGTTCTAAATTTCTAGTGAATAGATGATGTCTAGATATCCAAAAACAGATTGAAAAAGAAGACTAGGACTCAATAAGTATGGAGAACAGGTAAAAATTTTTCAGTGATTTTCATTGAGTGGATGATATTGGTATTTCTACAAAAGCTAAGTGACTATTATGCTTGTTTTAAGGGCAAGTTTCTCTTCCTACTAGAAGAGAATGAGAAGGTGCTTGAAAGAAACTTCTAAATGTTCCAGATTATCAGATACAATGGAATGTTCCTAAAAACCCCCAACAATCTAGAAGTGAGATTTCAATAGGGGAAAACAAAAGGATCTGAAATAGCAGGGGAGAAATTTTACTTTATGAAGAAGAATGTTATACAGAGCTAGGAAAAGAAAAGGGCAAGTATACATTTGGAACTAAAAAAAATCATGACTATTCCTAGAGATGAGGGAATCATATGTTTTCAGAAACAAGAATCTGCTTGTTCTTCAATGAATTATAAAGTAAAACCACAGAAGCTGTTAAGAGAAAGATCACCTAATCAGAAAATCAGAAAAAAATAGAGAAGGCAAATGGTGCTTGAAAAATCCCTAATAATTTTGAGACAATTGTTTGTCTATCTGATAGCAATCTGAGAGGTCTATTGTCTACCTGGGGCATATATCCAAGACAAACTCAAAACCTTTCAAGAACTGTTAGAATCACTGACTACTACCTATTTCTGGTGACTGACGTAGGCAAACATGATATTGTCAGAAGGTATCTTAGAAAAAAAAATTTGTCAAAGATTACAATCTCTTGGGTAAGAAACTAACACAAAACAGATAGTAGTTTCTTCCCTGTTGCTAACTGAAAGCAAGATATATGGATAGCATGCTCCTAGTCAGAGATGGAGTGCAACTGATGAAAGATGATAAAAATTTCTTGGTGTCTTAAAAATCTAATCAGGGGTAGATCCAAGATGGCTGAGAGTAGATAAGTCTTTGCCTGAGTTCTTCCTGGCTTCCCTCAGAATCAATACCAGATCATCAAGCCTCTGAATGGATTTTGGAGTGACAGAATCCACAAATATTTGGGCTGTAACAAATTTCCAGCAGGAGATATTTTGGAAAAACTTCAGGAAAGATCTGTCTCAATCGGGGGAGGGAGGGATACAGCCCACACAAGCCCAGTACAGAGAGACCCATACCTCTGTGAACCTGGGGGAATCTAGTGGGAGGTTCTTAACCAAAATACAGCTACATTGACTACTCTGTTCTGGTTTAGAAGCCAATAGATTAGGCTGTGAGATATCCAACACAACTATGGAAGGCAAATAGTGAACCCCTGAAACTCAGTATAAAAAGCTTGAGAAGGAAGCTGAAAGCCCCAGCCCCAGCCCAGTGTGAAGCTCCTGCTGCCTGTAGCGGAAGCTTGGGACAATCTTCTTTTTGCCAAGAGCAAACCTTAACCTTTAAAAATGAGCAAAAAAGCAAAAAAAAAAAAAAAAAAAAAGCTCTGACCATAGATAGCTATTATGGAGACAAGGAAAAACAGATCTCAAGCCCTGAGGACCCTAAGGGCAAAACATCTCCAGATGAAGCCTCAAAGAGTGATATGAGTTGGTCTCCTACTCAAAAGGCTGTCTTGGAAGAATTCAAAAAGGATCTTAAAAGAGATTTATAAGAAAAATGGGGAAAATAAATGAAAACTTGGAAAAGGAAACCCAGAAATTGTCTGAAGCAAACCATTCCTTAAAAATAGATTTGCTGAAATGGAAAAAGAAAACAACTTTCTAAAAAAATAGAATTACTTAAATAAAAATCAAATCAGAAAGGCTCATTCAAAAGGATGATGAAGGGAGAAAACTACCTAGACACCAAACTAGATAGTATAGAAAGTTATTATAATAAAAATAATATCAATTGAGCATGAGAAAATACAATCCAAGAAAAATATTAATATTAAGAAGCACTGGCTGAAATATCTATACACAAGGCAAAACCCCCAAACTGCTAATGCAAAGAGATAAATTTGACCTCAGAGCTGTCATTGAGACTTAGTGGAATTTAACTCATGATTGGAACATGATAATAATAGGTATGCCTAGTTGGTGCAGTGGATAGAGTGTCAGGCTTGGAGTCAGAGGTCTTGAGTTCAAATGTGGCCTGAGTCATGAGCTATGTGATTCAGAGCAAGCCCATTTGCCCTAGTTTCCTCATCTGTAAAATGATATGGAGAAGGAAATGGCAAACTTCCAGTATCTTTGCCAAGAAAATCCCAAATTGGATCATGAAGAGTTGGACACGACTGAAGCAATTGAAGTAACAACAACTCATTTAAAAATAAGAAGAGATAAAAGAGGGTGTATTGGGTTAACATTATATGTTAAGGAGGGATATTTGTGTCAATAAATACAGGAGGCAGTAGGGGTAGAGGGAAAGATCAAGGGAGGAACATAGAAGTAGTTTTGTCTTTGGAGTATATTAGAGATCAAGTACATGGAAAAATGCAAAGAATTAATAGATGAGGAGTTCTAGAAACAAATAAAATGATTGGCACAAAAGCATAATTTAATAATGTGTGCGTGGGGGACTTCTGTTACTCAGATTTCTTCTAGAGCACTCTTCTAGCCAAAAGTAGAACAATAAATAATTTCTTAACACATCTTAATTAATATTTTTCTTCTTAAGAGGTAGATAAATGAATTAGGGAAAGTTCTATTCTGAATTTAATTCTCATTAATAAGATGAAACTAATTTCTGGGATGATAATGATGAGACTGAGAAGAAGCAAGCATTTATTTCTAATGTTTATAATAGGAAAAAAGAAAAAAAAGCCATGATCTACATTCACTTAGATTTGGGGAGAGTAGATTTCATAGGTTATAGAGTAAATCCAGGTCTGATCCAGAAGGGATCTAAAACTCTAGAGGAAAAGTCATCCAGGAAGGATCAGAAAGTTTCCAAGAATAAAATTCTGAAGACAAAAAGGGGAATAATTCTAAAGAGATGAAAAAATAGCTATCTGAAGAGACTGATGAAGCTACACAAAAGAACTCACCAACTACTTTTGATTTTAGAAAGGTATATAAAGAACTTGGAAGTGAGGGAAAGCAGCAAGAGGATGAATTCAAAAAGATCTTGTCAAGATAAAACATTATGTTGAATCTAAAAATATGGAATTTAATAGGGACAAATGCAAAGTCCTACACTTAGGTGAAAATCACTTAAGTGATAAAATTTTTTATCCTAGTTTTTCTGAAAAAGATATGAAGGTTTTAGTAAGTACTCAATGTTAGTAAACATTTAATATGATATATATATATCTATATATCTATATATATATATAATTTAACAATTTAACTTGGTACCTCCAAAGATAATGAAATCTTTGGCTGCATTGAAAAACACAGAGATTTTTCTGATCTTCTTTGTGTATGTAAAGCCCATGTTTATCAGTGATTTTCTAACTCATAATAAAAAGGATAAAAAAGGAAAATATTGTTTCTAAGAATAAGAAAGTGATAATTCTGCTGTACTCTGCCTTGGTTAGAACACAACTAGAGCATTTTGTTCAGTTTTGAGAAATACAATTTAGGAAGTATATTAATAAGTTAGAAAGTGTCTAGATAATGATAATTACAATGGTAAAGAAATTTTTCATGCCAGAAAAGGATCAACTTAAGGCACCAGTAATAATTAGTCTACAGAAAATTCAAGAAGGACATGAGAACTGTCTTAAAGTATTTGAAACTTGCAATAGAGATTGCTCCATTTGGCTTAAAAGGAAAGAATCAGGAACAATGGGTGAATTTTTCAAAGAGGCAAATTTAGACTTAAGATAAGAAAATAAATCTTCCCAATAATTAAAGTTATTTAAAATGAAGTGGATATCCAAAAGAGGAAGAAGAAGTAATGAGTAATGAGTAACTTCTTATTGGAAGCCATTAAGCAGGGACTGGATGACCCCTTATTGTGTGTACTGCAGTGAGGATACTTGGATATTTATAGTGAGAGGGCCACTGAGATCTCCTCCAACTCTGTGATTTTGTGATTACAATGAATTTCATTATATATGTTAAAAGATAGAAAATTACTGATTATTGATATGAGATATTTCTGAACTGATTATCTCTCAATCAGACTATGCATTTTTTTTGAGCAAGGATCAAGAATGAATATGAAATTAGAAGAAAAAATGAAAATAAGAAGATATACCGGGAAACTGAGGGAACTTCATCCTAACTATTAAACAAGCAGTACTATTAATGATAAATGAGAAATGGATAAAAGGGAAAAAAATGATGCATCCTGTCTTCCTTTCCTAAGGAAGCTCAATAAATCAGTTTCTATAATGAGGAAATACAAAATGTAAAGATTACTATAAAAATCATCCTCTCTTCCCTATTCCATACCTTCCTCACAATTAATGATATTGGAGCCACATTTGGATTTTAATATTATAATCCCCAGTATATTCAATAAGCAATTAGAAAAATCATGAAAAAAGAAAAGAGCAACTGAGCTAAATCAATAAACCAATTAAGGCAATAATATATACATTAATAAAGATCAATGATAGAGAGACAGTGTTGCAAAGTGGAGAGAAACCTGGCTTGAAGCCTGGATTCAAGTCCTGTCTCTGACATATACTGGCTTAATGGTTCTGGGAAAATTATTTAACTTAAAATTCCTGGAAATTTTCTAAGTTTTAGAAAAGATGCCTACTTTTGTAGAATAAATTTTCTCAACCAGAAGTTCACTAGACAAAGTAAAATTACAGTGTCAGTATCTATTTTTATATTGTGATTGATGAATATATGAGAAAAGAACAAGCATATATTTTAAATGATGTTCTAGAGGAAGATACTATATCCTTATAGTCAGACAAATGAATAAATGGTACCAAAATATAAGATATCTCTATTTATTGGCTACAAAAATGATCTGGTAAAACAAAATGCTGTGTTTTTTTTTCTTTAAAATGGTATTTTAATTTTCCAATTATGTGTAAAAACAATTTTTAACATTCTTTTTTTTATTTTAATTTTGAGTTACAAATTTTCTTTCTCCATTTCCTCTTCCCTCCCTAAGAAGGTAATTTGATGTCGGTTATATATGTACAATTAAGCAAAACATATTTCTCTATTAATCATGATGTGAAAGAAGAAACAGAATGAAAGGAGAAAACAATTAAAAATAAAATAAAATAAATTCTTTGAGCTGCATTCAAACTCCATCAGTTCCTTCTATGGCTATGGAGAACATTTTCTATGAGTTTTTTGGACTTACAGTATTTTGTTGATGAAAAGAGCTACTAGATCTATTGTAGTTGGACATTGCCCCTTGTTGCTGATATTATGTAAAACATTTTGGTTCCGTTCACTTCACTTTGTACCAGTGCATGTAATTCTTTCCAGTTTTCTGAAATCTGCCTACTCATCATTTCTTGTACCAGAATAGTAATCTATTACATTCATATACCATAACTTGTTTACCCATTCCCCAATTGATTGACATCTCCTCAATTTCCAATTTTTTGCCACCACAAAAAGAATTGCTAAAAATATTTTTATACATAGAAGTCTTTTCTTCCCCTTTTTATGGTCTCTTTACGATATAGACTTAGTGGTATTGTTGGGTCAAAGAGTATGCAGTTTGATTACTCTTTGGCCATAATTCCAAATTGCTCTTTAGCATGGTTGGATCAGTTCACAACTCCATTAACAATGCATCAATGTCCCAATTTTCTGATATCTTCTTCAGCATTCATCATTTATCTTTTGTATCATATTAACCAATCTGATAAGTATGAGATGATATTGCAGAGTTGTTTTAATTTACATTTCTCTAATCAATAGTTATTTAGAGGACAAAATGCTGCCTTTGAGATGCTTTTCTGACAGTGTCAATACTCTGCCTATATTGAAATTATACAAAACTTTTTGAAATTTGTAATAAAAATATAACTTTGTCCAAAACCATTCTGACTATAAATATTAAGCAAAGCACAAGAAAGAGACCTGCTAGCCAAAGATAATTGCCATCTTTGTAGAGGATGTCACCCACAGTGTTCAGATCAAAGAATTCCTCATGTATCTCATTCCTGAGGTCTTCCTTAAAAACTATTGTTTTATATTGTTTATATATTGAACTAAGTCATGAAACAACACAGAACTTCCTAAATGACCTTCATAATTATGATATATCATAGGGAAAAACCAAGTAGATGAATGCTTATTGTTTAATCCAGGATATTCATAGTGATCTAACAGTACATTTTTCAGATGGATAATGGATTTATCCCAGAATTGACTAGGAGGAGAATAAACTGTATTGCTTTGGGAAAATTGTGAAGTGCTAAACTTCTCTTTTTCATTTTTAACACTAATAGTTTTCCAATGATCTTATATTCTTCAGAAGCATGGAAGACCAATCTCCAAATAATAAACATTATATATAATGTCATTTAGATGACAATGGAGAAATAAGTAATTATTATGATCAAGCATATCACCTCATATCACCTAAAACTGCAAAGGAGAATCAGCACCAAGAATATTATCAAAGACAGATACAGCTGGAAAAGTGGAGAGGCTAGTCACATAGTGAATGAAAGGGATAACTGTAATTTGATCTGTGTGATTCACTGCTGTTCACATAACATTAAGAAATTTAGAATAACTTCTCCTATACTACTAGATGCAAATGGAAGAAGGGAATTATCTCTTCTTCACTTTTCTGCAGTTAAGTTAATGAGAGTCTTTAGGAAAAGAATAATTAGCTACTATCTATAGCCTCACTTGACCATCTGTAGCATAAACTTTTATAAGAGTTCTATGGAGCTGATGAGTGCATTTGGGGAAAATAAAATAAAGGTAACTCCTGGAGTTTCTACCTCTCCCCACATCTCTTACTTGCCCTATACTGGATCCCACTTTCTTTGAGGTGAGATATCTCCAGAGTGCATTGTTTAAGTCATGACTATTGAATAGGAGGCGGCATTGAGGAGTTGACAGTACATTGATTGTGGATTCAGAAGATCTGGTGTCCAATCCCACATCTAAGATTGGCTTATAACCTTGGCCAAGCCAAAGAGCAGGATCCGAGTGTTCTCACCTGTAAAAGAGAAGGATCAGACTTGATACCCTCTGAAGTCCCTCTCAGGTCTAGCTCTATAACCTATGACCCTGAGTAGTGAGATCTCATTTAGCTCTGAGATAAGTGACTCTTACTTATAATAACTTAATAACTCTTATAAAAAGTAAGGCTCTTGGAGTTCACTGACTTAATTTCTGAATTACTCAGGAAAGGAGCTGAAGCACTGTGGTATTCGGCTGCACAGTAATAAATTCCTTCTTCTTTCACTGTGGCCTTGATAATTTGAAGTATGAACTTATTGTTGTCATTATCAATCTCACCCTGAAATTTCTCTCGGAAACCAGAACCATAGATGTCACCTTCCTTATGTATAAATGTCAGAGTGTTGTCCTGATTCTTTCTGTACCAGTACATAAGATGGTTTTCCATACGTCCTTCTGTCATGATGCACTTGAGGGTTCTTGTCTCTCCAACCAGCAAAGTTACAGTCTTTTCTTGCTGTTCTAACACAGTCTTTGGCATGGCTCCTGAAAGGGAAAGATAGATCAGTGAGGGAGCTCCAGCTAGCCTGGGACTGGAGTCACTGAGCAACCATTAGGAATCTGTCTTATTCTCCATAGCAAGGACTTAAGCACCCAGACCTCAGAAAATCATGTCTTTGTGCCTCTGATTATTAAAGTTCTTTTTGTTTTGAAGCTCCAGTTCTTACCTTCACCAAAAAGCATGAGGTAGATGAAGGGGCAGATCCACTGCATGGCTTCCCTGTAAGAGTGAGTCTGATTTGAACCAGTCAGGCAGTTTCCTTCTCTACTAAGGCATCACATGCTCAGTTGACTTCCTTTTGTTCAAAGAAACCAGCCCCGATCAGCAGATGATACAATCCCAGAAGTTCCTTGTCAGTCAGCAAAGAACAAAGTGCTTGTTTTTTCATGCAGAATAACCAGGGTCAGGTAAAGTGAGTCTTAGAAGAGAATTGGGTCAACAGTAGGTTTTTAATTTTTCTTTTTATATGTTAAATGACAACCATGTTTCTCTGATGCTTTAATTAGAATTAATCATTTTCATGCCAGACATTTCTACTGGATGCTTGATTGTTTACCTTGTCAAGACTAATGATGAACAGGAGAATTATTGTCAATCTCAAATATTCTCAATTTTCTAGGTGACATGATCATTGTATTTAAATCACTTTATTTTGCCTTTTAACCAAAATTGGAGGAGGTGATTTATCTTAGTACAATGAAACTCTATATTGTTTAATTTGGACTGAATTTTTATTCAACAAGTGTTCGGGTGGTCAGGTGTGATAGTATGCTATGTGGCAACAAAATACTCAGCATTTAGAAGTATATATTTTAATATATACTAGTTAACTGAATTGATTTATTAATCCATTCTATGGGAGAAACAGGAAGGTGGATAGATTGAGCCTGCGAATTCTCAGCTGCAGAAAGGCTAAAGCTACTTAAGTATGGTTACTGTCTTATACCAATAGATGAGCCTTCTGGAGCAGAATAACACCAGAATATCTAATAAGGAGTAAATTGGTCCATTTTGGAAATGAAGAGGGTCAGACCAACGTCCCAGTCATCGGAAGGATGGAGTTCATGAGTTACTATTGCATTTCCAGTCTAGGAGAATCTTAAAAAACCAAAAACAAACCAAATATAAACAACAAAACTCAACAACAACAAAACCCTCATGCATTTCTTTTTTCCCCTTTATTAAAGTTTTTTATTTTTCAGAATATATGCATGGATAATTAGTCCTTGAAAAACCTTGGGTTCCAATTTTCCCTCCTTTCCTCACCCCCTCCCCTAGATGGCAAGTAATCCAATATATGTTAAACATGGTAGAAATAGACATACATTTCTTTAGTATCTAGAATATGTTATAGGTATTAGGGGAAAAGACTAAAAAAATGGAAAAATAATTTCTGCTTTCAAGGAGTTTGCATTCTATAGAGCATGAGCCAGAATTTCCTGTATTTTGCTATGTTCGCTTCTACTCTGCTTTCAAAGATGTAAAAATACAGAAATATTTATATTAGCTTTGTTTCACAATCTGAATTTATTTAATCTTTAAATAGAAATGTCAAATTCTTGTGATCTATTTGCTTATTTAATTAATTTTTAAAATTGACATGTATCTATTTTCTCTCCATCCCACTTTCCCTTACTTTTCTTCATCCCACTAAAAAAATTTAAAAATAGACAAGTGAATAATGAAACATGAGAAGTGAGGGAGCAGAGGCTAGAAAGAGAGGGCCAATTATTTTGTCAAAGATGAATGCAGATCACTTTCAATTATGGCCAAAATTCCTCTTCCTCTCTATTTCATTATATGTAAGTACAAATATGCAATTCTACTATTGGAAGGAATATCAGAGGTCATATTAGATTAATGATTGTTAATTTAATTGTTCTAGTCCAACTTTTACATTATTAGAAACAGGAATCCCCTTTCCAATTTCTCTGACAAGAGATCAACCTCCACTTTAAGATCGAATGTCAGTGAAGAGGCATTTACAAAATATTTACTCTATGCTAGGAACTGCAAAAAGAAAGACAAAATTTTTCTCCTTGTCCTACCTTGTAGTGAGGGAAAAGCAACACATTTATTAGGTTTTCTTATGTATAATGCTATTTTTATAGCATAGTTTCTTACACAGAGGACACACTTATTTTTGTTGAATTGTTCTTAGCATATGGACTATATCTAATTTTTTTGAGATAATTCCTTTTGGGAGGTAAAAGGAGGGTTTGGAATGGGTGACCTCTTAAGTTCTTCCCAACTCAGATTCGATTATTTTCTGAAAACAAAATTGCCTCCCTGGCCCCACTGGGTGGGGGGACAGATGGTTTTAGGTCCTTATTTGAACAAAAAATCAATAAGGTAGGCAGAAGACAGGAAAAGAAGAAATTTGAATGAATTCAGGAGCACTAGAAAGGATGTGGAGTTAGAAATAACGGTCTAATGTAGAAGCTGAGGATCAAAAGAGAACCCTACCACTTCCTCCAGTGATTTGGGGTGCTCAGAAACAATTCTCCTTAACTTAGGGGAAAGTGCAGGGTATAAAACAAAAAAAAAGTATAGACATAGATTTTTCATAGAATTAGTCTAATATATCCACAAATAGATTTTACTAAATGACTAAATAGACTAAATAGGATTAATAAATCTCTAGGAAGACTGTAACTGCTAGGTTGCACCATGCTGAATTCTGTTTTTCCAAGCCATTTTCTCTCTTTGGGCCTGTGTCCTCCTAGGAAAATGGGAGAATTAGACTAGATAATCTTGAAGGCTCCTCTGAATTTTGACATCCTATGCATTTGTAATCACTGCCCTGATGTAGTTTTATACTATCATGGACCAATAGTTCCTGTGTGGTGAAATACTTGAAATATATCCTATTCCACGTTATGTTAAGTGGTCCCCTCCTCAATGAAATCTTCTGAGTTACTCCAGGCAATGCTGATTTCTCTCTTCTCGAAATACCTGTTGTATTGAACCATATGTATGACTGTTTTTACATGTAATCATATATTTTTGCATTGAATTGCACTCTTTATACATGGGTATGTGCATATGAGTACATATTAGCTTACAATTAATTAGCTTATAAACTTCTTAAAGGTAGGAATTATAAGCACTTGGTAGATCATCCTTAAGTAATTTTAAATTGATATCATTTTTATTGCATTTTGTTGCTGAAGGCCTCATAGCTAATAAGTGGCCAAAGTGAGACTCAAATTCCAGCTCACTCTCTATATTCCTATGACAGTTCTTTAGCCAAGGCCAGGTTAATGTTTAGGAGAGGTTTGCCATTTAACTCTTGACTGCTCCCAATGGATCTCTCTCCCTCCACATTTATGGATGTGACTGCTGGTTTCGCGACAATTTATTCATACAGAAGGGAGCTGCTTATGAGCAATGGACTTATTGAGTTGTCAAATCCCTAACCTTCTGCAGCACTGAAAACACACAACTATAGCACAGAGTGTAATAGAAGACATTAATTTATCTGGCATTATTTTTAGTAGAAGCTAAGTGCCTGATACAGTCCTCTACCCATGGTGGGCACTGAATAAATGTTGGTGACTGACTGAAAACAAATAAACACCCAAAAAATGGAAAGAGGGATTTGAGTGTAATTGAGAATTTCAAGTAAACAAAAGAAGACAGCAAAAATGTGGAAAAAAAAGTTTCATGTCCCACTGTTATCGAATTCTTTGCCAGAAGGATATAATAGGATCAGCTCTTCAAATAGAAAACAGATAAATAAAATAGTGTGAGGGAAATGAAATATGAAGATAAACAACATGTAAGCAGAGATGAGGACAAACAAACTGGAGAAGGTTAGGAAGGCAATACAGGGTAGTTGTTACAATGCTGTTGAATCCTGTTCAGGGATGAGGAGGACAATGCCCTTTTTCTTTGTCATAATGAAAGAGATGGCTACCAGAGACTTGCTTTCTGGACTGAATTTTATCCCCTGATAGCCCCCATGTACCTTCCTTCCTCTTGGAACCACTAGCTCCCTTCACACTTCATCTAGAGTCCCAGATTTTTCCAATTATTGGCCAATCCCTTTCTACCCTACATTATTTGAAATCACCTTGCATGCATTTTGTGTATAATCACATATTTGCTTAGTAGGCTTATGCCTGAAAAAAAAAAAAACTTAAAGGGAGAGGCAGTGAGATATGATAGAATAAACAGATTATCTACATTAGGAGAATCTGGGTTCATAGTCTTCTTTTTATTGTTTTTCAGTCATTTGCAGCTATGTTGGACTATTTGTGATTCCATTGGGATTTTCTTGGCAAAGATACTAGAGTTATTTGCCATTTCCTTCTCCAGGTCATTTTACAGATGAATAAAGTGAGGCAAACAGGGTGAATTGACTTGCTCAGGGTCATATTAACTAGTGTCAGGCTAGATTTGAATTCATGAAGATGAGTCTTCCATTTCCAGGTCTGGCCCACTTTCCAGTAGCTGACTCTAATGTTTACTTCCTATTCAAATGTGGACAAGACTGTTAAACTTCTAGCCATAGTTTCCTTATGGGTGAGATTAAAAGTTTGGCCTCTGGTGTCCCTTTTAGTAATATGAGCTATGGCTCTCTTGTTTCTCATTTTATGTAGGAGGAAACTGAGGCTCAGAAAAATTAAATGACTTTGACAAGATTAGTGGTAGTAAATAGTAAAAGTCTGATTTGTCCCAAAGTTCCTTGACTACAATTCTAGCTAGTTTTTTTTAACTTCATTTCACTAAATTGTTTGTGAACATATTGTATCTCTCCTTTTCAGCAGGAAGTAAGGTCCTTGAGATCAGGGACTTTTTTTCATTTTTGTATTTATATTCCTAGTAGAGTGTCTGACATATAATAAGTACTTAATACACACTTATCGACTGATGGATTTCAGTCTTGACAACATCCTATGGCTATTCTGTGATTGGCCAGCATTTAGAAAAGATCAGTGGTGGAAAGTAGTAAAAATCTGATTTGACCCAAAGCTCCTTGACTACAATTCTAGCTAGTTGTTTTTTTTTTTAATCTCACTTCACTAAATTGTTTGTGAATGCATTATATCCCTCCTTTTCATCAGAAAGTAAGGTCCTTGGGTCAGGGACTTTTTCATTTTTCTATTTGTATTCCTAATGACTAGCAGAGTGTTTGGCACATAATAAGCACTTAATACATGCTTATCGACTGATGGATTTTAGTCTTGACAACATCATGTCTATTCTGTGCTTGGCCAACATTTACTGCTTGAAGAGACAAAGAAGGAAGTGCAGCACCAGCAATTCATTATTTTTATTACCAATAGTGCCTTGCACATTCATTATAGGAACTCATTAAATATTTGTTGAATGAATGAATAAATGATTCCTGTTTTCCTGACCCATGTCTGCTACTGTTGTTACAAGATAAGTTTAGTTAACTCTGAATCTGCTGGTTCCTTGGCTCTGGCTATATTGACTGGTTCTTGATCATTGCTTCAGCCTGGTCTTCTCACTCCTGTGTCCCATCCTGTCCTTCTTAGAAGAGGAAATGCATTCAGAGGAACCTGATAACCATGAATCCTTATAATCCATTATGATTTTATTGCTGTGAATAGAGGTGGGGGTGGAACAATTGAATTTACAGTGTTACTGAATCTGAGGAAGCTAAGCTAAGACACTTTCTAATTAATGTGCTGCTTTTTCAAAAAGCCATATTTTAACTTAGAGCTCTCTAATTTTCATACTGTCCTCCTTTTTATTTTCTTTTTGAAGGAGATGGGGGTGGGGAAAATAGCTTCCACTATTGGGACAATGTAAGAGATTCAAGTTGAAGAGGGGACCCCGAAACTCTGAAAATCTCCTTCAACTCTGCCTCAGTGAGGGACTCTCCCCTGAGGGATAAACAGTTTCAGGGTCCCCTCTTCAAAGTAATTTAAAGAATATTTCCTTTTGGGGAGTTGGTGGGCAAATAATGAACAGACATGCAACCCTCTTCCTGGGTTTCCCTTTCCCCTCAAAGGTTTATCTTCAGTGGATCAAGAATATGTAGATATGTATATAAGTTTGTGTGTGTGTGTATATATGTGTGTGTGATATGTGTGTGTGTGTTGTGTGCATGTAACACACACAAACATATATATATATATATATATATATATATATATATATATATATATATATTTAAGGATTCCTTGAAACAAGTTGCCATATTTTCTATAAACACTGGATTTAGAGCACGCAGGAGATTCTGTCAAAGATGAAGTCCCACCCCAACTGACATAACTTGATGTTTGTATTCCAAACTGAATTTCTCATGTATCCTTGGGAGTCAAAACAAATATTAGACAGTCTGCTCTAAGCTTATAAAATTTGGGATCCTTGTAGTAAGGAGACTATCATCTCTTCATGGTCTAGCAGTTCCTAAGGGGAAAGAATATGGCTTTTGCCTTCTCTTTGCTCTTCCCCTTTAGTTGGAGTTTTGTCCTTTGCCCACCATTACAGTAACATTATCCTTTCATACTTATCCCTTTAGGTGGAGATTTGTGATTTTCCTTCTCTTTTTGTTGTACTATAATAAATACACAAACTTCTGTATGGATTGCGGACATTTTCTCTTGTAGGAAGTCTAGTTTCCACATAAATTTCTTGGTTGCCTGTTGACAGTAAACATTTGCTTATGGATATTTCATTTTCTGTCTATAGGCTTTTTTATTTATGGAAATGTACTTACTGAGGGGTATGCTATTACAGTTATCATCAGGACTGCATTGATTTTGGAACTTCCAGCTGAAATCAGTAACTACTTTTCCTCCATTCCTACCTCAACCACACTGAAGAAAGCATATGTCTCCTGTCACTCTACTGAGACTCAAACCTCTCACTAACTTTAATAACACAAACAAAGATGAAGAGGGGAATAAAATGATGGTAATGAAAGAACAGTGAATGAGAGCCAGTCTGTCTGGAGAGAAAGAAACCAGCATCCTGTGAGCCAGTTTCCAAGGAAGAATTAGCTTATTTTCCTTAACGTAGCCTTGTTTCAAAGAGAGAAGGAACTATACACCACGTTAATGGAGAAATGTGTTGAACAATATGTCTTTAATAGGCAAGCAATGGGAAGAGCAAAGCCTTCTTTCACTTCTCTATAGTCATACTATCATGCTTCATCAATTCCTAATTTAGTGTATAGGAGAAAGATTTCTCTTTAGTTTTAATTTCTATCATCTGCAACTGGAAGTCTTTGAATTATGATCTGAAAGGAGCAGGAAAATCATAGCCAAAGACAAAATACCAATCTTGATTTTCCCTAGCTATCTTCTATGTGGTGGAAAACTAGGATATCTTTGTCCTAGCTGCTGGACATTTTCTCTCAGACGCCTCCAAAAACAGTTTAAAAAAAATAAAGTTTCAAAGGTGTTACCAATTGTTGAACTCTGTGATAATGTCTGATTGAATTTTCATCTCCATAGCAACAACATCAAGGTTAAGATTCTAGGAACCTAGGGATGCAGAAAAAAACTAAGAAAACTTGTCTCCTGAATCCAAATTGTTACAGAACCTTGGGGACAATAATCATCATCAATGTTTGTGGTTCAGTTGTATTTGAATCTTTGTGATCTTGGATTTTCTTGGAGAAGATACTGAATGATTTACCATTTCTTTCTCCAGCTCTTTTTACATACAAGGAACTGAGACAAACAAGGTTACATGACATATTGGGTCACACAGCTAATAAATGTCTAAAGTAAGGTGAGTCTTCCTGATTCCAAGCCCAGTGCTCTGTCCACTATACCTCTTAGCTGCCCTTCATTAACCTACCTAATGGATAACTCTTTGGACATCATTTATTGCTCAGTTACAACACCATGGTCATCTACCCTTCTACAGATGAAACTAACTCTCTCCCCCTGTTTTTCAATTATATCTGCCTACAGTTATAGCTTTTTCATGATTATAAGAATGGGATTAACTTTTTTTTCAAATTTTTATTGATATTCTTTGTATTTACTTCTTCCTTATTTCTGAATATATATTTCCTCCCCTTCCTCTCCAGTGAGTCATTCTTTGTAACAAAGAATAAAAAAAGAAAGATAATAAAGTAGTTCATTAAAACTGCCCGACATATCAACCAAGTCTGACAGTAATTGCAATGTTCTATCCTTATTTTATGCCACCTCTGCAAAGAATGGAGAAAAGTGAATTTTTAAAAAAACTCTTCTCTGAGGTCAAACTTGATCATCAGTAATTACACAGTGTTCAGTTTTATTTCTTTGGCATTTCAATTTACATTGTTGAAATGATGGGTTTATTTTCTTGGTTTTACACCACTCTCCACTGGTTCTTTATAAATCTTCTCATGCTTTTCTGAATTATTCATATTCAATCAATCAATAAACATTTATTAAGTATCTACTATGTGTTGGGCACTTTGTTAACAGTATTTCCTATGGCAAAATAACATTCTGATCCATTGCTGCATCACAATTTGTTTAGACTTTCCCCAATCGATGACCATCAACTTTGTTTTCAGTTCTTTACTACCATGAAAGTACTGCTATGACTACTTTGTTTAGGGACTTAGTTGATATAAATGTACTTGATTTAATGTTGAACATAATCAAAATTAATAAAAATTTCTTGTTTTTTATTTTTAATAAATTTTATTTAAAATATTTTAATACATAAAATATTTTAACCTTTTGATCACTTTATATAAGTCTCTATGAGGATTTTTTATTTGTTAATTCCCATTCACTTTGCTCTTTTGATGGTGGTAATTAATGTGTATTCGGTTCTGTTTCTGCTTTTTTTTCACTTTGTATTATTCCATAAAGATCTTCACAGATGAGAAAAAATTCTAATGCTTGTCAATTTTAACTACACTATAGCATTCCATTATGCTAGTAAATTATGATTTATTTAACAGTTCCATTACTGTTGAACATTTAGACTATGTCCTGGTGGATATTTTTTTGAAATCACAAATAATACTGCTATTAAAATTTTTGAATTAGTAGTTTTTTCTTCTATATCTTTGTTTTATTCTTGACACCAATTTCACAATATTTTCCCCACAATGGAATTATTAGATCAAAAATTATGGATGTTTTTTGGTAACTTTTATTGTTTGATTTAGTTTGCTTCTAATTAGAAGAGAAAATAGAAAGAAGATCATAGACACAACAATAGGCTTGCCCTGACAGATAATGCTTCTTCTCTGGAGGTTTGTCTGATCTAAAATATAATTCCTTTTATGTGTAGCAGCCACATAGTAATACCTGGTAGCACCTGTCTGCCTCAAGTAGCTCAGTTGTAAATATAGTTGATTTTTGTTCTTTTATCTGTATGTAACAGGGGACTGCCCCCCTCTCACTCTGAGCTAGCACAAAGCTAAGCATGCATAGTAATAATAATGCAGGACAGTTCTTAAGAATTTATATGAAGTCCTTTCCTAATGTATTTCCTTTCTCCCCAAGTGGAAGAAACTTAGGAGCTTGCTTTTGGAGAAGTTGGATACAGAAGCTTCACAGGAGATGTTTAAAAACCTTTTTATTTTCTTCATGCTTCTATTGGATTTCCTCATTTGAATATAAATAAATGAAGGATCAGAAAACATCATACTTTCTCCATTTCATGTTGTTCCCCACTGTATCAATGGTAAAAGAATAAAGATGTTTTGCTTTTAGTAAGTTATTAATGATTCAACTTGTTACTGGGACTGAGGAATAGAGCATTGTTTCCTAGGCTAATTTACTTATTCAGTACCATACCAATCAAACTATGAAAGGATTACTTTATAGAACTAGGAAAAGGAATAGAAGTAATACATGTCAAGCTATTCTACAAAGCCATAATCATCAAAATAATTTGGTAGTGGGCAAAAATAGAGAGGTTAATCATTAGAACAGATTAGGTACAAAATATAGGGAAGTAAATAAATACAGCAGCTTACTGTTTCATAAATCCTAAAATCCTAGCTCTTGGGACAAGAACTCACCATTTGACAAAAAAAAATGGAAAAACTTGAAAGTAATATGGTAGAAATAGACATAATTCTTTTCACACTGTATGCCATGACAAGCTCCAAATGGGTATATGATTTAGATATAAAGGTTGATATCATAAACAAATTAAAGAAGTAAGGAAGAAACTACCTGTTAGCTTTATGGGTAGGGAAAGAGTTCATGAGTAATGAAAGTATAGATAGTTTCACATGAGGTAAAATGCATACTTTTGATTACACAAAAAATTAAAGAGTCTGAACCAATAAAACAATGCTAACAAAATTCGAAGACAAGGAGGAAATTTTTTTGCTGGAAATTTCTCTTTAAGGGAATTAATGAAAAAAAAAAATCAAATGAACGTGGCCTAGCTATACCAGATCTAAAATTATATTATAAAGCAGCAGTCACCAAAACCATTGGTATTGGCTAAGAAATAGATTAGTTGATCAGTGAAATAGGTTAAGTTCAAAGGACAAAACGTCAATAACTTTAATACTCTAGTGTTTGACAAACCCAAAGACCCTAGCTTTTGGGATAAGAACTCACTGTTTGACAAAAATTGCTGGGAAAATTGGAAACTAGTATAGCAGAAACCAGGTATTGACTCACATTCAACACTGTATACCAAGATAAGGTCAAAATGGGTTCATGACCTAGGCATAAAGAATGAGATTATAAATAAATTAGAGAAACACAGGATAGTTTACCTCTCAGACCTGTGGAAGAGAAAGGAATTTATGACCAAAGAAGAACTAGAGATCATTACTGATCACAAAATAGAAAATTTTGATTATATCGCATTGAAAAGTTTTTGTACAAACAAAACTAATGCAGACAAGATTAGAAGGGAAGCAATAAACTGGGAAAACATTTTTACAGTCAGAGGTTCTGATAAAGGCCTCATTTTTAAAATATATAGAGAATTGACTCTAATTTATAAGAAATTAAGCCATTCTCCAATTGATAAATGATCAAAGGATATGAACAGACAATTCTCAGATGAAGAAATTGAAACTCTTTCTAGCCATATGAAAAGATGCTCCAAGTCATTATTAATCGGAGAGTGCAAATTAAGACAACTCTGAGATACCACTACACACCTCTCAGACTGGCTAGAATGACAGGGAAAGATAATGTGGAAAGTTGGAGGGGATGTGGGAAAACAGGCACACTGATACATTGTTGGTGGAATTGTGAATACATCCAACCATTCTGGAGAGCAATTTGGAAATATGCTCAAAAAGTTATCAAACTGCATATCCTTTGATCCAGCAGTGCTACTACTGGGCTTATACCCCAAAGAGATCTTAAAGAAGTGAAAGGGACCTGTATGTGCGAGAATGTTTGTGGCAGCCCTCTTTGTAGTGGCCAGAAACTGGAAACTGAGTAGATACCCATCAACTTGAGAATGGCTGAATAAATTGTGATATATGAATATTATGGAATATTATTGTTTGGTAAGAAATGACCAAAAGGATGATTTCAGAAAAGCCTGGAGAGACTCACATGAACTGATGCTGAGTGAAATGAGCAGGGCCAGGAGATCATTATATACTTCAACAACAATATTATATGATGATCAATTCTGATGGACCTGGCCATCTTCAGCAATGAGATGAACCAAATCAATTCCAAGAGAGCAGTAATGAACTGAACCAGTTACACCCAGCGAAAGAACTCTGGGAGATGACTAAGAGCCATTACGTTGAATTCCCAATCCCTATATTTTTGCCTGCCTGCGTTTTTGATTTCCTTCACAGGCTAATTGTACAATATTTCAGAGTCCAATTCTTTTTGTACAGCAAAATAATAGTTTGGACATGTATACGAAATAGGTATACATGTCCAAATTGTTATTTTGGACATATATACCTATTTTGTATTTAATTTATACTTTAAGATATTTAACATGTATTGGTCATCCTGCCATCTAGGGAAGGAGGTGGGGGAAAGAGGGGAAAAATTGGAACAAAAGGTTTGACGTCAAATTGGCAATGCTGTAAAATTACTCATACATATAATTTGTAAATAGAAAGCTATTAAAAATAAAAAAATAAATAAAGGAAATTTGTCTTGAGAAAGATCTTATTTATAAGATGTATAGGAAACTGAATTAAATTTACAGGAAAAAGAGTCATTGCCCACTTGATAAATGGTCAAAAGATATAAATAAGTAGCTGTTGGAGGAAGAAATCCAAGCTATCAATAGCTGTATAAAAATGTTCTAAATCATAAATAACGAAATATAAATTAAAACAACTCTAAGCTACCATTTCACATTCATCAGATAGAAAAATTAAAGAAAATGGAAAATAACAAGTACTGGAAAGGCAATGAGAAAACAGACACATTAAAACACAGTTATTCTATTAAGCAATTTTGAACTATGCCTCCAAGAGTGTGCATACCTTTTAAATTAATAATAGCACTAATAGGTCTATACCCTAAAGAGATTAATGAAAAGATAAAAAGGGTCCCATTTGCACAAAAACATGTATAGGACTTTTTTTTTTCATGGTGGTTAAAAAATTGGAAACTGGGTGAATGAATTGGGTAATAGTTGACAAAGCTATGATATTTGAATGTGATGGAACACTATTATGTCATCAGAAATTATTAAAGGGAGGGTTTCAGGGAAGGTTGGAAAAACTTGTATGAGCTGATGCAAAGTGAGCAGAATCAAGAGAATAATCTATATAATTTCAACAATATTATAAATCCAACCAACTTTGAAGGACTTAGAAACTGAACAACCACAGTTCCAGAGGACTCATGATGGCACATGCTATCCATCTTCAGATAGAGAGGTAGTAAACTCAGAGTACAGACTGGAGCATTTTTTTGAACATAAATAATGTTTGAATTTATTTTGTTTGATTATACATTTGTAATGGGTTTTATTTTTCTTACTTTCTCAAATGAGGGCTGAGAGGAAATCAGAGGGAGATAATTTGGAATTGGAAAAAAAAATAATAAAAAGAATTTCATTAGTGCCATCATCAGAAAACCATGTATTCATTCCTTCACTCATTCAAGTGGAATCTTTCTCTAGGGATTGGAGTAGATGCAAAGTCTAGATATGAAAGAATCAATGACTTAATTGATCTTGCAATTTAGTACAGTAATATAACATAAATATAGATAAGTACAAAATTTAAAATAAGTTAATTAGAGAGAATATTAAATCAGGATGAGGGAAAGCTTCACAGAGGAGGTGGCATTGGAGCTAAGACACTCAGCATATGTAGATGAGATTCAAGATGTATATCAAAGATCAAAGATTTGATTAATTTCAACAAACATTTGTGCTTATGGTGTACAAGGAACAGTATTAGGTACTGGCAGTACATGGATAAAAATAGACTAGTTTCTTCCCTCCTGGAGCTTACATTCTATGAGGATGGGGGTGAAGGTTGTATATAATATGTATGAAGATAAATAAATACTACTTCATTTGAAGAGGATGAAAACATTGCCAACTGAGCATATCTGTAAAAACCCCACATGAGAATTTGCCCTTGAACTGCAAATTGAAGGAAGATAATGATTATAAGAGAGAAAGGTTCTAAGAGGGTAGTGTATTTCAGGTATGTGGGGTACCTTGTAAGAATACACAGAGATGGAAATTGGAATGTCATATTTATGGTACACAGAGAGCAATGTGAAATAAGACCATAAAGATAGATGGGATACAGATTATATAGAGATTTAGAAGCTAGGTTGAGTTTGTATTTCATTTAAGAAGCTAAAGGGAACTTATAGTCTTTGATCGGAGGAATAATGTGACCATATCTGTGCTTCTAGGAAGATTATTTTGGCAGTTATATGGAGGGTAGATAGAGGAGAGAGACTAGGAAACAGATACCTTTTAGGAAGCTCTTAGAATAGTCATAGTGAGAACAAATGAGAGGGATGAAGATGAGTTTGACAGGGTGAATATTAAAAAAAAAAGGATGGATGTGAGAGACATGGTAGAGATAGGATCAATAGGATATAAAAACTGATTTGATGATAAATGAGAGAGGAAAGATTCAAGCATGATTCTAAGGTTATGAATCTGGGTGGCAAAGAGAATAGTGGTACCCTCGGCGGAAATAAAATTATAAGATGGGGGAAACTGATAATTGACATTTCTTTTTCAGTTTTAAACTTTGCAAAATACTTTACATAATCATCTGACTTGATGCTTATAATACCTCTGTGAGGTAGTGTTTTGTTGGTAGTGAGAATCTAGTTCATTGAATCTGGGAGACAGACAAATCATATGTCTAGCTCTGCTAAGTTGAGTGGCTGATCATTCCTTCTTATGTTTGAGATATGCACTCACATACTTATACAGGTATCCATCATTTAACTTGTATTCAGTGAATAACAGAGCCATATTCTTCATTTGATAGCCTTAGTAAGACTAATATATAGCAATTCTAGAACCCTGATATTTTCAAGTTTAGTTTCTCAGGTCACATGCTTTCGGGGCTAGTATAAATTTCACACCAATAAATTTGGAGCTGGACAATTACTTAGGAGCTATTAAGTCTATCTCTCTCTTTTTGCTTCCCTCCCTCCTTCTTTCCCTCCCTCTCTTCCTCCCTCTTTTCTCTCTCTGTCTCTCTATCTTGCTGTCTCTTTCTCTCTCTCTGTCTCTCTTTCTGTTTGTCTCTGTGTTTCTGTCTCTCTGCCTAAATCTGTCTATTTCTGAATTTGTCTCTCTATCTCTCCTCTCTATTTGTTTCTCTGTCTGTCTCCGTGTCTCTGTCTTCTCTTTCTCTCTGTCTCTCTCTAATCAGATGAGAAATTAAAGCACAGAGAGATTAAACAAGTTACCTAAAGTTGCATATCTTTTAAAACTGAGTCTTTTGACTTCAGTTTCAGCTTTTACTATCTCACACTGTTCCCTGGTAACACATAGTGACAGTCCAGATTTAATTATGCATTTCTGTTCTAATTTCTTTTGGGGTTTGTATCTCTCTTCCTTTCTCGAGCTGTTTTTATGTTTTGGTTTTTTAATTGGTCATAGTCCTTTTTATGGGATGGTCTCTTGACAGATAGACTGACTCACATGGTCTTGGGAAGATTTCTCATCTCATATAGGATGTAGACCTTTCAGAATATATTAGGGATATTTTCAGGTAATTAAAAGCTTTACATATATACATATTTTTTACTTATTTTATTTATTTAATATTTTCCCCAATTACATTCAAAACAATTTTTTTACATCTGTTTAAAAAATTTTTGAGTCCTAGGTTCTCTCCCTTATTTTCACCCACAATTAAGAAACCACATACACATATTATGTTAATTACATTTTGGGTGCCTATCATGTGGGATTTTGCCTTTTGATTATGTCAGCAACAAGAAAACTTTCTTAAATTGCAGGGTAGAGTGAAGTATTTATACAGTAAGTGTTTTTACAAGTGCTATAAAGTGAATTTCTTAAATATTCATACTCAGCTGTTTACAGATAAGCTATTTAAACCATCTCTCCTGGGGACAATTCTAAATGCTGCTTTTGGGGCTTTATGCAGGTACTATAGGAAGTGATGTTGAGCTCCATTTTGGAAATGGGTTTAGAGTTGTAAGAGACCCGAGAAATCATTGAATACAATCCCTTTATTTTACAGATGAGGTGACTAAGACCCAGAAAAATTCACAAGTAGTTAAGTAGCAGGATCGAATCCCCATCCAGTGGTTCTTTTACTGTTATCATTCATGCTGCCTCCTTATGTGTTCAGTTAGAGATGATGAGATGGAGCAGCAGAAAAGACAATTGGTGATGTGGGTCTAAAGTTTGGAGGAGAGATACGGTCTGGATGTTTAGATTTGAGAATCACGTATGGAAAAGATGATATTGTTCAACCTGTAAGAGCAGATGAAATCACCAAGAGAAAGATTGGAGAGAGAGAAAGAAAAAAGGCATAAATATGAGACTTAGAATATTGTTATTATTTAGTCATTTCAGTTGTATCTTACCTTTTGTGACCCTGTTTGGAGTTTTCTGGCAGAGATACTGGAGTGGTTTGGAGTGGTTTGCCATTTCCTTCTCCAGCTCATTTTACAGATGAGGAAATAGAGGCAAACAGGGTGAAGTGATTTGCCCAGGGTCACACAGCTCCTGAGTGTCTGAGATAAGATTTGAACTTATGAAGAGAAGTCTTCCTGATTCCAGACCTAAGATCCATTGTGCCATCTAGCTGCCCCTTGGCATACTTGGGATACTTTCACACAATGGGCAGGAGATAATCTATAAATATTCGAAGCAGACTGAGAAAAATAATTTACATGGAGAAACAAAAACAGGAGAAAGCTATCATGGAAATCAAAGGAGAAAGGACTGATTGTCAAGAAAGGCACAGACAACAGTGTCAAATTCTACAGAGAAGATGGAGGAGATGGAGACCTAAAAGAAGATCATGGAATTTAGTGATTAGGCAGTCCTCTGAGAAAGCAGTATGCACTGGGATAGAATCCCAAATTTTAAGGGTTTGAGGAAAAAGGGCTGAAGAGAAAAATAGATGTTTTAGGCAAAGAGAACTTTTAAAAGACTCTTATGGCTCTATTTTGTTTTTCTTTGCATGAACCTCTATGACCTTATTCAACATCACTCTTAGAATTATATATGACCTCAGCAATGATCCTATCTACTTCTCTGCTTTCATATAAATAAGTTATTATTATTATTATTATTATTATTCTAATTTTATAAACAAACCAGAGGTAATATTCAAAATGTTATTTCTTCAGTCATCTTTTAAAAACATAGGGGAGACTTTTTTTCTTCTAAAAGTACAAGGAAGCTTAGCTCAAGAAGCCATGACCCAGAGAATCTTTGGGTTTATACAAACAAAAGTCAACATTAAGTTGGGGGAGGGACTGTCTCTTTGTTTCATGTTCCCATCCAGGATTTTCACTGGACACATCAGAATTTAATTCTTATTTAGGTCTCCACAGAAGAAAAGCTAAAAGGGCTCTTGGTTCCCACTTGGGGACTCAGGATAATGAATTCTAGACCTGTTTTAGTTAACCAAACTAAGTAAAAAACACAAAGCATTCACCACTAAACCCATAATCAAAACCACTCTCTTTTCTTCTGCATTAGGCTTTCTTTTCCTATATTGTAGGGTTGTACCTTTCCTTTTTCTTCTCTTCCTCCTAACTCCCTTTTATGATGAAAGCATTTTAGTATTGCTAAATAGTTGACTTTTTGAGGAAGTGTGATATCAGGCTACTATTGGAAGTAATGAAGATTTGGATTCAAATCTTGCTTCTGAGATGTACTAGCTATGTGATTCATGGTCAAATCACTTAATCTTGCTGAATCTCAGTTCTCCAATATGCAAAATGGGAACAATATCATCTACAAATGATTATTTCACAAGATTATCATTAGGTTCAATTTATATATATATTCATGAACAAATTTACATATGTGCATATGTACATTTATGTGTATAAATGTACATTTACATATATATATATAGTTATATATATGCATATGGCTTCACAGGCTTTGAAGTGCTGCATAAATATAACATCATCTTCATTATTGTTGTCATTGCTGTTGTTGTTGTTATTGAAAGAAAATACAAAAGGTTCTCAGATAGAAGGCCAGAAAGACAAATATTGCTCTTAAGAACTATTATTTCAAGGATCTCTTCTCACACTGAAGAATCTTCCGCATTCAACTCCTCACTCAAGTCTGAGCTCAAGATCACAAGTTCTGCATTAACTGATGTCTAGAGCAGGAAAATAAATGATCAGACCACAAGTCCGGCATGCTGAGTTCCAATGTTCCCCTGTAGGAGCAAGAATTTCAATTAAAAACCACAGTGTTTCTTCTTGCTTATTTTTTCATTTATATGAAAGAATGGAACTCAGTGGGGGATATTTTGCAAAATAACTCATTAGTGGTTGTAGCATGCCCAGAATGCCAGATGTGCTGTGTGGAAATGGACAATTTTTCAGACCTTTGCTGCTGTATCTGTGACCAAAGGGCTTATCTTGGCCTGATTGAACACATTCTCCTTTTAGTGTCTAGCTCATGCAACCATTTATTTCAGCATTCCCCCAGCTGTGGCTGTGCCTTTTAAATGCAATAGGTTTCAGGCACTGATCCCCCAAATGGATGTGCTCCCTCTCTTTCACTGTAGCTTTGTGACTTATGAATGTTCCATTGATTCCAAAGAGGAAATGCCATTTATTTTCCTGCTCTAGAGTTTAGTTATAGCAGAAATACTGACATTGACAGTGAATCTAGAGACATTATGGAAGATCTATAGAGGCTCACTAACTTTTATCATATCTTCTCTGAATTTCATTAGCTCAACCTAGACCCTGATGCCCAGAGAGGAGAATATAGAGAAAATTAGGTGGTACAGTGGTTGGTAGACGTCTGCACCTGAAGTCACAAAGACCTCAGTTTAAATCTAGCCTCAGACACTTACTAGCTTTGTGACCCTTTGTGACTTCTGTTTACCTCAGTTTCCTCATCTGTAAAAGAGGTATGATAATAATAGCACATATCTTCCAGCATTGTGAGGATCAAATTAAATAATTATTATAAAGCATGTATATAATGCCTGGCACAAAGTAAGAATTATATAAATGTTAGTCATTATTATTATTATTATTTTTAGTGATGCCTTCTTAGAACTTATTCCTGAACAAAGCCTCTTGACATAAGTTGGAAGAATGCCAAAATCTTTGCTGGTATCTAATATAAAATCACTCAGATCTTATATATTCAACCTCTAGTTGCATGTATCCCTTGTGTATGTTTCTAAACTATTAGGGTTGAATTGGGTTATTGGAGCTTTGTTTAAGAAAGATGAAAACAAAACTTTGATTACATACATAGATATAATAAACAATGCATAGACATGTATATACAAGGCAACAGTACATATGTATACATATAGCTATGTATGTATATACATGCAATCAAACTTCCTTCTTTCTTACTTACTTACATAGAGATTCAAAAACTCAGCACAAGATGATTAACTCAGAGGCTTAAGAAAGAATTGGGATCTTTGAGTCTATCAGACCTGTTTGATTCCCTACTGTATGAAACAAAAATCCCTGACATTCTTCCAATAAGCACCAAAGGACTTTATTACATGAAGGCCTATATATAGATATTTTTCTGATTTAACATCTTGGCATTATTATATTTGATTCTCTATAGGAGAAATTTCATGCAAAATGCAGCAATTGAAATGAGTTTGAAGGGAATTGTTCTAGAGAGAACTAAGGGTGACCCACTAGGACCATTAATTTCTAAGTTGCTCTTAGTTTGTAGCATGTCATCTACTCCAAATTATCAAGCATACTCATAAAAATTATTTTATTTCATACAAATTTGTAGCTAATTCTCATGCCAACAATTTAGCTAGAATAGATCTCAGACATCAAAAATATAATCTGTTACCCTAAAACTCTTCTGACTTGGTTTGACCTTATCAACACCTGCCTAAAATGGAATACTCAGAATTGAGCACTACTACTAATGTGGATAGACAAGGTAGAGCTTAAACTCTTTTGAGGGCATCCAGAAGACACAGTAGTTAGAGTGCTGAGCCTGCTGTCAGGGCAACTCTTCTTCATGAGTTCAAATTTGGCCTTAAACACTTACTGTGTGACTCTAGGACTGGTTTAAACTATTTCACCTCAGTTTCTTCATCTGGAAAATGATTTGGAGAAGGAAATATCAAGCTACTCTAATATTTTTGTCAAGAAAACTCCAAATAGGGTATCACAAAGAATTAGACATGACTGAAAATGACTGCACAATAGCAACAAACTATGGTGACACTGAGCCATTGAGTTGTGACTTCCATGCTCTTAGCTATCCTTAAGACTGGGAATATAATCTTTTCACTTTTGCCTCTTAAAAATATCTACTTTCTTTCAAAATTCAACTTAATTACAACATTGTACATACACTTCTCCCCACTCCTCACATGCCCTCCCCACTCCACTTAGTGTTTTCCTCCTACTGGATCCTAGCTTAGTTTCATGATACAATGGGGACAAATACATGTGGGAGTTAGAAGACATCTTCAAATCCTGCATCTCATTATAACATCTTCGCCTCTCTAAATTTTAGTTTCCTCTTCCATAAAATGAGGAAATTATCCTACATAGTCTCTAAAGGCTCCATCCAGCTCTGGGGCTATGTTTTTACCTGTGTGACCTTCGGGAAACTCATTGGGACATAGAGATAACTACAGAACAAGCAAGAGTGGACTAGATTATTCACTGATCTCTTTTAACCCTCATAGTCTATATGTTTTTAACACCTAGACCATAATTCTTTTTCTTATTTAGAAAGTTATCATGACAGATTTCATTAAATGCATTTCTGAAAAAAAAAAGTAATATCTCTAATTTTCTGATCTTTTATCTTATAACAGCTCAATAATGCTATTTAAAAAATACAGAAATAGGTGCATGCAGAATACATACATGTTTTCTTTTTCCATAAAAATATAAGCTCCTTGAGATCTTTTTTTTAAAGCCACATGGTACAAGTTAATAATGACTTGTTGATCAAGTCCATGATGACTCTTAATAGATATTATTCTGATTTAACATCTTGGCACTTTTTTATTTGATTCCCTATAAGAGAAAGTTCATGTAAAAGGTAGCAATTGAAATGCGTTTTGAAGGAAATTGGAAAGTCTGGCCTGTTGTAGAAAGAACTAAGATGACCCACTAGGACCACTAATTTCCAAGTTACTCATAGTTTGTAGTTTGTTATAGTTGACTATAATTATAGTATTATTTTTTCTAAGAGCTCTTAAACCATCTATTTAGTGTTCCTTTCAAGAATTTGATTAGGAATTGTACTAAAAACTACTTGACTAGAGTTTTTATAATCTAGACTTTTCATTTTTCTGGAATTTGGGACATTTTTCTCACTTTAAGTCTTCTCGAACATTTTCTGCTGTTCATGATTGTCCATTTTTTGACTATCTTCTCCTGTTTTTTTAAATAAGAAAGCAAAAATTTTTATTTTTATTAGCTACTAGCAACTTAACATGTCTTTCTTTGTTAATAGTAACTTTTTATTTTCAAAATACATGCAAAGATAATTTTCAATATTCACTTTTGAAAAATCTTGCATTCCAAATTTTTTCTTTTTCCTTTCCCTCCATCCCTCCCCTAGATTACTTGCTGTCTTAGCCCAGAAACTAGAGTCTTTGGGTTTATCTCACACTAGATTACTATTGTCATTGACTATTGTGTCTTGTGAACCTAACCTATTCCACTGATCTGCTACTGTATTTCTTAGTCAATATCAAATGGTTTTGATTACCACTGCTATATAATATTTTAGCTCTGATACAACTAAGCCACCTTCCTTTGAATTTTCATTAATTCCCTTGAAATTCTTGACCTTTTGTTCTTCCAGATGAATTGTTTTATTATTTTTTCTAGCCCTATAAAGTAATTTCTTGGCAGTTTGATTGGTATGGCACTGAAGAAGTAGATTAATTTAGGTAGAATTGCCATTTTTATTATATTAGCTTGATTTATCCATAAGCATTTGATATTCTTCCAATTTGTTTAGAACTGTGTTTTGTAATAGTGTTCATATAATTCCTGACTTTGTCTTGGCAAGTAGACTCCCAAATATTTTATATAGTCTACAGTTATTTTAAATGAAATTTTTCTTTCTATCTCTTACTGTTGGATTTTATTAGTAACATATAGAAATGCTGGTGACTTATGTGAATTTATTTTTTATCCTTCAACTTTGCTAAACTTGTTCATTGTTTCTAGTAGTTTTAGCTAACGCTGTAGAATTCTTTAAGTATACCATCCTATCAGCTGCAAAGAGTGATATTTTTGTTTCCTCATTACCTACTCTAATTTTTTAAATTTCTTTTTCTTCTTTTATTATTAAAGCTAACATTTCTTATAGAGGGCTGGAACTCCCAAAAATATGCTTGAATGAGATAACCAAGAACTTAAGGCTAATTATCTATTCAAATTGAGACAATGACTTTATTAGAATATGTTTGGATAAATGGCTCTTCTCACTGTTGGGTGTTTGCTGCATGTTTGGTGTTAAGATAATCATAGACAAGGATTGGAGGGCAGAGAGACAGGCCAGAGAGTCACTTGGTAGCAGGACGAGGGGGAGAGAGGCTGAACTCAGGACTCCAGGATCCAGGAGAAATCTTTGGCAAGCTTTGTGGCAGTTTGACTGCCTCCTTCACTTCTCCCTTTAAAGACCAAGGACTTTAATTTATCCTGACTCTGGCTGACTCTGAAGTCCTCCAGGAAGCTAGCCTGTATTTTACAATTTCTAATACAATATTGAATAGTAATGGTGATAATGAGCAATCTTATTTCATGTCTGATTGTACGGGGAATGTTTCTAGTTTATCCCTATTACATATGATGTTTGCTGATGGTTTTAGATAGACGGTACTTTTCATTTTAAGGAAAACTCCACTTATTCCTTCTCTCTAATGTTTTTAATAGAAATGGGTGTTGAGTTTTGTCAAATGCCCTTTCTGCATCTATTGATAAAATCATATGATTTCTGTTAGTTTGGTTATTGATATAGTAATTATGCTAATATTTTCCCCAATATTAAACTAGCCCTGCATTGCAGATATAAATCCTACTTGGTCATAGTGTATTATAATATTGGTAAATTGCTGTAATCTCTTTACTAATATTTTATTTAAGACTTTTGCATCAACAGCAGGATAATTTTCGAGAGGCCTGGAGAGACTTACATGAACTGATGCTAAGTCAAATGAGCAGAACCAAGAGATCATTATACATGGCAACAGCAAGATTATATGATGATCAATTCTGATGGATGTGGCTCTCTTCAACAATGAGGTAATTCTGGCCAGTTCCAATGGTTTTGTGATGAAGAGAGCCATTTTCACTCACATCTTTACTGTGGAAAATATGTATAGATCATAACATAGTATTTTCACTCTTTTTGTTGTTGTTTGCTTGCATTTTGTTTTCTTTCTCTTTTTTCCTTGATCTGATTTTTCTTCTACAGAATGATATTTGTATAAATATTATAAAAGAATTTCACATACTTAACATACATTGAATTACTTGCCATCTAGGGGAGAGGATGGTGGGAAGGGAGAGAAAAAAATTGGTTTGCAAGGTGAATGCTGAAAATTATTCATACATATATTTTGAAAATAAAAAGCTTTAATTAGAAAAAAATTTGTATCAATGTTTATTAGGGAAATTAATCTACAATTTTCTTTCTCTATATTGACCCTACCTGATTTAGGTATCAGCACCATATAAATGTCATAAAAAATTGGTAGGACTCCTTCTTTCCCTACTTTTCTAAATAGTTTGCATAGTATTGTAACTACTTGTTCTTTAAATGTATGATAGGATTCATTTGTAAATCCATCTGGCCCTTGAGATTTTTCCTTATGAAGTTTGTTAATAGCTTGTTCAATTTCTTTTTCTAAAATGGGACTATTTGAGTAATCTATTTGCTACTCTGTTAATCTGGGCAACCTATATTTTTGTAAGTATACATCCATTTCACTTAGATTATCAAATTTTTTGGCATACAATTGAGCAAGATAGTTCCTAATTACTGCTTTAATTTCCTCTTCCTTAGTGATAAGTTCACTCTTTTTGATGCTGGCAACTTAATTTTCTCATTTTCCTTTTTTTCTAATCAAATTAACTAAAGATTTATTTATTTTGTTGGTTTTTTCATAAAACCAACTCTTAGTTTTATTAGTTCAATAATTTTCTTGCTTCCAATGTTATTAATCTCACCTTTTATTTTCAGAATTTCAAATTTGGTATTTATTTGGGGGTTTTAAATTTGTTCTTTTTCTAGCCTTTTTAGTTGCATGCCCAATTCATTAAATCTTCTCTGTCTCTATTTTATTCAAGTAAGCATCTAGAGATGTAAAATTTCCCAGAACTGCTTTGGTTGCATGCCATAAATTTTGGTATGTTGTCTCAATGTTGTCATTCTCTTGGATAAAATTATTAATTGTTTCTATGGATTGTTGTTGCACCCACTCATTCTTTAGGATTAGGTTATTTAGTTTCCAATTATTTTTTGGTTTATTTTCCCCTGGTTCTTTATTACATGTAATTTTTATTGCATCATGATGTGAAAAGGCTTTCTGCATTTGATTTTGAGGTTTTTATACCCTAACACATGGTCCATTTTTATGTTTGTTCTATGTATTGCAGAGAAAAAAAGTATATTATTTTCTGTCCTCATTCATTTTTTCTCCAAAGATCTATCATACTTAACTTTTCTAAAATTCTATTTACTTCCTTATCTTCTTTCTTGTTTATTTTGTGATTCTATTTATCTAGTTCTGATAGAGGGAGGTTGAGATTCTGCACTAGCATAGTTTTGCTATCTAATTCTTCTTGCCACTCTCTTAACTTCTCCTTTAGGAATTTGGAGGCTATATCACTTGGTGCACATATATTTAGTATTGATATTACTTCATTTTCTATGGTACTCTTTAGCAAGATGTAGTTTCCGTCCTTATCTTTTTAAATTAGGTTGCTTTTGCTTGATCTAAGATCAGGATTGCTACCCCTGTTCATTTACTTCAGCTGAAGCATAATAGATTTTATTTTTAAGGTCAGTTGTTTTTTCAATGAGGTATTTCACATTTTTCTATTTTTTATTTTTTTCATTTTGTTTGACTAATTCTTGATGTCTCATTGAGTCAGTCAATTCCATTTGTCCAATTCTAATTTTTAATGAATCATTTTCTTCAGTTAGTCTTTTAAATCTTCTTTTGCATTGCATTTGCCCAATAGAAATTTTAAAGGTGTTTTGTTCATTGGATTTTTTCCCCATTTCATTAATTCTATTTTTTAAAGGAATTGTTCTCTTTTTTCCATTTCACCAATTCTGTTTATAAGGAGCTGTTCTATATTTCCATTTCGCCAATTCCATTTTTCAAGGAGCTATTTTCTTTTTCCATTTGAATTTTTCAAGGAATTATTTCCTTTTTCCATTTTACCAAATGTAATTTTCAAGGAGTGTTTTTTTCAGAGAATGTCTGTATTTTCTTTTCCAAACTTTTCTTCAAAGCTTTCGTTTCCTTTCCTCATTTTTCTTCTCTTTTTTAAAGATCCTTTTTGAATTCTTCCAAGAAAATCTTTTGAGTTGGAGACCAACTCATATCTCCCTTTGAGGCTTCGTCTGGACAAATTTGCCTTTAGTGTCCTTGGGATTCGAAGTCTGTTCTTGCCTGTCTCCCTAATAGCTATCTATGGTCAGAGTTCTTTTTGCTTTTCTGCTCATTTTTTAAAAGGTTGAGATCTACTCCTAGGGCACAGGGGAGATTATCCCAAGCTTTCTTTTAACCTGTCCTGGGGCCAGTGTTGCTGCAGACTTCCTTGCCACAGTGGGTGGGCTTGGCCACATTCTGCCTGTTATGCTGGGGTTCCAGAGATCACTATTTGCCTTCTATAGTTATGTTGGAGGTCTCATTGCTAATCTGCTGATCTACTGGCTTCTGAATGAGGACAGAGTAGCTAACACTGCTGTATTTTGTCTAAGAGCTCCCAGTATATTCTCTGAACCAGGCTCTCCATTCTGGGTCTCCTTGTACTCTACCTATACTGGGCTGCATGCCCCCCTGCCTAACTGAGGCAGACCTTTCTAAAGCCCTTCCAAGATATTTTTTGCTGTAAATTTGTTACACTCCAAATATTTGTGGGTTCTGTCACTCCAAAATCCATTCAAAGGCTTGATTTGGTATTAATTCTGAGGGAAACCAGGAAGAGCTCAAAGTCCTGACTCTCTCTACCATCTTGGCTCTGCCCCCTCTTTTCATTCTTTTTGAAAGAGAAATTGGAAAGAAGTAAAAGTTGAGTAGTTCTGCCTTCTCAAGGTTATAAATCTATACCATCCAATTCTTAAAGATTTTTAGCTCTACACTGGAAAGCTCCCAACTTAAAAAATTTTTTTTTGCTACTATGCCATTTAAAAAGAAAGACAGCTCATTTGGAACTTTTACCTTCCTTTTAATATTTTTATAGATCCATGTTGCATATACTTATTTTTGGTTATGATCCCTTTTTCTATGAGGTATGGTCCTGGATTCTTAAACTTTCTATAGGCCTTTTGCAATCTGAATTAATAAGATTGGATTCATTAGTTGTCTCTTACCTATGTTCATTATTGGGGTTATTGGTGACTGCATAGTCAGAATTTTATTTTCAAAAGCCTTCTGTTTTTTTTTCTTTTAGAGTTTTTGACCACAAGATGATGCCTACTTTTTCTGACTTTGGGGAGAAATTTATTTTTCTAATATCAACAATATCTTTCTGATTGTGTGTAGTATTTCCTTCTTTTAATATTATGATCTCTGGTGTTTGCCACTTCCAAAGCATGAGCCTTCTTTCTTGACTGAAGAAGATTTGAAGTGATAGTTTGTGATTATTCTTCTGACTATCATTTACTTTAGAGTTGAAAGGGAAATCTTCTAGCTTAATTTCTCCATTTTGCAGAAGAGGAAATTGAAGCCAAGAGAATGACTTTGTCCAGGGTTAGTCACAGAACTAGATAGAACTAGGTGAGTTAACAACTAGTTGAAAACTTTACCCAAAGACTATTGATTAAAGTGGTCACTGTCAACTTGGAAAGAAATCCCCAAAGAAAGAAAGAGCCATAAGCTTGCATCTTTGTCCTTGTTTTGTTATGTCTTTTAAATCAATGACTTGGATGAAATCATAGGAAGCAAGCATAACAATTTTGTAGTTGACACAAAGCTGAGGGGAATAGTTAATATGTTGAATGACAGAAGAAGAGTTCAAAAAAATCTCAGTAGGCTTGGTCAAAGCCCACTAGATGAAATTCAACAAGAATACATTTAAAGTCCTGTATTAAGCTTCCAAAAAAACCTAAAAAACAAAACCCAAATCCTCAATTGCACAAGTACAGACCTGACTTGACTGTAGTCTATGATAAAAAGATGTGAGGGATTGATACTAAGCACAATATGATCAGGCAGTGTGACAAAATTGCTTTAAAATGTTGCTCCAATCTGAGGCTTCATTAATACAAAACACAGTGGCCAGAGTACAAGAAGTGACAATTCTGCTGAATTCTGTGTTCATCAGACCACATCTGGAATAATGTGTCCATCTCTGGGTAGTAATCTTTATGTCAACTACTGACAGTTTAAGTGTGTCCTAAGGAGGAAAGCCAGGATGGTGACAGGTCTGGAAATCTTGTCTTCTAGAATGGGGTGAGTTATTTGCATATCTTTATCAAGCTTTGAAAATTGTTCCTCCTGTGTGTTCACTGGAGTCTTTGAGCCTTCACTTTATCGTACTTATCAAAAAGTAAATACCTTCTTGTCATGGAGAGAAGAATTTTCTGGCATTAAAATATGCATGTTTATAAAAAGATTCTTTATTGTGCTACTCTGTACATTCTTACCCTAGGAATTGTTAAGTAAACTGGAGTTATTTTGCCTGAGGGAAAAAAGATTGTGATATTTGAAGGACTCTCATGTAGAAGAATAAGGAGAGTTGTTCCAGATGGCAGAGCCAGGACCTAAAGGTGAAAGTTTTAGGGGGAGAAATTTTGGTTCTATACAAGAAAGAATTTCTAACAGCATTGCTTAACAAGTGGAATAGGTTTACTTATGAAGTTGTTTATTCTTTGTTACTGAAGACAAAAGATCATTAATCTTGGTTATCGTGGAAGGGATTCTTAAATGAGGAGAAAGGTTGGACTGGTTAACTCTAATAGTTTTTTTCCAACCCCAAGAGTTTATGATACTAACTTCTTAATCCCAGAAAGTTTCCTGGTCCAAAGGATCTCTACTTGAGTTCTCCTTTTACACATTTCCATATTTGTATAATTGTGACTAGAGCACAGCAGCTATTCTCCCCATTCACAGCAGGAGGTGATATGCTCAGAGTACATAATATATTGTTCCATATTAAAAAAACTCTCTCCTTGGTAGATTCTGTCTCTGCTGTAAGTAGATGGAAAGATTATTCTTGCATGATTTTTCAATTCTTTTCTTTTCATTAAGCCGCACAGTATCATAAAATATATATTTTCAGTATAAAGTTATTCATTTGTCAATCCAGTTAATCAGTGGTCCTGTCCCTGAAGAAGGTCAAATAGGTATGAAGTTTGTCTCTCCCATTTCCTGTCCATTTAAAAAATTCATTTTAGATCCTGATGAAGAGCCAGGCTGAATTAACAGGTTGTGCATCACATAAATCAATAAGCAGTTATCCAGTCAATAAGTATTTATAAAGTATCTACTCTTTGCAAGAGATACAAAGAAAGGGAAAAGTTGCTGCTCCTGAGGAGTTCAGAGAAGGAGAAACAACATGCAAACAACTACACATACAAATAAAATATAACGGTGAGAGTTCATTTTTTAATCTTTTCCCTTGTTTAATATTTTATTTTTCTCAATTACATATAAAACAACAATTTTTTAAAAAAAATTTGACTTCCAGATTCTCTTTCTTCATCTTCTTCCTTATTTCTGCTTTGACATAGGTTGTACATGTATAGGCATGCAAAATACATTTCCATGAAAGTCATTCTGTGAAAGAAAACAGACAAAAAACTTCAAGAAAAATAAAGTAAAGAAAATTATCTTTGATCTATATTCAGTATTGACTAATTCTTTGTTTTTTTTCTCTGAAGAGGGATAGCATCTTTCATCATAAGCTTTATAAAATTGTCTTGGATCATTCTATTGCTGAGAATAGTAAGTTATTCATAAGGGTCCTCAAACTTTTAAAATAGGGAGCCAGTTCACTGTCCCTCAGACTCTTGGAGGCCCGGACTATAGTAAAAACAAAAACTTTGTTTTGTGGGCCTTTAAATAAAGAAACTTGTACTGCCATCTTAACTCTTAGTGGGATATCTTAAAGAGATAAATAAGATAAGGCAGCAGGGAGCTGATAGAAGGGAGGACAATTTGGAAAAAATAAAAGTCAGAAGCATATATATATATATATATATATACATATATATGTATATATCTCTACACATACACACACACACATATATATATGTATCTGTAATCTACTTGGGGGATATTCAGTAGAAGAAAGGAGAAAAGAAGAATAAAATAAAAAGTACACAGCAGAAAGCAAAAGAAAACCTATAAAGAAGCAAAGATGGATGATTATAGTTACAAATGTCTTCTATTATTATAATATGCTCTCTGTAAATGGAAATTTATTGTTTACATGTTTTTAATCCTCTCTTATGTTCTGCTGTGCATATAACTAAAAAAATATCAGGTCAGTTTTCCTTCATAATTTCTTGAAAGATGATGAGACTTTTTTTATTATAAATTTCAGGTAGTCTAATAGTTGTTAAATTATCTGTTCTGAATTTTCTTTCCAGGTTAGTTGTTTTCCAATGAGATATTTTACATTTTCTTCTATTTTTTTATTTGTTTGATTGTTTCTTGATGTCTCATCAAGTCTATTGAGATTGCTTTGGATCACTGAACCACAGAGAAGAACCAAGTTTTTCATAGTTGATCACTGAACATTCTTGCTATTATTGTGTAAAATGTATTCATGGTTCTGTTTGTTTCGCTCAGCATCAATTCATGTAAATCTTTCCAGCCTTTTTAAAATTAGCTTGTTCATCATTTTTTATAGAACACTGTTCCATTATTTTCATATACCCACAACTTGTTCAGCCCCAATTGATAGGCATCTACTCATTTTCCAATTCTTTGCTACCACAAAAAGAGCTGCTACAAACATTTTTGCACATGTGGTTTTTTCCTGCCTTTAAGATTTCCTTGGGATACAGACCCAGTAATGGCACTGCTGAGTCAAAAGATATGCACAATTCAATAGTCCTTTGGGTATAGCTCCAGATTGCTCTCCAGAATGGTTGGATCATTTTACAATTCCACCCAATACATTAGTGTTCCAATTTTCCCCCATCCCCTCCAATATTTATCATTATCTTTTCCTGTCATCTTAGCCAATCTGAGAAGTGTGAAGGGGTACTTCAGAACTATTTTAATTTGCATTTCTCTAATCAATAGTGATTTAGAGCATTTTTTTGTATAACTATAAGTAGCTTTAATTTTGTCATCTGAAAATTATCTGTTTATATCCTTTAATTATTTATCAATTGGGGAATGATTTGTATTCTTATAAATTTGACACAGTTCTTTATGTATTTTAGACATGAGACCTTTATTAGAAACACAGATTTTTTCCTAACCTTGTACTTCTCTTTTAATCTTATTTCTGTTGATTTTGTTTGTGCAAAAACTTTTTAGTTTAATGTAATCAAAGTTGTCAATTTTGCCTTTCATAATGTTCTCTAGTTCTTCTTTGTTCATAAATTCCAACCTTCTCGTAAGATCCAATAACTAATTTATTTCTTGCTCTTTTAATTTGTTTATGGTATCCTCTTTTATGCCCATATCATGTATACATTTTGACCTTATTTTAGTATGGGGTGTGAGATGCAGATCTATATCAAGTTTCTGTCATATTATCTTCCAGTTTTCCCAACAATTTTTGTAAAATATTGAGTTCTTATTCCAGAAGCTGGAGTTTGGGGGTTTATCAAACACTAGATTACTATAGTTATTGATTATTGTGTTGTGTGTATCTAATCTATTGCACTGATCCACCACTCTATTTCTTAGTCAGTACCAAATGGTCTTGATGACTTCTGCTTTATAGTATAATTTTAAGTTTGGTACTGCTAAGCCACCATCCTTTGTATTTTTTTTCATTAATTCCCTTGATATTCTTCATCTTCCAGATAAATTTTATTATTTTTTTTATAGTTTGATAAGATAATTTTTGGCAGTTTGATTGGCACTGAAGAAGTAGATCAGTTTAGGCAGAATTGTCATTTTTAGTATATTAGCTCAGCCTATTCATGAGCAATTGATATTTTTTCATTTCCTTAGATCTGACTTTATTTGTGTGAGAAGTGTTTTGTAATTGTGTTTATATAGTTCTAGGATTTATCTTGGCAGATAGACCCACAAATATTTTATTTTGTCTTCAATTATTTTAAATAGAATTTCTTTTCCTACTCTTGCTGTTAGGCTTTGTCACTGATATATAGAAATGATGATGTTTTTTGTGAATTTATTTCATTTCCTGCAACTTTGCTAAAGCTTTTGCTTCGATTAGGTTTTTGGATGATTTTCTAGGATTCTCTAAGTATATCATCATATCATTTGCAGAGTAATAGTTTTAGTTCCTCATTACCTATTCTAATTTCTTTAATTTCCTTTTCTTTTCTTAATGCTAAAGCTGACATATCGAGTGCAATGTTGAATAATAATGGTGATAATAGGTATACTTGTTTCAACCCTGATATTGGGAATACATCCAGCTTCTCTCCATTACAAATAATGCTTAATGTTGATTTTTGATACACACTGCTTTATCCTTGTGCTCTCTAGTGTTTTTAATAGGAAAGGGTGCTGTATTTTATCAAAAGCTTTTTCTGCATCTATTGAGATTATCATATGATTTTGGTTGGTTTTGTTATTGATATGGTCAATTATGATAATAGTTTTCCATATTGGACCAGCTCTGCATTCCTTATATAAATCCCACTTGGTCATAGTGTATTATCCTGCTGAGAATTTGCTGTAATCTCTTTGGTAAGATTTAAAAAAAAATTTACATCAATATTCATAAGGGAGATTGGTCTGTAATTTTCTTTCTTTGTTTTGGGTCTTCCTGGTTTAAGTATCAGTGTTATAAAAGGAATTTTGCAGCATTCCTTCTTTGCCTATTTTTCCAAATAATTTACACACTATTGAAAATAATTGTTCTTTAAATATTTGGAAGAATTCATTTGTGAATCCATCTGGCTCTGGAGATTTTTCTTAGGGAGTTCATTAATGGCTTGTTCCATTTCTTTTTCTAAAAATGGGACTATTTAAGTAATTTATTTCCTTTTCTGTTAATATGAGCAATTTATATATATTTTTGCAAATATTTATCCATTTCAATCAGATTGTCAGACTTGCTGCCATACAGTTGGGCAAAATAGTTCCTAATTATTGCTTTAATTTCTTTGTTATTGCTGGTAAATTCACCCTTTTTATTTTTAATCTGGTGATTTGTTTTTTTTTTCTTCTTTCTTTTTTCTAATCAAATTAACCAGAAGTTTATTTATTTTGTTGGTTTCTTTATAAAATAAACTCTTAGTTTTATTTATTTATTAGTTCAATAGTTTTCTTAGTTTCAATTTTATTAATCTCTTCTTTGAGTTTCAGAATTTTTAATTTGGTATTAGAGGTTTTAAATTTGTTCTTTTTCTAGCTTTTTTGGTTACATGCCCAATTCAATGATTTCCTCTTTTTCTATTTTATTCATATAGCTATTTAGAAATATAAAATTTTCCCTAAGAACTGACTTGACTATATCTCATAAGTTTTTGATATGTTGTCTCATTATTGTCATTCTCTTGAATGAAATTATTGTTTCTGTAATTTGTTGTTACCCACTCATTTTTTAGAATTAGATTATTTAATTTCCAATTGGTTTTTAGTCTATCTTTCCTTGCCCCTTTATTGAATATAACTTTTATTGCATTGTGATCTAAAAAGGGAGCATTTACTATTTCTGCCTTTCTGCATTTGATTGTGAGGTTTTTTTATGTCCTAAGACATGATCACTTTTTGTGAAGGTGCCATGCACTTCTGAGGAAAAATGTATATACCGTTCTGTCCCTATTCAATTTTCTCCAGAGGTCTATCATATCTAGTTTTTCTAGGATTCCATTAACTTCCTTAATTTCTTTCTTGTTTATTTTTGTGGTAGGTTTTTCTGATACAGAGAGGGGAAGGCTGAGATCCTCCACTAATATAGTCAGAATTGCTACCCCTGCTTTTTTTTTTTTTTAACTTCAGGAAAGCATAATAAATTCTGTCCCAGTCTTTTACCTTTGCTCTGTGCATGTCTCTCTGTATCAAATGTGTTTCTTGTAAACAACATACTGTAGGATTCTGTTTTTTAATCCACTGCTATTCATTTCTGTTTTATGGGAGAGTTCATCCCATTCACATTCACAGTTATGATTACCAGCTCTGTATTTTCCTCCATCCTATTTTCTTCCCTGTATATGCTTTTGTTCTCTTTCCACCCACTATCTTATCTCCTATCCTCCCTCCCCTTCTCTTAGTAGAGGTTCTTTTAACCCACTTCACCCACTACCCACCTCTTCCTTCTTTCTCTTACCTTTTCCCCTAGATTTTCTGCCCTCTTTTTCTATCTTGCCCCTCCCTTTTCTTACCTTTTTCTCCTCCTACTTCTTTATAGGGTAAGATAAATTTCTATACCCAATGGAATGATTATTATTTTCTCTTAGAACCAAAACTGATGAGATCAAGCTTCAGACAATGCTCATCTCACCTTCTTTCCCTATATTGTAATGTCTTTTGAACCTCATCATGTGAACTAATTGTTCCATTATATCTCCCTTTCCTCTTTTTCAAGCATAAACTTTTCCCCACCCCTTAATGTCTTTTTCTTTGATGTTATCACAGCAGAGTCCTTTCACAACCTCACCCTCAGTCCATGTGATGTCTCCCTTTTTCTTCCCCAGTGATAAAGTTCTCAAGATAACATTTTCCCAGATAAATAGGTATAAATAGTTTAACCTTTAAATAATACATATTTTTGTCCTATTTACCTTTCTATACTTCTCTTGAGAGCTGTGTTTATAGATTAAATTTTGTTTTGTTCTTTTTATTTCAATAAAAATGATTTAAAATCTCTTACTTCATTGAACCTCCATCACCTCCCCTGAAAGATGATGCTGTATCTTGCTAGGTAGTTAATTCTTGGTTGTAATCATAGTTCCTTTGCCTTCTGGAATATAGAATTACAGGCTCTCCGATCTTTTATAATAGAAGTTAACCAGATTCTGGGTAATTCTCCATTGTTGCTCCTTGAATTTTATCTGGTAGCTTGTAGTAGTTTTTCCTTGAAGTTGTAGTTCTGGAGTTTTGCAACAATGTTCCTTGGGTTTTCCTTGTGTTATCTCTTTCTGAATGTGATCGATGGATTCTTTCAATGAATATTTCTCCCTCTGTTTCTAGAATATCAGGGCAATTTTCTTTAATGATCTCTTGAAAAATGCTATCCAGGTTCTTTTTTGGTCATAGCATTCATATAGCCAATAACTTTTAAACTGTCTCTTCTGAATCTATTTTCCAGGTCAGCTATTTTTCCAATGAGATATTTCAAATTTTCTTCCATTTTTTTCATTCTTTTTAGTTTATTTGACTGATTCTTGCTATCTCACAGAGTCATTAGCTTCCATTTGCCCTGTTCTAGTTATTAATGTGTGATTTTCTTCAGTTAAAGAAATTTTGTATCTCTTTTTCCATTTGGTTAATTCTGCTTTTTAAGGACTTGTATTTCCTCCTTTTTTTTTTTTTTTTTAAACTTTTATGGTTGAGCTCTTCTCCTGGAATAAAAGGGGAGCTGTTCCAAGCTTCTTATGCATCTCTGATCCTTAGCTTTAAGCACAGGGGCCCCTTGTGTTTGCAGTGGGTAGCTTGGCTGCTCTTTCCAGGAAAAGCCTGATTTCACAGAATTTTTCTTCTGAGCTGGGATTGGAAAGTGCCCCACTAATTTGTTCCTCCACTGAGCCAGGACTGAGGGTCTTAGTTGCTGATTTGATGTGATTAAGACCCTCTCATTTGCTTTTGTAATGTTTTGGTTGATTTTCTGGAGGTCTTGGGACCAGACTTTGTTTTAGTCAGAGTAATCTCCATGAGATTCTTCAGGAGCCAGGGATAAAGTCCAAATTCTTTACTGTCTCCTTTCCTGGGGCTCTGCTAGCTTTTTTGAGCTCTTCAGATGGGCCTTGATCTCAGTGGGGGGAGCAGGAAGCTAGACCAGCCATCAGGAGGCTGATGAAGATGGAATGAATGTCTATCCTTGGCTCAGAGAGCTTGAGTTCCACCTCCAGTCCTCTGACTCTGACTGGGTTTGTCCCACTTTATATGCTCTATTTTAATTACATCATTGTATGTGTGAATTTTGTAGAATAGGTGTCAATCTTGTAGAACTATATTAAGTACTAAGTACATGTACTGAACTAGAGAACTATCAATCACCATGCTAACCTAGATAAAACCATTGTCTTATAAATTCCACTGAGTTAACACCTTGTTGTAAGAATCCTTGTTTCAAGTACACAGTTCTGGCCTATAACAGACTTTCCCAGAGACTGTTTGAGCTGGGCTGAATGCCCTTTTTACCCTAATGAGATTGACCTTTCTTGAAGTTTTTCCTATCTATCTTGAGCTGGGGAGTGGTTTCATTCTGTCAGACTCTATTCAGAAGCTTGGCTTCATGTGGCATTCAAGGATAACTGGGAAAGCTCAAGCAGCTTCCTGGCTTTACTCCACCATCTTGACTCCATTCCCCAAAAGAGCATTTCTACTTTTGAAGGAGCTCTTCTCTTCAGTGAATTTTTGTTTATCTTTTTCCACTTGGGCAATTTTGCTTGCTTTTCAAGCTATTTTTCTCTTTAATGGATGTCGTCTTTTTTTTTTTAACTATGTTTTTATCTTATTTTTAAGGTGTTATTTTTTCATTATTTTGTGCTTCTTTTACCAAGCTATTGACTCATTTTTCATGATTTTCTTACATCACTCCCATCTCTCTTCCTAATTTTTCTCTACCTCTCTTACTTGATTTTAAAAATCCTTTTTGAGCTTTTCCATAGCCTGAGACCAATTCATATTTTTCTTTGAGGCTCTGGGTGCAAGAATTTTGACTTTGTTGTCTTCTTCTGAGTGTGTTTTTTATCTGCCTTGTCACCATAATAACTTTTTGTAGTCAGATTTTCCCCCTATTGTTTGCTCATTTTTCTAGTCCATTTTTTAACCTTTAATTGTATGTTAAAGTGCAGCTCTACTTCCCAAGTGGAAGGGGTACTATTGCAAACTTAAGATTTTTAATTCAACTCTTTTTAAGAGTTATTCTGGGGATCTGTAAACTTTTGGCTTTTCCAAGGTGGTATGATATAGGGAAAGGTGTGTTTACTACCCTCTTTTACTATGCAGTAGTTTGTGAGTGACCACATGCACTCCAACTCTGGAACTATGACCAGAGTCCCTGTTTCCCTTTGGCCATAAGATTTGCTGTGTTAGTGGTCTTCTTCTTACTGGGACTAAGATTCAGGACTGCAACTGAGTTGCAACTATAGGCAGTTCAACAGAGTACTGCCCCTGGTGCCAGCAAAGCATTTATAAATCTCCTACTGACCCATTTTCTGGTCCCTTTATTAGTGGGCTGAGAGATCTGGAAACCACCACTGCTACTGATTCAGTTACTCTAAGAACTATTCTTGGTTTTCTTGGGTCTGGTCTATACTGATGAGGTGCAAATGATGAGGTGTGAGAATTGGGGTGAGAGGTCCCCTCTGGTTAGAGGTGCAGGTCCTATTTGAAAGAATTCGCAAGCCTGAAATCTGTGTGGCAAAAAGGGATTTATTGTCACTGAGAAGCCAGCTTGCTAGAAAGACAGACTTCTTAATGGGCAAAAGATTCTGTTAGGAAGATAGCAAAGGTTAACATTGAGAAGAGAATAACTTTACCAGTGGGCATGGTCTGAAAAGATATCTAGGCATGTAGCCCTAGATATATTGGGGCTTACTTTGATCTTTGGCCTGGAGACAGGGGCCAACTCCTGTGAGACTGATTTTCAATTTCAATTTAAAATTGAATAAGATTACTTAACTGGGAGTTTGAACTATTCAATAGGACTATCAGGCCGAGATCTCCAACTGAATGAGAACACTTAACTTGGGGAGGGCATTGTCTGGGAAAGGTATGCTTTTCCCAGGGGAGAGAGCTTGAGACCCCAAATCACCCTTCTTTTGCAGATTAAAGGGAACACAGTTTCAGGCCCCCTTCAAAGGTTAAAGGGGACATACTGTCAGAATCAATACTGTCACAGCTTGTGCTGTATTGTCCTCCTTTCTCATCTTGGTAAAATTGACTTTTCCTGTCAAGCTTCCAAGTTGTCTTGGGTTAGAAACTTGTTTCCCTTCATCTTTTTGTGGGTCTACCTCTTTAGAATTTGTTTAGAGTGATTATTTAAAATTATTTGGAGGAGGTTGGTGAGAGTTTGAATGAATCCCTGCCTTTATTCTGTTATCTTGGCTCTTAGTGAGAGATCTTGAATGTGGGTCAACATGGAGAGGAAGCTCATCAAACCTCAACCTTCATCTGGAGAGGACGTGAGTAACCTGACCCCATGTTGGCACTGAGGGCCAAAGCTCTGTGTGTTCCACACTAATTACAATTACATCTCATGTGTTATCTTACCATATAATTTACCAAGTTTAAATTTTTTTATGTCTAACTGAGGATAAATGAGGTAAGATCACTTTTCTTAATCTATGGTCAGTAGCAAAATTGTAGTAGTCTGAAAAACTCTTACTATCAAACACTTTTACTTCTTAAAACTTGTAAACTTAAAAATTTCTTTACCTTCTCCTTTCTTCCTAAGTCCTACCACAATGAGAATATGCAGGACTAGTCCAAGATAGGGAATGTAATTATTTTGCTGTTCTTTGAGATAGGAAGGAAAATTGGATTAGATTGTCCTTCCTATATCTTCTAGTCCCAATATTCTGGTTCTATTATTTGATATCTAAAGAATAAGCTCCTTTCTAGGTATAAAAAGAGGGAGGGAATATGAATGAGGCATATCCATGGGAAAAATCTGGCAAAGGAAAAGTATCCATGACTTAGCTTCATGGATGGAATAGGGAGCAAAGCAGGCACCAGGACAGAGACCTAGGCAGCAGCACAAAAAGGTGAACTAATAAAAATGATGGGATGAAAGTTATCCACTTTTAATGGCTTATTCAATATCTCACTTTCTTAAGGAACACATTTATTTGTTTGAAACTAAGCCTCCAGAAAATGACACCATTTATCTTTTCTTACAGAGGTAAGAGCTGAGAAATGGCAGTAGCTGGGGAAAGTTTGATTAGAATAGTAATGGGAATCTAGCCCATTTTCTTTTATCTGGTTTGTACACACTGTTGCCTCTGGATCAAGTGGTGGCCTTCAGGATATTAGAAGTTCTCTTTGTCCCAGGCGCTTCGTCATCCCCAGGAGTAAGAAGGAGGGTTCTCAGGCAAAATTACAGGCCATTGTTTCAAGCCCTTATTCAGTGGATTCTGAGACAGGCAAGTGCAGAGGGCCCTCAATAACTCTAAAAAAGTCTTAAACTGCCTTCTCTATTATGATCATCCCTGGCTTGAGAAAAGAAAAAAAAAGCAGCAACCCACAAAGCCAATTATGAAGATAAGGCCATCACTCCCTATTCTTTTCTGAGCCTTATATCAAGCATTTCCTGGGCTTCTGTTGAAATATCAGGTGATGTCATCTTAGGTCTGGCATATTACAGTAAAAAATAGGCTCTAATTGAAGTCATCACCTACTCTTAAGATCCCCTGGGTTTATGAATGACTCAGAAGTAGAGTTGCCACACTGTGGATAACTGAACCACAGTAATAAGTCCCTGAGTCCTTTACTGCTGCCTTGAGAATTGTAAGTGTGAAGTTGTCAGAATCTAGATTCCCTAAGAAATTTTTCTGGAAACCATCACCATATTTTTCACTGAACTGATATATGAAAATCAAGGAGTTATCCCACTTTTTTTTGTACCAGCTCATTTGATGGCTTTTCAAGTCCCCTCCTTTCAAGGTGCAATGTAAGGTGATAGTTCTTCCAACATGGGCAGTCAGGGTTTGGTCTTGTTCCAACTGGATATCTGATATTACTTCTGAAAAGGAAAAAAATAACAAACAAGTTATAGAGGCTTTAAGGAAACTCTGTTTAAAGGAAATTGAATATACTGAACCAGCACCACAGGGAGGGATAGCTCCCACCTTACTTTTCTCTAGAGAATATTCCAGCCAGCAGTATATTTCTCAGGAGAAGAGGAAACTGGGAGGCTTTAATGCCTCCTCACTGTTAGACCTCTACTTTGTTCTTACCTGAATGAAAGAAGGTGAGATAGGCAAAGAACTTTACCCACTTCATGGCTTCAATGCAGAGGAGAATGAATCAGAAGTGTGTGAGGCACTTTTTTGGTCTCACCTGAAACCTGGATTAACAGGTGTTCTGACTGACCCTTGAGAAATGACTTGTCAGTTACAGAGGGAGTATAGTGCTTGCCACTTCCTCAGGAGGTGGCTGATAAGAATATTTTCCTGAGCAGCCCTAGAACATACATTACAAAAAGAGAGGTCAGCAGATTTAGTCAGAAATAGTTTCAGTGTTTCCTATGCTCTACAGAGTGGTACATTGAAAACAATACAAACTTTTAGAGTCAAAAGGATCTGTTGTAGTACAAAAAGCACTGAATTTAGAGTCAGAGGGCCTGGGTATAAATCTTCTACTACTTATTTATTCTATGGCTCAGAAAGGTGAAGCCAATTGAGATGCTGCTTCAGGTATGACCTTGGACATGTTACAATTTCTCTGTGCTTCAGTTTTCTCAACTCTAAAATCAGGGGGTTGGCCTATAAGGTCTTTAAGATCTCTTTCAGTTTTTAATAGGGTGACAAGAATGCCTCATTTCTCCTCCATCCTAGATTTTGAAAGTTGATTTAATTCCCATTTTATTGTTTTCTTTCTTTCTTTCTTTCTTTCTTTCTTTCTTTCTTTCTTTCTTTCTTTCTTTCTTTCTTTCTTTCTTTCTTTTTCTTTCTCTCTCTCTCTCTCTCTCTCTCTCTCTCTCTCTCTCTCTCTCTCTCTCTCTCTTTCTCTCTTTCTCTCTTTCTCTCTCTCTCTTTCTTTCTTGACTTGCCCAGGGTCAAACAGTCAGAAAGTGTTAAATGTCTGAGACCAGATTTGAACTCATATCTTCCTGACTTCAGGGCTGGTGCTCTATGCACTGCACCACCTAGCTGCCCCTATTTTCATTCTTTTTAGTAGAAAAAGTAATGGATTAGAAATTAAAAGCTTGAGATAATGTGGCTTTGGACAAATCACTTGTGGGAGTCATGTCTTGTTTCCTTATCTATAAAATGGGGATAAAAATGTTCATCCTACGTAACTAAGCAGGTTACTGTGAAGATAAAATGCAATTATGAGTGCGATGATGCTTTGAAAAAAAGCATAAAATGCTATATAAAAGCAATACATATGTTTGTCTTTTAAAACTCCATAGTCTGGCTCCTATCTACCTTTCTAGGTTTATTATTCTCCACCATGTATTCTATTTTCTAGTCCACTTGGACTGTTTGCAGTTTTATGCAGTTTCCTGTCTCTATGTCTTTGAACAGGCTGATCACCCCAGGCTAGGATATACTCATTTCTCATTTCTACCTTGTAGAATCTCTAGTTTTCTTCAAAGCTCAGCTCAGAATCTACCTCCTATAGGAAGCCACTTATAATCCTCTTTAATTGTTAGTGCTCTTCAATAGAAAGAATGCATTTTATATTTTCTTTTTATAAAATGCATTTTATATTTTCTTTTTTAATGTACCTATCTCTTTATTCTCCCCTTCTGCCAAATAGAATATAAGCTTCTTGAGGTCAGGGACTATTTCATTGTTATCTTAGTATTTATCCCAGTGATTAACAATCAATAAATACTTGTTAAATGAATGAATCACTATTTTATGTTAATATTTAATTTGCCATGATTATTGAATTCACCTGAAGAACTCCTTAGAGAAAAAAGAATTATTGACATACATAATTACTGAACAGTCCTGAACAAATCAGCAAATATTTATGAAAAACTGAATCATTTGAGGATAGATTTTCCTTTCACTTCTCATAATTTCTTGTCTTATCAGAGATGATTTAACCAGATATCAAGGGAACATACCTTTCACTTTCCAATCTCTATACTTTGTTTATAATGTTCTTTATGCACGAAATGTTCTTCCTTCTCACTTCTGGAAGCTGAAATATTACTTATCTTCCAACACTTTCTGTTCTGCTCTTCCCCATTAATTTTTTATTCCATATCCATCTACACTCATGGGAAGAAAAGAAGATATGAATTAATCAAGCACCTATTATGTTGCAGGTTCTATAGTGCTTTACAAACATTATCTCATTTGATCCTGATAATAAGCCTAGGAAGTAATTTTATTATTACCCCCATTATGTTTGGGCAAACAAAAGTAGACAGAAGTTAGGTGACTTGTCCACAGATAGTTTTGGAGGCCAGATATCAATTTTGGTCTTCTTGATTCCAAGCTTAGCAATCTATCCACTCTGCCCAGTGATGATCTATCTTCTGATAGATAGTAAGATGTAGTTCAGAGTCACAGTGAGGAAAGAGCTTTATGAATCTTAGGTTGTTATATAAATGCATTTTAGAATTCTCTAAAAGGTCTAATAATTTTGTGATTTTCTGCCTCCTTTAGCATTCCTTCCAATATTATATAATATAGTATTGCAAAGTATATTGTATTGTAAATAGTAGATCCTAACTTAATTATTTAGTGAATAACCAGTCAATATGCATTTATTAAGCATCTAATATATAGCAGGTACTTTATTATGTGCTGAGAATATTAAAAGGCAAATTATAGTCTCTGTCCTTGAGAAGCTTAGAATCCAATGAGAGAGGCAATACATACATACATACATACATACACATATAAATATAAAAACACACACATATATCAAGCTATTTGTAGGAAAAATAGGAAATAATTATTAGAAAGAAGACACTAGAATTAAGAGGAATTGGGGAAGGCTTCAGGTAAAAGAAAAGATTTTAATTGGGATTTAAAGGAAGCCGAATAAGTCAGCAGGTGAAGCTGGAGAAGGATATCATGCATGTGATTCAGTCAGAGAAATGCTTGGAACCAAGGGATGAAGCATCTTGTTTATGGAACAGCCAGGTAGTCAGTGTCACTGCATCAGAGAGTAGGATTGAGGAATAAGGTGTAAGAACATCAGAAAGGTAGGAGAGAACTAGATTATAAATGCCAATTTTATATTTATATTTATAAATATTTATATAAATTTATAAATGCCAAATTTAAATGTCACTGAAGTTTATTGAGTAGTGTGGTACATTCTGATATTATTGAATTATGCTTTAGGAAAATCAACTTAGTGTTTTATAATAAATTACATTTACTTTATGTGTAAGGTTAATCCATATAACCAACCTATGAAGTAGATAAGTGGTACAGGTATCACTATTCACAGAGAAGGAAATGGAGATTTGGAGAGCTAAAGTGAATCCAAATTCAGCCTCTGCCATGTATGATCTTACAAGGATCTTAGAATTGCTAGTCAAGTTCACACATAGGATTTTAGAGCACAGGATTTTAATTTATATTAGTGATACCGAGAATATATAAAGGATTGGCACCAGCAGTACCTTGATGTTGCCCCCAAAGATTTACAAACAAGCCAGTTTTCATTAATCAACCATTTAGTTTCTAACCTGAATGTATACAAATATTTTTTGGGGAATTATCTTATTTTTTCATCCTGGACCATTTCTAGGAGAAGGGGAAACTGTGAGTGTTTTCATGGGTATATTCTATTCTGCAAAGTGGAAATAGATTCATAAATCATAGAACTTTAGAGTTGGTTGGATGGGAGCTTAGAAACCTCCCATCCAACACACTCTGGAGTCCACCTCAATCCAAATGGTTAATCTAAAATTAATCCTAATCTCAAGGTAGGGGGCCTTAAATGACTATAGGATTAAAGAGACATAGATTTAAATCTATGAGAATATAAAAAAAAAAGTCAGAGGCCATATAGTTCAATTCCTTCAGTTTCAGATATGGAAACGGAGGCCCAGACAATTTGAGTGACTTGCCTGAGGTCACATGTGTAGTAAAAGGAAGGAGCTCTGAGCAAATTCCCAATATCAGGGAGTCTTAAGATCTATACAGACCAAGAAGCTTTGACCAAGTAACAGGACCTGGCATCTGCCACTAACACTGGGACAGTCTTTGCTTCCTGAGATTATATGCTTTGGAAGTATAGAAAGAAGGAAAATGAACCTGTCCTGTTCCCATGGCAACAGTAAAACTTAGCCAGCCTGCTATGCTTTCTACTTTGGTTGGATAAAGTAAGGGAGTTTTGAGGCAGTTTTAAGCCTGAGATCCAGCCACCAGGAAGGATAATTTGACCAGGGGAGGGTAGTTTTCAAGGTCTGGGCCAGATCCTTCCTTTTAGAGAAGACTCACTTAACTAACCAGTTTCAAGAATGTCTGGAATGAATCTGTCAGAGAAGTCCATGAGCTGAGTCCAATCAGTATGGAAGCTTTGTGTGAGATCCCTGGCAGATATTAATAACAAGTGAGAAGGACACTTTTGCCCTTTAGCAAAGGAATGTCTTTGACAGTATGGGATAGAATGACAGTTGTATTTCCTCTTGGTATATGTGGGATGTAGAAAAAATTATACAGAAAGAAAGACGTGAACGATGATCAAGTCAGATCAGTAGGTATTTTTTGGCACCTTGCTTTGTACCTGATACTGTACTGTTCCCATCTAATAGAATCTGCTATCCTTAGATATTTATCATCAGTTATGTCTGCCATCGAGCATTTAGTAAGCACTTACTGTGTGCCGGACACAATGTTTAATACCAGGGTTACAAAGACAGATAAACACATACCCCATCTATCTTCAAGAAGCTCATATTCTAATGGGGGGGGGGTTCAACATGTGAACTACTATATATGAGATCCAGATAGAGTAGATTAAAGGTATGTAAATAAGGGTGTGGGAGCTAGCATGTGAGGAGTAATTTGGCAGAGACTTCTTTCAATCACTGGAAGCTTGAGAATCTATTCACATTTGATTTTAAGAATACATCTGAAATTCCAAATTTCTGCTTGGTGTTATTTGGGAAATGTATCTGAATTTACAAAAGAAAAATCCTTGACTTGTTTTATCTATTACTCTATTATTTCTGATTTCTAGTCTGCCATCACTTTGGGTCCCTGGTTCTTTGGGAAACATAAAGAAGGACCAATACCCATGGAGACATGTAGGTTGTACCAGTCACTGTGGTGATAGAGACCAATGAAAAAAAAAGCTATGCTAAATTTCCTGCCACTTTGGAGAGATTTCTTTAGTTATTGCATCAGTTGCTATGAGTCCAAGACTTCCTTTTGATAAGTATGTGTTTTGTTCTACCAGACTGGGCTGTGCTTAGAATACTTAGGCAAATAAGAGTACCCTTCTGTTCTTCTAAAGTTTCTGGATCTAAATGGATGTTGTAAAGTACAAGGCAATTCTGGAAATCAATGAGGAAGGTTAATAGGTGCCAAGGAAAATTATAGTGCATTTATCTCTAAATCATCCCAGTGGCTGGCATCCCAGCTGCAACATACATACAGATGTATGAAACATGAAAGACACTGCTAAAGAAAACTGAAAAAAATACCCTGTTAAAATTTCTTGGATTCTGATTCTGCTGATGTCACTTTTGGGGTATTTGGATGTAGAAATGTATAATATGTTCTATATTTTTTCTCAAAATTCAAAGTTCTTTTGCAAACTTTCCCCTTGTTATCCCTAAATCTCATATAATTCAGCTCTTAATCATAATTTTCACTCATTAACCTTTCTGGATTAATTGCCATTAGACAGGGTGTTCTAAAATTCTTAGTGCCATTTTAAGCTATTAGAATCAGAATACTAAAGCTTCCAAATTTAATATTAAACATATTAAAGCTTTAATTGCATTTTAAAATAGCCTTAAGACTTTTGGGATACCCAGTATATTTCTATTGAACCTTTGTATGCTTTTTTGTTTGTTTTTCTTTTGAGATTATAAGCTTCTTGGAAAAGAAATTGTTCTTTAAGGTATGTCATAGTAGCTTTATACATCACCATGAATCTTGTGGATGGACAAAAAAAATTTCTATTGATTTTTTCCTGAGAGGCGGAGTTATAGAATAGAAAGAGCACTTGAGTTGGAACTCTTTCTAGTCCTCAGACAAGAAACTTGGGTTCAAATCTTGACTGTGATAGTAACTATATGACCTTGGTCAAGTCCCTAAACTTTTGGAAGCCTCAGTTTCCTTATTAATTAAATGGGGATAATATTTTTACTGCTTAACTCACATAGTTGTAAACAACAAAATGCTAAAAAACGAGTTATTATTTCTCTTTCTTTCACTTTAAGAATTCACCAAGAAAGATACTGAATTGGATAATCTTTAAAGTTTCTTTTAATAGTTTTATGATATGGAAGAATTGGAGGAATAACTAGGAAAAGATTTTCTCTATAAATATTTCATTGATCTCTTAGTTGGAAATGATCTTTCTATCTTGATTCTCATATAGCGTTTTCTAACTTCTCTTGCACTCTTATTGCACTGTATTTTGATCTGCTTATGGTTTTCATAGAGTAGCACACATATATGGATGCAGAAATAATCTGGTAAATGTTTAATAATGAGACCTCAGAGCAATATAAATAAATATATAAATCTATCTATCTATCCATCTGTACTATATACATACATATGTATCTATACAATGCCCTTTTAAATTTAACTTGCTTTATTAACATTCTCTCCATTTCTTTATTAAGTCTAAACAATCATTAAAATAATAAAACAAGCCCTAATTTATTACATTTCTTGATTTCCAATGTACAAATGTTCTTATTGAAAATTTAACAATGATTCCCAAAGCCTGTTAAAACTTGCTTCTACAGCTATGCCCAGAGAAAGAACTCTGGGTGATGACTAAAAACCATTACATTGAATTCCCAATCCCTATATTTATGCCCACCTGCATTTTTGATTTCCTTTACAAGATAATTGTACAATATTTCAGAGTCTGATTCTTTTTGTACAGCAAAATAACAGTTTGGTCATGTATACTTATTGTGTATCTAATTTATATTTTAATATATTTAACATCTACTGGTCATCCTGCCATCTGGGGGAGGAGGTGGGGGATAAGAGGTGAAAAATTGGAACAAGAGGTTTGGCAGTTGTCAATGCTGTAAAGTTACCCATACATATAACCTGTAAATAAAAGGCTATTAAATTTAAAAAAAAAAAGGAAAAAAAAAACTTGCTTCTATATTCCTGAATGTGTGTTACATCACATCTCATGAATTGTAAGCTCTTTGGAGATAGGGATCAATTTTTAATTAGTCATCTGGAAGAACAAAAGGTCAAGAATATCAAGGAAATTAATGAAAAGAAATACAAGAATGGTGGCTTAGTAGTATCAAACCTAAAAAATACTATAAAGTAGGAGTCATCAAAACCATTTGGTACTGGCTTAGAAATAGAGTGGTGGATCAGTGAAATAGATTGGATATACATGACAAAATAATCAAGACCTATAGCAATCTAGTATTTGATAATCCTCTAAATTCCAATTTATAGAATAAGAACTCACTATTTGACAAAAATTGCTGGGAAAAATGGAAAATAATGTCAGAAACTTGGCATAGTCCTACATCTCACATCCCATACCAAAATAAAGTCAAAATGGATACATGACTTGGGCATGAAGGATGATACCATAAACAAATTAGGAGAATAATGGATAATTTATCAGATCTTTGGAGAAGAGAGGAATTATGACCAAAGAAAAGCTAGAGAACATGATGAAAGGCAAAGTTGGCAACTTTGATTACATTAAATTAAAAATTTTTGCAAAACCAAAACCAACAGAAACAAGATTAAAGGGAAAATACAAAGCTGGGGAAAAAATCTTTAAAGCTAGTGTTTCTGACAAAGATCTCATTTCTAAAATATATAAATTCATAAGAATTTATGTCAATTCATAATTTGTGTCAAATTCATAAGAATACAAGTCATTACCCAATGGACAAATGGTCAAAGGAAAGAACAAACAATTTTCAGATGAAGAAACTGAAAAGATTTCTAGTCATATGAAAAGGTGCTCTAAATCTCTATTGATCAGAGAAATGAAAATTAAAAGAATTCTGAGGTCTCATACACACCTTTCAGATTGGCTAAGATGATAGGAAAAGATAATGATAAACGTTGATGGGGATGTGGGAAAACTGGGACAGCAATACATTGTTGATGGAGTTGTAAAATGATCCAACCATTCTGAAGAGTAATCTGGAACTATAGGGCTATAAAACTGTGCATACCTTTGATCCAGGAGTGACATTATTGGGTCTGTATCCCAAGGAAATTATAAAGGAGGGAAAAGGATCTACATGTGCAAAAATGTTTGTAGCAGCTCTTTTTATGATAGCAAAGAATTGGAAAAGGAATGGATACCCATCAATTGGGAAATGACTGAACAAGCTGTAGTACATGACAGTAATGGAATATTATTGTTTTATAAAAAATGATGAACAAGCTGATTATAGAAAGGCCTGGAAAGATTTACATGAACTGATTCTGTGTGAAACAAGCAGAACCAGGAATGTATTGTATATGACAGCAAGATTACATGATGATCAACTATAAAAGGCTTGGTTCTTTTCAGTAGTTCAGTGTAGTATGCTTTCTAGAGCCCCCATGGTGGGAGCTCTAGAAAGAACATTACATTTTGGTGGCTAACATGGGGGCTCTAGAAAGCATAGTATATTTTGGCACCCCAATTTGGGGGCTCTAGAAAGCACGCTATATTTTGGTGCCCCACATTGGGTGTCAAAATGTAGTATGCTTTCTAAAGTCACCAAAATGGCATGCCAAAATGTACTGTCTGAATAGCTCTCTGGAGGATCTCGGAACCAGCCCAAGCCCTTGGTCTTAGTGGAGGCATGAAGGAGGCAGGAGACTCACAAGGATGATAAAAGATAGAGTCCATTTATTTCAAGTCCTCTCAGCCCCTAAATACTTTAGTATAACATTACTACAGCACACTGAGCATGTGCCAACTATAGAACTATTACATCACCACATCACCACAATAGCAAGTGCTAACTATAAGCACTCTGCTATTGATATATAAAGCCTCTTTACTATAAATATCCCTTGCTTCAAGTAGAACACAGGTGATCATGCCCTCCTTGACTTCTTAGGAAGAGTGAGACAAACCAAAGGGAGATGGGGAGCCAAACCAGACGTTGTCAGCAGGTTAAAGGGTCTCATAACTTACCCAGAGTTCCCCCATTATCTGTGGCCCTCTACAATTCAGTGATCTAAAGCAATCCCATAGACTTGGGACAGAAAATGCCATCTCAGCTCAGTGGTGCTATAGAAAGCTCTAAGATTGGGATTTGTTTCCCCGCGTTATCAGGTGATGCTTAATTTAAATGGCAATCTCTTTGAACATCAGAATTCTCTTTAGGTTGTATAAAAGATTAATGAAATCATTGGCACTAATTATTCCCTTTTAAAACAAAAATTAGATCTCTGATTTCATTAGCTTAGGGAACTCCCTGGGAGGGACCACCTTCTGTTCATGCTGGTCAGCATCTACTCTGCAAATGAAAATTTCAGAAAATTGCCTGGGGGCTTGTGATGTTAAGTGATTTAAGAAGGGGCATAGAATGGCATTTGGAGAAGGTAAGACTTGAATCCAATCTTCCTGGCTCCCAGGCCCAGGTTTCTACCTACTAGACCATGTGCCCAATAAGCTATGCATTTATTATTCTGTTAATGAATAAAAGTCACCCCTGGGAAACAGAACAGTAATCTAGAACCAATTTCAGTTGACTTTAGGTCAATTCTAAGTGCCCTGTTAGAATTTATTCCATTAGTTTCCCCATTTATAACTTGGGACCTAGAGGAATCCTATTTCAGCACTTCACAAATGTACTATTTATGACAAGCCCTTAGAAAGTTATTCCCTCTATATTTTTTCCATGCCTTTAGTCACTGGCAGCCATAGGGGGAAAAACCCTTTAGTTAAAGTTGAATTTCCTTGAATCATAAACAGAAGAGTTTGGAATTGTTCCAATTTAATCCAGTCCAGACAAGCATTATTGGCTTAGCATAGTGCCTGGTACATAGTAGGTACCTAATAAATGCTTTAGCTTATTCATGACCTGCTATATGCTAAAATTAGACAATGTGGAAAAGAGTCCTTAAAGAGCTTATGTTCTTCAGAAGAGAATTGCTGGGGGATCCAATAAATAAATACCATCAAATCTTCCTCAAAGCAGCTAGATGATGGAGTCACAACCCACTTTATTTGCTTGCTAGTAATATAACTCTGGGTAAGTGACTTAATCTATGTTTGTCTTAGTTGAGGATTAAATAAGATATTTCTAAAATTGTGCCTAGCATACAATAGGTGTTTTGTAAATGTTTGTCCTCCTTCTTCAAGGCTTACTAAGAACTCAAAGTAGGATATATATATATATATATATATATATATATATATATATATATATAAAAGAAATCCCTGATTTATTTCAACCTTTTGAGGTGATTAATAGACCTTTGTTTGTGTCTCTGTAATAAAGTTTGTGTCTCTGTTTGTGGTGCTCTTTAATTTGTATGTATGTCATATTTTTCTGTTATACTGTGGGACCAGAATGACATTTCATCTATTAGATCTCCAGGTAACTTTAGAGATTAAGGTGAGAAATTCACGTGTTTCAATAGCAATTTTTAAACTTCTGATGGCTTAAGGGCATCAATGTTAGAAGGTATACTAGCAGACTGACATTTGTATAGATTAAAATATTCAGTAAGAGAAACTTTAAGCTTTAAGGTGAATTCTATTTAACTCACTCATCAGACACTTATGTACTATGTGCAGTGTACTTTGTTAGACTCTGGGGATTCACCAGACAAATGAACAAATAATACTTTGGGGGGGAAGTGCTCTTTCATTTGCATTATTATGTCTCTACATTGCCTTATACAGTGCCTAATTCATCATAACCATTTAATAAATACTAGAGCCTATCAGAGTTGGCAGAAACCTTAGAGATTGTCTAGTCCAATGATTCTCAAACTTTCTGGTCTTGGGACTCCTTTATACTCTTAAAAATTGTTGAGGACCCTCAAAAGCATCTGTTTATGTGGGTGAAGTCTATTGATGTTTACTGTCTTATAAATGAAAACTTCTTAGTGTTATTGTGAAAATAGTCTTGACCTTATGGACCTTTGAAGGATTTTGGTGAATTTCAGTAGGGCCCTTGAACTCTGCTCTGAGATCATTGATCTCAGATAAAAAGATACCTGACTGTGGATTATCTTATTGGAGTTTTCATTATCTCACATATAAAATGGTTATAATATCTGTACTATCAACTTTATAGGACTATTGTGAGGAAAATTTTTTAATCCTTAGATTGCTATGAAAATACAAGTTGTTGTTATTTTTGTTGTTGTCATTGTTATTAGCAAAGCCCTCTGCTATAACTTCTCTAACAAGAAATTACCAGATCTTTTCCTTAAGATTTCCACTGATGACAGCCCATTTGTTTTGGTTTTTTGTTTGCTTCTTTTTGCAAGGCACTTGGGGTTAAGTGAGTTGCCTAGAATCACACAGCTAATAAGTGTTAATTTTCTCAGTCCAAATTTGAACTCAGGTCTTCCTGATTCCAGGACTGGTACTCTATTGACTGTGCCATCTATTCACCCTAAATCAGCCCAATTGTTACTAAGTTTTTTAAAAAAAAATCAAATCAAAATCTAACTCTTTGCAGTTTTCAGTTATTGTTCCTAGTGATTCCTTATTGGATCAAACAAAATCAATTGAATACTATTTCATAAATTGAATGCTTCCTCCTCTCTAGCCATACTCCAATAGGAATATAAGCTCTATAATGTCAGGGACCATTTCATTTTTGTCACTGAATCTTCAATGTATAGTACTAGATCTGACAGATAGTAAATGCTCTGGAAACATTTATTGAATTGAATTGATTGAATTTTATTTTATAAGGTAACCTTTAAACACTTGAAGATAGTTGTCATATTCCCTTTAAGTCTCTCCCTGCTGAAATGCCTTTTGTTCCTTGAACTTATTAGTGCATAGGGAAGCATGGTGTAGTCTAGAGGGTACTGGAGTAGAGGAAGAGATGGGTTCAAATCCTTTCTCAGATATTTATTGACTATGGGCAAGTTATGAAATTTCTCTCTAGCTCAGTTTCTTCATTTGAAAAAAAAATGAGGGCATTAGACTCAATGGTCTTGAAGTTTCCTCCCATCTCCAAATCTATGCTACTGTTTTTGAGTTTCCTTTCCATCTCCATTAACCACCTCTATAGACATTAGCATTGAAAACAAAATGACTCCAAATACAACCTGGCAGTGACAAAATACAGATTCATTTCAATTTATGACAAAATTATGGAATATATTCATAAAAGGATGGATTTTGAACATTTAGAAATAGAAAGAATAACCACTCCGGGTTCAGAGAGCAACGTATAGTCAACTTAAATAAAAAATCTTCTTGATCAGACTGTATTCTTTAGGTAAACATATTCTTCTCATTTCTCATTAGATGCATTTTAGTCTTTGCCAAGCTTCTCATTTCTAAGCACTGGTCTAGAAGTCTAGATCTTATTTTCTGACACCATTTTCATAGCCATCTGTTCTTTTCTTCAAATAATTGTTGAATGAAAGGGAAAGTTTGAAAGAACACAGGCCCCCTTTGGGTCATGTTGATTCATTCTCTAAGTTGCTGGATTTTCTTTATTTTACATCACACCTGAAACATGCAGTTTTTGTTTGCTGCAGCGCGTAGCATGAATCACAGTGTCCTTGTAAAGCATAGTAATATACAGCCATGTCACTTAGTTGTACATTCCTGATGATTAATTTACTGGAGCACTTTTTCCAACACACATTTATATGATAACACCCAACATGGATCTTGAAACCCATGATGGACATAAGTGAGTTTCTGATTGGCCTTCTGAAGGTACCAATAGACAGAGTCATAATTTTCACCAGGAATGTTATGTTGACATTGTAATTCCACTACTTCTTCTTCTTTGGCTACCTTGTCAGAGGACTGTGTGAATTTGGTCCTGCAGAGTTAGCCTCAGGAAGGAAAACAGGAAGATGCTTTTATAAGGAAAGAAGACAATATTGGAACTGTTGGGAAATCTCCTGTACCATATGCCCTCCACCTGCCCACTCACCAGGGGGACATTAAGAGAGGATAGGCCAGAGGAAGTAGCTGAACCAGTTCATGGTATGCTTGCCAAAGGCTCTAGTTCCCCTCTTGTTGGACACCCACCCAACCATATCCTGCTCACTCTTTCTGCTGTTCCCAGTAAAGTCTATTCTGCATGCACAGTGCACACAAAACTGCCTTATCTGTAACAACCGCTCAGCTGCTTTATCACTGAAGCAATAAAGGAAATAGGTCTATGGGGTGGTTGGCATTTTATGCTATCGCAAGACACACTCCTGATTGTTCAGAAGAAGCAATTGAAGGGGGTCCTTTATGTGAGTCTCTTGTGCATCTCAACCCTTTGGGTCCCATGCTTTCAGCAGATGGTGAGGTTTTCTTATCAGCCTCAAGAGATTTCTTCTCTGAAAGGAAATTGGAGTGGGGGACAAGAAGGAGGGGAGGGCATAGATACTCTTTGCTGAATGACAGCTGGTGGGTCATGTCTTGCCAGGTTCTTGCTGCTGGATCTTGGGAACCTCAGTCTTGCAGGATTTGTGATGAAAACCAGAGAATATTTGCCCTGCCCTTTTTTCCTGTTGCCTGCTCCTTGGTCCTTCAAATTTTTCTATATGTAAGGAAAGCAGTTGCTAATATGAGAATGAGAAGGAAAAAAAAAGTAGTCTTATATTAGCCAGGCTGGACATCTCTTTTACTAATGCAATAACAACAGCAGCAGTAATAACAATAAGGGCATTTGTATAGTAGTTTGACGTTTGCTCAAACTACTTTAAAACTAAATCTTCCCCAAACTCTGGGAGGTATGCCATTATTATCTTAGTTTACAGATGAACAGATAGAAGTTAAGTTGACTCTTTCAGAAGCTTGGATTCTGTAATATTCACAAGATCACATATTTGGTACTGAAAGGAACCTATCATTGAATCTTTATTTTATAGATAAGGAAACTGAGACGCAGGTAGATGAACAATCATTCTTGGGCACACAACTACTAAGTGTTTGAGGCCTAGATTTTCCTAATTTAAAGCCCGAAATTATCTTGGTTGAAAGGCAGGATATATTAGAAATGGTACAGGACTTAAGTTCAAGAGATGTGAGTTTGAGTTTGTGATTCAATAGTTCCTTGCTGTGTGACCCAAAATAAATCACTTTATCTCACTCAGTCTTTAGGTTCCTCATCTGTAAAAAGAATATATAAAACATGCTTCCTACTTCACAGAGTATTGCTGAAGAAAACTTTCTGTGATCTTCAGAATTCTATTTAAAAATAAGTTTATTAATAGGAGTTCTTTGGAGCCAACTTGAACCAGCTAATGAAAGAGAATTACTAAATTTTCATTGTGAGCATTTACTTACTGGAAATTGGTAAACACTACAAATCAGGCTTGATTTATTGTTTCATTGATTGTCTAGACTTTAGAAAGTGATGGAGAGAATATTAATAATACGGATTAAACTTTAAAGTATATCATGTGTGCATTCCCCCCTCCCCCCGAGATCCGAATGTTAAATATTTATTAATATATTCCTGGTTGTTAGCATTATGTGAGAGTTCTCATGGGTGGCCCTTGGCAAAATCAACAGAAGATAATATAGTACAAAATTGGCTCTCTCCAATGATGTTGTTACTACTAATGAAGTTATAATTTCAGACATTCTATTTAAACCTTTGGTGACTGAAATTCCAGATGGTCGGAGCTTCTGGGATGAACTGTTTTATATAAAGAGTGGTCAGTCAACTAGGTGATTTGATTTGGGTGACACTGGGAAGATTTCTACTAAACTCTCATAATGCTTGAAATTCCATCATTTGGTATTAATTTCTCTTGCTCTTGGAGGCCACCTTATTAAAATGAACATATCCCTGGGAAAGAAAATACTTTGCCTTTTTATTACCTAACCTCTTTCTAGTAATTTACTTCTGAAATTTGGATTATGGCCTAATGAGACATCTCTTCTATGGGGAGTAGATGTCATGGATGGCAAGAAATCTGAAAATCATGGTACTAAAGATATATACATGTATATACATACATATGTATATGTGCATATGCATATACATATGTGTGTATATATCTCATAATTATGTCAGGGGCTATAATTCTGTTAATGATGGAATTTGATGGTCCGATACCTTACTATTTGTTGTCTAAGCTAATTAGGGAAGAAGAATGGTAGAATAGAAAGTGCACTGAACCTTAAGTTAGAGGAGCTGACTTCAAATCCCACTCCTGATGCAGAATACCTTGTAAAGTGAGGGTTTTGGATGACATTTGAAGGTACCTTTAAGTTCTAGATCTTTGATCCTAATGTACTTTTCAACTGTTGCTGACTCTCATGGTAAGCTAATGCCACCTCAGAGTGAGAAAAGGCAATCAATTTGCTCCCATCACTATGCAATTCTTCTTACAGTCAGCATTGCCCATATGTGCAAGTTCAGAGTTGTTCAAGCTCAGATCTCAGTCCTGCTGATGCATTAAACTGATGCATCTATAACCTTTTACTTCCCTCTAAATCAAGACTAACAAAACCTATGTCATTGAAGACAAAGAGGAACCATGTGAATTAAAATCACCAAAGAGAAAGTAGAATTAAAATTCTAGTGTATCACTCCAAAGGTACTTACTGCTGGTAAACCTTTTCTGCAAGCATTTATTAAGACCCTGCTAAAATGTAAAACACTGTGGTTGGAAGGTTTAGAAAATTTCAACAACATAAAGTGTCTGCTCTGATGGAACTCATTATCTAGTAGATCAGATGAGGGTTCAGTCATTGGAGATTACTCTTGGGTCTTTACTTAAGACAAGATTTTAAGATACATGAGAACTTCTCTGTAGCACACTTACATAAATGCTACATGTGTCACTTTGTATCTTTAGCTACAGGATCATAAATTTGAAACTTAAAGCAATCTTAGAAGTCAGTAGTCCAGCTTTCTCTGTACTCTCTTACTTTTTGCAGATGAGGAAAATGAATCACAGAGCAGTCAAATGACTTAGCCAGGATGACACAATGGATGTCTCTAGGGGAATTTAAACCCAAGTTCTTCTGAGTGCAAGCTTAGTTCCCTATTCACTACCATACTTCCATATGCCCATGGTTCTAATCTTTGAAAGCTAATGTTTTCATTTTCAGATCTCCAAGTTTTTTTGCCCCTAGATTTCTGTCTCCATCTGGGTTATTTTAGGAAATGTGTGTTGATCCTTTGAGGAAGGTAATAGTAAGCCTTCAATAGGTCATTTAATCTCTCAGGGTCCTAGTTTCTCACATATTCAACAAAGAAGAATCCATTAGAATATAAGCTTCTTGAAGGCAAAGGTTGTCTTTTCCACTTTTGTATTCCTACATAGTATATATACCCTTAATAAGTATTTATTGAATGAATTTCACTCCTACTACCTGAGGCAGCCAGATGATACAGTGGATAGAAACTGGTTCTGGAGTTCAAAACCATCCTTAAATATTTCTTAGCTATGTGACTCAGGGCAAATCTCTTAAACTCTGTATATCTCAGTTTTTTCAATGGTAAAATAGTGATAATAATACCACCAACCTCCTAGAGTTGTTTAGAGGATCAAATGAGACATTATTTTTAAAGCACTAACACACTGTAGATATTTAATAAATTCTTATTTCCTTTCTTCATAAGATGTGATGAAATTTAATCTTTGCTTTGAACTATTCTTGCTATAAATGCTTTAAGTCTTTAGGGATTATTTTTATGAGTATGCCATCTACCTCTTCATTCCCTATTGGAAACAAAATCAGTGCTGTCTTCTGTCTTCTGGCCCACTTCCATTTCCTGCCTTGCTACCTTTTTAGCCTGTGGGCCAGAGACAGCACTGTCTACAGGGATAGTACCCCTGTATCTACATATTTATGGTTTTTCACTCCTCCCATATAAGCTTGTGATATCTTTGGATCAGCACTTGTTTACATATTCCCAACTCCCCTAAGGAGGGAAGAAGAAAAGAGAATAATTAGAATAATTCCCCTACTTTATAATCCATTAATTCTCCTCTCTGTATCTCCTTCTAGTTCTTTCAGGTAGTCCCTTCAGCAACTATACATACACACATCTCCTATTCTATCACTGCTCATAAGTGGGGCACCTAGCCAGGAAGCAAAGGCAGATTTCTATGCAGCTATTTGGGATGATACTTCCTCCAAGAAACAGCTTTTCTGAAGCTGTGATCCTAGGGCTCTATTGGATAAACTGGCAGAGGCTGAATGGGTCTTAGAAGAGAATCCTTTCTGGAGAATGGTGATATATTACTGATTGGGAGCCCATTAGTTTCTATCCAGACAGTATATTTTGAGAACTGCCTCTTTCACAGATGACATCTAGGAAGATAGCCTTCTCCATGTCCCTGGGGTTAATATTGTAGTGGCTGAGAGTCATTGTCTCTCTGGGGTTACCCTAATGGGGATATTCATGAAGGCTGGATCCAATTTCCCTGCCCAGTCTCTGCAACACAAAAGAGCAAATTATACAGATAATGAATGACTGGCTTGACTTAAGCTAGAAGCAGAAGGTATAGGATGGGATTGTGCTTAAGGTAAGAAAAAATTCCATTTATGTAGTAGCCTTATAATATCCAGAGTGCTTCCTTTAATCAACTCTACAAGTTAGATGGTGCCAGTGTATGGAACCCCATTTTATAGATGAAGAAAAAGATTTAAGAGACAAATGATTTGCCTAGGGAATATTGGAGCTAATGTCTCTCACCTGAATAGCAGCAGGATGCTGAACACTCAGCATGATCTTTGATTTTTAAGAGGCCTATGTGGTCTAAGGTCTGACATTCAGCATCAAGCCTCGACTGAGGAGCTGATGATGGGTAGATCTCCAAGGTGATCCACCTCCCTGAGTCCTAGATCTGGAAATTTCAATGTGGAAGTTATGTGTGCAGCTGGTCCTCCATTCAATGCATTGTGATATATTTTCCACATTTCCTGTTTCATTGTGTTGATTGTCAATCTTGTCTATTGGCTAAATTTAATGACAATGTTATTTGAACGAAGCTTGGTAATTCTCTTTTAGGACCTTTCTAGTCATATCCTTAAGGCATCTCAAGGGAGAACAAAGTTTCAAATCATTTAGTGGATACCTAACTGTCACAATGGACAGTGCCTGAGAAATGAAATCTTTGACAACATAAATGTTTTCAATTTCTCATCAGAAAAAGGGTGATTTATGCACTGATGGAGCATCTAATTTGACTTTGAGGATTTTAGGTGAAGATTGGAGATTGTCTTTGGAAGACTGAAAAGGATAGGAAGAAATGGTCTTCATTGTGGCAAGAGTTGAGTAGAGTAACTGCTGGGTTTAGGGTTATAGGACTTGGATTCTCATCTCTCCTCTGATGTGCACTAGCTGTGTATCTATGAGTAAATTATTCAATCCCTTAATATCTTAATCTGGAAAATGGGGGTTTGAATTAGAAAACTTTTAGAATTACTGTTAGCCGTAAATCTATGAGCTTTCGGGTAGATACTTCTGAAGATAACTAGATGACCCATTATTCATTTAAAAAAATTCTCTGATGTCTCATTGTGGCCAGGTGATGACCCTGGTTCTGGAAGGTCATTTTCAGAGACAGGTATGACAGCAGAGGTCTTTCAGCCTCATATCAATTGCTTAAGCCCCAAGTATAATTTTGTGAGAGTCAGCTAGGTGGCTCAGTGTATAGATTGCTGAGCCTGGAATTGAGAAGACCTGAGTTCAAATGTGACCTCAGACACTTACTAGCTGTGTGACTCTGGGCAAATCTTTGATTACCTTAATTCCCAGAAAAAGGAAATAGCCAACCACTCCAGCATCTTTGCCAAGAAAATTCCTTGGATAGTATGCTATGGTCCATGGGGTCACTGAGAGTCAGATACCCCTGAACAATTTGTCAGCAGTTTGTGATTTTGTCAGTGTGGGAACTCCTTCTACCTATAGAGATAAGGGATTTTAACCCATTGTTTACCATATCATTTTAGAGAATTAGCCTAGTCTCAGAAGGATTAAAACACTTGCCTATGATTACTATGAGTGGCAGAATTTGAACCCAGTTGCTCTTGACTCAATCTAATGCCCTTTACACTGTGGCATTTTGCCTCAGCAGATGTTCATACAATGGGGAAAATTAAATCTGAAAAGGGGTAATTTTGTGGCATCTCATTGTATAACCATGACAATAGTTTCTTCCTACTGAATGTCACTGAAGCTTTCTTTGATGTCCCTCCTCCTCTTCCCTAAAATAAGCTGCTACCTACTGAGGCATGTGTCTGTTTGTTAATGAAACATCCTTTATTCCTGCAAAGCTCCATATCACTAAATATTATTATTACAGGACTAGTGCTGCTGCTGGCTTAGGGGTGATGCTCTCTGGCTTCTAATTGTCCTTGATCTTGGCTTTGAATTGAGAGGAGGTTTCATTGACTATGAAAGGTGAATGGAGGAGGGTGTAGAACCTGGTTAAAGATTGGGACTGAGAATGTATTATTAATGCCCCCAAAAGTTTGGCTGGTCGAGCATTGCCCTCAAGTGGTCAAACATGGATATGTGGGAGAACAATATTTTTGGGAGAGTTCTGCAAGATGCTATTCTTCTATTGATGAAAGGGTTCGTGACGGGATTCCCTCAAATTCAAAGCTACTGTTTGGCTATCGAGGTAGAAGGACGAGAAATTAAGAGATGCTAATGACAGTTTACTGTGTTGTCTGTGGAGAGACAGGAGAAGCATAGTTCATTTAAGTTTCCTCTAGAGTTCAGAAACTGTTGTTTGATAAAAGAAATAACAACCCAAGGACCAAGTGATTAGACATTTTGGGGTGAAGAAGCAATAGGAGGCTGAGTAATGGAAGAATGTGTGGATGGTTTACATAGGGCAATCTGGCCTGAAGAATGGAAGTACTCTCTTAGGGTTCTTGATATTGCTGTAGTCAGTCCAATTTCCTATGCACATAGCCGACATTTATTGCATGTTTCTTGAATCAAAAAATGACCATCTGATTATTAATTTCTTTTGGTCCCTTATAACTTTCAGTATGTCAGAAATGTAAATGTCCTTAGCCCTTCCATAAGACTCTTGATTTTCTAAGCTGAGATGAGAAGAGAGTTATTCAAAGAACACTCTGATCTTGGAATCAGAAACTCTGGATTCAATTGCTCTCTTGGCCATTTGCTATCTATATGGCACTGGAAAAAGTCACTTTACTTTATCAGACCTCAAGTGGAGAAGGGTGGATATTAGGTAGAAGATCTCTAATGACTCTTTCAGCTCTAACATTTTGTGCTTCTACCCACTGTTGTATCACTTTCTTCCCTAGAAGAGGTGGATGGCTGACATGGCACTTCTACCCTCTGCCTCCACCATCCAGATCTAAGTCTGAGATGTCTAGGTCTATGGATACTAAAAAAACCTGCTCTTGGCAAAACTAAGAAAACTGAACAAATAGATCCAAGGCAGTTTTTGGGTCCTCCTCTTCTAGAGTCTGATAGACCCTTACTCATGTTTCCTTTGGTCAACTGCTAGAAAAAGTCTCTGAATACAATCATGTTCCAATTAAGTATGGCAGGCTTCTATGAAGCTTCCCTGTTTGTCAGCCACATCAAGGGGGTGAATAGGGCTTTTTGAACCCAGAGTCGGGTTAGTTTTCCACATTTCCCATCTAAGCAACTAGGTTATATTGCAAATAGAGAACTGGTTCTGGACTCATAAAGACCAGAATTCAAATCTAAATTTGAACATTTACTAACTGTGTGATCCTGGACTCCTCACTTAATCTGTGTCTACTTTATTTTCTTCCATTGTAAAGTGAGGATAATAATATAATACCCACCTTTCAGGTCTGGTATGAGGATTAAATGAGATCTTATGATCAAATGATGCCTAGCTTGGTGTCCAACATATAGGAAGTGCTATATACATGTTAGCTCTTATTATTATTATTTTGAACTTCTCATTCCCTTTGCATGCTTTGGTCTACAGTCAGAAGGAAATATGATGGTATAGATTAAAGCTATGTGAATCTGAAATTGGAAAAGAAAGAAGAAAAGAAAGGAAGAATGAGAAAGAAAGAAATCAAACAAAAATATTTAGAGTTGGTGTCTATTTAGTATTTCCTCCACTTTCTTTTTCAGGCTTAACAATCTTGTAGAACACAATAAAGACAGATTTGTTCCCAACAATCGTGTTTTTCAGTTAGGCAGCCTGCTCTAGTATAAAAGAAAATAAGCCTTTAGTGTATGAACAATTGGCCAACAGTGAGTCAAAGAATGAGAGGAAGGATTAATGAAGAGGAAAGGAAGGGTGAGGTCTGGCCCCTGGAAAAGCTTTGGATCTTGAATCCAGAGACCCATTTGGCGCTGACATTTAGCAGCTGCACAATTCTTCAAGTCATTTGATTGTGCTTTAATTTCCTCATCTATTGATTAGGGATAATAATTTCAGCAATAACTACTTCACCTGATTGTTTTGAGTGAAATGCTTTGTAAAACTTAAATGCCTTTTAAAATTGTGAATTATGATTATGATTATTCTCACCTGGCCTAGTTATACCACCTCTATTTCTCCCCTGGAGACACACACCTTAATGAACTATGGTGTTAGAAAGAAAAACAAAAAAAAAAGAAAGAATAATAAGCAATTGCATATATATGTATATATATACATATATTTCAACATCCAAACTTATAGGATCATAAGCAGAAACTAGAAGATACCTTAAAGGTTTTCTACTTCATTGCTATTATTTCACTGAGAGAGAACTGTAATTAGATGAGGTAGGTTAAATGACTAACCTAAGATAAATGGTCAGAATAGAATTTTAATCCAGGTCTTCAGATTCTAGAGAATCAGTTTTTTTAAACTATTTTAATACTTTGATTTTTAAAAAGATAGGTCTTTAAAAACAAATACACACATAATGGGAAAAATATATATAGACAGGGAGGGAAGCATTCATTTTTTCTCTTAATGCCTTTTCCCCAGCCTTTCCTATGCATAGGTTATCATTGACTAATGTGCTTTTGAAATATCTAAAAGGAGAGAAAACTACATAAAACAAATAAGCATGCAGACTATCTCTACCCATTCAACAGGCCTGTGAGGCAAAGCCTCTGTTTCTAGTCCAATGATTCATCACCTATTGATTCTTGGACTGTAGGTGACTGAAGAGGTCACTTAGTTCAATGCAATTATTTTATAGGTGGGAAAACTGAGGCCTGGAGAGATTCACTGACTTGTTCCAAGTGGTAAACCAGAGTTCACCCCAGTGTCTTCTCTACTATATCATGTGATAATGATATTAGTTCATTTTGATATGGGGGTTAAATTTACAAAGAACTTTCCTTACTATTGCCTGTTGAAGGAGGTAAGTCATGAAAAGTGGTATTGTGGGAAGAGTGCTGGATTTAGAGTCAGACATTCTGGATTCAGATCTTATCTTTTGTGCTTGCTACTTATGTGATCTTGGACAAGTAACAACCTTTCTGGGTCTCCATTTCCCCAGGCAAGGTTCTTGAATATTTCTATGTCCATTTTATGGGTAAGAAGACTGCAGTTGGATCAATGATGAAAAATAAGGTTTGCAAAGAATTTTATATGTATTTATATATCTATCTATATCTATATATCTTATTGGATCCTCATGATAACCTCTTACAATAGGCAATAATATTAGCCTCATTTTATGAGATACTCATCTTCCTGAATGAAAATCTGACTTCAGACTCTTACTTCAAACTCTTGGGCAAATTACTTTACCCTGTTTGCC